>NC_142869.1:183007500-183607500 GCF_051225735.1 Oryctolagus cuniculus
GTGTGCATACTCAGACTACTTTAACTTGAATTCATTTTTAAAATTAGTTTATTTATTTGAAAGGCAGAGTTACAGACAGACAGAGGGACCAGCAGAAAGAGAGATGTGCTGTCTGCTGGTTCACTCCCCAAACGGCTGCAACAGCCAGAGCTGAGCCAGGCCAAAGCCGGGAGCCAGGAGTGCCATCTGCGTCCCCCACGTGGGTGCAGGGGCCCAAGGACTTGTCCCATCCTCTGCTGCTTTCCCAGGCGCATTAGCAGGAAGCTGGATCAGAAGCAGAGCAGCCAGGACTTGAACTGACACCCATAGGGGAGGCCAGCACCACGGACGCCAGCTTTTCCTTCTGCGCCACAGTGCTAGCCCCAACTTCAGTTTCTAATTTCAGTTTCATTTACTTATGTGACAGAGTTTTTACATCTTGATGAAGTCAAATAGCTACACTGACCAGAATCCCAACTTCAAAACTGATTGTGGTGGCCAGTGCTGTGGCATAGCAGATTAAGCCTCCTGCAGTGCCGGCATCCTATATGGGTGCTGGTTCGAGTCCTGGTTGCTCCACTTCTGATCCAGCTCCCTGTTAATGCGCCTGGGAAAGCAACAGAGGATGGCCCAGGTTCCTGGCTTCGCCTGGCCCAGCCCCTCTTTCTCTCTCTCTCTCCTTTCAAATCAATAAATAAATCTAAAGGAAAAGCACTGTCTCGGTATCACATAGGTTGAGCCTTTCCTTGGGGCGTTAGTTAAGACTTCCAGAACTTTGTGAGACATGGAACTTCGCCATCACATTGCTGCCAGGTCACAGTGTTCTGTTCCTGAGTCCGTAGTTCCCATCTCCGCACGACTGACAGGGGTCCCCACAGCTCGGGGCTGGGCAGCTGCCCTCTGCGATCCGCAGTGCGGCCGTTAGCATTGACCCACCAGCCACGCTGCGGCCTGGCTCTGTGACAGTCAACACAGCATCCTTGAGGGTGTCAGTGCTCGGGATCATAGCGGCTACCAACGGAACGTTTCAAAGTCTTCGTAGGAGCAGATTGTTGATTAATCTGAGGTCTGGAGCAGGAGTTCCTTTGACAGCTTCTGCAGAGTTTGGTTTCGTGAAACCGTTTGTTCAGTCGCGGGTGTGGTGGTAACACACACAGCGGTTGCTTTCCCGCTTCGCGGGGGTGACCGTCCAGTCTTGCTTCTCGTAGGGTGGAAATCACTGGTTTTAGACGCTGTGGTGGGTAGTTTGTTGTTTGCTGCCTTTCTGTTTGGGATCCTGAGTGAGATGAGCAGGAACCCCATCGGCATGGGTCGCAGGGGTAGCGGTGGACGAGATGCAGGGCCACAAAGGCAAGCTGGGGCCCCAGCCTTCTCTGAACACCTGGTGCGTGAGCGGCTGGGCCGAGGGGCAGAGCCGCTGGTGGCTCTGTGACAGCTGGAGGCAGACGCAGGGGCTCGGTGCGACGAGGCGTCCCTGGCTGCTAGCCCGTCTGAGTGGCGCTTTCAGTGGTGGCTGGGTCCTAGGCCCAACAAGCCTATTTAGCCCACTGTTCCGGGGGAGGTGCGTGTGAAACTATTGACGAGATGTTTGCTAAGAATACAGCTGCTTTTTCTTGTGTGTAACCCCACGTAGGATAATTTTGGAGCAGTGAGTGTGGCCATTACCGCCAGGCCTGAAGTTACTTCCTTTTGTGCTCAGTCAGCGGGTGTTCACCTTGCACCTGTTGAGTGTTCGGCGTGAAAGCAGAGTGAGGAGCAGCTGGCCCGAGCCCCTCTGGAGCTGGCTGCCCAGCCCAGAGCCGCGTCCACAAAGTGCAATGGAGCAGTCAGATCAGCCAGCCCTCGAGCAGCCACTTGAGGTCAGAGGAGGCGAATTCAGGCTGAAGGAGGTGACGCCCTTTCCCGGACGTGGGCTCCCTGAAGGCTGGGACAGCCTGCTTTGAGCGCAGCGTGACCCGCAGAAGGAACTCAGGGAACACGGGGGCAGGCCGTGGAGTGAGTGAGGCAGGCCGTGGAGCGGGTGTAGGCAGGCCGTGGAGTGAGTGTAGGCAGGCTGTGGAGTGGGTGTAGGCAGGCTGTGGAGTGGGTGTAGGCAGGCCGTGGAGTGAGTGAGGCAGGCTGTGGAGCGGGTGTAGACAGGCTGTGGAGTGGGTGTAGACAGGCTGTGGAATGGGTGTAGGCAGGCCGTGGAGTGGGTGTAGGCAGGCTGTGGAGTGGGTGTAGACAGGCTGTGGAGTGGGTGTAGGCAGGCCGTGGATTGAGTGAGGCAGGCTGTGGAGTGAGTGAGGCAGGCTGTGGAGTGAGTGAGGCAGGCTGTGGAGCGGGTGTAGACAGGCTGTGGAGTGGGTGTAGACAGGCTGTGGAGCGGGTGAGGCAGGCTGTGGAGTGGGTGTAGACAGGCTCTGGAGTGGGTGTAGGCAGGCCATGGAGTGGGTGTAGATAGGCTGTGGAGCGGGTGTAGGCAGGCTGTGGAGTGGGTGTAGGCAGGCTGTGGAGCGGGTGTAGACAGGCTGTGGAGTGGGTGTAGGCAGGCCGTGGAGTGGGTGTAGGCAGGCTGTGGAGTGGGTGTAGGCAGGCTGTGGAGTGGGTGTAGACAGGCTGTGGAGTGAGTGAGGCAGGCTGTGGAGCGGGTGTAGACAGGCCGTGGAGTGGGTGTAGACAGGCCGTGGAATGGGTGTAGGCAGGCCGTGGAGTGGGTGTAGGCAGGCTGTGGAGTGGGTGTAGACAGGCTGTGGAGTGGGTGTAGGCAGGTCATGGATTGAGTGAGGCAGGCTGTGGAGTGAGTGAGGCAGGCTGTGGAGTGAGTGAGGCAGGCTGTGGAGTGAGTGAGGCAGGCTGTGGAGCGGGTGTAGACAGGCTGTGGAGTGGGTGTAGACAGGCTGTGGAATGGGTGTAGGCAGGCCGTGGAGTGGGTGTAGGCAGGCTGTGGAGTGGGTGTAGACAGGCTGTGGAGTGGGTGTAGGCAGGCTGTGGAGTGGGTGTAGGCAGGCTGTGGAGTGGGTGTAGACAGGCTGTGGAGTGGGTGTAGGCAGTCCGTGGAGTGAGTGAGGCAGGCTGTGGAGTGGGTGTAGGCAGGCTGTGGAGCGGGTGTAGGCAGGCCGTGGAGCGGGTGTAGACAGGCTGTGTAGCGGGTGTAGGCAGGCTGTGGAGCGGGTGTAGACAGGCTGTGGAGTGGGTGTAGGCAGGCCGTGGAGTGAGTGAGGCAGGCCGTGGAGCGGGTGTAGACAGGCTGTGGAGCGGGTGTAGGCAGGCTGTGGAGCGGGTGTAGGCAGGCTGTGGAGCTGGTGTAGTTACTCTATGCAGATGCCTGGGGTACTCTGGAATGCTCACCAGGGTGCCTGGCCTGTCATAGAGTAGGACAGGCTCAAGGGGCAGTGAGCCCAGGCCAGGGCGAGTCTGGGTGAGTGGAATGGGGTGGCCCTACAGTGGGAAAGACTAGGCTGGAAGAACCGAAAGGCAGAGCTGTGACCAGAGGTCAAGGTGGGGTGAGATGAGACCCTGAGACCTCTGGAGCCTGCCCTGCAGGACCCCGCAGAAGGAGTTGGCTTTGTGAGAGCCCTGGAGGAGGGGAGACCCGGGCGATTTGCCATTTATTCAGAGGTGGTCCTGGCAGCAGCGTGGGGCCTGGACCAGCACCGGGGGCAGGACCGAGAGAAGCAGGTGGGGCCAAGGCTCTGGGGGCGGAACTCCGGGTAATTGGGTAGATGTGGGGAGGCCTCAGGTCTGACTGCCAGGGTCAAGGCTAAGCGTGTGGCACAGGTCTGGGCCTCATCACAGCCCACAGGAGAGTGGGCTCAGTTTGGGACTTGCTGATTTTGAAGGTCTTGTGCATCTCCAGATGGGACAAACTCCTAAGTTAGCATTTCATTCACGAAAATATGGAAAAATCCTGAGTGACGTTGGAAACATTATCCACAATGACAGTGTTTGGCATTGGTAATTGAAATCGGTATCACACGGGTTACAGCCCACTTCAGCAAGTTCTTTGGAACAATTGGATCATTCTGGAAAATCTAGGAAACCAGAAATTGCCAACCCTCATCCTCAGACGAGCCTGTGAGGTCATGGGAGACAGACGCTTGGCTGAGCCCTGCCCCGGGCCGTGGGGTCCCCAAACTCAAGGACTTCCTACCTCCTGTCACCGGCTGTGAGCACAGCGCGACCCGCAGAGGGGACTTGTTAAACACGAGGCGGGCTGTGGCCCGAGTGCTGGAAATGCTTAAACGGCAGGGAAGCCACTTTGGATGAGATTGTCACGTATTAGCCTTTCAAAATGTAAGATGTAGATAGGGGTATGGAAACTTTTTTCCAAGTTAAAAGTAAAAACACTTAGAGGAAAGAATTACCAAGTGGTTGGGTGATTAGAGTAATCCGATTTCTCCAGTCACCTCCCAGAGCTTGGGCAGGGAGGCCTGAAGTCTGGAGGCACTGAAGCCGGCCACGGAAGCAGCACTCAGGGGGACTAAGCACACAGCACCATTGCGTGTCCATGTGTCACCAACACCTGACAGGTGCCTACGGATCAACACTGTTTTCCCAGTGTTCCTAGAAGCAGGCCACGTAAGAGTTCTAGTCCTTCTGACCGCACGTGGACTGTGGTTCCTGGTGCTTTACAGTTTGCCTTCTAGTCGGCCTGCCCTGGACTCAGTCACCCGCCCCTTTAACGCAGAGCTGGAGCTGCTCTTGAAGAGGCGACTTCATGAATCTCCTGAGAACTGAAGAGGAATATGGCCGTGTGAAGCACGGTCTTCTAATCTTTTGTTTTTTTTAGGATTTATTTATTTGAAAGGCAGAGATACAGAGAGAGAGAGAGAGTCTTCCATCTTCTGGTTCACTCCTCAAATGGCCGCAACAGCCAGGGCCGGGCGGGGCTGCAGCTGGAAGCCAGGCGCTCCTCCGGGTCCCCACGCGGGTGCGGGGGCCCAAGGACCCGGGCCATCCTCTGCTGCGCTCCCAGGCCGTCAGCGAGGAGCAGCCGGGGCTGGAACAGCACCCTGTGGGATGCAGGCACGCAGGCAGAGGCTTAGCCTGCCATGCCAGAGCGCCAGCCCCCATTTTCTTTTTTTTCTAACCACGTCTGGAAGATCCTAGGGCACCTGACAGTAGGCATTTGGATAAAGGCTAATCCTATCCCAACAGAGAACCCAGATTCTTTGTTATGTTGTATAAGCTCTTTTTTATTATTTTAAAAAGATATATTTTATTTATTTGAAAGAGTGAGAGAGAGAGAGGGAGAGACAGAGAGAGAGATCTTCTATCTGCTGGTTTGCTCCCCAGGTGGCCACAGCGGCTACAGCTGGGCCATTGTGAGACCCAGTGGAACAATGAGGACTTGAACCGACTCCCATAGGGGATGGGGGCATTGCAGGCGGCGGCTTAGCCTGTTACCACCACACCGGCCCACAGGTGAGCTTTCAGTGAGTGAGCCATCCTGGGCTCTGTGGTGCAGCAGGTTAAGCCACCACTTGGGATGCCTGCATCCCATATCAGAATGCTGCTTCAAGTCCCGGCTGCTCCACTTCTCATCCAGGCCCCTGCTAATGTGCCCGGGAAAGCAGTAGAAGATGGCCCAAGTCCTTGGGCCCCTGTGCCCAGTGGGAAACCTCGAAGAAGCTCCTGGCTCTTGGCTTTGGATCGGCCCAGCCCCAGCAGTTGTAGCTATTTGGGGAGTGAACCAGCAGATGGAAAACATTTCTGTCTGCCTCTCCCTCTCCCTCTCTCTCTAACTCTGCCTTTCAAAATAAATTAATAAATAAATGTTAAAAAAAAAAAAACACGCTGGCTCGGACCTGCCCTCTGCCCCGTCTGCTGGAGTCTGAAGCTTGGTGCTTCCTCTCCTGGCTGCACCCCTCCAGGGGAGGGAAGGGGCTGGCAGGGTGGCAGCCCCTCCCTGGGGCTGGGCTTCTGCCAGGAAGTCTGGCTCCCCAGGGGTGGGCCACTTCCTTAGGGCTCCGTAGACCCAGCCTGGAAGCCTGGCGTGGCCTTTCTGTGCACTCCTGCCCTGGGCGCTGAGTTCAGGACCACTGGGTGAAGGCGTGGGGTGGGGTCAGGATCAGGGCGACCAGCTCAGATCTGGAGAGAGTAAGGTGTGCGCCTAAAGAGGAAAACTGAACACTAAGCCTTAGCCCAGGAGGAAGAGGAGGAAGAGGCCTTGCACTGAGGCCGGGAAGGAGGAGTTGGAAGGAAGTAGAGATGGCGGCATTGCACTGGGCTTCTCAGCCATCATCACCCACGGGACGTTTGTGAAGTAGAAGCAGGACTCGCCAGAGAAGTGAAGCAAGAAGCAACACGCAGGCCTTAGGGTCGGATCATGCACTCCTGGAATCGTTCCGTTAGCCTGTCTGGATGCTCGCTCTCCGTTGCTTGTACCTAAGCCGTCAGGAACTGTGACGCACAGTTAGCTGCACGCCAGCCCCACCCCGGGCGTGTGTGCAGCATCGCTGCCCTTGTCTCTACGTGACCGTGCCAAGGGGAGTGCGGCAGCCAGCAGTGTCGTGTGAAGACAGGGTCGGGAGGGCTGGGTGTCCGGGCACAGCGTCGGAGTCCTGGCTCCGCTTCTGATGTGATGCAGCTTCCGGCCAGTGAGCACCCTTGGGTCCCTGCCACCCATGTGGGAGACCTGGATGGATTTCCTGGCTTCAGCCTGGCCCAGCCCGGGCTCTTGGGATCATCTGGGGAGTGAACCAACAGATGGCAAATCTCTGGCCCTGTCTGCCTTTCTGAGACGGGACGCATACCACAGCCAGGTTGGGGGGGGGGAGTGAGGAAGAAGAGTGCCCCGGGGAGCGAGGCCCGAGGAGTCTCCGCTCCTCCTTCCTGTCCCCCAGGTGAAGGTTTCGGCAAAGGTGAGCAAGCAGAGCTACAGGTGCTGCTCCACATGGAAGTCTCTCCAGGCGGAGGGAAACCTGTGTAGGCTTTTTTTTTTTTTAAGATTTATTTATTTACTTGACGGGCAGAGTTACAGAGAGGCAGAGGCGGGTGGAGGGTGTCTTCTATCTGCTGGTTCACTTCCCAGATGGTCACAATGGCCGGAGCTGTGCTGATCCGAAACCATGAACCAGGAGGTTCTTCGGGTGCAGTGGTCCAAGGACTTGGGCCATCTTCTCCTGCTTTCCCAGGCCTTAGCAGAGAGCTGGATCGGAAGTGGAGTAGCCAGGACTCGAACCAGCGCCCATATGGGATGCCAGCCCTACAGGCAGCAGCTTTACCCGCTGCGCCACAGCTCCAGCCCCCACTGTGTAGGTTTAAGGGAAGATGCTGGTGCAGAGGGAAGCACTCAGTGTGCACCTGCCCCCTAGAGGCCGAGGGCGGGCCAGTGAGCTCCGCCCAGCTCAGGGCGCCTCTCGCTCCCACAGTCTCCCTGCAGTCCCCCACTGGACGTCTGTCTGTCCGTCTGTCCCTGCTTCATAAGCGCGTCACACTGCAGCCCCGGGACCCTTTCTGGCGACTCTGCCGCTGACCGAGGCCTGTCCTCAGGTGTCCACGGTCGCTCAGCGAGGCCGTCTGTGACGTGTGCCCCAACCGGAATCGGGTCCCTGATGGCTTCCCTTGCAGCGACGCGGGCCGTCCCTGACTGCGTGCGTCTGGGCTCCGGCTGGGTGAATGTCTCCGGGAACATGAGCCCCACGAGGCAGGGACGGCGCCTGCTTTGCTCACTCCTGATTTATTGGACTTGAGCGTTGAGGGCCTCCAGACAGTGACTGTTCGAGTGAGACCGCTGCTTCTCAGCTGCGAGGCGTTGATTACTAGCACCAAGACAGCGGCTGGAACAGCAGGCACGGTTGAGGGCTTGTTGGTGCCGAGGACTCTGATGCAGACACGTTACAGGGTTTTCTTCTCTGTTCTTGGGCCAGTCCTTTAATTACCATTGTACAAGTCAGAACACCAACACCGAGTTCCAGCGCCTTAGGCAGCTCACCCGAGGTGAAGGGCTTGTGGATAAGGATCTGGGACCCACCTCCAGGCTTTGTTTTTGTTTTTCACCCGGTGATGGAAGACTCTGTAGGAATTAATTTAAACTTTGTAACCATTTCTGTAGTTTCTATAGTTATTGTATAACCTCACTTAAAAGCTCAGGAAACCTTTTTTAAAGATATATATCTTATTTATTTGAACGGCAGAGCTAGAGACGGGGCAGGAGAAATGGATAAGAGAGATCTTCCATCTGCTGGTTCACTTCCCAAATGACCACAGCGGCCAGGGCTGGGCCGGGCCTAAGCCAGGAGCTTCTTCAGGTCTCCCATGTGGGTGCAGAGGCCCAGGGACTTGGGCCCGCCTTTGCTGCTTTCCCAGGCGCACGAGCAGGGAGCTGGATCAGAAGTGGAGCATCTGGGACTTGAACTTCCTATATATGGGATGCTGGTGCTACATGCGGTGGCTTAACCTGCGGTGCCATGATGCCGGCCCCTCCAGGTTGGTTTTAAATCCTACGGCCACCAGGAGGGCATCTTCCCCACTTGCCCCCTGCCCCCACCCCCACCCTGGGACTGGAAGGAGATGGAAAGCATGGGTGAAGAACCCAAGTCTGTTGTGTACCGTGTGGTGTGTGCAGAACACTGCTGGGCGTGGATGCACAAGGCACACAGAGCCAGGACTCCTGCGGCTGCAGGGCGCCGTCTACAGCCTCGGTGAGGAGGGCTGAGGGGCCAGGACCATGTCCGTCCAGGCCAGCTTTAGGTGTGAACTGTTCAAAGCGGTGGACGGGGTGTTCACCTGCTTTCCATTTAGGGAGCAACCGGGCACATGTGCAGGGGGATGGAAGTGTCTCTGGTCCCTAACGAGGCAGGGCTGCTCGGCCCCATCCGAGAGTGCTGGTGACTGAGAGGGTGAGGAGAGAGAAGGAAGGTGGGAGGCGAGGTGAGCCTCCGAGGCGGCCGAAGTGGGCACGCTTCCTGATCGGACCTGCCTCGTGACTTCCCCAGTGCTCAGGGAAGTCACACAAAACCCAGAGACTTCTGTGGTCGAAAGTCGCTGAGTGTGCCAGGCCACAGAATGAGGGCCAGCCACGTGGGGGCCACGGTCGGGGCTCCGCTGGCCCCTGGGTTTCATTCTGATGACAGCCACGCAGGTGAGGGGAAGGAGGCGCTGGCCAGGACTCCGGTCCCCACTGCACCTGCTCTCACCGCTGCCCTGTCAGGGCTGGGGAACCTTTTTTCTGCCAAGGGCCGTTTGGAGATGTATAGCGTCCTCTGTCCTCTGTGGGCCACACACAGTTATCAGCTGAGAAACCAGCTTTGCTCAAGTTGGAGACCCGGCCATGGGACTCCCATCCCGACAGCACGGGCTCTGCAACAGCTGCGGAGAATCCCTGCTGCGGCAGAGCGAGAGGGCAGGGAGGCCCCAGCCCCTCACCCTCGGGGGCCGCTGGGCGCCTCACCTCCGGCCCCTCGTCAGCTCCTGGGTTCCTCTTTGCTTACAAAGCAGGGGTTATGCTGCGTGTGTGTGTGTGTGTGTGTGTGTTAAACGTATTCACATACTTTGCTATTTTCTGTATCATAATAGTATAGGCATTCTAGCAAGTAAAAGCCACGTCTCTTATTCATGGATTTTCATACCTTTTTCTAAAAACACCCAGAGTTGATGTTCGTTAATAGAAATTTTTCCAAGAAAGAGAAACACATTGAGGTGTATATCCTCTCGCCCGCCTGCTCTGACTCAAGTTCTTGTTCGTGTCCCCCGTTTGCCCAACCCAGAAAGTCCTACGAGTTTGAAGACCTGCAGTCCTCCTCGGAGAGCAGCAGGGTGGACTGGTACGCGCAGACCAAGTTGGAGCTCACACGCACTTTTTCAGAGGAGAACGTCTATGAGGACATTCTGGGTAAGAGGCCAACACGCCCATGCGTGGTGTGAGCCTGGGAGCAAGGCAGAGAGGAGATGGGCTTCACACACACGTATGCATACACACAGACATGCTTGCGTGCACACACATACACAGGCACACATGCACACAGGCACACTCACATGCATGCACACATTGTACACACACATACATGCACATCAGCACACACATACACACACGTGTACATGCACACATGTATGCACACAGGTACAGGCACACATGCACACAGGCACACATGCACACAGGCATGCTCACATGCACGCACACATTGTGCACACACATGCACATCAGCACACACGTGTGTACATGCACACATGTATGCACATGTATGCATAGGCACACATACACAGGCACACATGCACATAGGCATACTCACATGCATGCACACATTGTACACACACATACACACATGCACATCAGCACACGCGTACACACGTGTACATGCACACATGTATGCACACATGCATGCATATGCACACAGGTACAGGCACACATACACAGGCATACTCACATGTGTGCACACATTGTACATACACATGCATGCATAGCCACGCATGTACAGGCACACGTGCGCATAGGCACACACAGGTACACATGCAGGCATATAGGCACACATGTGGACATAGGCACACATGCATGCACACATTGTACACACACATGCACATCAGCACACACACATGTGTACATGCACACAGGTACAGGCACACGTGCGCATAGGCACACACAGGTACACATGCAGGCATATAGGCACACATGACACAGGCACACATGCAGGCACACATTGTACACACATGCACATCAGTGCACACACGTGTATATGCACACATGTGTGCACACATACATGCATATGCACACATACACAGGCACACACAGGTACACATGCAGGCATATAGGCACACACGTGGACACAGGCACACATGCAGGCGCATGTACACAGGCACCCATGTGTGCTCACATGCACGCATGCACACAGAAGGCATCTGTGTTCAGTGAGTGACAGAGCAGGACAGCAGCGGGGGAGCAGGGCCTCGGAGGCGTGAGAGGGAAGAGGAGTGGGAGTCCCAGACCAGGGTAGACTCCTGGCTCTGCTGCCAGCTAGCCGTGTGACACTGCACTGGGGCCATCGTGCGTGTGACCGTCAGTTCTCCTGCTGCATAGCGAGGGTGGGAGAAAGCAGTGTGCGTCCGCGATGCACTGACCGTCGGTGCTGAGAGGAAGCCTGTGGGAGGAGGGCTCAGCAGCTGCCAGGCTGGGGTCCTGCCAAAGCCGCCGGCCGCCTGGGAGCGGGCATGGGATCTGGACTGGCCGCAGTAGCCAGTGTCTGCCTGACGGTCGGAACCAGAGGAACCCAGCTGGGCAGCGGCGCGTGACCGCTGGCCGCTGCTGCTTACTGCTCCAGCCTGCCTCCCCAGAGGGCTCCATCCCCGCAGGCTTCCACGAGGGAAGGAGAGCTTGGGTGCTGTGAGTCCCAGCAGACACCGCGCTCCCCTCCGGCCAGACCAGCAGAGGTTCCCAGCAGGCCTTGCCCCGGTGGTGCGAGGCCTGGGATGCTGAGCCATTCTGACCTCATCCGTGGTGCCTCTCCAGCAGCCACGGGTGGGGAGACAGTGTCACTCCAGTAAAAGTCAGTCGCTTCCCGAGAGGGAGGGTGCGTGAATGGCAGAGCCCAGGTGGCCCTGTGGGCTTTGTGGTCCTTGGCGGTCCTGCAGGGGAAACCCGCGCAGCGTGCCCAGGTTCCTGACCCTCGGCCTCTGACCGCAGACCCGCCCGTGAAGGAGAACCCGTACGAGGACATCGAGCTGCATGGTCGCTGCCTGGGGAAGAAGTGTGTCCTGACCTTTCCCGGCTCCCCGACGTCTCCCATCCCCGACACGCCCACCAAGGTATGAGCCCCGGGGCAGGGGGTCGTGAGCCCGTGGGTCTCCAGGCCCCCAGGTTTGTGCCTTAGCAGCCCGGCCGGTTGGCTGTCCTTGCCTGGTCCTCCTGGACCCCCCCCTCAACAGAGCTTCCTGACGTGTCCCCCGTCCCGTGGCTCAGGCGCTTCCCAACAGAGCTTCCTGACGTGTCCCCCGTTCCGTGGCTCAGGCGCTTCCCAACAGAGCTTCCTGACGTGTCCCCCGTCCCGTGGCTCAGGCACTTCCCAACAGAGCTTCCTGATGTGTCCCCTGTCCCGTGGCTTAGGCGCTTCCCCAACAGAGCTTCCTGACGTGTCCCCCGTCCCGTGGTTCAGGCGCTTCCCCACACTGGGGACGTGAGAGGTGGCACACGACGAGTGCCCTGATGGGCTGGCGCCATGGTGTAGCAGGTAAGCCTCCACCTGCGGTGCCGGCGTCCCATGTGGGCACTGGTTCGGGTCCCGGCTGCTCCACTTCCGATCCAGCTCCCTGCTACAGCCTGGGAAAGCAGCAGAAGATGGCCCAAGTGCTTGGGCCCCTGCATCCAGTGGGCGACCTGGAAGAAGTTCCTGGCTCCTGGCTTTGGATGGGCCCGGCCCCAGCCATCATGGCCATTTGGAAACAGAACAGCGGATGGAAGACCTCTCTCTTGTGTTTTTCTCTCTGTCACTCTGCCTTTCAAATAATTAAATAAATCATAGAGGAAAACAAAAACAAAACCAGAGTCCTGACCTGGAGCCAGCTCTGAAATAGAAGACAGAAAGGCAGAGTGTGGAACAGTGTTTTTATGGTGGAACAGTGTTTTTATGGTGTGCTGCCATTTGAGGATTCAATAATGGAAGAATATACTAATACATAAACTCGTGTTGGTGAGCATATGAGAGGGCTGGTGTGAGGCTACCCCGGACTGGATAGGTGGGTGCCTGGGTGGAGGAGAGGGCTGGGTGAGCTCCCAGGACTGGATAGGTGGGTGCCTGGGTGGAGGAGGGGGCTGGGTGAGCTCCCAGGACTGGATAGGTGGGTGCCTGGGTGGAGGAGAGGGCTGGGTGAGCTCCCAGGACTGGGTCAGTGGGTGCCTTGGTGGAGGAGAGGGCTGGGTGAGCTCCCAGGACTGGATAGGTGGGTGCCTGGGTGGAGGAGGGGGCTGGGTGAGCTCCCAGGACTGGGTGAGTGGGTGCCTGGGTGGAGGAGGGGGCTGGGTGAGCTCCCAGGACTGGGTGAGTGGGTGCCTGGGTGGAGGAGGGGGCTGGGTGAGCTCCCAGGACTGGGTCAGTGGGTGCCTTGGTGGAGGAGAGGGCTGGGTGAGCTCCCAGGACTGGATAGGTGGGTGCCTGGGTGGAGGAGGGGGCTGGGTGAGCTCCCAGGACTGGGTGAGTGGGTGCCTGGGTGGAGGAGGGGGCTGGGTGAGCTCCCAGGACTGGGTGAGTGGGTGCCTGGGTGGAGGAGAGGGCTGGGTGAGCTCCCAGGACTGGGTCAGTGGTGCCTGGGTGGCGGCGTCTCATGTCTGGCCACCTGGAGGTCAAGGTAAAAGACTGACTCTTTTCTCCGAGTCTCCCTTGGAGCCCTCTGTGCTCTTGGCTGCATAACGAATGTGGTCACCTTGTGGTCGTCCCAGCCCCTTGCTGCAGGACTGTGTTCCTGTTCTCTGGCCCTGAATATCCATAGTTGACCCCTGGGCGCCAGTCACTGCCTGATGTCCCACAGTTCTCACCAGGCAGAGCCCAGCGACTGCCCCCCGACATCATCCACGTGGGGCGGCAGACTTGCTCCAAACAGCTGGGAATAATGTTTCCTGCTGGTGCCTGGTGATCTCAGTTGTAACTTCTGACACTGCGTTGTAGCACAGAGCCGCCATGAGTGAGTGTGCAGCAAAAATAAACACTTCTGTGGACACTGAAATTGGAATTTTAGACAGTTTTCACTTAAGGAATACTTAGTTTTCTTTAAAAAATGTTTATTCATTTTATTTACTTAAAAGGAAGAGCGATAGAGAGAGAGGGATCTTCCATCTGCTGGTTCACTCCCCAGACGCCTTCAACAGCCAGGGCTGGGCTAAGCCCAAGCCAGGAGCTTGGAACTCAGTCTGGGTCTCCCGTGCTTGGAACCATCACCTGCTGCCTCCCCAGGTGGAACCTTGGAGCAGCCGGGACTCAAACCAGCACCCACATGGAATGCTGGCACTGCAGGCAGAGGCTTTACCTGCTACGCCACAGCGCTGACTCCCATAAATAAATTTTAAGGAAAGAAAAAAGAAATGAAAGCACAACTTAAAAGTAAAAAAGAAAAAAAAAAACACAACTGAAACAAAAGTTCAGCTCCATCATGCCTCCTTTTTAAAAAACAATTTATTTATTTATTTGAAAGGCAGAGTTACAGAGGGAGAGAGAGCGAGAGCGAGAGGGAGAGAGATCTTCCATCTGCAGGTTCACCCCCTAGATGACTGCCATGGCCAGGGCTGGGCCAAGCTGAAGTCAGGAGCCAGGAGCTTCTTCTGGGTCTCTCACGTGGGTGGCAGGGGTTGGACTATCTTTCCAAACTTTTCCCAGGCCATTAAAAGGGAGCTGGATCAGAGAAATGGACCAGATAAGACATGAACTGGTGCCCACATGGGATGCTGGCATGGCAGGTGGCGGCTTCACCCACTACGCCACAGCGCCAGCCTGCCATCTGCCATCATGCCTCCTTTAGGGAGCTTCCTAGACTGTCCTGGCTCCTAGGACGTCCCCTCGGATGCCCTGTGACACTCAGTGGGCCAAATCGTTCATCTCGCACCAAATTGAATGCTGCATGTGGTATCTCTTACATTGATTTTTGTGAATTGTTAGGTCATTCAATAAATATTTGTTTATTAACTTGAGAGGCAGAGTTACAGACAGAGAGAGGGGAGACAGAAAGAGGGGTCCTCGATCCTCTGGTTCACTCCCCAGATGGCCACAACAGCTGGAGCTGTGCTGATCCGAAGCCAGGAGCCAGGAGCTTCTTCCAGGTCTCCCATGTGGGTGCAGGGGCCCAGGGACTTGTGCCATCTTCCATTGCTTTCCCAGGCCATAGCAGAGAGCTGGATTGGAAGAGGAGCTGCCAGGACTAGAACCGGCGCCCATATGGGATGCCGATGCTGCAGACGAAGGCTTAGCCCACTACACCACAGCGCCAACCCCATGTAATAAACCTTTTTTTTTTTTAATGGATTTTTTTTTTTTTGACAGGCAGAGTGGATAGTGAGAGAGAGAGACAGAGAGAAAGGTCTTCTTTTTGCCATTGGTTCACCCTCCAATGGCCGCCACGGCTGGCGCACTGCGGCCGGCGCATCACGCTGATCCGAAGGCAGGAGCCAGGTGCTTCTCCTAGTCTCCCATGCGGGTGCAGGACCCAAGGACCTGGGCCATCCTCCACTGCACTCCCTGGCCACAGCAGAGAGCTGGCCTGGAAGAGGAGCAACCGGGACAGAATCCGGCGCCCCGACTAGGACTAGAATCCTGTGTGCCGGCGCCGCAAGGCGGTGGATTAGCCTAGTGAGCCGCGGCGCTGGCCTGTAATAAATCTTAAAATTGCCTCCCTAACTGGTGTACAAGTTCCTCAAGGTCAGAAAATGTATATTCTGGGGCAGCCATTTGGCCTAGCAGCTACACCAGTTGTTATGCCCGGGTCCCATATTAGGGTGCCTGTGTTTGAAACTTGGCTCTGGCTTCCTGCCAGTGTAGACCCTGGGAGGCGGCAGTGATGGCTCGACTAGTGGGGTCCCTGCCACCCACATGGACGAGTTCCCAGCTCCTGCCTCCAGCCCCAGCCCAGGCTCAGCCATGGCAGGCATTTGGGCATCCAGCCGGCAGGGGAGAGCTCCGTCTCTCCGCTCTGTGCATCTGTCTCTGTTTCTCTCTGCCTCTCTGCCTCTCAAATAAATAAACTTTTTAAGGCAAAAAAGGAGAGTATGCATGCTGTTTCTTTGTGGCTCCTGTGAGGCCTAACAGTACTAGTTCCGCAGTATTCAGTTGTTGGAGAAATCAAGCACAGGAAGGCCGAATCCAATGTGCAGATGTCAGCGTTGGGCCCATCGCAAGGATCTGCTGGTAGCCTTAGAAAATCTGTCCATGCTCCACGGGTCAGCGTTTGCTGCAGGGCGGGGCTGTGTCCACAGTGGTCAGGCCTTGTGGGCTCCGTGGTCGTAACGGGAGCCCCCACCACCCGTCTTCCTGCGGAGTTGCAGGTGTAGCCCACCACGGAGGGTGGCTGCAGGACTGGCTCAGAGCGACCCGCTTCGCTCCGCACGTGGAGACGAGCGTCCCCGTGAGCACGCGTGACGGCTGGTCACAGCAGCTCCTCCGTGCCTGGGGACGGGCACGCGCACGCCCTCAGCATTAGGAAGTCCTCCCTTTCCCGCGGTGGGTAAGCCTGCCTCAGAAGAGAAGGGCTGGGGCTGGCATGTGGCACAGCAGGCCGCTCCGCTTCCTGTCCAGCTCCCTGCTAACCTGCTGGGAAAGCAGCGGAAGACGCCCCAAGTGTCTGGGGCCCTGCAGCCGTGGGGGAGACCCAGGAGAAGATCTGAGCTGGCTTCGGCCTGGCCCAGTCGCAGCCTTTCGGCCATCTGGGGAGTGAACCAGCAGATGGAAGGTCTCTCTTTCTCTCTGTCTCTCCCTCTCTGTTACTCTGCCTCTCAAAATAAATAAATAAATCTAAGAAAGAAAGAAAGAGGAAATGAAGGGCTGCTGCCACATCCGTCGCCCGCTTCCTGCCCCACTGGCTTCCTCCTCCATGCAGGGGACAAGGGTGACACGTGACCTGTGCCCAGAGCGGCTCTGCCCGAGCAGGTGCTCCCTCCTAAAGCCAGTCCTGTGGACTAAGGAGAGCCGAGGGCCTGGGCCCCCGAAGCGGCCAAAGCTGACAGGGGATGCTGTCCACGGGAACTTGCCGTCTAGATACCGCTGTGCTGAAGAGCGAGAACCAGTGTCCAGTGTGCTGGCAGGCTCTCCGGGCCTTTGCACTCTGGATGTCCACACTCGTTACCTGCTCTCCCACATCCGGGTGTCTGGTTTGTGGCCCCGTTCTGGGGAATGGCTGCACACTTCACCACTTCCTCCAGTTAGCTCATCACATAGTCAGTAAGCAAGTGCCACATCTGGGCTGCATCTGGGACCAGCAGATGCGGGGGCTGGGAGCACACGCTCCCCTTCCTGCTACGTGTCAGCCGCCAGCCCCATTCCAGCGCAGCACAGGGGACGTGGGGGGCGTGAGGGACTCTTTGTCATGTGTGGGGAAGCGTGTCGCTCACGAGCGTTCCCTGGTTACCTGTGTGCCCCCCCCCACTGCCATCACACACCAGCGAGTCCTGAGCCGCAGGTGCTGTGGCCGGGCCTGGGGGAGGCTGTGGGCTCTGGAGCCGGGTTGCGCCCCTGCCACCTGCTCCTCCTGACTTGGAGCGGATGACCTCATCTGCAAGCGCAGCTTCTGCACTGATACATGCAAATGACAAGGCAGGCCACGCCCCCTGGGGGGTCTTTGGGGGATTAATTGAATTAATGCTGTAGACCGCTCAGCCTGGTGCCTGCGACATAGTAAGTTACATTTATGCATGCTTGCTAGAAACATGCCAGGGTGAAAAGAAAGCAAAACTCATCCATATGTGGGAGGTTTATTTTTATGCACAACTGCATTTTTTAAAAGATTTCTTTATTTATTTGAAAGGCAGACTTACAGAGAAAGAGGGAGAGACAGAGAGATCTTCTATGCACTGGTTCACTCCCCAAATGTCAGCAATGGCCAGGGCTGGGCCAGGCTGTACCTAGGAGCCAGGAGCTTCATCTGGGCCTCCCACATGGGTGGCAGGGCTGGTTTTTTGTCTTTTGAAAAAGATATATTTATTTATTTGAGAGGCAGAGTTACAGAGAGGCAGAGGCAGAGAGAGAAAGAGAGAGGTCCTCCATCTGCTGGTTCACTCCCCAGATGTCTGCAACAGCCAGAGCTGCACTGATCTGAAGCCAGAATCCAGGAGCTTCTTCCAGGTCTCCCATGGGGTGCAGGGCCCAAACACTTGGGCCATCCTCCACTGCCTTCCCAGACCACAGCAGAGAGCTGGGTCTGCAGAGGAGCAGCTGGCACTCAAACTGGCTCCCATATGGGATGCCAGCACCACAGGTGGCAGCTTTACCCGTTATGCAACAGTGCTGGCCCCATGTATTTTTATTTTATTTTATTTATTTATTTATTTATTTATTTATTTATTTATTTATTTTTTTGACAGGCAGAGTGGACAGTGAGAGAGAGAGACAGAGAGAAAGGTCTTCCTTTTGCCATTGGTTCACCCTCCAATGGCCGCCGTGGCCGGCGCACTGCAGCCGGCGCACCGCGCTGATCCGATGGCAGGAGCCAGGAGCCAGGTGCTTTTCCTGGTCTCCCATGCGGGTGCAGGGCCCAAGCACCTGGGCCATCCTCCACTGCACTCCCTGGCCACAGCAGAGAGCTGGACTGGAAGAGGGGCAACCGGGACAGAATCCGGCGCCCCAACCGGGACTAGAACCCGGTGTGCCGGCGCCGCTAGGCGGAGGATTAGCCTAGTGAGCCGTGGCGCCGGCTTTATTTATTTATTTTTTTTTGACAGGCAGAATTAGACAGTGAGAGACAGAGAGAAAGGTCTTCTTTTTTTCATTGGTTCACCCCCTAAGTGGCCGCTACGGCTGGCACATTGCGGCTGGCGCGCTGCGCCGATCCAAAGCCGGAGCCAGGCGCTTCCTCCTGGTCTCCCATGTGGGTGCAGGGCCCAAGCACCTGGGCCATCCTCCACTGCCTTCCCGGGCCACAGCAGAGAGCTGGACTGGAAGAGGAGCAACCAGGACAGAATCCGGCGCCCATACTGGGACTAGAACCCGGGGTGCTGGCACTGCAGGCAGAGGATTAGCCTAGTGAGCCGTGGAGCCGGCCAGCCCCATGTATTTTTAAATATTGTGTAGGGGCAGGTTTTGTGCTACTGCTTGGGATGCCTACATCCCATACCCTAGTGCCAGCTTAAATTTCGGCTTTTCCACTTTTTTTTTTTTTTTTTTTTTAGATTTTATTTAGGAGCCGGCGCCGTGCTTCACTTGGTTAATCCTCTGCCTGCGGCGCCGGCATCCCATATGGGTGCTAGTTCAAGTCCCGGCTGTTCCTCTTCCAGGCCAACTCTCTGCTGTGGCCCGGGAAGGCAGTGGAGGATGGCCCAAGTGCTTGGGTCCTGCACCTGCATGGGAGACCAGGAGGAAGCTCCTGGCTCCTGGCTTTGAATCGGCGTAGCTCCGGCTGTGGCAGCCATTTGGGGGGTGAACCAATGGAAGGAAGACCTTTCTGTCTCTCTCTCACTGTCTAACTCTATAAAAAATAAAAAAGATTTTTTTTTAATTTATTTATTTGAGAGGTAGAGTTACAGACAGTGGGAAAGAGAAAGACAGAGAAAGGTCTTCCTTCTGCTGGTTCACTCCCCAAACGGCTTCAACAGCTGGAGCTGCACTGATCTGAAGCCAGGAGCCAGGTGCTTCCTCCTGGTCTCCCATGAGGGTGCAGGGGCCAAAGCTTTTGGGCCATCCTCCACTGCCCTCCCAAGCCACAGCAGAGAGCTGGATCGGAAGAGAAGCAGCCGGGACTTGAACTAGCACCCATATGGGATGCCGGCGCCGCAAGCAGAGGATTAACGTGCTGCACCGTGGCGCTGGCCCCTCGGCTGTTCCACTTCTAATCCAGTTTCCAGCCACTGTGCTTGGAAGGCAGCAAATGATGACCCAAGTACTTGGGCCCCTGCTGTCCACATGGGAGACCAGATGGAATTCCAGGCTCCTGGCTTTGATCTGGCCCTACCCCAGCCATTGCAACCATTTAGGGTGTGAACCAACAGGTGCAGGGGTTTCTCTCTCTCTCTCTCTTCCCTCCACCCCCACCCCTTCTTGTTCTGCCTTTCAAATAAATCTTTAAGAAAAGAAAGAAGAAAGTCAGCTGCTAAATGTTGCACCCGTGCTGATGGACAGTCCGAGGTCTTCGTGGTTGCGTCGTCCATCTCGTTCCTGGTTTCACTGCACCCACTCCAAGCTGTGAAGGCTCTTCGCTCCTCCTCTCCACCAAGTTACAGACTTGCTCTCCCCCGACAGCCCACTAAGTCTTCACCCCCACGGAAGCTCCCTGGACGCTCGGCGGCAGCCCAGCCCCGTGTCCCCTGGGAGAAGCAGTCCGCCTTCTCCACCGGGTCTCTTCACATTCGTCAGAGAGCTGTGGGCCTTATGTTGGTTCCTTCTGTCTTCCTCCTGCTTAGTTGAATCTCCTTTGAGAAAGGGAAATACCACCCCAGTCTGCATCTCTCACACAAACAGATTCCTGCTTTTTGCCCACAGTGTGATAGGAAGTTCTGGCGAGCACTTGCTTGGACTGTGGTGCAGGTGGCATCGGCCGCGAGAAGGCTTGCCACCATTGCTCCTTGTTTGCTGGTGTGGCTGAGGCACCCATCACGACCAGGCTGCTGGAGGATCGGTCACTCCTGATAGACCCACAGTGAAACACTGGAGCAGGTCACGTCGGGGGCCAATGAGTCTTCATTCCTGGAAATCTTTTTTTTTTTTGACAGGCAGAGTGGACAGTGAGAGAGAGAGACAGAGAGAAAGGTCTTCCTTTTCCATTGGTTCACCCCCCAATGGCCGCTGTGGCCGGTGCACCACGCTGATCCAAAGCCAGGAGCCAGGTGCTTCTCCTGGTCTCCCATGTGGGTGCAGGGCCCAAGCACTTGGGCCATCCTCTACTGCACTCCCGGGCCACAGCAGAGAGCTGGACTGCAAGAGGGGCAACCGGGACAGAATCCGGCGCCCCGACTGGGACTAGAACCTGGTGTGCTGGCGCCACAGGCGGAGGATTAGCCTATTGAGCCGCGGCGCTGGCCTCCTGGAAATCTTTACAAACGCCATTCAGGGGTTTCTGTTCCGTACTGTTTGGAACTGAGCAAGGATGAAGGAGTCGGTGGAATTCCCCGGGTCTACTCTGACGGTTTAAGATATGGTGAAGTTGGCCTTGTGAGTTAGAGAAAGCAAGTCTCGTTCACGAAGCCAAGTAGGGGCAGTGTGCAGAAGAGAAGGATCTGGACCAACGTGCCGTGTGTCAGCCTAGTGATGGGTTAATGAGTAAAGCATGCTCACAATTAACCAGGAGCGTCCCGATGAAGAGGGAAGGTGGGACTAGCTATCTGTTAGCCTCTGAGAGGGGGCAGAGGGGCCGGCGTTGTGGTACGGCAGGGTAAGCCTCCACTTGCAACACCACACCCCATGTCAGAAAACCAGTCCAAGTCCTGGCTGCTCCACTTCTAATCCAGCTTCCTGCCGATGTGCCTGGGAGGCCAGTGAATAACGGTCCAAATAGACCCTTGCCACCCATTTAGAGACCAGCATGAGTTCCTTGTTCTGGTCTCAGCCTGTCCCGGGCCCGGCTGTTGGAGCCATGTGGGGAGCGGACCAGCAACAGATGATCTCCCCTCTGTGTCTCCTCCTTCCATTGCTCTGCCTTTCAAGTTAGTAAACAAATGAAAGAGGATATTCTGTAGGCAAAGAAGTGAATCACAAAGGATAAGGTGAACAGGCTCTCATATTGTTAAAGTTGTGTGAAGGATTCCATATAACAAATACAGGCCAGTGCCGCAGCTCAATAGGTTAATCCTCCACCTAGCGGTGCCGGCACACCGGGTTCTAGTCCCGGTCGGACGCCAGATTCTGTCCTGGTTGCCCCTCTCCCAGGCCAGCTGTGGCCCAGGAGTGCAGTGGAGGATGGCTCAAGTGCTTGGGCCCTGCACCCCATGGGAGACCAGGAGAAGCACCTGGCTCCTGCCATCGGATCAGCGCGGTGCGCCGGTTGCAGCGCGCCAGCCGTGGCGACCATTGGAGGGTGAACCAACGGCAAAGGAAGACCTTTCTCTCTGTCTCTCTCTCTCACTGTCCACTCTGCCTTTTAAAAAAAAATACATACAGTAATACATACATAAGTGCATACAAGCAAACCCCACAGGAAGAGCTCACTGGCAGCAAACTGACAAACAGCTAACATCTCTTCCACATAGAGCTCATGCGAAACAATCAGAAAAACTCCAGGATCCTAGAAGATAAATAGGTAAAGAAGACGCTGTACTAAGGAAGAATGCAGTTAGCACTTCTAAGTGTGAAAAAAATGGAAACGAAATAACTTCTATTAATGCCTGCTCTCGGGCAGTCTGCCAGGTGCCTTGTAATTTACTCTTTTAATTCATTTGTTAAAACTAAAACTACGCCACTGTGTACGTGAGTGTGTCTGTGTGTGTCGTTGGAAAAAAGGAGCCAAAGTGGTTCTTTGATTTCGCTAGTGTTTCTTATTTAGTGAATAGCTAATACATTCACATGGCTGAAATGTAAGGTAAGTAAAGGTGTACAATGAGAAGTCATCTTATCGCCCCACCTATTTCCTCCCTCCAGAGCAGCCACGGTTCATCAGTTTTTTCATCTTTTCTGACCTTCAAGTGAATGACAAACGTTTCTTCAGTGAAGTTTTTTTTTCTCTTCCTAAAATTTTATTTATTATTTATTTGAGATACAAAGAGAGGAAAACAAAGAACTCCAGCCCGACTGTTCACTCCCCAAATGCCCACAGTGGTCAGCACTGGGCCGGGCGAAAGCTGGGAGCCAGAATTCAGTCCAGGTCTCCCACGTGGGTGGCAGGAGCCCAGGTGCTTGAGCCGTTGCTGCCGCCTCCTGGATCTGCATTAGCAGGAAGCTGGAGCCAGGAGTGGCGCCAGGACTCAACAGTAGCGTCTGACCGGGGCGGGGCGTCCCCGCTGGGGCTGAGCTGCTGGGCCAGATGCCTGCCCCGGTCTTTTTCCTTACGAGCAAAGCCGCAAAGCCGTGCTTTTATTTACATATGTGCATGTATTTAAATAGCGCATGTCCACTTCTGTAAACTATTCTTTTGCCTGTTCCCTCTTTTGACTTGTCTTTTTCTCATTAATTTGTAGTATGTATTTGGAAAATAAGTTTGTTTTTATGTTATGAGTTGTAAAATTTTTTAAGATTTATTTTGAAAGTGTCACAGAGAGAGAGAGGGAGAGACAGAGAGATCTTCCATCTGCCGGTTCACTCTCCAGATAGCCGCAGTGGCCGGCACTGGGCCAGGCAGAAGCCATAAGCCAGGAGCCCCATCTGGGTCTCCCAATTGGGTGCAGGGGCCCAAGCACTTGGGTCATCTTCCGCTGCTTTTCCCAGTACACCAGCAGGGAGCTGGGTCAGGAGTGGAGCAGCTTGGACGCAAACTGGCGCCCCTATGGGATGCCGGCACCACAAGTGAGGGCTTAACCCACCGTGTCACAACGCCGGCACCTGTAAACTTTTTTTAAAGTTTTTATTTGCCTTTGACTCTGAAGAGGTTTGTTTCAGGGATAAGACATGAACTTCCTGGTGTAGGAGGTGCTCTGGGGCCGGTTTCAGGGACAGGTGCGCAGGCGACCAGAAAGCCTCGTCTGTGAGGTCAGAGGATTGAGCCAGGCCACGTCCCGTTTGTCTATACAGAGAGACTGGATTCGATTTATATTCTTTAGCACACATACTTCCCATAACTGGATACATGTTACTGAGCTCCTGCAAACCCAGAGGAGCAGCACACACCCCGGGATGGTGAGGAGCTCCCCTCCCATCCTGGCTAGTCCCCTGCGGATCGATTTACTCTTCATTCCTCTCTCTTCATTCCTCTCTCCCCAAACAGCAGTCGTTGTCCAAACCTGCTTTTCTCCGGCAAAATTCCGAGAGGAGGAACTTCAGACTCCTGGACACCAGGAAGCTGAGTCGGGATGGAACTGGGTCCCCGTCCAGAGTGAGCCCCCCCTCCACGCCCAGCAGCCCCGACGACACTCTCTTTAACCCTGGAGACCCACAGAACGGCCGCAAGAAGAGGAAGGTCCCCAAGGTACGCCCACAGCAAACTGCGTTCCGACACGCACTCCCCGTGAGCTGCAGAGGCCGGGCGGAGACGCGGAGCCATCTGCCGTCTGTGTCATCCCGGGCAGGGGCATCTGGGTCCGTGCCCTGAGAATTACTGTGGCCCCGTAGCTGTCCTCTTAGCTCTTGGCCTTAGCCACCCTCCGATCTCAGACAACACTTTCCAGGGCCGTCCTCGGAAGGCCGCGGCCTCCTGCTTCGTAGTCTCAAAAAGCTGGAACTCCATCCACCATCATCTCACCTGGGACCTTGCCCACGCCCGCAGGGGCGGGGACTGGGACCGGGACCGGTGTGCGCTCCGGCCTGCACCTGTCCAAAGTGCTTCTTCTGGCTGGGGTGCAGGGCCTCGTGTGTCTGTCGCTCGCATTTCCTTTTGCTCAGTTTCAGCCCCACAGTGCAGGTCCCTCTTTGACAGTTGTGTGCTGTAGGGAGGCAGAATTTTCCCTCTGCCTCTTCGGGTCTCCTGCTGGGCCCAAGCATTAAATTGGCTTGAGACAGCTTAACAGAGGAGAGATGCATACAAACTTGATTCACGTGTGTGTGGGAGCCCTCACAAGAAGGAGGAAGACCCTCGTCCTGGTCAGTCACCGAAGTGCAGCACCCTGGCGTCAGAGGGCATGCTGAAGGGGAAGGAGGGGTAGGGCTAGGGGTCGAGAAAAGACCTGCAGGCCGAGTGCTTCTGTCCAGGGCTGAGCAGAGCGCGGCCGTGTGGGAGAGAAGCCAGGCAGGCTGAGCTGGTGCAGCAAAGCCGAGCTGCACGGTCTCCCCTGGGCGTTGCTCCCGTCTCTGGTGATAAGAACGGTTCTGTCCTCCCGCACGGGCATCTTTTCCATAAGAATTGCCCTGCCCGCTTTCGGGAAGAGAAGTGGCAATCAGCGCGTCGTCCTTGTGTCTGCTGCTTTCCCGGTACCCGTACTTCAGAGTAACCAGCGAGCCAGAGCGCGGAGCGGGGCGGCGTCTTCGGACTCCGTCAGCACCACCTCCCGCAGGAACTCCCAGAGCAGGGATCTGAATTTCAGGGTCTGCGGAAGGGCTGTGGGGGTCACGAAGCCCGCAGAACGTTGTGTGCGGGAGTTCGGGGGCAGGCTGCTCCGTAGCTAGCGTCAGATGGGGTCGATGACGTGCAGACGTGGTCAGAGCACCACGCCCCATCGTGGTGTTTCTGCCCAGCCCTGCCCAGGACGCAGTGCGGGCCCCGTGTTGGTGATGTGCTGTGTGCTGGCGGGCGGCACCCTTGGCGCACGGCGTGTGTCTGCTGCATCATCATTAGGGCTACTCTGGGGGAGGGGTACGGCGTGGGCGTCCTGAACTCCCGCCCTCCCCTCTGAGTGTTCTTGGGTTAGCATCCCAGCTCCACGTCTGGTTCCAGCTTTCCTGCCAGTGCACACCTGGGTTAGGGTGGCTGATGGCTCTGGCACTCGGCTCCTGCCGCTCACCTGGGAGACCTGGACTGTGTTCTGGCTGCAAGCGGACTCATCTCCATTATTGCACACGGGGGGGAGTGAATCGGCAGATCTCCCTCTTTCTCTCTCTTTCAAGTAAATGCATCGGAAAAAGTGTTACACCCTCCAGTTGCAGAATAGCGAGCAGTGACTTAATGACTACACAGCCTCACTTTGGTCTTAGAAAACTGAGCAGGAACCACACATGACACAGCCGCTCAGGTAGTCCTGAGTGTGCGATCACGGTGACACAGCCGCTCAGGTAGTCCTGAGTGTGCGATCACAGTGACACAGCCGCTCAGGTAGTCCTGAGTGTGCGATCACAGTGACACGCCGCTCAGGTAGTCCTGAGTGTGCGATCACGGTGACACAGCCGCTCAGGTACTCCTGAGTGTGCGATCACAGTGACACAGCCGCTCAGGTAGTCCTGAGTGTGCGATCACAGTGACACGCCGCTCAGGTAGTCCTGAGTGTGCGATCACGGTGACACAGCCGCTCAGGTAGTCCTGAGTGTGCGATCACAGTGACACACCGCTCAGGTAGTCCTGAGTGTGCGATCACAGTGACACGCCGCTCAGGTAGTCCTGAGTGTGCGATCACGGTGACACAGCCGCTCAGGTAGTCCTGAGTGTGCGATCACAGTGACACGCCGCTCAGGTAGTCCTGAGTGTGCGATCACGGTGACACACCGCTCAGGTAGTCCTGAGTGTGCGATCACAGTGACACGCCGCTCAGGTAATCCTGAGTGTGCGATCACAGTGACACGCCGCTCAGGTAGTCCTGAGTGTGCGATCACAGTGACACACCGCTCAGGTAGTCCTGAGTGTGCGATCACAGTGACACGCCGCTCAGGTAATCCTGAGTGTGCGAATACAGTGACACGCCGCTCAGGTAATCCTGAGTGTGCGATCACAGTGACACGCCGCTCAGGTAGTCCTGAGTGTGCGATCACAGTGACACACCGCTCAGGTAATCCTGAGTGTGCGATCACAGTGACACGCCGCTCAGGTACTCCTGAGTGTGCGATCACAGTGACACGCCGCTCAGGTAATCCTGAGTGTGCGATCACAGTGACACAGCCGCTCAGGTAGTCCTGAGTGTGCGATCACAGTGACACGCCGCTCAGGTACTCCTGAGTGTGCGATCACAGTGACACGCCGCTCAGGTAATCCTGAGTGTGCGATCACAGTGACACAGCCGCTCAGGTAATCCTGAGTGTGCGATCACAGTGACACAGCCGCTCAGGTAGTCCTGAGTGTGCGATCACAGTGACACACCGCTCAGGTAGTCCTGAGTGTGCGATCACAGTGACACACCGCTCAGGTAGTCCTGAGTGTGCGATCACAGTGACACACCGCTCAGGTAGTCCTGAGTGTGCGATCACAGTGACACGCCGCTCAGGTAGTCCTGAGTGTGTGATCACAGTGACACAGCCGCTCAGGTACTCCTGAGTGTGCGATCACAGTGACACACCGCTCAGGTAGTCCTGAGTGTGCGATCACAGTGACACAGCCGCTCAGGTAGTCCTGAGTGTGCGATCACAGTGACACAGCCGCTCAGGTAGTCCTGAGTGTGCGATCACAGTGACACAGCCGCTCAGGTAATCCTGAGTGTGCGATCACAGTGACACGCCGCTCAGGTAGTCCTGAGTGTGCGATCACGGTGACACAGCCGCTCAGGTACTCCTGAGTGTGCGATCACAGTGACACGCCGCTCAGGTACTCCTGAGTGTGCGATCACAGTGACACAGCCGCTCAGGTAGTCCTGAGTGTGCGATCACAGTGACACAGCCGCTCAGGTACTCCTGAGTGTGCGATCACAGTGACACAGCCGCTCAGGTAGTCCTGAGTGTGCGATCACAGTGACACAGCCGCTCAGGTACTCCTGAGTGTGCGATCACAGTGACACAGCCGCTCAGGTAGTCCTGAGTGTGCGATCACAGTGACACACCGCTCAGGTAGTCCTGAGTGTGCGATCACAGTGACACAGCCGCTCAGGTAGTCCTGAGTGTGTGATCACAGTGACACAGCCGCTCAGGTAGTCCTGAGTGTGCGATCACAGTGACACACCGCTCAGGTAGTCCTGAGTGTGCGATCACAGTGACACAGCCGCTCAGGTAGTCCTGAGTGTGCGATCACAGTGACACACCGCTCAGGTAGTCCTGAGTGTGCGATCACAGTGACACAGCCGCTCAGGTAATCCTGAGTGTGCGATCACAGTGACACCGCCGCTCAGGTAGTCCTGAGTGTGCGATCACAGTGACACAGCCGCTCAGGTAGTCCTGAGTGTGCGATCACAGTGACACAGCCGCTCAGGTAGTCCTGAGTGTGCGATCACGGTGACACACCGCTCAGGTAGTCCTGAGTGTGCGATCACAGTGACACAGCCGCTCAGGTAGTCCTGAGTGTGCGATCACGGTGACACAGCCGCTCAGGTAATCCTGAGTGTGCGATCACAGTGACACAGCCGCTCAGGTAATCCTGAGTGTGCGATCACAGTGACACAGCCGCTCAGGTAATCCTGAGTGTGCGATCACAGTGACACAGCCGCTCAGGTAGTCCTGAGTGTGCGATCACAGTGACACACCGCTCAGGTAGTCCTGAGTGTGCGATCACAGTGACACACCGCTCAGGTACTCCTGAGTGTGCGATCACAGTGACACACCGCTCAGGTAGTCCTGAGTGTGCGATCACAGTGACACACCGCTCAGGTAGTCCTGAGTGTGCGATCACAGTGACACACCGCTCAGGTAGTCCTGAGTGTGCGATCACAGTGACACACCGCTCAGGTAGTCCTGAGTGTGCGATCACAGTGACACACCGCTCAGGTAGTCCTGAGTGTGCGATCACAGTGACACAGCCGCTCAGGTACTCCTGAGTGTGCGATCACAGTGACACAGCCGCTCAGGTAATCCTGAGTGTGCGATCACAGTGACACAGCCGCTCAGGTAGTCCTGAGTGTGCGATCACAGTGACACAGCCGCTCAGGTAGTCCTGAGTGTGCGATCACAGTGACACGCCGCTCAGGTAGTCCTGAGTGTGCGATCACAGTGACACACCGCTCAGGTAGTCCTGAGTGTGCGATCACAGTGACACACCGCTCAGGTAATCCTGAGTGTGCGATCACAGTGACACAGCCGCTCAGGTAGTCCTGAGTGTGCGATCACAGTGACACAGCCGCTCAGGTAGTCCTGAGTGTGTGATCACAGTGACACAGCCGCTCAGGTACTCCTGAGTGTGCGATCTTCTGAGAAGCATTCTACCTCTGTCTTACACCCCCGCGCTTTCACCCATTGGTCCCCCATGTCCTGTTTTAATAGTTTTGGCAAGTTTTTTTGAGATTGAGAGAAAGAAAGGTGTGTCTTGTATGTGGAAGTAGAGGGGAGAAAGGGGCTCTGTTACTGTCCCTGTTTGTGTGTTTAGTGTACAAGGTAGCAGTTTCTTTCTTCTTAGTTTATCTGTGTTTTTAACTATTTATTGTATTTATTTGAAAGGCAGAGTTATAAAGAGAGAAGGAGAGCAGAGAGGTCTTCTATCTGCTAGTTCACTCCCCAGATGGCCACAGCAGCCGGGACTGGGCCAGGCTGAAGCCAGGAATCTAGAGCTTCTTGGGCCTCCCACATGGACGCAGGGGCCCAAGCACTTGGACCATCCTCCACTACTTTTTCAGGTGCATTATCAGGGAGCTGGATTGGAAATGGAGCAGCCAGGTCTCGAACCGTATGCATATGAGATGCCAGCATTGCAGGTGGCTGCTTTACCTGCTACACCACAGTGCCAACCCCAACAACAAAAATCTTACAACTGTTCATCATAAAGGTTGAGGGAGATAGGGGGCCAGCACCGTGGTGCAGCAGGTTAAGCCACCCCACAGCCCCAGCATCCTACATGGGCTCCGGTTCAAGTCCTGGCTGCTCCACTTCCAATCCAGCTCCCTGCTGATAACCTGGGAAAGCAGCAGAAGATGGCCCAAGTGCTTGGGCTCCTGCACCCATATGTGGTAGACCCGGAAGAAGCTCCTGGCTCCTGGCTTCTGCTATTTGGGAAATGAACCAGTGAATAGAAGATATCTCTCTCCCCTTCTCTGTCTCTCTGTAATGTGCATTTCAAATAAATAAATAAGCCTTAAAAAGAAAATAGAACAACTTATTTTACCAAAGACAAAGGAGCTAATCTTCACAGACACTCAAATGACTTAGAACGGTTTGTCAGGAGTCTCAGGCTACGTCACATCAGCCAGGTGTCCGCTCGCTCTTAAATAGTGCGTTCTCAGAGCGCCCTGCATCCCGTCCCTCAGGTCAAGGCTGTTTGCCAGGCACATTCGGGACTTCCCGTGTGTTGGATCCTTGAACCGTTTGCCGCCCCGCACCCTTGCTTCTGCGTGTCTGTCTCTAGCCAGAAGGACTCGGTCGCCTGCTCAGGGCGAATCAGACGGTGCAGTTGGTTGGCTTTCTTTGACCTGCTCTGCCGTGAGGGGCCCTCCTGGCAGCTGCCATCCTCCCGTCCCCCGGCTTCAGCCCCTGTAGGAGTGAATGTCCCAGGGGAGGTGGCCAGGGAGAGGAGGCGGCCCCTCTGTGTGCTCCCGGCCAGCCTCTCCCTGCCGGGCAGCTGACGGATCCAGGAGCTGCACGGCAGGGTGCATGAGACACTGGCTGCTTCTGTGGTCAGACCCCGTGCCGCCCTCCCCTGCACACGTGAGCAGGGGTCCCGTGCAAGCCGTGACTCCTCCCCTGCCGGACGACTGTCCGTCTGCAACGACCATCTTTCATATGACATCATTTCAGACTTAGGGGGAAAACGTTTCTAACAGGGCCCGTATTCTTTTCAGTACAGCACACTTCTAAAACAATAACTTGTATCTCCTGTGAAGTACCGTTATGTGAGAGTATATTTAAAGTTTCACTCCCTTGGGAGAGATTACAGACCAAAGCGTGAACGATTTCTGCTCATTCCTTAAGCTGACTCAGAGCGAGGCGAGGGCTGTCTGGCAGCTGTGTGCACCCTCTGTGGCATTCATGAGCGGCCCCTGGGCTCACCTCTGCCTGCATCTCATCCTCCCCCTGGGCTCACCTCTGTGCTTGCATCTTGTCCTCCCCCTGGGCTCACCTGCGCCTGCATCCTGTCCTCCCCCTGGGCTCACCTCTGCCTGCATCCTGTCCTCCCCCTGGGCTCACCTCTCTGCCTGCATCCTGTCCTCCCCCTGGGCTCACCTCTGCCTGCATCCTGTCCTCCCCTGGGCTCACCTGTGCCTGCATCCTGTCCTCCCCCTGGGCTCACCTGTGCCTGCATCCTGTCCTCCCCCTGGGCTCACCTCTGCCTGCATCCTGTCCTCCCCCTGGGCTCACCTCTGTGCCTGCATCCTGTCCTCCCCCTGGGCCCACCTGTGCCTGCATCCTGTCCTCCCCCTGGGCTCGTCCCTGCCTGCATCCTGTCCTCCCCCTGGGCTCGTCTCTGTGCCTGCATCTCGTCCTCCCCCTGGGCTCACCTGTGCCTGCATCCTGTCCTCCCCCTGGGCTCACCTGTGCCTGCATCCTGTCCTCCCCCTGGGCTCGTCTCTGTGCCTGCATCTTGTCCTCCCCTGGGCTCACCTCTGCCTGCATCCTGTCCTCCCCTGGGCTCGTCTCTCTGCCTGCATCCTGTCCTCCCCCTGGGCTCACCTGTGCCTGCATCCTGTCCTCCCCTGGGCTCACCTCTGCCTGCATCCTGTCCTCCCCCTGGGCTCACCTCTGTGCCTGCATCCTGTCCTCCCCTGGGCTCACCTCTCTGCCTGCATCCTGTCCTCCCCCTGGGCTCACCTGTGCCTGCATCCTGTCCTCCCCTGGGCTCACCTCTGTGCCTGCATCCTGTCCTCCCCTGGGCTCGTCTCTCTGCCTGCATCCTGTCCTCCCCCTGGGCTCACCTGTGCCTGCATCCTGTCCTCCCCTGGGCTCACCTCTGTGCCTGCATCCTGTCCTCCCCTGGGCTCACCTCTCTGCCTGCATCTCGTCCTCCCCCTGGGCTCGTCCCTGCCTGCATCCTGTCCTCCCCTGGGCTCGTCTCTGTGCCTGCATCCTGTCCTCCCCCTGGGCTCGTCCCTGCCTGCATCTTGTCCTCCCTGTTGGGGTATCAGTCCCTGAGGGCCACTGCACATCCCGTTTCTCTCTCCTCTTCTCTCTCACTTTCAGTTTTGTACTGATTATTTGAAAGGCAGAGAGAGAAATGGAGAGAGATCCCGTCTGTCTGGTCACCCCTCAGATGCCTGGAGTTCAGCCAGGGCCAAAGCCATGAGCCTGGAACTCAGTCCAGGTCTCCCACAGGGGTGGCAGGGACCCAGCTGTTCCCCCCTCCCCCAGGACCTGCACTGCTGGATGCTGGATGCTGGAGTCAGGAGCCAGAGCCAACAGGAGCCTTCCAGTACGGAACACAGGCATCTTAACCACCAGACCAAATGCCCACCCCCCACCATTCATCTTTTTTTAGGATGTAGTTATCTGGGGCAGTGCGGTGACACAGTGGTTTGTGAAGCCGCTGCCTGCGATGCCGACCTCTCATACAGAGGCTCATTCGAGTCCGCTGCTCCGCTTCCAGTCCAGCTCCCTGGGAGGGCAGCCGAAGATGCTCAAGTACTCAGGCCCCTGCATGGGAGACCAAAGGCAGAGTTGTAGAGCGAGAGGGAGAGGCAGACAGAGACCTCCCTCCGATGGTCCACCCCCGGAATGGCCACAATGGCCAGTGCTGAGCTGGGCTGAAGCCAGGAGCCAGGAGCTTCTTCTGGGCCTCCCACATGGTGCAGGGCCCGAGTACTTGGGCCATCTTCTGCTGCTTTCCCAGAGCATTAGCAGGGAGCTGGGTCGGAAGCAGAGCAGAGTAGCCGGGACTCGAACCAACACCCACCCGGTGTTAGAGGGGGCGGCTTAACCTGCTACACCACAGCGCCGGCCCTGCAACTGACGTCTTCCTTGGTGTTTGTATACTTTGGGTAGAGATTCAGAATGGGTTTAACATTGTCCTTGTCCCTTCCTAAAAAATCTGACCCCTCAACTCACTCATAGCTTTAAATTTCAGTAAAACGTCCCTCACATGGAATTATCGTGAGTCATCTTTGAACGCACCGCTCGGCAGCGTTGGCGGATTCGCCCTCTGCTGCAGCCCGCACGGCTCGACTAGAGCTTTCTCATCTCCCCAGACAGAAACTTGTACCCATTAACGACCCCATTTCCTTCTCCCCTGACGCTGGTGACCGGTTCTACCTTCTGTCTCTCCCGAGTTGGTTAGGCCAGGCCGCTCGCGTGAGTGGAGTCGCGTGGCCTTGTCCTTTGTCTCTGGCTGGCCGCAGTCAGGATTCCCAGTTCCTCCGTGCTGGAGCGTGTGTCAGACTCCAGTCCCTTACAAGGCTGAATCCTGTCTCGTGTAAGGCCGCGTCGCGTCCCGCCGATCCGTTTATCTGGCTGCGGATGTCAGGGCTGTTTCTGCCTCCTGGCTGTGGTGACTAATGCTAGCGATTCACTCAGCCTGCGTCTGCCTACGTGGGAGCTGGGGGTCCTGTCAATGTCCCCAGGTTAGGACACGCGCAGAGGGGAGCGAAGGGGCCGGTCCGGGAAGCGAGCGCTCGGGGAGACACCCGGGGAGTGGATACAAGCACCTGTCTCCTGGGCGGCTTGTGACTCAGATAGGGACCCTGTGTGAGAGTGGAGCCAGGCCATGAAGCAAGAGCAGCACGTGGCCGGAGATGTCACAGAGATCTGGTGGCCATCGGGGCCTGAGCGTGTGTCTGGAGGGTGCACTCAGCCGGCAGGAGCTGCCACTGGGCAGCCTGAACAACGCTGCTCCCTCCTCCTGGGCGGGCAGGTGCCCCTGCCTGTGGGGGGAGCTGGCCAGGCATTCCAGCTCACTGAGGGCGACGGCCGCGGCCAGCCCAGCGCACCTCCTTGGGTGCCTGTCGCCCCGCTTCCTCTCCTGTCCTGGGAATTCAAAGCCCGACAAGTTGGGGTGCAGGCAGCACCCCTTTAAAATCGCTGGTGTGCGTGGGTGGCTTCCGCCTTTCCCTCCACCAGGGCTGACCAGGGAGGCCGCTGCCCCTGCAGGGAGGCAGGCTGTGCTGTGACAGCTGGCGGGAGGTGACCCTGGGGGCTGCTGAAACCCCCACAGATCGTGCCCATGAGTGGAGGTGCTGTGGAGTGGCTCACCTGGTGGCCGGCGAGGCTGCGAGAGCACCCTGCAGGCCCAAGGACAGCTTGACATTTGTCACAGAGGCTGGGGAAGCCCGAGCCGGAGGAGACCTTGGAGCCGCTCCCACCCTGTCGTTCTTCCATGAGGACTTTAAGGCCCGGCGGGTGACCCACAGACACCAGCCAGCCGGCGGCAGAGGGGACCCGGGGATTGAAAGTATACCGGAAGGCAGAACTGAGACGGTCACAGGGCGTGGGAGGTGGTTGCCAGCCTGTATTCCTGTTCGTGTAGATAAGAACTGTGTGAACGCACGGACAAGAGGCTTAGGGAGCAGCAGGCTTACTTTCGTTAGCCTGTAGAGTTCCTCCGCGTGTGGGTTCCTCGCAGTGTGCCCTGAGCATGTAGCCCCGGACAGCAAGCCCTGGGGCCCAGCAAACATGGGGACACGCAGACATGGGCAGCAGGCAGCTCCTGGGCAGAGAGGCAGGCAGACAGGCACGGGGGAAGCACCAGCCTTGGCCGGCAGCAGGGAGAGGCCTGCGGGGGAGGGAGGGCTGCTTTCACAGGTGCCACAGAGGCGCGGGGTGCGTGTGTGTGTGTGCGTGTGTGCGTGTGTGTGTGTGTGCGTGTGTGTGCGTGCGTGCGTGTGTGTGTGTGCGTGTGTGTGTGCGTGTGTGCGTGTGTGTGTGTGTGCGTGTGTGTGTGTGCAGCTCCCCGGGCCTCTGTGATGCCCGCCCGAGTACCCCTGCGCACTTACTCAGCACGCCTGTGTCGACTCCGTGGAGGGCTCTGGGACGAGCGCTCCCCTGTGGACAGGGCCCTGTGCTGGGCTGGCGCAGACGGAGCCAGGCTGCTGGTCTTTGGAACGCTTCCCATGAAAGAGGCCTGCCTGGGAACTTTTTTTTTTATCTGTCTCTTCCTTTTCTTGTTTTGTTCTGGGAGCAAAAGCTGCTTGCCAAGCCACAGTGACATCAAAGTGTCGGAGCCCCACGGGCCTCAGCCCTGACAGTCGGCGCTCGCCCGCCCGGCGGGGGCGGGGCGGGGGCGCTGCTAACCCGACTCCTTCTGCTGTCTGGCAGCTGGTGTTGCGAATCAACGCCATCTACGAGGCCCGGAGAGGGAAGAAACGCGTGAAGAGGCTGTCCCAGTCCGCAGAGAGCAACTCAGGAAAAGGTAGCGCCCCGGCCGTCCCTGCTCGGAGCACAGCCCTCCCGCGGGTCTGACAGCGCCTGCTTGCGGCTTCCCAGTGGCTCCCATGGAGCAGAGCAAGCAGGACCCTGGGCAGTCCACAGAGCCTGCGCGCAGTGGGGCAGCACGACCCCCTCCCGTGCCTCGCCCCGTCGCCTGACCCCGGCTTAGCAGCCACGCAAGGCGCCCGGATCTCTCACTGTGTTCCTTGATATAGGCACCGTCTTCACCAGAGCCCAGTTAACTTGGAAACAAACAAACACAGTGTGTCCCCTTCCATTCATGTGGACCCAAAATAAAGCACACACCTTCTGGAACTGGAGGTTTTGCATGTGTGGAAAACGCTGCCTGCTGTCTAACTCACTCTGCAATCTCTCCCTTGCTCCTTTGGTCTAGTGACAGACGAGAACAGTGAGTCCGACAGTGACACCGAGGAGAAGCTGAAAGGTGAGGGGGCGGGGAGGGGGGGGTGCACGCAGTGGGCGCCCAGGCGCAGTCCTGCCCAGCTCGCTGAGGGGACAGAGGACCCAGGGTGCCCAGAGCGGCCCAGGCCAGAGCAGCGCCGGTCGGCCAGAGACCCCATGGCCGCCGCTGTCCCCTCGTGTGAGTGCTGTCTCTGCTCTCAGGCCGACAGGATGCAGCTGCCAGTGCAGGGCCGCCGGGGCCTCGCCCCCTGGGCCCTCCTGTTCCCGTCGCTGCACGGTCTCAGGGCCTCCAGTTCCTCTTCCATCCGTGACCTCTGTGACAACAGTGACCCGCGTGCGCCTAAAATTCTCTGATCTAGATCCAGGCTCTAGTGAGTTCTCCACATTTCCCCGACTCGTGGGAGAAGCCAGAGAGAGCCAGCCCAGGGCGGCCGGGTGAGGCGAAGGGCACCTGTCGGCTCCGGGCCCCAGCTGCTGCCTGGCCGCCTCCATGACGCACTGGTGGCGGGCGAGGGGGTGGCTGGGAGCCCCTGGGAGAGCCGGGCCTCTGCCAGTTGAGTCACACGGGATGTTTACTAAGTCCCCAGCCCCAGAGGCTCGACCGTCTGGATTTTGTCACATCACACAAACTGAAAGACAAGGGAAGGACTGAAGGGAGGGTCAGTGTCCCCGACCCAGAGACAGATGGCGACAGGGGCTTCCTGAGCCAGACAGCAGGGCCAGGGCAGGGCAGGGCAGGTCCTCCCCGCCACGGGCTGCTGGCCTGTGGGAGGGGCTTCTCCCGGAAGCTTAGCCAGGGCCCCAAAGAGCCTGCTGCTAACTTGTTCGATGGGCAACCACTTTGGAGATCAGCTGGGAATGACAGAGCCCGTGGCAGCTCTGCACAGCATCGTGGCGGGTGAGTCACGCCGGGCCCCGGGTCTCTCCCTCTCTCTCCCTCTCTGCAGCCCACAGCCGCCGCCTGGTCCACGTGAAGTCCCGGCTGAAGCAGGCCCCTCGGTACCTGGCGCTTGACCGGGAGCTGGTCGAGTACCAGGAGAGGCAGCTCTTCGAGTACTTTGTGGTCGTGGCCCTGCACAGGAAGCAGGCGGGGGCTGCCTATGTGCCCGAGCTCACCCAGCAGTTTCCTCTGAAGGTACAGCGTGGCCGGGCTGGGCCTCGGGGCGTCGGGGAGCGTGCGAGGCTGGGGAACACCTTGGCTGGTCCAGAACCTGGCGAGTGGGCCTGGATGAGGGCGGGTCAGAGGAAGAAGCTGCTGCGGGGGAGCTTGGCAGAGAGGTGCTGCCCAGGGTCCCGCTGCCCTTGTCACAGGCTGGCCACAGCCCCCCCAGCCCGAGTCGCATCACACGGTGTCCGTGATGGGCACCTGCCTGGGCACCGTGGGTCTCCAGGCACCGCTGTTCACGGCCACGTGGGTTTGGTTCTGCTGTAAATTAAATCGGCACCTCCAAAGCCGCGACACCTAATGAAGGCTGACATGACACAGATAAGTGACCCTCAGACCTTGACGTCAGTGTGAAAGAGGTTCCCCACATTCTAATTCAGTTCATCTAGAATTTACTGAGAACATGTGACAGGCCATTGTCTGCTCGGCCCCAGAGGATCACAAAGATGGACCAAATGTGTTTCCTGTCCCCCACCCCCGTCGTGGTCACAGACTCCCTCACAGGAGGGCACAGACCCAGCATACCAGAAACGGGGACAGCCTGCAAGCACTCAACAGGCAGAATATGACAATGTCCGATGTCTGTACAAACCCAGTGCCTCCGAGGTGGGGGGAGCTCCTGTCCTGCACCAGCACCGCCCAGGGCCTGGGGCCTGGTGTGCCCCCTGCCTCCTCTCCTGTCCCCTTCAGCCCCGCCCTCAGCGTGGAGAGTGAGAAGGTAGAAGGAAGGAGAGCAGAGGCCCTGGCTGCAGGCCTCTAGGGCATGCTCCCAGAAGCCCCCTGCCGTGAATGTGCCCAGAATCCAGCTGGGGCTGCTGGTTGTGTGCCCAGGTGCGCTCAGGGCACGGAGGACTGTGCCGCCCCAGTCCCTGCCCTTGGGGACCTGCACAGCAGTGTCCCCATGTCAGTGCCCGTCGAGGATCCAGGGACAGAGGCACTGACCACGAAGTGGTAACTAACGGGTCCCAGAGCTGCTGGAGCTCCCAGACTCCTGGGTAGCACGTGAAAGCCAGTTCGGTGACAAGCTGACAGTCCCACCACACAAATATGAGCATTGATTCTGTTTCTTTCCCACTCTTTTCTCAAAGTATTACTTTCTTAGAAAACGGTTTTTGAATCGTACTTCACGTTCTGTTTTATAAACTTATCATCGTTAAGGGCATTTGGGAAGTGAACCAGCAGATGGGAGTTGTCTTTTTTGTTTTGTTTTGTTTTAAGTTTTCAGCTTGTTGTTCAGTGAGAGAAATGCATAAGAGAGTGAGGAGCCTATCTAAAAGAGTGCGAGATCTGGATTCATGCCGAGCACCAGGAGTCACCACGTGGAGGAGCCTGCAGACCAGAAAGCTCGGGCAGGGCCCGAAGGCGCAGGGGCAGCAGGCGGGTCCAGGGAAGAAGGGAGAAAGGGCCAGGCCAGTGTCTGTAGGTCTCCCTCTCTGTGTCTCTGTCTCCAAATAAATTAAAAATTAAAATCCCAAAACATCTTTATTTATTTATTTATTTGACAGATGAGTTAGACAGTGAGAGAGAGAGACAGAGAGAAAGGTCTTCCTTCCATTGGTTCACCCCCCAAATGGCTGCTACAGCCGGAACTACACTGATCTGAAGCCAGGAGCCAAGTGCTTCCTCTTGGTCTCCCATGCGGGTGCAGGGCCCAAGCACTTGGGCCATCCTCCACTGCCCTCCCGGGCCACAGCAGAGAGCTGGACTGGAAGAGGAGCGACCGGGACTAGAACCCGGCGCCCATATGGGATGCCAGCGCCGCAGCTGAAGGATTAGCCAAGTGAGCCACGGCGCCAGCCCCTCATTTTTCAAATTACATAATGCTCCCTCACATGGGTATGCCCTAACCTGTTTAACCCATCTCCTCTGTTAGAACTGCATCTTGCCACCAGTGTTTCTCCATCTCTATGTATATGTATATATCTTATACATATACATGTATCTGTATGTGTGTACAGGTATTGTGTATTTTATAAATATATACACATATGTGTGTACATGTGTATATATCATACTTGTGTACACACATGTGTGTTTATAGATGCTTGCATGTGTATGTGCATGCATTATACATACACGTGTATGTGAAAATATTTCACGTGCACATGCATGTATATAGTTGTGTGTTTTGCATATATACCTGTGTGTTCTCTACATGTATACACACATGTGTATGAGTGTGTTTGTGCATATGCACGTGTGCGTGCGTGTGTTTCTGTATGCGTGTGTGTGTGTGTGTACACACTTGGTACGCCTGTGCATTTATCTTTTTATGCAGTAGTTGTCCTCACGCATCGCTGTGGTGAGCTGGGCTGTGTGACCTGCGGTGGCTCTCACCCGTGGTGACGGGGCCTCGTTTCAAAGTGCTGGCGCTCGAGTCCCTGCAAGATGTGCCTCTCAGGGTGGCTTCCCCATGGGGAGTGTCGCTGCTTCCTTCCGTCTGCTTTTCACGCTGGGGATTTTTTAAAGATTTACTTACTTATTTGAAAGAATGATCAACATAGAAGGGGAGAGAGGGAAAGAGAGAGGGGTCTTCCATCAGCTGGCGCACCCCCCAAATGACCGCAGCAGCCAGGTCTGAGCCAGGAACTCCGTGTGGCTCTCTCACACCTGCCCTGCCCCTCAGGGTGCGTGTGAGCAGGAAGCTGGTGTGGAGGACGGACCCAGGACTTGAACCAGGTGTTCCAGTCTGAGATGGCAGCATCCCACGTGGCAGCTTAACAGCCGCGCCAAATGCCTGCCATTGAGAGGCTGTTCTTTTTAAAAGATTTTTATTTATTTGAAAGAGTTCAGAGAAGGTAGAGACAGAGAGAGAGAGAGAGGTCTTCCATCCACTGATTGACTCCCCAGGTGGCCGCAATGGCCAGAGCTGTGCCGGAGCCCAGAGCTGCTTCCAGGTCTCCCATGCAGGTGCAGGGGCCCAAGCACTTAGGTCATCTTCTGCTGCTTTCCCAGACCATCAGCAGGAAGCTGGATTGGAAGTGGAGCAGCTGGGACTTGAACGCCACCCGTGTGGGAAGCCGGTGCTGCAGGCTGGGGCTTTACCCCACTGTGCCACAGCGCTGGCCCCTTGGCTGCTTTAAAGCACAGACTATGCACTGGGGGGTTAGCTGCCCTGACTTGCTGTTACCCCACCCCCCATCCAGCTTCATGCTCATGTAGCGGGGAGGCAGTGGATGATGGCTCAAGTGCTGGGGTCCCTGCCACCCCTGTGGGAGACCAGAGTGGAGCTCCTGGCTCCTGACTCCACCTGGCCCAGCTCTGGCTGCTGTCATTTGGGGAGTGAACCAGGAGATGGAAGATCAGTATCTCTCTCTCTATCTCCCTTCTCTCCCCCATCTTTAAATAAACTATGGGCTGTGGGCCCCTGCACCCATGTGGGAGACCTGGAAGAAGCTCCTGGCTCTGGCCTCAGATTGACTGAGCTCTGGCTGTTGCAGCCATTTGGGGGTGAACCAGCAGATGGAAGACCTCTCTCTTTCCCTTTGTAACTCTATCTCTCAAATAAATAAAATCTTTAAATAAATTAATTAACTATAGATTACTGGCCACTATTGGAAACAAGATAAAAAATTGATGGAAATTATTACAAAGAGAAATTAGGTTAGAGATGGAAATTTCCAACCTTAGAAATACCTGATTTTTCAAATTAATGATGGTAATTTTAGCCAATTTGTCTTTAAGTATTTTTAAAGGAAATGTAACAAGTATAAACCTGTCAACAAAAGCAAAGCCTCCAATTCTCAAATATAATAATTAAATAAATAATGCAAATGTTATTAGCTAAATAATTATAAATCATTCCTCTTTTGTTCCTGGGTGGTTTTTGAAAGCATGATTCCTTTTCCTAAACAAAGTGGGCATGCTCATGGCTTTAATCTCTGAATCATGTTTTGTTGGGACCAGCATTGTGGCACGCAGGGTAAACTGCAGCTTGCAAGGCCAGCACGCCGTACCAGCGCTGGCTCAAGTCCCGCTGCTCTGCCTGTGGTCAGAGCTGCCCCGAGGGAGCGGGCCCAGCACACCGGGCTGCCAGCCTCGCACGGGAAGGGCTCGGGGTGGGGATGGGGAGCAGTCCCAGATGCGAAAGGTGGGCCACGTGCCCCTCGCCATCCCCTGCCTCCCTCTCCCAGGCCGGGTTTCACTCTGAACCTCTGTCACTCTTCCCTGTGCAGCTGGAGAGGTCGTTCAAGTTCATGAGAGAGGCGGAGGACCAGCTGAAGGCCATCCCCCAGTTCTGCTTCCCCGACGCCAAGGACTGGGCTCCTGTGCAGCAGTTCACCAGGTGCGCGCTCACGCTCCCCTCTCTCTGGGCTGGGGGTGCAGGTTTAGGCAGGCCCTCCCATGTGCCTGGGAAAGCAGTGGAAGTTGGCCCAAGTGGTCCCTGCCCCTACGTGGGAGACCAGGAGGAAGCTCCTGGCTCATGACTTCAGCCTGGCCAGCCCCGGCCACTGCGGCCATGTGGAGAGTGAACCAGCGGTGGAAGAAGAATCTCTCCTCTCTGTAACTCTGACTTTCCTATAAATAAATTAATCCTTAAAAAAGGATCAGAGGCCAACCCCAGGAGTCCATTCTGCCCTTGAGCCATGCTGTGGGACCTGGCCGAGACTGGCCAGCCCGCCCTCCCAGCATGGGGCCTGTCTGTCTGGTGAGCTGAGAAGGTGACTGTCACCTGAGGCAGCTGGGGAAGTGCTGCCGGTCTCCGTCCTTATCCAAGGCCCGCACACGCTCCCTGGGTGGCCTGGGCACCCGTCCCTGGGGGTGCGGCTGGTGCAGCTCTGTGCTGTCGGCCACCTTGCTAGGTCCCAGCTGTTGCTGCTGCCTCAGCATTTGACCCGACGCAGTAGGCCACAAGTCCTAGGGGTTTGAGGGCCGGCGGTCACTAAGCCTCCTGCAAGAGCCAGAGCTGCACCAGGGGCTGTCCCCAGAGGGGTCCAGGCGCTCTGAGGCTCTCGCTGAGCCTCGTCCCAGATCAGCACAGCCGCCTCACCCTGCAGCTCCCCAAGGCAGCTCCGCGGCCACAGACAGGGGTGGCCACTGGGCTGTGTGCCATGGACTGGCCCAGGCAATGGCATCGGAGAGGGCTCGGGGCAGAAAAGGCCCCCCCCAACCCATTCCCCTCTGGACATTAAGCCGTGTTAGATCCCTGCTCCCTGCCCGTCACCCCGAAGCCATCTGCAGGCACCGGCGTCTCAGCGCAGAGGGACGGGCTGTCCGCGTGGCCGCCTGCTGCACCCTGACGCAGGTCTGTTTCCACACACAGTGAAACGTTCTCCTTTGTCTTAACCGGAGAGGATGGGAGCAGAAGGTTCGGGTACTGCCGCAGGCTGCTGGTGAGTGCGCTCCGCCCGCCGGTCCCAGCCACGCCCAGCTGCTGGCTCCCGGCGGCTCCCCCTCACCAGGGTACACGGGGTACGCGCGAGGGAGCAGATGTGGCAGGTGACCCTGGCTGGTGAAAACCACGGAGAAAGATTGGGGTGCCCACGAGAGCCTCCCGGGCAGGTGAGAATCACTCTTCCACCTCTCTCCTTAGCCCAGATGGACCCTGGTCGCTTAGAGGGAGCCTTGAGAGCAGGTGCCGACGAGAGGGGACTGGAGCGGTCACCTGTACAAGTCAGCACTCCAGTGAGGAGCTCGTGCCCAGACATCTCAGAACGAGCTTTCTGAGGCCCGTTCCTTCCTCAGGAACCGCTGAGCTCAAGCCAGCCCTGGGCCCGTGCCTTAGAAAAATCTTCATGACTGTTTGCACTGCAGGTGTATTTCGGTCTTTGAAATAGGCTGGGGTTGGGGGGGACAGGCTTAAAAACTTTCGAGTCCACTTTACCATGCGGCACATAGTAAGTGTTCAATAAAAAGTTCTTAATTAGCGAATAAACAGTGTATTTACTGAATGACTGAAGAAGTTAAGCAGGATAATTTCATTGATCAAATTAAAGTATTAAAATTGATTTTCCTTTCAGTTTGAAAATTAGAGGCCGGCGCCGCGGCTCACTAGGCTAATCCTCCGCCTAGCGGCGCCGGCACACCGGGTTCTATTCCCTGTCGGGGCGCCAGATTCTGTCCCGGTTACCCCTCTTCCAGGCCAGCTCTCTGCTGTGGCCCGGGAGTGCAGTGGAAGATGGCCCAAGTGCTTGAGCCCTGCACCCCATGGGAGACCAGGATAAGTACCTGGCTCCTGCCATCGGATCAGCGCGGTGCACCGGCCGCAGCAGCCATTGGAGGGTAAACCAACGGCAAAGGAAGACCTTTCTCTCTCTCTGTCTCTCTCTCTCACTGTCCACTCTGCCTGTCAAAAAAATAAATAAATAAATAAAAAAGAAAATCAGAAAAAATTTTTAGAAAAAAAGGTGAGCTTAGGAGGCCAGTGCTGAGGTGTATGTGGTAGGTTAAGCCTCCGCCTGCAGCAGCAGCATCCCACACGGATACTGATTCAAGTCCCAGCTGCTCCACCTCTGATCCAGCTCCCTGCTGGTGCACTTGGGAGAGCAGCAGAGGGTGGCTCAAGTGCTTGGGCCCCTGCACCCACGTGGGAGACCCAGAGGAAGCTCCTGGCTCCTGGCCTTGGATTGGCCTGGCTGTAGCCATTGCTGCCATTTGGGGAGTGAACCAGCAGATGGAAGACCTTTCTCTCTGTCTCTCCCTGTCTCTGTAACTCTGTCTCTTAAATAAATAAATAAACCTTTAAAAAAAAGAAAAAAGGTTAGCTTGGAAGCTCTTCAGAAGCGGCTTCTCCAGAATTTTCGCTGTGATGAGCACGTGTAGCCCGAGTGAGTGCTCGAGAGAGCTGCGGTGATTCGAGTAAGCAGGCCGGGCTCCTTCCCTGACTGAGCACGTGTAGCCCGAGTGAGTGCTCGGGAGAGCTGCGGTGATTCGAGGAAGCAGGCCGGGCTCCTTCCCTGACTGAGCACGTGTAGCCCGAGTGAGTGCTCGGGAGAGCTGCGGTGATTCGAGTAAGCAAGCCGGGCTCCTTCCCTGACGGCGTTGACCCACTATGTGCACGGCGATCTTTATTTGAGCCCTTCAGAGGTACTAAAAGCTCATGACCGGAAGCGCTTTCCCGCTGCGGGGTGGGAGGTGACAGTTGCTTTCTTCCTGGACTTTCGAAAGCCACTCTGGCGTCCTGAAACTTGTGGCCACAGTAGCTGCAAAAATACTGGGGTCAACAATGAGCCCAAGCCCAAAAGCCTTCTTGATGCGTACTTTACCACGGTAATGGTGTCGGCACCGCACCGCAGGGTGCTGTGGCATGGTGTGTGGGCAACCAGCAGCGTCGCCTGTCGCCGTGGAGCTCGTGGATGCTGAGTGCTGGAGCCCGGCACAGAGGCGCACCTCGCGCGGGATTTCAGCGGCGTGGCTCGCAGGTCCATCTGGGGCAGGGTCACGGGGACCCCGAAGAGGTCTCAGGCTAGCGGGGCCCTGGGCTCCTGGTGCTGGTGTGTTTCTTCTTCCAGGGGCCGCTTTGTGAAAAAGTGATTTGTGCGCTCTCCTATCTGTGCGTTTTCTTAAAAGATCCGGGAGAACTGTAAAATAGAGGCCTCTCCCACTTGATAGCAGAAAACATGTGGCTTCCGTTCTTCCCTGAGATGTCCACACTCCTGATTCCTGTGTTTTTCCTCCCAAAGCCTGGAGGCAAAGGGAAGCGTCTGCCCGAGGTCTACTGCATCGTGAGCCGCCTGGGGTGCTTCAGCCTCTTCTCTAAGGTGAGGGGGGAGGGCAGGGGAGGGCAGGGGAGGCGGGGGGGGGGGGAGGCGGGGTGCAGGAGACCCAGGCGACACCCCCCCAGTACTTCCTGTTTTCCTAACCATTTCTTCTGCTCTTCTCTGTTCTGATTGGCTCAGGAAATAAGGGTTGGGGGAGGACCAGGCCCAGGGAGTTGGGGAGGGGAGGAGGCAACTTAGTTGGCAATGGTGTGGGGGGGAGGGGGGAGTTGTAAAGGGTCCTCTGAGAATATTCCAGGTGTTTCACTCTCCATCTTCAACGCATTGTCTTCTGTCATACTAGCCTTTGGTGGGGTGGGGGTGGGGGAGAGTCGGGGCTCCAGGAGGCAGGGGGAGGGGAGGAGAGGGGAGGGGTGAACCAGGGTACTTCAAGCATTTCATGGGAAAATTAAATTAAAAGGTAAGTTTAGGGCTGCATGCATGGCCGGGTGGTTCAGACACCACCTGGGATGCCTTAGGTAGGAGTATTTTAAGATATTTTTATTGCAAAAAAATCTTAAATCCATGCACTTTTCATGATCTGTATTTTCTATGACCTTTGAAAAAATTAATTTTACGTACTTGAGAGTCAGCGAGAGAGAGCTCCCATCCACCAGTTTCCTTACCACAATGCCCAGAGCAGCTGGAGCTGGGAACCGGGAACTCAGGTGTCTCCACCGTGCCCACCCCTGCTCTGGGAGACAGGGAGCAGCTGCTGGGGCCCTCCCCCACACCCACCCCTGCTCTGGGAGATGGGATAGCAGGTGCTGGGGCCCTCACCAGTGCCCACCCCTGCACTGGGAGACGGGACAGCAGCTGCTGGGGCCCTCACCCACACCCACCCCTGCTCTGGGAGACAGGAGAGCAGGTGCTGGCGCCCTCACCCACACCCACCCCTGCTCTGGGAGACGGAATAGCAGGTGCTGGGGCCCTGGCCCTCACCCACACCCACCCCTGCACTGGGAGACGGGACAGCAGCTGCTGGAGCCCTCACCATGCCCACCCCTGCATTGGGAGAGGGGACAGCAGCTGCTGGAGCCCTCACCATGCCCATCCCTGCTCTGGGAGACAGGAGAGCAGGTGCTGGGGCCCTCACCCACACCCACCCCTGCTCTGGGAGACAGGAGAGCAGGTGCTGGGGCCCTCAGCGTTGCCTGCTGGGTCTGCACTCGCGGGAGGCTGGAGGCAGGGAGTGAGCTGGGGTAGAACCCAGGCCCTGCAGTGTGGGATGCAGGCGTCCTCAGAGGCCAGACGTCCCCTCCATGAACTTCCTGAAGACCCCTGGCTCTGTGTATTTGTGTTACCTGTACGTAAGAATCATTATGTATTGGTACTCTACATTTATTGAAATATTAATGTAATTTCTTATTCTTTTCCTGAAAATGAGCCATTATATCAAGACATGAGAATTGTGTTGAATTGGCCCATCTGTTACCGAAACCTGGGGTGGGAAAACTCCTTCCAGCAAACAGGCACAGAGACAGTGGAGGATCAGCAGTTTATTACGCCTGCGGGCTCAGCTGGAATCATTTCCCGAGACTGAGCGGCAATGCCAGGTTTCTTACAATGTTTGTAGGTTCATGGGCACCACACCGTAGCTGGTACAGCATCGGTGGGCGTAAACTGCAGCCTGCGTGACCCAGGACCACACTTCCAGTGGTCGGTGGGCCTGGTGTGTTTGTAGAAGAGATACCAGCGGCAGATTTATTAGGACAGATGTGTGACTGGGGAAGAGGGGTACACTCTTCTTTCTTTGTCTCTGTTTGTGGCCATATTTTATCTACACATCCTGATTGGGGGTTAGGGGACATAGAGAATTCCTACCCTGTGTGATGCCAGTCGCAACAGAGGGCCTCCTCCCACATGCATGTCCTGTGTCAGTCCAACATGAGCCCCTAGTCCATAGACTTACTTTATTTTTTTAATATTTATTTAAAAAATTATTTATTCGAAAGAACTACACAGAGAAGGGGAGGCAGAGAGAGAGAGAGGTCTCCCATCTGCTGGTTCACTCCTCAGTTGGCTGCAACAGCTGGAGCTGCGCTGATCCGAAGCCAGGAGCCAGGAGCTTCTTCTGGGTCTCCCTTGTGGGTGCAGGAGCCCAAGGACTTGGGCCATCTTCCGCTGCTTTCCCAGGCCATAGCAGAGAGCTGGATCAGAAGTGGAGCAGCCGGGTCTCGAACCAGCACCCATATGGGATGCCGGCACTGCAGGTGGTGGCTTTCCCCGCTATGCCACAGCGCCAGCCCCCATGCATTCACTTTAAATCCTTCTTGGCTATCTGTTTCCGTCTGGGCTTTCTGTTGGAGAATGAAAATCCCTGTGTATGCTGTCCACGGCTGTTCAGCATCACTTCCCAAGAACATCCCTCAGCCTGCCCTCCCCTGACCTCAGAGCCGGCCTCAGCCTCCGTTGTCCTGACCTTGGTCCTTCCTGCCGGTCTGTTGGAAGAACTCATGCAGTCAGTGTCACCTGAGACGGGGTCTCACCCCCACTGCGCCTGGGGTGCAGATCGGTTCACGTTCAGGCTGTAGCATGGTTTACGTTACTGCTCGGGCCAGTCTTCCTCATGGGTTTGCTCAAACGTGAAGTCGGGGGCAGGGCGAGAGTGCTTCTGAGAGTGAGAAGTGAGACGGCGCCTGGGAAGGAGTCCGGCTCCCAGGGGAGGCTTCGGAGTTTACGGAAACTTCATTCCGAGGCCCCAGGGACCTGCTCACGTACCTGGGTGACGGCGAGTCCGGCGCTCTCATGTCTGTTTCTGATCAGGGATGTTGCAGGCGTGTGCTAGGGTGGCAGCAGCATCTCGGGCTATTGATACCAGCCCTGGAGCTGTTTCGGGTGTGGCACGAGTATGGCCGAGATGGCACGTTGTCCTTCAGAGGCACAGAGCAGCTCTGTGAGTCCCTGGAGGGAGGGCAGCAGGGTAGCTGCTGCTCCGGCCGTGCTGCGTGGCCACTGTCTGTCCTCCCAGATGTGCAGGCCAGCTGCGGCTGCTCCGCCGGGCTCCCCGGGGGTCGCGAGCAGGCTGGGCTTGGCTGGCTGGCTGGTCTCTGCGCTAGGCTGCAGGTCTGGGCTGGGCTCTGGTGCCCGTGTCTGTCTGCCTCAGTGAGCTGGAGCGCGCTTGCTCACCTCCTGCTGCCGGCGGAGGCACGAGGGAGTTAGAGCAGGAAAGGCAGGCCGCCGCGACCGGGACCTGGAGCTGGCGAGCCGGCACCTGTGCCTCCCACCAGCCCGGCGCTCCGCGATCTGTTCTGCGGTACTGCTTCCCCGACTGTCATTTTTAGACATGTTTCCCTAATTCTTGCCCCAAGAGTCTTAATTTTGTGTCACATTATTTGCCCGTGCTAAAGAGTACGTAACAGAACGTGCCTTCTGACAGCTCAGTGGCATTAATGCGTTCACACTGTGATGCCGCGGAACGTTCTCGTCCCCCACACGGGGACTGCACCTCTCCACAGTCACGCTCCCCCCCTCCTCTCCCCTCCCCGCTGGCCGGCGCCGCGCCACCTAAGTGCAGTCACTTCTGTGTCTGGCTCGTGTCCCCAGGGCTCACCCGTGTCGCAGCGTGTGTCAGAATCTGTTGTCAGGGTGAGCAGCGTTCCGCCGTGTGTGTATGGCACGTGTGTGTGTCTGCCCTGTCACCCTGATGGACATCCGGACTGTCCGCACCTCTCGTTTACGTGAGCCTGGGTGCAGGTACAGACGCGTCGGTTCAAGCCCGCGCGTCAGTTGCAGGTACAGACGCGTCCGTTCAAGCCCGCGCGTCAGTTGCAGGGACAGACGTGTCGATTCAAGCCCGCGCGTACTTCTTTCGGGCGTGTCCCCAGAACTGGAGCTGCTGGGTCAAGGGTAACTGCAGTGAATTTTTTGAGGCACGCTCATATGGCCTTTTGAATTTTAATGAATTTTATTTAGCCCAGTCCATTCAGAATATTGTTACTTCAGTATGTAATTAATATGAACGTTGTTGAGATATTTTGCCTCCTTAATTTTGTATTTTGAAATTCAGTGAATATATGTAGGACAAATCCCATTCGACTACCCGTACGTTGAGGGCGCAGTAGCCACATGTGGCGCTGCTACAAACAGTGCTGTTATCTGGACCGTGATGGACAGCTGGATGGAAGATGCATTTGGATTTTGAGTGACAGCTTCCCTGAGCTGTGGCCCACCTGTGCAGCCCCTCGTGGAGAGCTGAGGCTCCTGTGGCTTTGGTGCACCCACAGAGCTGACAGCCACCTCCACGGCCTCAGCGTCTTCCTCACCCCGGTGAGGAACCAGACCTGAGCCCACTTCCGGTCTACTCTATGCCGTGGACTTACCTTTCCCGGCTGTCTCGTCTACACGGAGTCAGAGTGTGTGGCCTTGTGCGTCCGGCCCGTCCCTCGGCGCTGTGTGTTTCCAAGCTCACCCGGGGTGTGGCATGTGCTGGTGCCCTGTCCCTTTCTGTGACCGCGTCGGGTCCCCCTGTGCGGCTGAGGCACGTCTGGTTTCTCCTGCCGTCAGTCCGTGGACGCCTGGGCTGTGCCTGCTCTCTGGCTCAGTCCGTGGGCGCCTGGGCTGTGCCTGCTCTCTGGCTCGGTCCGTGGACGCCTGGGCTGTGCCTGCTCTCTGGCTCGGTCCGTGGGCGCCTGGGCTGTGCCTGCTCTCTGGCTCGGTCCGTGGACGCCTGGGCTGTGCCTGCTCTCTGGCTCGGTCCGTGGACGCCTGGGCTGTGCCTGCTCTCTGGCTCGGTCCGTGGGCGCCTGGGCTGTGCCTGCTCTCTGGCTCAGTCCGTGGGCGCCTGGGCTGTGCCTGCTCTCTGGCTCAGTCCGTGGGCGCCTGGGCTGTGCCTGCTCTCTGGCTCAGTCCGTGGGCGCCTGGGCTGTGCCTGCTCTCTGGCTCAGTCCGTGGACGCCTGGGCTGTGCCTGCTCTCTGGCTGCTGCCTGCAGTCGTCTGTTTTCCTTCCACGCGGGCCCGTACTGGGCGTGCCGTGTGCTGGGCCACGCGGTACCTCGATGTCTAGCCTTCTGAGGACCCGCCGGGCTATTTTCCAAGGTGGCTTCACTGTTTTCCATTCCTGCCAGCAGCGACCAAGAGATCCAGTTTCTCCGCGTCCTTGCCAATGCCTGCTCTTACCGTTTTCTTACCGCCGTCCTCAGAGGCCTGAATGGGGGCCCTCATGGCTGTCACCTGCATTTCCCGCAGGCTGGCCCCCAGAGAAGCCGTCTTGTCTGTTTATGTATCATGCCCCTTAGAGAGATGCAAACTGTTACAATGTCACTGTTTTCACACACCTCCCCCCAGGAACCAGTTTTGGTATCCTTGGGGTCGCTCCCCTGCAGAATGGGGGTGGGGCACGGGTGGGAGGAGAGCTGAGGCTTTGCGCCTGGCAGGCAGGGTGGCCCGCAGTGCCCCCCCTTCTCCGTAGCTGAGCTCTTCTCTGACCTCGCAGATCCTGGACGAGGTGGAGAAGAGACGCGGCATCTCCCCGGCCCTGGTGCAGCCCCTCATGAGGAGCGTCATGGAAGCCCCCTTCCCAGCCCTGGGCAAGACCGTCGTCGTGAAGAACTTCCTGCCCGGCTCAGGGACCGAGGTCAGCACTGGTTCCCTCCCTGACCAGCCAGCCCGGGGTGGGGGGAGGCTGGCTTTCGGTGGGACATCACACTCAGCAGGGTGCCCTCCAGCCCCAGATCACCGCTCACAAGCCCCACCCTCAGCGGGACCCGTCGGGCCAGGGGTTCTGCCCGGAAAGCAGCCCTCGAGTACCAGGCCACACACGTGGCAGCCCTTAGCCTGCTGTTGGCCCTGAGAGGCAGGGACTTGCCCTGAACACCGTTAGTTTTTCCGGTTTGGGTTTTTGTTTGTTTCTTTTTTTAAGATTTATTTATTTACCTGAAAGGCAGAGGGAGTGGCAGAGGGAGATACAGAGAGCTGGCTCACTCCCGAAATGGCTGCCACAGCCGGGCTGGACCAGGGTGGAGCCAGCAGCCAGGAGCTCCATCTGGGTCTCCCACGTGGGTGCAAGGGCCCAGGGAATTGAGCCGTCTCCCGCTGCCTTCCCAGGCGTGTTAGCAGGGAGCTGGCTTGGAAGTGGAGCAGCCGGGGTGGAACCGCACTCTGATGTGGGATGCAGGAGGCTTACCCCATCGTGTCCTTAGCGTTTATGAACAGCTACTGTGCATAAATCGGACCCATTTGCGTGTGGGGTCTGCATCATCGCTACAACTTTATGATCTAAAACATCCCTTGCTGGGATGGCAGGGCAGATACGATGTTTCACGCTAGACTTGGAAGCCTGCCCTCCTTCCTGGACTGTGGTTCATCCTCCCTGTTCCCTGCACGCCCTCCATGTAGATCCCAGTCAGCCTCGAGCCTAGTTCCAAAGGGCTCAGAAAGTCAGGTCACCTCTGTAGGCTGAGGAGGGGGAGGGTGGGCCCGGGGCTTCCTGGAACCACCCAGTGTCACAGCACAGAGAGCAGTTGTTGCTGGAGAACCCGAAACTGCTCCACACCAGCTGCAGGTCGCATGGCCACGGAGAAGGGGCAGCGCGGATCGCGGATCGGAGTGGGCCCTGCTGGGGGGAGGCGGGGCGGGGCCCTGGGCAGGTGCAGTGCAGAATCAGGTCTCATCTGCTCACCTGTTTAAAGAGAGACGTGCTCAGCGGCAGCACCTGAGATGAACTGGGGAACACTTTGGTGTGAAATGAGGAGAGGGAGACGCTAAGGACGTCTTCAGGAAGTGATGGGAACGCGGTCCGGAGCAGTAAGAGACGCCTTCTGGCGAGACTGGGTCTTGGGAGTGGTGCTCCGTCAGAGCCTTGCGTCCCTCCCGCCGGGGGAGGAATGTCCAGGACCCCTGCCCCCCGGCCCCATAAGGCCTGCAGAATCATTTGGTCTGCCCTGCCAAGGCAGCCTCGGGTAGGCCGACTCAAAGTTCAAAAGATCCACAGCAGGCTAACTTTTTTGTTTAAGATTCATCTATTTATTTGAAAGGCAGAGTTACAGAGAGAGGGAGAGACAGAGAAATAGGTACCCATCCGCTGGTTCACTCCCCAAATGGCCACAATGGCCAGAGCTGGGCTGATCAGAAGCCAGGAGCCAGGAGCTTCTTCCGGGTCTCCCAAGTGGGTGGCAGGGGCCCAAGGACTTGGGCCATCCTCCACTGCTTTCCCTGGCGTGTTAGCAGGGAGCTGGGTTGGAAGAGAAGCAGCTGGGACTGGAACCAGCACCCATATGGAACGCCGGCACCACGAGCAGCGGCCTTACTCACTGTGCCACAGTGCCAGCCCCAGCGGGCTAGTTTAAGTTGGTAATTTGTATGGCACACAGATGGTGTTAGAAATAAACCAGCTGGCCTTGGCAGGGGAAAGTCCCCATCCCTGCGATCCTCGTGGAATGCCCTGAGGCGGAGAGGGGAGCCCAGATACACCCAGGCCCCAGAGAGCCTCCTGACCGCTGTGAGCCCACAGCACTGCCCCTGCCCTGCCGGCTCCTCCCCTCCGTGGGGAGGCGCCCCCCGCCCCAGCCTCCTGGGATCCCTTCGCCAGTCCCGGCGGGTCTTGCCCCCTCCCACCTCGTGGCTGCCCCGTCGCCCAGCAGGTGATCGAGCTGTGCCGCCCGCTGGACTCCCGGCTGGAACACGTGGATTTCCAGTCTCTGTTCTCGTCTCTGAGCGTCCGCCACCTGCTCTGTGTGTTCGCCTCGCTGCTCCTGGAGAGGAGGGTCATCTTCATTGCCGACAAGCTCAGGTACCAGCCCGGCTGCCCCGCCTGGAGGCCGGGGGTGACGGTGGAGGGCCTGGGAGGATGCGTGGGGAACTCAGGCTGGGGTCTGCAAGGCGACCACACGGGCCTTCCCTGCGGAGCGCTCGGCCTGCTTTGCACGTGCTGCCGCAGGGGCAGAGAGGCGCCATGGTGTTGGGGGCAGCAGGTTCTGCACACCCAGGGAGGACACTCACTCCTGAGCGAGCGCCGGGACTGAGAGCAGGCGGGAGGCGGAGCAGCCACCGCAGGAGCCGAGAGGGGCCCTGGGGACAGGGCCAGCCCAGGAGGGCTGATGGCCCCGAGGCATCCACCTCCCCCTCGTGACCAAAATAAACCGCACGTACCATATTCCTGTACCCAGTGCCCGGTAGGATGCCACCCACGTCCCAGGGGTCCCGTTCAGTGATCTTGCAAAGGCCGGTCAGAGACCAGAAGAGCTCCCGAAAGAGACTCCAGTAGGAATTTGGGTAAATTCTGAGCTTTTCAAAAAAGTGAAAAATCCCCTGCATTGTCATCATTTTAAAATACTGACTCGGAGCCGCCCTGCTTTGGAACCCGGGGCCCAGATGTGTGAGTGGTGTGAGAGGATGTGCGAGGCCTGGGGCCGGCCGGCCGGCAGAGGCAGAGCAGGCCACCTGCGGAGTCCATCTGGCACAAAGAAGTGCCAAAACCGGAGACGCCCAAGCAGTGTGGTCTGCAGAGGAAGTAGATCCCGAACCGTGGATAGGAGGAGAGGGGGGAGGAAGTGGGGTGGGGGAGGGTGGAATGTGTCCACGTGGAATCCCTGGGGGGGGTGTGGTGGGCGCTGTGGCCGGCCCTCCCTTTGGCCACAGCCCATCTGCTCACCTCTGTGGACAGTGGCCATGTGGCTGTCCCCCGCCTGCCCCTGCCGTGTGTTCAGTGCCTACTGCACTTCCCCTGGGCTTGTGTCCACTCAGGAAGGGGGCCTGTGGGTGAGCACGCAGCTGGTGCAGGGCGCTGGGTAGGCTGAGGGTGAGTGAGTGACAGCCCTTCAGCCAGCAGCATCGGGTTTCATCGGCACTAAAGCAGTGCCAAGCCCACGCGGCCCCTGCTTCCCGGCTTGCACTCGGGGGAGGGGCGAGCGCTGGACTTGGGAGGAGGTGGCAGCCAGACTGTGCCAGTGCCAGCCAGAGTGCAGCTGGGGGACAGACAGCCCCCTGGAGAGCCTGCTTTTGGGGTGAAGATGTGGGACTCGGGGAGCACCCAGCCTGACAGCCTGGGAAGATGGGTGCGGCTGGCGAGGAGGGGCCAGCGCCACCCCATCCCAGGCCGCCTCCAGGGCGGAGGAGGGCTGAGTCTCATCTGGCGTTTTGGGCAAAGTACAGCAAAAGCCAAGGTAGGAATGGAGAGGGGGAGTGTGGCCTCGTCAAAGACAGCGTCCCTCACGCAGGGAGGCGACCGCAGGCTCGGGCCAGAGGACACCTGGGAACGCAGGCTGCAGAGGCGGCTGGGGGGGGCACAGGACCGCCTCGCCCTTTCCCCTCCCCCGCAGACCGCCTCGCCCCGGATCTCGGGGTTGGCAGTTCGGACGCTGGCTCAGCTCCTGTGGAGCCTCTGCGCTGCGGGGCAGGCGTGACCCCTGTGGGGAGCAGCTGGGCCTCAGTGAGTCCCCGACACGGGGTGGCTCTGTGGAGTAGATGGGCAGCCCACGTGGACTGCCCGGCAGTGGGGTGGACTCTCCGTCCTCTGCCTGTGGAGATTCAGTCTGCGCAGGGGTCAGCCACCAGTGTAGCCCCCAGCGTCCCCCCCCCCGCACCATGGGCCCATCACCCGTTTTGCAGCAGTGGCCAGCTGGTGGCTGGCTACTGAGACGGCAAGGGTGTGGGGAGCCGTGCCTGTGTGCAGAGCGCCTTGATTGCATTGTTTGGGCACACATGTGCCCCTCTCATCACACGGGGGTTCTGCCAGAGCAGGAGGAGTCCTGTGCGTCCCGATCTGCTGGGCATCACGGGACCCGGGCTCAGCTGCACTTGGTCCACTCGCAGCTCTGACCCTCTGCAGCCAAGTCTGGCTTTTCTCTCTCTCTTTCTTTACCCCCCCTTCTCTCTCTCTCTCTCTCTCTCTCTCTCTCTCTCTCTCTCTCTCTTCATTTGAAAGGCAGAGTTAGAGGGAGGGAGGGAAGGAGAGAAGGACAGAGATACAGACATAGACCTTCTATCCGTTAGTTGATACCACTAGTGGCTGTAAAGACCAGGCTGAACCCAGGAGCTTCTTCTGGGTCTCCCACATGGGTGCAGGGGCCCAGGGACTCGGGCCATCATCCACTGCTTTCCCAGGCACATTAGCAGGGAGCTGGATCAGAAGTGGAGCAGGGACTGGCGTTGTGCCATAGCAGGTTAAACTTCCACCTATGACACTGCCATCCCATAGAGGTACCGGTTCAAGACCCAGCTGCTCCACATCTGACCCAGCTCCCTGCTAATGTGCCTGGGAAAGCGGTGAAAGATGGCCCAAGTCCCTGGGCTCCTGCACCCATGCAGGAGACCTGGATAACGCTCTAGGCTCCTAGATTGGGTCTGGCCCAGCCCCACTTGTTGCAGCCATTTGGGGAGTAAACCAGCAGGTGGAAGGTGTCTCTCTCTCTCTCTCTCTCTCTCTCTCTCTCTCTCTCCCCCTTGCTCCCTCCCTCCCTCTCCTTTTCCCTCTACCCCCTCTCTCTTTCTCTCTCTCTTCTTTCTCTTTCTCTGTCTTCCTCTCTGTAACTCTGCCTTTCAAATAAGTAGAAAAATAAATCTTAAAAAAGAAGTGTGCTGGCTCTGCAGGTGGTGGCTTAACCCGCTGTGCCCCGGAGCAGCCATTACCCTCTTGTCCGGCTTCCCCCAAGGGCAGTGCGCTGTCCTGCAGGAGCCTGGCGGATGCCCGGCACAGCGCAGTTCTGCCTTGGTGCTCAGGGAAGCAGATCACAGGCCGCCCGGCTCCTGAGCGGACCGCCTGGGAGCCAGCCAGAGTCTGGGGCCCCGTCCGTCCACAAAGGTCCTAAAAGCAGGTCCTTTGGCAGTGAGGTCCCAGTCAGCGCCGGGAAGTCTCTGCCTTGTTCCTCAGGGCCCGAGTGAGGCCGCACGACTGGGCAACCCCCGCGTCCCTCGCAGCACGGGGTCCTCTGACCCTGTGGCCAGGTGGAGGGCTTGCCACCGCCTCGAGGTTGGGAAGTGCCCAACCTAGAAAATTCTGTGCGGTTGAAACGTTCAGCTGGCACTGCCCCCCCTCCCCGCCCCCACCTGCACGAGCTCTCACTGCGAGGCCGCACTCAGAGCGTGAGAACGGGACGTGGCCTGTGACATCCGGGTCTGCAGCGCCTCCCAGCACTGTCCCCGCCAGCAACGTGCACTGACTCAAGCTGCGCGTGGTCTGCCCACTTCAGAGCTCTAACAGGGTCTTCAGTGGAGGCAAAAATCGGTCGGATTTAGAACAACATTTCTGTCCCGTTTCTTCTCTGGGCTGGACACTGAGCGTCTCTGAAGGCCCTCGCGGGCCGTCAGCTGACAGATGGGAGAGGAGGGATGTTGCTGGGATGGTTTGTTCTGTTGCCGTGACAACCAGACAAATACTTCCCTGTACCCTGCCCTCGTTCTCCTGATGATAAACATTTTGTTTTCTGGTTCGCTCAGCGCAGTTCCCCAGAGTTTCGGCTCAGCCGCAGGCCCGGCCGAGCGGCACGGTCAGAGCTGTACAGCAGTGTTTGTACGGAAGTTTTAGTGAGGGCGAAGGTTTTGGTGTTCCAGAAGCTGACTCTGTCTTCTTGTGGTGCCTTAAACCAAAAGCCAAGCGGTAGGCTGCCGGCGAGTGGTGAAATTAGGTGGCCTGCTCTTGCCAGCACTGGAGCGACATGTTGGTAACTGCACAAATAACTTATCTGAGATGCAGAGCTGTAGAGAGGGAAAGACAGAGACACAGATCTTCCGTCCCAAGTGGCCGCAGCAGCCAGGGCTGGGCCAGCCTGGAGCTGGGAGCCAGGAGCTCCATCTGGGCCTCCCACTTGCCTGGCAGAGCCCACCACTTGGGCCACCATCTGATGCGCTCCCAGGCACACTAGCAGGACGCTGGACTGGAAGCAGAGCAGCAAGGACTGGGCCTGGCGCCGCAGCGTGGGTGCTGGCGTCCCGGGCAGGGCGGCGAGGGCTGGGCCTGGCGCCGCAGCGTGGGTGCTGGCGTCCCGGGCAGGGCGGCGAGGGCTGGGCCTGGCGCCGCAGCGTGGGTGCTGGTGTCCCGGGCAGCGGTTAGCCCGGCCGCCCCTTCGGGTTCACTTGTAGTCAGGTTCTGCAGGCTTCCGTGAGGGTCCCCGTCCTGTCTGGAGTCAGCTGCGTTCGGCTGGCTGTGCTGCCTCAGAAGGGGGCCCGGGAGAAGTCTGCAGGCAGGCAGGTTTGCGTGAGGTCTCCCTGCAAGTGCTGGCATGACCAGCGTGTGCCCGGCATCCAGAAACGCTCCAGAGGTCCCCGGTCTTCCGAGTGCTTCACAGCCTTCGAAAGGCATGGAATTCACAAAGTCCTGTGGAAAATGCAATTTTAATAGCCTAGTGGTAGATCGTGATTAAATATTAACCACCAAGAAGTTGACATTGGAGCAAGATTTAAAGGACAGCACAGCCATAAACTCTGTTGTCTTCTTTTTTTAAAAAAAAATTTTTTTTTATTTATTCGAAAGGCAGAGTTACAGAGAGGCAGAGAGAGGGGGGTCGGGGGAGAGGTCTTCCATCCGCGGGCTCACTCCCCAGATGGCCGCAAAGGCCAGAGCTGCATTGATCCAAAGCCAGAAGTTTCTTCCAGGTCTCCCACGTGGGTGCAGGGACCCAAGGACTTGTGCCCTCTTCTACTGCTTTCCCAGTCCATAGCAGAGAGCTGGATTGGAAGAGGAGCAGCCGGGACTTGAACTGGCACCCATATTGGGATGTCGGTGCTGCAGACGGCGGCTTTACCTGCTACACCACAGCGCCAATGCCTGTTGTCTTCCGATCCAGACGCATCCCTGAGCTGACCCAGTCTTGGGCATGACCCTGTTCCAGTTCTTGTCTTGGGCTCACTCCCTCCCAGGCCACCCTGGCTGTGCGTTGTGGTCTCCTTCTGATCTTGGCCGTGGCTCAACGACCCTGAGGCCCGGTCGCCCTTGTGCTTCTGTCCAGCAAGCCCCACATGACCGTGACAGCTGGGCTCCATTCGCGGCCTCAACAGAAAGCTCCCGTTTCCAGCTCCTGGCTTTCGCCCTCTCCAACGGATTTGGAGTTTGCGGGTGTTAGAGCCAGAAGGATGTGGGGGGTTATCTGGTCCTTGGTTCTCGCTCACGGCGGGGGGGCGGGGGGGTGCGAGGGCTGGGGAAGGGCAGGGCAGAGGTAGCAGGCAGGCTTCCTGCAGCCCCACCTCTGGGCGTTTTACTCGTGGCCCGCTGCCTCCGGGATCAAACCTAGAGCCACGCGTGGGGACGCCCCGCCCTGTGAGTGTCTGTACACTCGTGGTCCTGGGGGTGGCCCCGGTGGGAGAGGAGCTCTGTTCAGATGGAAACGACTGGACTTGGCCATCCTCTCGGGCCTCGGGGCGCTTGCCTCGTCGTTGCTCTGCCGACAGCGTCTCAGGAAGCGCAGTGCCCCGCTCCTTCAGGCTCTGGATGAGCGGAGGCCTGGGCAGCAGGAACCCCAGGTGTGGCTCGGAGGCAGAACCAGAACGGAACCGCAGCGGTCCCAGGTGTGCCCGGGCTTCTGGAGCAACGCTGCAGCCCTCGGGAACATTCTGGAACCTGACCCTTCTTGCCTGTCCCCATCTATCTTTTGTTTGTTCATTTGAGAGAGAGAGCGGGCCCCCATCTGCCGGTTCATTCTTCCCATTTGCCCACGACGGGGCTGGACCCACGGCAGGGATCTGGAACTGCATCCAGTTCTCCCAGGAGGATCCCAGCTAGCTGAGCTGTAACCTGCCTCCTCCCGGGCACTACATTGGCAGGAAGCCAGAGTTGAGGGCCGGAGCTGGGACTGGAACCCAGGTGTTCCCCTGTGGGTGTGGCGTGTGGGTGTCTTAACGGCCAGGCCAAGCCCCAGCCCAGTGTGCCATCTCTAACCCTGTGGCCCAGCCCACGTCGCCCGGGGGCGTGCTTCTCCTGCCTGTTTCCGTACAATTGATCACAGCTGTGGGAGCTGGGCGTGCTTCCCTCCACCCCCACGGGAGTGGGGAATGCGAGCCAGCTGCAAGGGCCCTTGCTCAGACAACCTTCAGACACAGCAAGGCTCTGTGGGGGGCTTGCTTGGAGGGCTGTCCTGAGCATGCCCAGACCCCTGGCCTGACTTGTAGTATTCCTAGGAGACGGCCTAGCACCACTGGCCGCTCACCGCTCACCCTCTCCTCTCCCCGCCCCGCCCCGCCCCGCAGCCCTCACCAGCTGGAATACAATGTCGTTTGCTTGCTCTCTCGAAGCAGGGGTTCAGAGAAGCCTTCCAGGGAAGCCCTCCTTCCCACGGCCTGTTTGGGGAAGAGCCGCCGCTGCCCTGAGCGTTCCTTTTGGTGTTTGACAAGGCAGGATTTTTTTTTAATCACACTATGGGCTAGAGAGTAAGAAGAGTGAGAGAGCCCTCAGATACCTGCCAGCGTGTGTCCTTGTTTGAGTGCAGGCTCCAGGCTCCATGGGCTGCAGCCAGCGAGGTGTTAATGATAACCAGGTGTGCCTTCAGCCACAGCAAGTCTGATAGAGAGAGAGAGAGAGAGAGAGAGAGAGAGAGAGAGAGAGCCCTTGTTAAAGGAAGTCCACCGTGGCGTCAGCTGCGTCCGTGGCCAACAGTTCGCCCACTGAGTTGTCCTCATTCTGGGTCAGAAGTGATCCCATCAGAGGGCCACATCGCGGCGTCGGGGGTGTTGGATCCTGCTAATGAGGACCCTGGGAGACAGCAGTGCCAGGCTCAGGTATGCCCGGGCCTTCTTGGGAGTGAACCAGCAGGTGGGACTTCCTGTCTCTCCCCCCAAACATGCAGCCCTCGAACAGCACCCGCTTTCTGATGTGCAGCAAGCCGTCCTGACCACAGGGCACTGCAAGGAAGCAGGGGGTTGTTGGTTTTGGTTTTGTGACTTGTTTTCTTTTTTATTTGAAAGGCAGAGAGCGCTTCCATCCACTGGTTCACTCCCCAGATGGCCACAGTGGGGGAGCTGCTGGAAGGCAGAACAGCTGGGACACAAACCAGGGGCCTGATGGGGTGCCGGCACCGCACGCGGCAGCTCAGGCACCACCACCCCTGGCCCCAGAAAGTGGACGGTTCTTTGAAATACGCAGCCACGGGCCCAGATCCTGGACTCCGCAAGGAGTACGGGCAGTGGATCGTGGGGGGTGCGGCTGGGCCGTGTGTGACCGGTTGTGTGCAGGCCGCTGGCTGCTCCCTGGTGCCTGTGGGCTTCCTTGGGTCAGTCAGCAGCAGGAAGGTGGCTTGTTCTTTGGAAGATGTCAGGGCAAGGTGGGTTCCAGCCCATCTGGGGCCTGTAGGTAGATTGGTCATTCCTTTTTTTTTTTTTTTTTTTTTTGACAGGCAGAGAGGACAGTGAGAGAGACAGAGAGAAAGGTCTTCCTTTACCGTTGGTTCACCCTCCAATGGCTGCCGTGGCCAGCGCGCTGCGGGCCAGCGCACCGCGCTGATCCGATGGCAGGAGCCAGGTACTTATCCTGGTCTCCCATGGGGTGCAGGGCCCAAGCACTTGGGCCATCCTCCACTGTACTCCCGGGCCACAGCAGAGAGCTGGCCTGGAAGAGGGGCAAGCGGGACAGAATCCGGCACCCCGACCGGGACTAGAACCCGGTGTGCCGGCGCCGCAAGGCGGAGGATTAGCCTAGTGAGCCGCGGCGCCAGCCATTGGTCATTCCTTTGATCGGGGCTGAAGGTTCCTGCAGAACATCTCAAACTAGATGGGTGCCAGTGGGTGCTAGCCCAGGTAGAAACCATGGCTGAACAGCCTCGCGACGTGGAGTGCTGCGCGGCCAGCCTGGCCCTTGTGCGAATTCCTTAAGTGAGTTCATCTTTCATAAGCAGCTGGCTAGTAACCACCTCAGTGACGGCAGCAAGCTGGGGACTGCGCCGGAGGCATTGGGGCACAGCTGGTTAAGCTGCCACTTGCAATGCCAACATCCCCTGTGGGAGCGCTGGTTCGAGTCCAAGCTCCTCCACTTCCAATCCAGCTTCTTGCTAACGTGCTTGGGAAGGCAGAGGGGAGGCCCCAAGTGCCTGGACCCCTGCTAGCCTCTGACTCCTCCTGGCCCAGCCTTATCTGTTGCAGCCATCTAGGGACTGAACCAACAGCAGGACAATCTCAATCGCTCGCTCTCTCTCTCTGTCTCTCTCTCTGCCTTTCAAACAAACAAACAAACAAAAAAAAGACATTAGGGATGGGGACTCCATTCTGTCCTCCAATAATTTTTTAAAAGCCGAAACTGAATACCGTTGTCCTTGCACTCGGGCCCTTCCCGTTCACTGCACGGACTCCGTCTTCCCTTCTGCGGCGTCTGTCTGTCCATCCCGGTGTCTTGCGCTGGTGCTGCTGACCATTTCTCCCACCTCTCCCCGCTCTTGTCCAGTTCCCTCGCACCCCTGTGGCCGATGGGGCTCTCTGCAGCAGGTGGGCAGGGCCTCCAGCAGGCGTCGGGCGGAGAGGCGAGCCCTGCTTCCTCCTCCTGCGGTGGAACCCCAAGAGGCCACGAGCCCCTTGTCTTGGAGTTGGGGAAAGTATGCAACAGATTTGTCTACTGCAGTGACAAAAACACAGACACAGAGGACGACGCACCCTGAGCCTTGTAAGGCCCGTGCGTGTCCCTGGGTCTCGCCCTCCACTCTGCAGGACTCTGTCCCTGTCCTGTCCCACCCGAGAATCAGAGGCCCTCACCTTGGTGACCTCCGTTTCCTTAGGAATTTAAGAACAAGGCGAACTCTAGCCCGAGGTCACGTCCGGGTCTAAAGTCCTGGGCTCCCCTACTTCCCTGGAGTCCAGTGCGTAGGCCAGGTGGGTGTCGTGGCGCAGCTGCTTAAGCTACCGCTGGGACACCCAGGTCCTGCAGCAGAGTGCCGGGGTCACAGCTGCCCCTGATTCCAACGCAGCTTCCTGCGCGTGGGCCTGGATGGCAGCAGACGATGGTTCAGGGGTTGAGTCCCTCCACCCACGTGGGAGACGCCGATGGGCGTCCTGGCTCCTGGCTTCTGTCTGGCCCAGCCTTAACGTTGCTGGCATTTGGGGAGTGAACCAGTAGATGGAAGATCTCTCTCTCTCTCTCTCTACTTGTCAAATAAATAAAAATGAATGAAAATTTTAAAAATAAATCAAAATCACTTCAAAATCAAGATCACCTGAGGCTCGTGGAAGTGTGATGTTTATTGTGAAAAAACTATGCATGAGTCTTAAATTTCTTATATCAAAATAATTTTTAAAGATGTATTTATTTATTTGAAAGACTTACAGAGAGGCCGGCACCATAGCTCACTAGGCTAATCCTCTGCCTGCAGTGCCGGCACACCGGGTTCTAGTCCCGGTCGGGGCGCCGCGTTTTGTCCCGGTTGCCCCTATTCCAGACCAGCTCTCTGCTGTGGCCAGGGAGTGCAGTGGAGGATGGCCCAAGTGCTTGGGCCCTGCACCCTATGGGAGACCAGGAGAAGTACCTGGCTCCTGCCTTCGGAACGGCGCAGTGCCGGCCATAGCGGCCATTTTGGGGGTGAACCAACGGAAGGAAGACCTTTCTCTCTGTCTCTCTCTCTCTCTCACTGTCCATTCTGCCTGTCCAGAGAAAGAGGGAGAGACACAGAGAGATCTTCCATCCACTGTTTACTCCCAGATGGCCACATGGCCCAGGCTGAGCCAGGCCAGAGCCAGGAGCCAGGAGCTCTACCCAGGTCTCCCACAGGGTGGCAGGAGACGAGTCCCTGGGCCACCATGCAGTGCTTCCCGGGCACGTGAGCAGGGAGCAGGACCGGAAGCTGCGTAGCTGGACTCAGAGCTGCACTTTGATATGGGAGCCATCCCAGCCACGACACCCTCCGCTCTTGGATGACACAGTTCTGGAAGCGGGAAGCGGTGGGGCAGCCCAGGAGGGCCTGCGCCCGCCCTGAGCGGCCGTTCTCCCCTCTCTCCCTGGCCGCAGCACCCTGTCCAAGTGCTGCCACGCCATGGTGGCGCTCATCTACCCGTTCAGCTGGCAGCACACCTACATCCCGGTGCTGCCGCCCGCCATGATCGACATCGTGTGCTCTCCCACCCCCTTCCTCGTCGGGCTGCTGTCCAGCTCGCTGCCGCTGCTCCGGGAGCTGCCGCTGGAGGAGGTAAGCCCCGGCCGGGCCCGGCCCCTGCGCGTCCCCGCGGGCCAGGGAGAGCAGAGGGAGGCGAGCAGGAGGAGCGCTTAGCTTCTCGGAGCTGTAGCATGCCCTGTCTCATCTCAGGGAAGTGAGTGGTGTGCCAGCCACTGACACAGCCACTGACAAGGCCACCGGGTGACAGCCTCTCCCATGTCACCCTCACCCCCACCCCATCCTTCCCTTCCCACCCGCTCGCCCCCACGCAGGCCCCGGGATGCAGAGCACGCTAGGCTCCTGTAGCAGTTCAAGATGCCCACCAAAATGTTGGGAATACCCAAGGCCTGGGCTAAAGAGCAGGGACCGCCCAGTTCATCTAACCCCAGTCCCGTGTGTGTGCTGGGATTTACAGCCGGCTCATCCCCAGGTTGGAACCACTGGGAGGAGCAGGTGCACACTGGGCCGTCCCCAGTCTCCGCCCCCGGCTCTGATGCCCCTCCAGCCACATCTGTGGACTGCGAGGGGCTTGTCGGGACCCCGGGCAGGGTGTGTGAGAGCAGAGAGGAGGCCTCGGGCTGCTGGGCAGGGGCTCTGGGATGTGCTAGGAGCCCACGTGTTTTGCGGCTGTGGCTGTAACCCTCCAAGCCCCTTGCTCCTCCTTGAGCACAGCCCGTGGCCCGGGCTGCCATCTGAGCGAGGCCTCACCATCAGACATGTTTGTGTGACTGGGCACCTGAGCGCCTCCTTGAACTTTGCACCAGGGCCCCTTCCCGGGCCAGAGCCCCCGTCAGAGCGAGAGGGAGGGCGCCCCGTCCCAAATGCCTCAGAGAAGGGAGAAGGCCAGGTGGGCAGCGGGGGAAGGGCACAAGCCAGGGCCTCTGGCGTCTCGCCCCCATCAGTGACCCGTGCACTGTGGGTGCCCCCCGCTCTGCCTCGCCAGTGGAGAACAGGGCCGGGAGGCGGCGGGCGGCCCTGTGTCCAGGCCTGCGCTGAGAGGGCGGCGCGCTGTGGTTCGGGAAGGCCCCTCCGTGCCACCAAGGAGGAGGCTAGCGCACAGAGCCCTGGCCATGGTCACGGCCCCGTTTCTGCGTCTTGCAGGTCCTTGTGGTCGACCTCGTCAGCAGTCGGTTCCTCAGACAGGTGAGTGGAGGCCACGCCCCCAGCCACTGCCTGCCCTCTTCAGCTGGTGTGGGGCGGGGTGGGGTGGGTGGGAGGGTGGACTTGGCCCAGAGCTCCGCAGCGCCTCCTTACTGACAAGCAGGCAACAACACTGAGCACAGTGAGGAGGCGGCCCTGGGATTTCAGGGCTGCGTGGGGATAGGAGAGAGGCCGGGGCCAAGGACTGCTTCCACACAGCGAGGAGGGGGCCTAGGACTGCTTCCACACAGCGAGGAGGGGGCCAAGGGCTTCCACACAGCGAGGAGGGTGCCAAGGGCTTCCACACAGCGAGGAGGGGGCCAAGGGCTTCCACACGTTCTGACCCTGCGTGGTTTCCCAGCATTGGAGTCTTCATAGAGCTCGCAGCTGTAAGCCCGTACCTTTCTAGATAGACTTTTTTTTTTTTTTTTTTTTGGACAGGCAGAGTGGACAGTGAGAGAGAGAGAGAGAGAAAGGAATTCCTTTGCTGTTGGTTCACCCTCCAATGGCCGCTGTGGCCGGTGCACTGCACTGATCCGATGGCAGGAGCCAGGTGCTTCTCCTGGTCTCCCATGGGGTGCAGGGCCCAAGCACTTGGGCCATCCTCCACTGCACTCCCTGGCCACAGCAGAGAGCTGGCCTGGAAGAGGGGTAGCCGGGACAGAATCCGGTGTTCCAGCACCACAGGCGGAAGATTAGCCTAGTGAGCCACAGCACCAGCCATAGATAGACTTTTAAAGGACATTTAATAACAAAGTTCACGATAGGATTGTTGAATGGAAAAAAGTCAAGACACAAAACTAAAAACTTGATTTTGCTGCTCTCGGTGTTTTTAGAAGAGAGGAGAAAGGTGCGTGCATGTGCATGTGTGTTTGTACGCGTGTGCACAGATGGGTGTGTGTGTGAGAAAGGAACCCACCAACACCTTACTGCTCTCTTGTTTTTTTAAAGTTTTGTTTTATTTATTTGAAAGACAGAGTTACAGAGAGAGGTAGAGACAGAGAGAGAGATCTTCCATCCGCTGATTCACTCCCCAAATGGCCACAACGGCTGGAGCTGCGCCAATCTGAAGCCAGAGCCTTTTCCCGGTCTCCCACGTGGGTGCAGGGGCCCAAGGACCTGGGCCATCTTCTACTGCTTTCCCAGGCCCAGAGAGCTGGATCAGAAGAGGAGCAGCCGGGACTAGAACCGGTGCCCATATGGGATGCTGGTGCTTTAGGCCAGGGCGTTAACCTGCTGTGCCACAGTGCCAGCCCCACCTTATTGCTAATTTTCTTGGGGAGGGAGACAGGAAGACTGTCGGAAGACAGATGATGAGGGGTTCTCGATTATTCTAATGCTGTCATGTATCTTCCACAATGATCAACAGTTACCTTGGTGGTCAGAGAAAACAGGACACGTTCATCTCCAGAGGTCTAATTCCGATCAGGCCTTCCTATCAAGGAAGACCCCTGGGCATACAGGTGGACAGCTTCTGACCTTGGCCTTGTCACACTGCTGAGAGACTTCTGCCATGGCTGTGATCATTTTCTGTTTTCTCTTCCCCAAAGCCCTCAGGCAGCCCCTCTCCAAAGCTCCCCAGATCATAAAGCCAGATACAGATCGCATTGATCACCCGTCCTGGCCAGAGGGCCCGGCCAGCACTGGCTTCCCTGTGGGGCAGAGGGCCCGGCCAGCACTGGCTTCCCTGCGGGGCAGAGGGCCCGGCCAGCACTGGCTACCCTGCGGGGCAGAGGCAGGGGAAACCACCCATTGAGTGCCTGGCACTTTTACAAGGGAAATGCGTGGCTTTAGAGGCCACCACCTGCAGCACCAGCATCCCATATGTGCCCGGCTGCTTCACTTCCTGTCCAGCTCCCTGCCAATGAAAGGAGTGGGGGGTGGATGGCCCAAGTATTTGGGTCCCTGCCACCCATGTGGAAGACCCCCCAAGGAAGCTCCCAGCTCCTGGTTTCAGCCTGGCCCAGCGCTGGCCATTGCGACCGTCTGGTGAGTATACCAGCAGATGGAAGATCTCTTTAAATAAATAAATCTTTAAAAAATAAAATCTTGGCCGGCACTGTGGCACAGTGGGTTAAGTCGCCACCTGCAATGCCAGCATCCCATATAGGTGCCGGATCAAGTCCCAGCTGCACCACTTCTAATCCAGCTCCCTGCTAATGTGCTTGGGAATGTAGCAAAGGACAGCTGAAGCGCTTGGGCCCCGGAACCTGCATGGGAGACCGGGAGGAGGCACCTGGCCCCGGCTTCGGATTGGCGTAGCAACAGCTGTAGTGGCCATTTGGGGGATGAACCAACAGAAGGAAGCCCTTTCTCTCCGTCTCTCTCTGACTGTCTATAACTCTGCCTGTCCAAAAAAAAAAAAAAAAAAAAAGCAAGTAAGTAAAGTGGACAAGCTGAAGCTTACACAGCTTCTAAAGATCAGAGACAACATTCAAAGCCCAGGCCCTGGCTCTGAGTTCCCACTAGACCGAGACCTGAGCCGGGCCTGCCCCACGGGGCGTCTGGGGCGGAGTCCCGGCCGAGGCGCAGCCGCTGTGCGCAGCCCTGGCGCGAGGGCCCCTGCTTCCCCTGCCTTTCAGATGGACGACGAGGACTCCATCCTGCCGCGGAAGCTGCAGGTGGCCCTGGAGCACATCCTGGAGCAGAGGAACGACCTGGCCAGTGAGCAGGTTGAGGGGCCCCCGGACTGCAAGCACGGTGAGTGCGCAGCCACCCCCGGGTGGCCAGGGTCACGTGGACAGGGCCACGCACTCCCGTGGGCAGGCCGGTCCCCCAGAGAGAGGCCGGCACTCGGCTTCTGCGTGCGTGGGCTGAGGGAAACGCTTCCCCCTCCTCTGTCTGCGCCTTGCAATATCTGTGTGAAGGGGGGGAGGGGCGGACATGGTGGCACAGCAGGCTAAGCTGTCCCACATCAGAGCGCAGTTTGATTCTGGCCCAGCATCTGGGACAGCAGCAGATGATGGCTCAAGCACGTGGGTTCTTGCCACCCATGTGGGAGACCTGGATGGAGACATAGGGCTCCAGATGCCCCACTTTGGCCTGGCCCAGCCCCAGTTGTTGTAGCCGTTTTGGGGGTGAGCCGGCAGGTATAAGCTCTCTCTCTCCCGCTGTTGCTCCGCCTTGCAAATAGCTAATTACCATATTTTTCGGTCAGGAGCGTGGCAGGACATAGCTGACCGCGTGGGGTTGCCTTTCCCCACCCACACTGAGCTCTTCTCAAAGGCGCTGTGCCCGCTTTCCCCCGCTGCCCAGGCCCCGAGTCGAGCCCCTTGAACGAGGTGGTCTCCGAAGCCTTTGTCCGCTTCTTCGTGGAGGTCGTGGGCCACTACTCCCTGTTCCTGACGCCGGGCGAGCGCGAGGAGCGGACGCTGCAGCGAGAGGCCTTCCGCAAAGCCGTCTCCTCCAAGAGCCTGCGCCGCTTCCTGGAGCTCTTCATGGAGACCCAGACATTCCGAGGCTTCATCCAGGAGCGGGCGATGCGCCGGCAGGATGCCAAGGGTCAGCCGGGGCTGCCCAGAGCCCAGGAGGCTCAAGGGACGAGCAGGGAGGAAGGCAGGGGCAGGAGCGCGCGCCTCTCTTGGTGGAGGTGTTGCCGTGGAACCGCGAGCCGGGTCTACGCGCCCGACACGCAGAAAGCCAGAGCACAGAGCAGGGAGCCGGGCAGCTGGGGCGTAACTCCCGGGCTCCCCGAGGGGTCAGGGTGAAGGTTCTTACGCAGTGCGATTGGGCGGTGCGTGAGCGGCCCGTGTCCAAGTTCCTGGCTGCTCCGTAGCGTGGCCACATGGGCTCCAGGAGGTCTGCAGGTGGCAGCCGGCACCCGGAAGGCCCTCCACAAACCACCCCCAGGACAACCCTGGCCCCGACCTGGGGCCCCTGCACCTTGCAGGCTGCCCGACCTCCTCGCTTCTCCGCCTCCCTGGCTGCCTGGGCTCCAGTGTACTTCACGGGAGGGGAGGGAAGGAAGAAAACATCCCAGTCTCTTCCTTAAGTCACCTGCAGCCCCTCTGGGAGCCTCACATCCCACCACGTCGGTAATGGCTGTTCAGGTGGGAGGGGAAGGCAGTGCTTGGGCGTGGCCACACCTGGCGCTGGGAGCCCTAAATTCTCCGCTGTGTGCAGAGCAGACCCGGGAGCCCTCCTCCGGGCGGCTGCCAAGGGCTGTGTGCCAAAGGGAATGGAGAGGTGGGAGACAGAAGAGCTTAGCGCTGCGGAGCCTTGAAGCTCAGAAAGGGAGGGAGACAGTGCCGCAGGGTCCTACAAAGCGGCTGGAAACGGATTCCCAGGACGCCACACCGCCTGGCTAGGGCCCGGCTCGCGGGAAAGTGGAGCAAACGGAGCGCAGGAGCTTCCCGCTGTCGCTTCACCTTGGCAACCGTGAGCCTGCACCGTGCGGACACTCGGAAGGTGTTCGCTGGATGGAAGTGGGTTTGTGTGTGAGCTGGCTTTCAAGCTCGCAGAGCAGGTGTCGCGCGAGGCTCACAGGGTGATGGGAAGCCTCGGGTGATTCAGAGCCGCTGGTGTCCCCTGCGGAGCGGGGGGGGGGGCTGAGTCGGCTGCGTGTGTCTTCCGCAGGTCTGTTTGAGGTCCGAGCCCAGGAGTACCTGGAGACCCTGCCCAGCGGAGAGCACAGTGGCGTCAATAAGTTCCTCAAGGGGCTGGGTAAGGCCAGGGCCTCGTCCCCGTCGCAGGCTCGACTGGTCCCCCCCACAGGAGCCGACGGCACAGAGCTCTGACAGCCGGGAGCGGGCGCCTTAAGCCTTAACCCTGTCCAAGTCCCTCCCGGTGCGGAAACAAGATCCCCCCGCCGTCCCCCCTCACCGCACCCCAGGGCTGTCTTGCTGTCTGTGTCTGTCGCCTGCTCCCCTTCCAAAGCTTCTGGACAACTGAGCCGGGAAAGCAGGCCTGGCGGTGGCACATCCCACCGAGCCGTGAGCGGCCAGTGGGGAGCAGACAAGAGGAAGAGGGCTTGGTGTATGGGAGGTGGAAACAGGACGTACGGGGACTGCGGTCGAATCAGTAGAAGGGCCCTCACTGGGAAAGGGAGGATGATGGAGGGGGCCCGCGCTGCGGCTCAGTGAGCTAAGCCACTGCGTGTGATGCCAGCATTCCAGTGGATGCTGGTTCGAGTCCCGGCTGCTCCATCTCGGATCCAGCTCCCTGCTAATGTGCCTGGGAAAGCAGTGGAAGATGGCCAGAGTCCTTGGGCCCCTGCACGCACACCCACATGGGAGACCCGAAGAAGCTCCTGGCTTCTGGCTTCAGACTGGCCAGCTCCAGCCATGTGGCTGTTTGGATAAAGCCGCCCCAGGGAGGAAGCTGGGGCTGCCGCGTCTCCCACCAGAGGCCCCCTGCCCGCACCGCTGGAGTCTTCCCCCTGCCTGGCGTGTTCAGTGCCAGCCCCCCTCCCTCTCTCAGATTAGGGGCCTGGGGAGCCCCCGAGGAGGCGGCCCCACCCCAGCTTCTGCAGGGAGAGGTGTCCAGACCACAGCTGGGATGAGAAGGGCCGGATTCGGCACTGCCCCCTCTGCCTGGTGGAACGGTCTCCTTTTCTTTTTCAGGCAATAAGATGAAGTTTCTGCACAAGAAGTAGCCCTCAGCTCGGCCCCGAGGAAGCCCGGGCAGCGTGAACACGGGCTGTGGTAGCTCCTGGCGCAGAGGCCGGGCCGACTCCAGGCCGCCCTCCTTCAGGTCGGCACTGGAAAGGGAGCGAGGACCAGGCACAGCGCCCACGTGCCAGCGGAGCGTGGTGGTGTGGATTCTGGGGACTGGGTTTCCTAACCTTAGGTATTAAAAAAGAAAAGGAAAGTGCTTGGATTATCTGTTTATTGCCCCGGGGCTGAGACTGCTGCCCAGTCCTCTGTCGGCTCTGCCTGGCCCGGCTTGTCCCGCTGCTGTCAGGCCCAGAGGAGCCAGGGCATGGGGAAGGCGCCTCTGGCAGAAGTGGGGGCGGCCAGAGGCGGTGCCCGCGGGTTCGGGGCACGAGTCCTCCAGGTGAGGACACTGGCCCTCTCCCTGGAGTGGAGGTGGGAAGAACAGGAACCCATGTGTGGCTTCCCCAGCAAGCTGCTCTCTGCGTTGGTCAGCGGCGCCACCTGGTGGCCACGGCCAAGGCTCCTCCTCAAACGGGCCTGACTTCTTGCTGGCCGTCTTTTCCTCTTAACAGCCACGGAATCGTCCACGCCTGCGCAGCCCGTGACTTGGAGGGTCCCTCGTAAGCTCTGTGAATAAGATGTTCTGGGGTCCTCCTAAGGTTTGCAGGAGTGCCCGGAGCCCGCTGTGACACAGAGATGCCACCTTGACCCCAGTCCCTGTAGACTGTCTGCAACGGTCCCATCTCATCCTGCGCACACAGATGCATGCAATAGCAGACTTACAGGACCTCTGGGAGGGGCTTTTGGGGGCGGCCTCACTGGACTGTGCCCGCCGGGTTGTGCCCTGTGGACAGGAGCGGGGAAGGAGAAGGAAGAGGCCAGTCCGGGGGGTGCCCCACGGAGGGCCGGCGGGAGGCGAGAGGGGCCTGTGGGCAGCACGGGAAGTTCTCGGCCTGCACAGCCCTCATGCCCTCATGTCCCCTGTGGATGCCACCAGTAAGCCCGACAGAAACACAGACGTTGTGTTGTGGCTGTGGCGGTGCCAGGGGCCCGCACTGCCGGGCACGGGTTCTCGGCTCACAGGGAGTTGGGGGAAGGAGGATTCCAAGGAAGAACAGGAGCGAGAGGAAAGTGGAGAGGTTGATCTCCCGTTCCACCTGAGGGTCCTTCCCTGGTGCTGAGTCCCGGACGCCCAGCGCAGTGCACCCCAGACCGGCATCTCCGTGTGCCTCCCAGCAGTGGCAGGGAGCTGCCTGTGCGGCGGGGGTGGGGTGGCAGGACGGTGGATCCTACCAGCTCCTCGGGTGACTGTTAATAGCAATATCCTGTGTATTCTTATACTGCCCCGAAGGGACCAGATGTTTTCTAACTTATTCCGTATCACACTGTTCATTCAACGCCTCTGGTCAATAAATGTGCGTCCGTGTCGTCATTCCTCGTGGTCGCGTGGTCCTCCGTCCCGTGGGTCTGCCTCACGCTGTCCACCAGTCCTTCACTCTTCGTGTGTGTAGGGCGTTTCTGCCGTGTGACGTCACAGAGCTCTGAGAAGGCCTCTCTGTACAAGCACCTTAGCACCCCAGGTACGGAGGGACACACGGGCAGCTCAGAACGCTGCCCCTGGGCACACGAGGCCCCGTCAGAGCCCTGGAAGCCTGGAGCTGAGCCCCCATGGGGCCCCCCACGTCAGGGACTGGATGGAATTACCTCCGGCCTTGCAGGGTGAGCGCTAGCAGGAAGCTGGCGCCAGACACCGAGCCAGGCCTCGAAGCCAGGCCAGTGCACGAGGGACCTGGGGCCCGACGGCTGCTGCATTTAGATCACCAAGGCGCAGACAGACTGCTTTGCACCCGAGGGGCGCGCCTTTCCTCAGGCTCCCCTCCCCCTTCCGTGGGTGCCATCTGCTTTTGGCCACGCCTCCAGGAGAGGGGCTCAGGTCCTTGAGGCTGTTGACCACAGCACCAGGTCCAGCCGGAAACTAGTTTCTTTAAAGATAAACTTCAGTTATTTCAAAGGCAGCGTTAGAGAGGCAGAAAGAGAGAGGTCTTCCATCCACTGGTTCACTCCCCAAATGGCCACAATGGCTGGGGGCTGGGCCGGGCTGAAGCCAGGAGCCAGGAGCTGCTTCAGGGTGCAGGGGCCCCAGCACCTGGGCCATCCTCCACTGCTTCCCCAGGCGCGTCAGCAGGGAGCCGGATGGGAAGTGGAGCAGCTGGGGCTCCTACTGGAGGCTGGGCTACTCCCAGCGCGGGCCGGCGGGGACTAGCTTGAAGTGCAGAGTCCCGGGGTCCATCTTGACCCAGCTGGGGCTCAGGCCGTGAGCTCTGGATTGACTGGAGTTCCCCCAGTGTCTTCCACCTCTGCAAGATCCGTCTTGGGTGGCTGCAGGCGATGGAGCCCCTCACATGCAAGTTCCCCCTGAAGTTGCAGAGTCGTCTTTGGGCCAGGTTTTGGGAACAGATCTCAGCCCTCCCGTGTCCTGTGTCCTGAGTTCAGCATTACCCAAGGGCGTCTAAAACGCCTTGAAGACTCAGGACATCAACAAATAGGTGCAAGCATCCAAGGGGCCAAACTCACATGGGCACATCGACCTCGGGGCGCTGGCTCCTGAGCAGCTGGGAAGCTGCGGGATTGAGCCCCAAGGAGGGCCAGGTGGGTGTGGGGGGCTGGGGGCAGACTTCAGGGGAGCAGACACAAGCCCAGGGTGCACCTGGCCGGGAGGGGCTGAAATGGACAGAAGAGGAAGGGGGACTCACGGCCTGGGCAAAGGTGAGCAGTGGAGCAGGGCCGTCAAACTGCTGGCATCTGCCGGGGCCAGTCACTGTCACTGTTAAACTGCTGGCATCTGCAGAGGCCAGTCACTGTCACTGTTAAACTGCAGGCACCTGCCGGGGCCAATCACCGTCACTTGGGGCTCGCCCAGTGACCACACCTCACCTGCACCCAGCACCTGGGCAGGGATGGCTGTCACCCTCTGGCTTCTTCCTGGCTACAATTCACAGAGGCCTGGTGCCAGCTTCCCTCCCCCAGCAACCGGGCAGCCCTGGGCTCCTCACTGCCCTCTGCCTCGCCCTTCTACACCCACCTGGGCATAGTCCTCAAGGAGCACAGGGTTGGGCCCTGTGACCAAAGCTCACAGCAGCTCCCTCCCCGTCCCGCCGTCCAGCTCACTCCCTGGCTCGGAGTGTGGGCTGAGTTGTTCGGGAAGTGACCTCGGGACTGGACTCATGCAGACCCACCCCGCACTATGGCAACAGCCCATGGGCAGGTGACAGGGCTTAGGGAGGTGGCAGGACCCAGGCATCTGCCTGACCCCGAGGCCAGCAGAGGGCAGGGCCCGGCTGTCTGTGGACAGACCCAGCCCAGGGCCGCCTGGTCCCGTTCCGGATGTTTCCTGTGGGTCTCATGGGCTGCGCTCCCTCCCTGCCTGCAGCCTGTGCAGGCGCCTGGCTCAGCGGCACTGGGGAGACCCAGGGCAAGGTCAGCGCGTCCCCCACCCCCACGGGGCGGCTGTGCCCTTACTCCTGGCTGGCCACATGGGGAAGCAGCAGAGAATGGCCGTGCTTGGGCCCCTGCTGCCCGAGTGGGCGTGGGAGACCTGGATGGAGTTCCTGGCTCCTGGCCTTTGTGGCTGGAGAGAATCAACAGTGGAAGACCTCCCTCTCTTCCTCTGTCCCTGTAGCTCTGCCTTTGAAATAAATACAAAAGAAAAAGGGCAGTGGGTGCCCAACCGTGTAAAAACACCTAATGCCACTGAACTACAGACCGAAAACTTCTTTTTTAAAGATTTATTTTATTTATTTGAAAGACAGAGTTGGAGAGGGAGAGACTGAGGTCTTCCATCCCCTGGTTCCTGAAAGGAGCAGCCGAGAGCCGCCATAAAATGGCCTTAATAAAACAGCCCTGGGAAATGGGGAGTAAACTAAGTTCACAGAGAAAGCAGATAGCTACTAGCCAGAGATAAGGGCTACTACCCAGAGATAAGGGCTACTACCCAGAGATAAGGACAGAACATCCTGGTATGCACCTAAGCCCCCTCCCCTGTGCTTGTTCAAGCTTAACAAAGAAACCGTGAGGCACGTAGGGCATGTAGCCACCCCTTTCTGCTCTTCAATGACCCCCTCCCCTTGTCCAAGCTTAGACACGTAGGGCACGTAGCCCCCTGTTTCTCCTCCTCCTCGACGACCTCCTCCCCTTGTAGTTGCCCAATAAACTTACGCCACCCTATAGTATGTTAATTTTGTGGTTTTGCCCTTTAAAAACTGTGTAAAATGATTGTTCGGGGCTCCTCTCGCTTGCTTGCTGCTTGCAGCAGTAGAGGGCCCATTTGTACAAATGAAATAAATTACCTCCTGTTCTATTGCATCGTCTGGTCCGGAGTCTGTGTTTCTGGGGTCGTCACAAGAGGACACCGCTTTTGGGGTCTTACATCTGGGGGCTCGTCCGGGATTTGGGGGACCCCAGACTCCCACACTCCATCGGCCAGACGGAGGTAAGTTTGCTTACTTGTGTATTATTGTAACTGTGGTTTGTACTGTTTGTCCTTGTCTGCCAGGACGACGTGGAATCCGTCCTGGGGCGCCTGTACAGGCTCAGTACTGACTGGACCAAAGGGGAGACAGACGTGTCGTGAGGCCCCTGGTCCAACCCTGGAGGACGCTCCAGTGGTGGTCTGGGAAGGAGGGAAAGAGAGTGTTTCCCTTCTTCAAAGGGAGAGCCTGGCCAAACGGCCGCTCCCTTCTGAAATTCTGGTTTTGGTTTTGTCTCGGTCTGTTGCTGCGCGGCTTGTGATTTCAGACGTGTCCTGAGACCCCTGGTTCAACCCTGGAGAACGCTCCAGTGGTGGTCTGGGAAGGAGGGAAAGAGGGAATTTCCTTTCTTCCAGGGGAGAGCCTGGCTAGACTGCCGCTCCCTTCTGATAGTTTCGGTTTTGTCTCGGTCTGTTGCCGCGCGGCTTGTGATTTGTGTTCTGTGTGTCACTGTTTTTGTTGTCCTTTATCTCTTACTGTCTCCCCCATCTGTTTTTATTGTTGTGTTTGATTGCTAGATGTATACTTGTATGAAAAATGTGTATTGTATTCTTATGATGTGTTAATTATGTCTACTTCTCAATGCAACTCTAGGGCCAAATGTAAGGACAAATTTTTGGAATGGAGAGGCTTGTACCTAGATTTGGCTCTGGTAACCAAGAAACTTTGCTGCCGAATGACCTTCTCCTGCTCCTTGGGAGCCTGGCCAGTTCCCAGGGAGGAGGATAAAGGAATGTTTTCTGATAAACAGGTGGGCATGCTTCATGTCTCGGCTCTCTGGCCAAGACCCGAGATGGGACGCACTGCTTGCCTAAAATCTTGGCAATGAGCCACCCTTGTCCTTGGGGGCTTTAAGGGGGAGCCAGAGCAAGCCTCTGCTGCTGCTGTTTCATTTCAGGGGGAACAGGCAGTCAAGCTGAATGTTAAATGTGCCCGTGATGATTACTAATAATGTTTAATTCTCAGTATGGATCCTTCTCCGGAGCTGTGTGAAGATTGCCTAGTGATGCCCACAGTACTGTAAATTCTACAAAACTTAAGTACAACGTGAACATGATCAATTGGCTACTGTGATTGAGGTGTTCTGTGACAGTCCCTTTAATGAGAAATTAACAAAATGGATTAATAACAGGACATTCAGGACCTGACGCTCTGCTTGGTATGTCATTACAAAAATCATCAAGGAGGGCTATGCCTGATAAATGAGGGTGCTATAAATGTGGGCAACAGGGACATGTACAAAAATTGTCCAGAAGTCAAAAATCAAAATAAGGCTCTTCCTGGAATTTGCTTCCAGTGCTAAAGGGAAAGGCATTGGGCCAATAATGTCACTCCAAAACTGATAAAGAAGGTAATTCATTAAAAAACAGAGTTCAGGAAACTGGAAGCGGGGCCAGCCTCAGGCCCTCCCTACAGGGGTCAGTGGACCATCTTGCTATAGTATCATTAAAGCAATGGAGCCATGTTTATTGCAACATTCTGTTAATCTATGCTCCTTTACCATCTTTCCTCTAAATAATTTTAGTGTGCACTACAAGGCTTGCAGCGTATTTCTTGCAGATTAAAAGTAACTAAGTCTTTGCACAGCAGACAGCTAAAAAGTAATTTACTGTCACAAATTGGCATAGTTGGCAGGATCCGCAAGTATGCAAAGCAATGCCTTTCTTTAAAAGAAAAACTGAAGTTGCATGTGTAACCTGTGATGTTCCTGGCTGGAAAGACCTTCAGATCGCCTCTTTGGTGAAGGAATGGGCTCTCTGCTCAGAATCGAGTGAGAATTGGGATGGCAAGTTACAGAGTGCACAGCCTCCACAAGTTATTGAGGTTTTGCTATCAGTGCCGGTGGAAAAGGGGGATGAACTATAGGCTTTGGGGAGGTAAGAATGGATTTTGTTATCTGCATACTGATGCATGTGTAAGCAATTGGAAAAATAAGTACAGGATAAATGTAAATTGGAAAAAAGAAAATGCTGCCCTTTGGAGTCAAACTGCTAGATAGTGGTAGAAAAAAAAATTATATCAAGCTCCTGTACTGCTGCCAGGGCCAACTAAGGTTATTCAGTGTAAACAATACAGAATTCCAGGTGGATATGAGGAAATATCTAAAACAGTAAAAAAATTATCTTAGTGCTGGAGTGATGATTCCCATAATCACTAAAAGAAATTATCTAATTTGGCATGTTAAGAAATCAGATGAAACCTGAAAAATGACTGTGGATTACAGGGAATTAAACAAAGTTACTCTCCCATTGACTGCTACAGTCCCAGATACCATCATTTTGATGTAAAAGGTCACAAACATAAAAGCGTGTTCTTGATAAGGAAAGTTAAAAGAAAGAGATACTTTTAAATAAAAAAGGGATATGATTTGTAAAAATTGTTTATAAAAGGGGGGGGAGAAGAGAAAGGTTTGAGCAAGTTACAGAAGGTGTGAGAAAGTCGCAAAATGTTATGGAAAGAAGAAATCTTTGGTTATTTTCTTTGACATAAAATCAAAATCTGATCCTCTGTTAAAGCAATGAGTTAAAGTAATCTATTATGTTCTCTTGATGTCTCTGTTGAATTCTAACTGCTTAAAAACAGCTGTAAAAAGAGCAATGGTGAAATGGAGGGATCCTATCACCAATCAATGGAATGGACCTGATCCAGTACTGGTATGGGACAAGGGCTCCTAAGGGATGGGTTTTTCCATGTAACCAACATGCCTTTCTGCAATTGCTCCCTGGGCTGTGTGGCCCTGATGCTAACATCTGTATTTACAGCAGCGGATAGAGTACGTCAGTGGTGTGCTTTACCTGAAGACTACTATAACAATCATCCTAATAGGAGAGGACACTGCCCTTGCCATGGCTGCATCAGTAGTAAGTGTTCCTGGACTGGCTTTTGGAAATAATCGTGGACTATGAAGGCTTACATGTTTGGTGACCAAAGCAATCAATCTTACTGCTACTGTGCTATCCAATATAGCCAAAGAATTGGATCAAGTTCACTCAGGAGTGCTTTTAAGCCATGCAGCTAACAATTACTTGCTGTTAAAAAAAAAAAAATCATATAAGTTGTAAATCTGTACCTGGGGGATGTTATTTTAACATTACTAACAATGTGCCATATATAGAGTCTGTTATTGATAAACTTAAGAGTAAAATGCAACATATGTTTATTACTAACCCACTATTCATTTGAAGGGTTTCAATGGATTCATTGGTTATTAATGTTGGCTGGACTGCTACTGCTTTTCCCACTTTGTATGGGATGTCTTCCGTGTGTTCTGCATTTTATGCTGACTTCCCTATAGTATGAATGGACTGAGATTCATCATTTAAAACTTCGTACCAAGCCTCCTTTGTAATCAAAATAATTGATATTTGGCTGTATGTTTCATCTCTCACCTAATGTTGGGCTGGAATGGTACTCAAAGACGGGTAAGACGCTCAGCATCCTGTACCAACCTAAGACAGGGCTCTAGGCCAAGCTGCCAGAGTTACCGATGACGGGTAAGGACAGAGATGACTGAGGGCAACCTAAGACAGAGGCCATTCTCAATTTTTAAAAAAAAAAAAAAAGGAGGAGATGTGGGGACCCATGGCTGGCCATGGGCCCACATGCTAAGGCCTGGCTTGCTGATCATTGGCATTAGTCCTCACGCAACAGTATCAAGCCCTGTCCACCAGTGACCATATTGAAACCCCTCATTAACGGGCACACAATTTTAGGATTAAAATTAGTTCAAAGAGAAAATGGGGGAATGAAAGGAGCAGCCGAGAGCCGCCATAAAATGGCCTTAATAAAACAGCCCTGGGAAATGGGGAGTAAACTAAGTTCACAGAGAAAGCAGATAGCTACTAGCCAGAGATAAGGGCTACTACCCAGAGATAAGGGCTACTACCCAGAGATAAGGACAGAACATCCTGGTATGCACCTAAGCCCCCTCCCCTGTGCTTGTTCAAGCTTAACAAAGAAACCGTGAGGCACGTAGGGCATGTAGCCACCCCTTTCTGCTCTTCAATGACCCCCTCCCCTTGTCCAAGCTTAGACACGTAGGGCACGTAGCCCCCTGTTTCTCCTCCTCCTCGACGACCTCCTCCCCTTGTAGTTGCCCAATAAACTTACGCCACCCTATAGTATGTTAATTTTGTGGTTTTGCCCTTTAAAAACTGTGTAAAATGATTGTTCGGGGCTCCTCTCGCTTGCTTGCTGCTTGCAGCAGTAGAGGGCCCATTTGTACAAATGAAATAAATTACCTCCTGTTCTATTGCATCGTCTGGTCCGGAGTCTGTGTTTCTGGGGTCGTCACAAGAGGACACCGCTTTTGGGGTCTTACATTCCTTCCCCAGATGGCCACCACAGCCAGAGCTGGGCCCGTCCGAGACCAGAGCCAGAGAGCAGGAGCTTCCTGGTCTCCCACATGGGTGCAGGGGCCCAAGGACTTGGACTATCTTCCACTGCTTTCCCAGGCACATTAGCAGGGAGCTGGATCAGAAGTGGCGCAGCCAGGACTTGAACCAGTGCCCACATGGGATGCCGGCGTTGCATCCCTCTATGCCAACACTGGCCCCTTAAAACCCGCTAAAATGTTAAGTGTTACATTAGGTACATGTTACCATGGACACATCCCTACAACAGTACTGCTATAATGAATGGGTTTATATTTTGGTGCAGTTATATCCACCATGGGTGTCTGTGACCCCACAGGTGTGTTTCACAGGATAAATGCCAACTTCTCCCTCTGATGGGTCCTTCTGTTAGGTAGGAAGTCAGTTATGAGCTTATGTGTGTGCGACATAAAGGCCTAAAGAGAAGACGTCTATGTCCAGCATATGCTGCATCTCCAGGTCATCCCAACGGTGTTTCAGGGGCAGCCCAGTATTCACTTCCTGCCCTGCCCCCTTCTACCAGATAACCTGCCAGGTGGGGGTCCCCACCCCTTCTGCCAGACGATCTTCCACAATCTCCCAGGTGCAGCCCAGTATCTGCATCTCAAACACCAATTCTCTAGGGGGTCCTGCCTACCCTTCCTCCCGTCTGATAACATTTGCATCCATAAAGTCCTTTGTTTCAGGAGGAAGTGTGTGAAGCAAGACCCATCTCCTTAACTAACACCCCCCCCACCCCCGCCTCAACCGGACTGCGGGCTCAGCCCTCTGCCTCTCTGCTGAGCTGCCCGCCTGGTCTGGCCAGGTGTAACCTCTGCACTCAACCATGTAACCTCGCCCCCCCACACCGACCCCAGTCTCTCAGGCTCTGTCTGGAGAGGTGCCCATCCGTCCTTACGGATGTCCCTTCCCTAATAAACCTTGCTATTTTACCTCCCACTACTCTCTGTCTCACGCCTGAATTCTTTCTTGCGCGAAGACAAGAACCCTGCAATTTCTCCGGTAACACTTCCATCCCACAGGGGTGGCTCCCAAGAGTACCTCCTGATCAGTCAGCACGCTAACATTTCCCGTCTTCCCTGCAAACTTTTCTTGCTGGTCTGGGAGATGATGCAGGGATTCTTCAACCTCCAAGCAGCGCCTAGGACCAGGCAGGCGCCTAGGAGAATGCAGTGCCGGGATCTCATTCCCACCTCCAAGTCCCCCCTCCAGGAATTTTATTGATCTGGCCTTCTCCTTTCCAGGCCATCCCTCCTCCCCGCCCACCCTCAGCACTGCCTGCGCTTCCCTGGGCCCCGCCCCTGAGATAAGCTGCCTCCTGCCTGGGGAACTGGCTGTGGAGATAACAGCTAAGGAGGCACCCTTGGGCAGTTCTGCTTCGCGCTGACTCCCCACCAGTGCGGGCTGCAGACCGGCGGTGAGAGGGGTCTGCCCTGGATTTGCCCACCCACCCTGCCTCTGCCTGCTTAGCACGTGCAGGACCCCGAACACCAAGCCCTCCAACACCCAGGGCAGCCACACTCGCCCTGAGCACAAAGCCTTCAGGGGAACGTTGAGACCTCCCTTTAACTGTGAGGTTCCCAAGCCCCCGCTGCGCCCCTCCAGGGCATCTCCCGAGGCACAGTACATATCAAAGAGAGGAGACTTTCTGGAGTGAGAGAATGCTCTAGGCTTGGTGGCAATGACTGAACAACATCCTTTTCAAAAAGATTTACTTATTTATTTGTTTATTTATTTATTGGAAAGGCAGAGCATCAGAGAAGGGGAGAGACAGAGATGGAGGGACCTCCCATCTGCTGGCTCACTCCCCCAATGGCTACAACAGCCAGAGCTGGGCCAGGTTGAAGCCAGGAGCCAGGAGCTCCATCCACAGGAGTGGCAGAGGCTCAGGTGCTTGGGCCACCGCCCTCTGCCTTCCCAGGCGCAGCAGCGGGCAGCTGGGTGAGAGCAGAGCAGCCAGGGCTGGAACCGGCACTCCAGCGTGGGCTGCTGCTGCTGCAGCAGAGGCTGACCCTTCTGTCACAACAGACCCACACATCCGTGTGACCACCTGAAAACCATCTGCTCGCCCACGTTCCGAGGGCGAACTTTACAGACGGTGAATTCTGTCTCAATCAGAAATAAAACAGGGCCGGCGCTGTGGTGCAGCGGGTAAAGCCGCTGCCTGCAGTGCTGGCATCCCATATGGACGCCAGTTCGAGTCCCAGCTGCTCCACTTCTGATCCAGCTTTCTGCTATGGCCTGAGAAAGCAGTGGAAGATGGCCCAAGTGCCTGGGCCCCTGCACCTGCATGGGAGACCCGAAGAAGCTCCTGGCTCCTGGCTTTGGATCGACATGGCTTTGGGTTGGCACAGCTCCAGCCATTGCTGCCAATTGGGGAGTGAACCAGTGGATGAAAGACCTCTCTCTCTGTCTCTCTCTGCCTCTCCTCTCTGTGTGTAACCCTGACTTCCAAATAAATACATAAATCTTTAAAAAAAAAGAAACACATGAGCGGCCAGTGGGGACCAGACAAGAGCCAGAGCTTGGTGCATTGGATGAGCTGGGCCTGCGGCTGCCCACAGGTATGGGAGCAAACCAGCCGCAGGAAACACATGCAGCACCCACAGCCCAACACCCGGAGAGACACAGCCCCGTCCCAGTGTTTGACTGAGGCCTGTGGGGTGGGTGATGACCTCGGCTACAAACCTCGTTAGGAGTGGGCATTGCGGTACACCAGGTTGGGCTGCTGCTTGCGACACCTACGTCCCATATCAGACAGCGATCCAGTCCCGGCCGCTCCACTTCCAATCCAGCGCCTTGCTAGTGCACACTGGGAAGCAGCTGATGATGGCTCAAGTGCTTGGGCTCCTTCCACTCACGTGGGAGAGCGAGATGGAGTTCCTGGCTCCCAACTGCAGGCTGACCAGCCCAGCTGTTGTAGGTACTGGGGAGTGAACCGGTGGATAGAACTCTCTTGGGGTTGACATTGTGGCTCAGCGGGTTAAACTGCCACCCTTGACACTGGCATCCCAGATGAGCACTAGTTCAAGTCCCGGCTGCTCCGTTTCTGGCCCAGTTCCCTGCCAGTGTGCCTGGGAAAGCTGCGGAAGTTGCCCCGAGTCCTTGAGCCCCTGCCACCTGGAACCCAAGCACTTCGGCCAGCACCACAGCGCCCTAGGATCTGTGTCAGCAGGAAGCTGGAGTCAGCAGCCCGAGTCGGGGCAGAGCTGGGCCAACCAGCTCCCATCCCCTTCACCTTTGACTGGTGACCTGCACATAATGTGTACATGTTAGGAAACTGGTGCAGTTGTAGCCAGGTGGCCACATGGCCCAGCTACCTGAGCCAGGCTCCACCCCCATCCTAATGGGATTCGCTGCTCCTGCTTCCCTGCCCACCCTCAGGCAAAGTTTTAAAAGGGCCTGTTCCTGAACATGCGATCTCTCGGTCCTTCTCTCCTGCTCTCTCTCTGTTCCTCTCCCTAGCCTCCTCCTCTGGGCTCTGGGGTCTCTTGCCCCTTCTCTCCTGCTCTCTCTCTGTTCCTCTCTCTAGCCTCCTCCTCTGGGCTCTGGGCTCTCTTGGCCCTTCTCTCCTGCTCTCTCTCAGCTCTGCTCCCTGCTCTCTCTTGGCCCTTCTCTCCTGCTCTCTCTCTGTTCCTCTCCCTAGCCTCCTCCTCTGGGCTCTGGAGTCTCTTGCCCCTTCTCTCCTGCTCTCTCTCTGTTCCTCTCTCTAGCCTCCTCCTCTGGGCTCTGGGCTCTCTTGGCCCTTCTCTCCTGCTCTCTCTCAGCTCTGCTCCCTGCTCTCTCTTGGCCCTTCTCTCCTGCTCTCTCTCTCAGTTCCTCTCTCTGGTCTCTTGACTCTGCTCTCCTCTCTCCTCTTCTCTGCTCTCTCTTCTCTCCTTGCTAGCTCCTCTCTCTGTCTCTCTCTCTTACAGTCTCCCTCCCTTTTTCCTTCACCGCCCCTTCACTCCGGTCTGTAGGGTGTTCCCCAATAAACCCTTTCCCTTACTCCGGTGTCCGGTGTGCTTTGCGACGGCTAACATTAAGATATAACAGTACATGCCCAGGAGTCCATGGGAGAGAACCTCCAAGAAGCTGGGTTGGACCAGGGGCTCACCCAGTGATTTAGCAAAAGAAAGAGGGCTGGCTTCAAGGGATGATGAGCTGGGGACAAGTGACTCGGAAGATAGGGCGTCGCCTTAGCAAAGTTTGTGCAGACTCATCTGTGCCAGCCTTCTGCCTGCGGTGATAAGAGCGGCTCTCCTCTCTGGCATGGGGGACACGGGCACTTTCACCAGGGCACTTCTCGCTCTGCTTCTCGTGGGATAAGCAGACTGCAGAAAACACTTCCTGCCTTTCTGGACCACACATGCCTTCAGCTCAAAATAACCCCTGTGCCAAGGGGTGGCACATCCTGGTTCTCCACAGCTTAAGCTGTGTGTGCATGTGCGCACACACACACACACACACATGCACGCACAGATGTCATATTTCCCCCTGCATGTCATGGGCCAAGCCTGGCAGGTTGACACCTCACTGGCAAACCAGTGATGTCTGTCTGGGCCTCGCCTGAGGGTGGGGCAGGTTGATTTCAGCCACTACCCCAGATTCTTCCCTACCCAAGTAGGCCATGGGCAGTGAGGTGTGGGTGAGGGTGAGGCACCCTCACCCCGCCCTGCCTCCTGGTTCCTACAGAACTTGGGACACAACTCTGTAGCTATAAAACAGGAGACCCCGACCCTCTCCTGGAGCACCTGTGGCCACACCCACAAAGGGTGACCTCAAAGCCGTGTCCAGGGCCAGACCCCAGGGCCTTAGGCAGGTGTGGAAGACTGGGAGGGTTGGAGGGCGGGAAGAGGGAGGAGACCAAGAGGTAGCTATGGCCTGCAGCTCCCAGGTCGCTCACAGCTGAGCTGCCCTCAGTCAGCGCAGGCCTGGACTTGTCTTAGGGGCTATTTATAGCTCCGTGGTTGGCAGCTGCCTGCAGTGCCAGCAGCCGGGTCTCCGCACACCATGACTCAATGCAGCTCAGTCTCGCACGGCATTTACACAGAACAGGCCCTCAGCCAGGTGCCGTACCCACAGCAAATGCTCGCTAAAGGCACTTGTATGTTTCCTAAACATTTTATTGTGTGCAGACACACATGACAGAAATGTACCATCCTGACCAGGTTTAGGTGTCCAATTGCACAGGGTCAGGCTGTGCACCCAGTCAGCCACGGGGCTGTGTGCCCAGTCAGCCACCCACGGGGCTGTGCACCAAGTCTCCATGGCTCCTTTCCTCCCGCCAAATAGAATCACAGTCCCCATTAAACAGTGGCTCCTCGTGTTCCAACCCCCAGCACCTGGCAACTGCTTTTCCACTTTCTTTATGAATCTGACTACTCTAGGTAGACTCATACCACGTCTGCTCTTTTTTAAAAAAAAATATTTTATATATTTATTTGAAAGGCAGAGTTACAGAGAGGAAGAGGCAGAGAGAGAGAGCTCTTCCATTCGCTGGTTCACTCTCCAGATGGCCACAATAGCCAGAGCTGGGCCAGGCCAGGAGCTTCTTCTGGATCTCCCACTTGGGTGCAGGGGCCCAAGGACTTGAGCCATCTTCCACTGTTTTTCCAGGCCACAGCAGAGAGCTGGATCAGAAGTGGAGCAGCTGGGACTTGAACCAGTGCCCATATGGGATGATGGCACTGCAGGCAGCAGCTTTACCTGCTATACCACAGCGCCAGCCCCAACCATGTCTGCTCTTAAAAAAAAAAAATGGATTTGCTGCTTGCACTGTGGCTTAGTGGCAAAGCCACCACCTGCGGCACCAGCATCCCATATGGGTGTCTGGCTGCTCCACTTCTGATCCAGCTCCTGCTGATGCACCTGGGAAAGCAGTGAAGGACGGCCCAAGTGCTTGGGCTCCTGCACCCCGTGGGAGACATGGAGGAAACACCTGACTCCTGGCTTCGGATCTGCCCAGCTCTGGCCATCCTTTCTCTCCCTCTCTGTCATTCTGCCTTTCAAATACATAATTTAAAATAAAAACCAAAAAAAACCTCACTGCTGTTGTCTGTAGATGATGTGAACACAATAGTTTAAAAAAAATTATGATTGATTTGAAAGACAATGTTAGAGAAGGAGAAACAGAGAGAGGTCTTCCACCTGCTGGTTCACTCCCAAATGGCTGCAAAGGCCAGAGGTGGCCAGGCCAAAGCCAGGAGCCAGGAGACTCCTCTGAGTCTCCCACATGAGTGGCAGGAGCCCAAGGACTTGGGCCATCTTCCAGGGCTTTCCGTCTTCCACTGCTTTCCTAGGCACATTAGCAGGGAGCTGGATTGGAAGTGGAGCAGCTGGGACTCGAACTGGTGCCCATATGGGATGCCAGCATCATAGACGGTGTCTTTACCGGCTGTGCCACAGTGCTGGCCCAGTCTGCTTGAGACTGAGTGACTCCAGTCATCAGCGTAACATCTACAGGGCTCGTCTCTGTTGGAGCCTGGGCAGCATTTCCTTTCGTTTTCCAGCTGAATGAGATCCGGCGTGTGGAAGGCCCACCGTGGATGTAACCCTTCTTCCTCAGTGGGCACCGGGGTAGTTCCACGCCTGGGTGTTGTGAGCAGCGCTGCTGTGGACATGGTGCACAGATGTCTCTTTGAGATCTTGCTTTCAAGAGAAAATCACTTCCATAAAGAAGTTTTTAAAAAGATTTATTTTGTTTATTTGAAAGCAGAGTTAGAGAGAGATCTTCCATCTCTCTTTAAAAAAAAAAAGCTCTTAAAAAAATTGATTTGCAGCTCGTGCTGTGGCTGTGGCTTCGTGGGTAAAACCACCACCTGCAGCACCAGCATCCCTGGTGCCTGGCTGCCCCACTTCCAATCCAACGCCCTGCTAATGCACCTGGGAAGGCCGTGGAGGATGGCCCAATGGCCGCAATGGCCAGGGCTGGGCCAGGCCACAGGAAGGGGCCAGGAGCCAGGGGAACTCTCCGGGTGTGTTTTGGGGCACAGCAAGGACCTGTCCTTCCTTCTCCCCCTGTTTTGGATTGAACTGTGTCCTCCCCAAGTCCGCAGGGTGAGGTCCTGGCTCTCTGGAGCGCAGAGAGATTGGGCCTTTCAAGAGGAAGTGAGGTCAGAGGAGGCCCTGCGGGTGGGCCCCAGTGCAAGGCGGATGGCATCCTTGTAAGAAGGGAATCTGGAGCGATCAGGTCTTTTGCAGTGGAGGAGAGGACCTCCCCAGAAACCAGCCCTGGGGTGGGCTCAGCCGCACTTGCAGCCCCGCACCCTGTATCAGGGCCTCAGATGGAGCCTCACCTCCGCTTCTGATCTACCTGCCTGCTAACGCACACCCTGGAAGGCAGCAGATGGTGGCTCAAGTACCGGAGTTCCGGCTACCCACAGTGAGACTCCAGCCGGGTTCCTGGCTCCTGGCTTTGACCTGGTCCAGTCCTGGTTGTTGTGGTCATTTACACCATTCATTGGAGTCAACCAATGGATGGAACATTCCTGTCTCTGTCACTGTGCCTTTCAAATGAATAATCTTAGTGAAAGAAAGCCAGCCTGCTGATCCCGGGAGCTCAGCGCCGCAGCTTCCACCACAGCTCCGGCAAGGAGCTCATTCTCTTGCTTCCTCCCCCAGTTTGCCGGCCCCCCAGGCTCACACTCTGCCCTTGGCCTGTTCTCTGATTTTACAAAGAACACCCTGGACTGGACTCCTCTTGAGATCTGTTTGTTTCAAAGACAAGTTCAGTAACAACAAAGTATCGCCTCTGAGTCTCCTGCCTCCTCCTACACACCTCAGTCTCCGCTTTCCACAGGGGTCCTGACACTTTTCTATCTTATGCCCCACCCTTTCCCAAGGAGCCCCTCCCCCAGCCTGAGCCCACCTTCCAGCTCACCCCTCCCCGCAATGGACCCACTTCAAACCCAGCTTTCTGGGCCATGTCTGCCCCCAAGGATTTTTTTTTTTTTAGATTTATTTATTTGAGTGATAGAGTTACAGTGAGAGGGAGAGACAGAGAGAAAGGTCTTCCATCCACCGGTTCGCTCCCCAAATGACTGCAACAGCTGGAGCTGCGCCAACCTGAAGCCAGGAGCCAGGAGCTTCTTCCAGGTCTCCCACGTGGGTGCAGGGGCCCAAGCGCCTGGGCCATCTTCTACTGCTTTCCCAGGCCATAGCAGAGAGCTGGATTGGAAGGGGAGCAGCTGGGACTAGGATCTGGCGTCCATATGGGATGCCAGTGCTGCAGGTAGAGACTTAACCCACTGCGCCACAGTATGGCAGGGGAGTGGGGGCAGGATCTTCCATCCACTGGTTCACTCCCCAAATGACCACAACAGCCAGGGCTGAGCCACGCCAAAACCAGGAGACAGGAACTCCATCCAGGTTTCCCATGAGGGTGGCAGGAGCCCAAGCACCTGGGCCATTCTCTGCTGCTTTCCCAGGCCATTAGCAGGGACTTGAGTCAGTGCTTCATCATGGGGCTCTCACCAGGGCTGGCATGGCACAGCACACAGACCGGGTGGCATCAAAGACGCAAGCCAGTTTTCTCAGACTCTGGAGACCGGAGGTTGGAGATCAATGGTCGCAGAGCTGGCTTCTTCTGAGGCCTCTCTCCTCAGCTGGTAGATGGCTGTGATCGGCACACAACCCTCTCGCTGTGTGTACACATTTTCCTCTTAGGGCCCACCCATAGGACCCCATTTTGACTTAATTTCCTCTTTAAAAACATCATCTCCAGGGCAGACGCTGTGGCACAGCGGACTGGACCACGGCTTGGGCAGCCTGCGTCCTGTATCCGTGCCTAAGGCTGAGTGCTGCTCCACTTCTGATCAGCTCCCTGCTGATGTGCCCAGGAGGCGGGAGAGACGGCTCAAGGGCTTTGGTCTCCTGGTATCAGCCAGGTCCAGCCCCAGCTGCTGCAGCATTTGGAGGGTGAACCAGCAAATGGGAGATTTTTCTCTCTGTCGCACCTTCTTTCTCTTTCACACTATCTTTCAAGTAAACTAGTTAATTTACAAAAAAATCAACAAACGAAATGACCACGGGGCAGACACTGTGGTACAGTGGGTTAAGATACCATTGCTGCACCCCCAGCCCGCGCTGTGGCACAGTGGGATAAAGCTTCAGCCGGGGGCTGCTGGTGTCCCATATGACCACCGGCTGGAGTCCTAGCTGCTCCACTTCCTATCCAACTCCCTGCTAATGCGCCTGGGAAAGCCCTGTGCCAAGCACCATTCCAGAATCAGGAGGGGAAAGGAGAAGTGGCGGGAGGTAAGCCCCAGTCTAAGTGCACCCTGGGCACACACCTCTCGGCCTGTCAGGTCCCTATCTCATTATACTTCCCCGGCTTGCTTTAGCTTATCTCCACCTCACATGTGAGATTCTTTCCTCACCGAGGGTGGGGGTACTAACGCTGCCAGCCTGCCCGGTCTCTGCCAGGGCTCCGGCCACAGCACCGGCAGCAGGTCCTGGGGCCATCAGGCATGGGCCAGCCTCAGGGCTCCCACACCTGCTGCTTTCTGGGCTGTCTGAGCGCGCTGTTCCCTTGGGCCTCTGTTCCATACCATCTTAGAAAGGCCTTCCTCCACCACCTTAGACTGGATGAATGACTTCACTGACCCCTTCAGCCCATGAGCCTGTGGCCCGTTTAGTCTTTTTTTTATATAAGATTATTTATTTATTTATTGTCTTTATTTGAAAGAGACAGAGAGCGGTCTCCCATCCCCTGGTTCACTCCCCAGAAGCCCTCAACAGCTGGGGTTCAGGGCTGGGCCAGGCTGCGGGGAGGAAGCTGGGAACATGGTCCAGGTACCCCAAGGGAGGCAGGGACTCTCACTTGATCCCAGGGTGCACAGGAGCCGGGAGCTGGAATCCCAAGCAGAGCCCGCAGATACGAGATGCAGGCTTCCCAAGTGACGTCTTTGCCGGTATCTTCAACGCCTGCTCTGGCTTTTTCTTTTTAAAGCAACCCTGTCTTTTCCCCAAATAAGGCTGGGGAATTCTGAAATTGACTCTCCGCACCCACTTCTTGGTTTCCATGGAGATCAGGCTGCCCGCTCCCGCCTCTCCTTCCTGGAAAGTGTGGCAGGGGAGCGCTGGAGCAGGTTCGTTCTAAGAGCTGACGCACACACTGACACGCAGGCGTCGCAGGCTTCCTCTCACGTGGCGGAGCAGCACACACACAGCGCGTGCAGAGTTTGTGAGGAGTTAGATGGGATGAGAGGCAGTGAGGCCAGGTCCCAGCTGCACCGAGAAAGGGGAGTGTCCCTAAGAGTAGACCACAAGCTTGCTTCTCCCTGGAAGCTGTCTTTAGAAAGGCCAAGCGCTGATCCCACCCCTCTGAGGTTCTTGTTTTACCCTGAGAACAGCAAGACAAAATGACCAATCCCACCCTAGGATGGGTTTTTTGTTTTATTGGAGCAGGTGACAGGATTGCAATTCTGGCCCAGTTCTGGATTTTGGCCCCGCCTTCTTATTGATTGTTAGTTATTCCCCTCCCCCAGTGGTGCATCAAAGAGCCCGCACTGGTAAGTTTCTGGGGTATTCCTTCCTCCCTTGGAGCCCCCCTGCCGTCTGCTGCCGCAGGAGGCTTCTCAAATAAATCTTGCTTTACTCGGTAACCTGTGGAAATTCTAGAGATTAGAGCTGAGGTCACCTACATCGTTATGCGTAACCGTTTCATTTGTAAACTTTTTAAAAAAGAGCTTTTATTTGTTTGAAAAGCAGAGTTACAAAGGGAGAGGAGAGAGAGGGAGAGACAGACATTCCATTCACTGGTTCTCTTCCCAAAGGCCGCATCAGGGCTGGATCCAGCAGAAACCAGGAGCCTGGAACTCCACCAGGGCCTCCCACGTGGTTGGCAGGGGCCCTAGTACTTGAGCCAGCATTGCTGCTTTCCCAGGTGCATTAGCAGGGAGCAGGATCAGCAGTGGAGCAGCCAGGACTGGATCCAGGCACTCATATGGCTTAACCCACTGCAGCACAAGACTGGCCCCTCATTTGTAGCTTTCACACCACACACAGACACACGTTATTGGAAATGGCTGATCAGTGTGTTAGGGCTGATGAGAGATTCCTGTCTTCCTGCAAGAAAAAATTCAGACATGGGGTAGAGGAGCGGTGATGAGCACTTACCTGCTAGGCCAGGCAGGTGTCTCAGGCTGGAGTGGTTCTGCAGATAGGCATAGAACACACACACACACACACACACACACACACCCCGCCTCAGTTTCTCTTCTCCCTTCTGGTTCTGGAACTTTGCTGGATGGAGGCTTCCAGGGTGTGAATTTCTGAAATTCCTCCCAGAACTCCAACAGCACAGCCACCCCCCCCCCCCACTCCCTACCTCCTGAGGGGCAGGGCGGGGCAGATTCCCCTAAGCTGCCTCTGGGAAGGGATGGGACCACCTAACAACGTTCAAGACTTTGGATGTGCAAATGTTGGTATGTTTCCCAGGCTGGCTCCCACACAGTTTCTCCCAAAGCTGAGGCTGAAGCCAATACAGGTATTTTCTTTCTTTCTTTCTTTCTTTCTTTCTTTCTTTCTTTCTTTCTTTCTTTCTTTCTTTCTTTCTTTCTTTCTTTCTTTCTTTTTAGATTTACGTATTTGTTTGAAAGGCAGAGTTACAGAGAGGGAAAGACTAAGGCAGAGACAGAGAGAGAAGTCTTTCAACCATTGGTTCACTCCCCAAAAGGCTGCAACAGCCAGGGCCGGGTCAGGCCGAAGCCTGGAGCTTCTTCTGGGTTTCCCTCGCAAGTGTAGGGGCCCAATCACTTGGGCCATCCTCCACTGCTTTCCCAAATGTATTAGCAGGGAGTGGGATTGGAAATGGAGCAGCCGGGATTTGAACCAGCGCCCACGTGGAAAACCCGCTGCACCACAGTTTGTTAACCACAATGTCTTGGCATTACAGAGGACCTCTGTTGGCTCCTCTCTAAAATCTAATCCATCTTTTTCCGGTCCCTAGGTAGCCCCAGCTCACTTTGCTCATTTTCATGCTTCAGGAGACTGATGCGGGAGTTGATCCCCCGCATTCTGTAGCTGGGCCCGAAGTGTGAGACGGCAGCTTCAGCATTCTGTGGTCCCTCCCTGAGCGAGAGCTGCTTGGTCAGCAAAAACCCTGTGCAAGGGAAGTTCTACCTCAAAACCTTCTCTTCTCTTCTTTAAAACCAAAGTTCCCAACACTTTTGGGGGAGGAGTGGGTTGCTTGGAGCCAGGGTTAGGCCCCCACAAATCCAGCTTCATCCTCAAAAAGCTTTCCTTAATTTTAATGAATTTATTTTTAAGACAGAGAGAGAGAGTGCCGGGGTGAGTGCCCATTGGCCGGTTCACTCCCCAAAAGCCTCAATCCCCATCTTCCACTGGTGGCAGAAGATCCCCCTAAACTGCCCCCGATGGCATTGGTACATGCCACCTTGATGGGATTGAATTGGAATCCCCTGGTATGTTTCTAACTCTACCGTTTGAGGTAAGTCAGCTTGAGCATGTCCCATATTGCACATCTCTTCCCTCTCTTATTCCCACTCTTATATTTAACAGCAATCACTTTTCAGTTAAGTTTCAACACTTGAGAATAACTGTGTATTGATTACAGTATTCAACCAAAAGTATTAAGTAGAACAAACAAAAAAAAATACTAAGAGGGATAACGTATTAAGTTGTTCATCAACAGTCAGGGGAAGGGCTGACCAAGTCACCGTTTCTCATAGTGTTCATTTCACTTTAACAGGTTTCCTTTTTGGTGCTCAGTTAGTTGTCACCGATCAGGGAGAACATACGGTATTTGTCCCTTTGGGACTGGCTTATTTCACTCAGCATAATGCTTTCCAAATTCCTGACAGGGATCACTTTTCAGTTAAAATTTAAACACCTAAGAATAATTGTGTGTTAATTACAGAGTTCAACCAATAGTACTAGAACAAAAAAAAATACTAAAATGGATAAAGTATTACATGTACATCAACAGTCAGTGCCCCCGAGAGAGGGCTGGGACTCACCCAAGGTTCTCCAAGCAGGCAAGACTTTGATATGCAAATACTGGTCTACTTCCTAGGTTTGCTTCTGCTTTTTTTTTTTTTTTCATTCAACCACACAAAAAGTTCTCATTAAAAAAAGATTTATTTATTTATTTGAAAGTCAGAGTTGAGAGAGAGAGAGAGAGGTCTTCCATCCTCTGCTTCATTCCCCAAGTAGTTGCAAAGGCCAGCAGCCAGGAGCTGGGAGCCTCCTCCAGGTCTCCCACGTGGGTGGCAGAGCCCTTAGCCTGGAGCTGGAGCAGTGGAGTTGAACCGCATTGGCATTGCAGGTGGTGGTTTCACCTACTATGCCACAGTGCTAGCTGCACAATTCCCATTTTCTTTGACCTCCTAATGTCTACCTTACTAACATAAAGAGAACATTCTCAAACAGCTAACAATTTAATGCATGAAAAGTAAATTTATATACTTAAAATATGTGCTTATTTGAAAAGCAGAGTTACAGAGAAAGGGAGAGATCAAGACAGAGGGACTTTTCCATCCATTAGTCTACTCTCCAGATGCCCCCAAAGGGCAGAACCCAGGAGCCTAGTTCTCCAGGTGGGTCTCCCACGTGGGTGCAGGGGCCCACGTGTGAGGAGTCAGACGGGCTGATAGGCAGTCAGGTTGGTCCCAGTGGAAATGTAGGGTGTAAAATGCTTTCTTTCCCCAAAAGTTATCTTTAGCAAGGTCAGAAGCGCCGGCCCACGCCTTGGGGGCTACCATTCTTATCCAGAGAATAGCAGGGGAGTGGTGACTCCACCCTCCCGAGCCGGCCAGACCAGTGAAAAGATTACAAATCAGGTTTTTTGATGGGTTGTCCCCGCCTTGTACTGATTGACAGTTTTTTTTTTTTTTTTTTTCAAAAATTGCGCTTAAAAGCCCAGTACCACCGGCCCCTCGGGATTTGCAACTCTGGCAATTCCAGCCAGCTGTGGGGTCGTCTCCCTGGACCGGTGAGTACGGAGACTGCTCTCGCTTCTGTTTTTTGGGGAGATTCACTCTCCTCCTTAGCAACTCTCATTTTCTCAAAAACACCATAAACCCTGAAAGCCAGGTAGGAGCGGTTAGTTCGGGGCTGCGCTGTGGCTCAGTGGGCTAAGCTTTCGTCTGTGGCACCAGCATCCCGCATGGGCGCCAGTTTATGTCCGGGCTGCTTCTGGTGGCCGGACCCCGACATCCAGAACGGTTTTGGGCCGGGAAACGCACTTTCCTGCAGGGAGCCAGTCCCCTGCCCTCTGGAGTCCTCGCAAGCTGTAAAGCCGGAGGCTCCCCTCCTTGCTTCTCAGCTCGGGGAATGTTGGTCCAGTCCGACACAGCTTCCTTCCCGGGGGTCGGCCCGCCTGGGAGGAGGCTTGGAGTAACTTTGCAGTTCAGGCCAGGGCTGCTCTCTGGCCTTTTTCAAGGACTCCTTGACTGGACACCTAACGGGCTGTTGGGCTGAAAACTCCTGTGATTCCGTGGAGTCGGTGAGACGGGGCCCAGCGTGGAGCGAGGCTCTGGGCTCCGAGCTCCACACCCTGGTGAGTTCTTCCTTTCACCCCCGACCCTGACAAGACCACCGTCTCTCTAAATGCTTTACGAACCTCGGCGGGTCTTCCTCACCCACCCCCACTTCCTGGCCGCTCCAGCAGGAGCTCCAGCTTGACTAAATCCTGCTTCCTCTCTGCCTCGTCCACACGATAATTCTTTTGTGTGAGACAAAGAGCCAATGTCGTCTCTTCACCCATAACGCTGGTACCGCAGGGTCCCTAAGAAATATTTACCAAGTGAAAAAAATGCATGAATTGTCCTTTTGCGGAATTTTTACCCCAGCAAACCAAAAAATGGAGATGTCTTTTTGTTTAGTTTATTTTTTCCTTATACTGCAAACACTGACTGCGGTTTGGCATGGATGGGAAGCCAAAGCTCGGTAACTGTAACAGCAGGGAACTCTCATTCATGACTCACTATTGAGCACCTGCTATATGGCAGGCGGAAACAGAAAGCAGGTGTACCAAGAGGTAAGATAACTCGCTGAAAAATAGATTGCCAGAAGTGGCAGATAACCAAGGCAAACAGGATGAGCTAACTAACGCTTACAGGCCTTGGTTAGGTGAGTGCTACTCTCTTGGGTTTAGAGGTTAAATACTGGGGCAGAGTCACCTCCCTGGTAGGAGGAAGAGAAGAGAACGTTTGTTAAGTGTTTACAGTGTACCAGGCACCTCACTCAGTCCTCCAGCAACCTGGTAACTTAAAACAGACAGACTCTCCATTTATTTGGGAATGGGATGGACCACGTGTTACGGGTGAAACAGTGGCAGAGAAAGACTACCTCAGTTCTTTGTCTCACATGAAAATTTCCATGTGGACAAGGCAGAGAGAAAAGCAAGATTCAAGTAAGAATCCCACCGAAGCACCCGGGGGAGAGGAGGACTCCGAGAGAGGCTGGTGAAGTGGAGTTTTTAAGCACAATTTTGAGAAAAAGAACAGCAACAATCAGTAGGAAGTCGGGGACGAAATGCTTCAAGAGTCAGGGACTTGTAATCTTATCTGCCCATCTTGGTTGCTCAAGATAAGACAAAAGCTGGAGACTCCGCACTCTTGCTATTCTCATGGTAAAACTGGAAGCCTCCGAGAGTGCACTTTTGTCTTGCTAAGGGCAGCTTTTGAGGGAGAAACATGCATTTTGCATCATCTCTGAGACTTCCCCCTTCCTCTCTAACACTGGGACCAACCAACACCGGGACCCACCCGTCGGATTCCTCACTGGGAACGTTCACCGTGCTAGGTGCACATTCAAGGGGGTTGAGGCAAGGTGGGAGTTTTAGAACAAAGATGAGGATTACGCGGGCTCTTTTGAAGTCATCCTTAGCTACCCTGACCTGGTGCCGGTCAAGGCTGCGGGATTGCTGGCCCGGGCTCCTCCCAGAAGTGCTTTCAGCGTGGTGGCTCTGTGACAGGGCATCCGGTGCTACTGTTACGGGTGTGGAGATGGTGCCTCTGTGAGCAGTTAATGGGTAATAGGCAGTCAGGGTGTCCCTGGGAGAAAGCTGGAATAGCGAGGTGCCTGCTCTCCCCGGAAGGTTATCTTCAGTAGATCAGAGTGTCCCGCTTCCTTAGGAATCTCCAAATTTACAAATTGACCATGAGAATAGCAGCGGAGTGGGGATTTCTCTCCTGCCCTTTGGATGATTTTTTTTTTTATCCTTTTTTAATTTTTTTTTTTAAGCCAGGCAGGATGGAGAGTTAGTTGTACACCAGGTCTTTGAGTTTATCTCCACCTCGTTGATTGACAGTTTGGTCTCCAAGATTGTACTTGAAAACCGGAATGCTATGGGGCCTTTTGGGTTTTTGAATCTCTTGGAGTCCCCCCCCCCCCCCCCCGTGCCGCTCTGGCTGTAGGTCTTCGACTCTGGTCTATGTAAACCTCTGCTGTCCACTTGGAAATTCCGTTTGAGACAACCGAGGTGACAATTTCTCCACTTGGTCACGTGGAAGAATTTCCAAGCAGACAGGGTAGAGAGAAGACCAAGATTTAAGACAAGCCTCCGCCAGGGTGGCCTGGAGGGGCCTCTGAGAGGCACAAGCCGAAGGGGCTGGTGGTCGTGAATTTCCCGTGCAGACTTGGGAACACAGTGCACTGCCCGCCCACGCTGCTCTCCCTTGCTGGAAGCTCCCGAGGAGCAGGGCAGGCACTTCTGACCTTGCTAAAGGTAACTGGGGGAGGCGAGCGCTTTGCACCCTCAGTTTCCACGGGGGCCAGCGTGACAGCCTCTTAACCCATCTGAGTCCTCACACAGGCATTCATGACATCCGCCCCTCCACGCAGTGGCGGCTCCCTTTCGGCTGTCACCGGCCCGAGGTGCGTGGCGGCCGCTCCCGTCATCACTTAGGGGGCGACGAGCCCGCAAGCCCTGGCCGGTGTCCACCCGCGCCCCGCGCCCCCGCCCCGCCGCGCCCCGGCGCACCTGGCCGGCCCCGCCCCGCCGCCCGCCCGCCAATCAGCGGCGCGGGGGCGGGCCGCGCGCGCGCGCTCCGGCCCGCGGCGAGAGCGGCGAGAGCGCTCGGAGACGCGACGCGGGGCCGGCGGCGGCGCCTCAGCCTCCGTCCCCTCCCGGCGCCGCGCCTCGCCGCCTCGGCCTCCCGCAGCCGGACCGGAACTATGTGACCCCGGAAGTTCCGGGGCCACTGCTGTGTGGGATAAACAGTAATGGCGGAGGCTGCGGCTCCCGGAACAACAGCCACACCAGCGGGAGCAGGAGCGGCAGCGGCCTCCCCCGCCCCTCTCCTCACGGGCGCCGCCCCGGGCCCGGGGGCGGGAGGAGGGGGCGGCGGCAGCGACGGCGGCGGCGGCGGCGGCTGGACCAAGCAGGTCACCTGCAGGTGAGGGGGACGTTGCGGGGCCGGGCGACCCCCGGCGGCCCGCTCGCGGCTGCGTCAACCCCCGGCGGGCCGGGCCGCGCGCCCTGGCCGGAGCCGGCGGCCAGCGCCATTCGGGGAGGCGGGGGACTCGGGCCGGGCGCGGCCCTCCGCTCGTGGAACGTCTCCCTGCCGCCGCCGCCGCCCCTCCCGGCTTTTGTGTCCCTGCTTTGGTGCGTGCGTGCGGAGGTTGGCGGTTCCGAGCTTTGTCTTGGGGCGGGGGGCAGGGCGCCGGGGTCGTCCCCTCCGCCCTGGGGCCCTGGGGGTTGGTGGGCTGCCATTGTGACCCTGGTCCCGGCGCGGGGTGGGGGTGGGGTCCTGAAATTCACGCGCCCCGCCCCCGCCGGGGACCCCGGGGGACTGGTCGGGTTTGGGGTTCGGACGGAGATAATAGCGAGGTTGGGGGCGAGTGGCTGGCGGTTACGCATGTGCGCTGGTCGGGTGTTTCGGGGTGCTCGGCAGGGCCTGCCAGCCTTTCTCTGCCTGTGGGAAGGCCGGATTCCACCTGGACGCTGTGCAGAAGTCGCTGCCGTGGTAGGGACGGCGAGGTGGTGATAACGTTTGGACCCTCTGTCTCAGCGTGGTGACGTGAGAGGCGGGCTCCTTTCTTCCTATAAGGGGATGCTGAGCCATCCCAGGTGTCGCCCTGTACATCCTCCTGGGAGCAGGAGCTGTCGCCCTGGGAGGGAGGGAGGGAGGGAGGTTCCTGCTCCGTCTTTGTGTGTGTGCTCTGCAGTGCCGCGTCCCGGGGTGGCCGGTCCGGTCGGCCCGTGACGACGGGAGCTCTCCGCTTTTCTGCCCACCCTACGTTGGCAGCCCCGCACACAGTGCATTGTTACTTTGCTCTCTGCCTGCAGGTGCTGCTCCTTGGTGGTCCCGTTCCCTAGCTCGCACCACTGTCATGAGAAACCTTAGCCCCGTGTGCAGACCCATCGTTCCTCTTCGCTTCCTTTGGGAACTTGGGGTGGGCCCTGGACCAGTGGGGGTTCTTTGGCCAAGACCCAGTGCGATTGCCTGTGATTTTACCTAGGGGCACGATGGGTTCAGCAGCAGCCCGTATGCAGCCTTCCCGCTGTAAAATACTGAATTGATAAGGTCTTACCTAAAATGACTTCAGAATGAACTTGCAAGGTTCCTCTGATCTTCAAAAAGTGGGGTCATGGGGTGGGCATGGTGTGGTGATGGGATGTCTGGAATCAACTCTGCCTCCAGCACCCTGGGAGGCCTCAGGTTCGGAGTCCTAGTCACTCTCCTTGGAGACCTGAGTGGAGTTCTTAGCCCTCGCTTTGGCCTGGCCCTGCCCTGGCTGTTGTGGGCATCTGGGGACTAAAGCAGCAAATGAAAGATAATGTGTCCCTCTTTAGCTGTGCCTTTTCAGGTAAACAAAAATGAATAAAGCATTTAAAAAAACAGTAGCAAAAGCAAGACTGGTCCCCCAAAAAATCCCCCAAACTTACAGATTTGCAGACAAAGGACTGAATTGTGTACCTTTGAGTAAATCACCCTTGAGCACCAGTTATGGGGGAGACAGTCCTACATGTGAGTACATATGAGTACATATTTCCAGCATGTTTGGTAGCCAGAGAGAATTCAAGGTCGCATGTTTGTGTTAAATTGTTGGGAAGCATCTACTTCCTGTTGGTTTCTGTTTTCTCAATGTTACTCTGGCAATGTGTTTTAGTTTGCAGCCCCGGAGAAACCTGACTGCCTTTCCTAGCAACTGTATCATGCTGCCACCAGCAGGCTGCTTGCTTTCATATTTTTTATTAGGAGGATGCTGTGGCAAACTTGTTTGCTTGAGTATGTAGGATTGGAAACAGTTAATAATTTAGGTACAGTTATAATCTGCAAATTGTAAATTTCAGTTTAGGCAATGCTTTATTAGAGCTTTTGTAGTGACAGAAGAGTTCTGGCACTTGAAGTAATACACAGTCAAGCATTTTTTTAAAAAATTTGAAGTGTTTAACATAGCTTAAAAATAAAGAATCTTTCTAGGAATTTTTTTTTTTTTTTGACAGAGTGGACAGTGAGAGAGAGACAGAGAAAGGTCTTCCTTTTCCATTGGTTCACCCCCTCAATGGTTGCTGCGGCCAGCATATGGCGCTGATCAGAAGCCAGGAGCCAGGTGCTTCCTCCTGGTCTCCCATGTGGGTGCAGGGCCCAAGGACCTGGGCCATCTTCCACTGCACTCCTGGGCCACAGCAGAGAGCTGGACTAGAAGAGGTGCAGCCGGGACAGAATCTGGTGCCCTGACTGGGACTGGAACCTGGTGTGCCGGCGCCGCAGGTGGAGGATTAGCCTGTTGAGCTGCGGCGCTGGCCAGGAATTCTTTATTTAAGATTTATTTTATTTATTTGAAAGACAGTTACAGAGAGAGGTAGAGACAGAGAGAGAGGTCTTCCATCCGCTGGTTCACTCCCCGGATAGCTGCAACAGCCGGAGCTGCGTCGATCTGAAGCCAGGAGCCAGGAGCTTCTTCCTGGTCTCCCATGCGGGTGCAGGGCCCAAGCTGGGCCATCTTCTGCTGCTTTCCCAGGCCACAGCAGAGAGCTGGATTGGAAGAGGAGCAGCTGGGACTAGAACCGGTGCCCATATGGGATGCCAGCGTTAACCCGCTGCACCACAGCGCCGGCCCCTCTGGGGGTTCTTTACAAGTGCTGTGGTGTCTAGTGAAATGTATTTGCATGGGAAATGGAGCCATGTACATTGAGGGGGCCTGAGAAGCGTACAGTTGAGAGAGTTGACTCTGCAGGTGCTGTGTTACGATTCACCGTCACCTGGCTGTTTCCTCTCATTTGTGTTACAAGTACCCCAGTACCGCGGGAGCTCAGCACCACAGGAGGAAGGCGTTCTGGTGCAGTGGGCTGGGCACTGTTGATGCTGCATCCCACATCCGAAAGCTGGGTTACCCCAGTCGCTTCCCACTTGTGGTCCAGCTTCCTGCTCTAATAAGCCTGGGAGGCAGCAGATGGTGGCTCAAGTGCTTGGCTCTGCCACCCACAGGAGACCCAGATAGATCTCCTGACGCCTAGTTGGGCCTGGCCTGACACCAGCCGCTGAGCACATCTGGGGAATGAACCAGCAGGTGGAAGAGTCTGTGTCTCCCCTCTGTCACTCTGCTTCCAAATAAAATAAATCCTTCTCAAAGGTAAACCGTGTTTTTTTAATCCACCAGGAATATATAATCTTTGAGAAACAGGATACACACACTTATCAAATTAAACAGCAAAGAAATGTCACAGCAGAGGAAGACATTGAGTCCCACAGCAGAGGTAGAGTTTGGCCTGGGGTGAAGGTGCCTGCCTCCCCTATCCGACAGAGCACCTGAGTTCAGTACCTGCTGCATTCCTGACTGGTTTCCTGCTAATGTGGTGACAGCTCGGGGAGGTGAGCCTGAGCTCCTGGCCCCTGTGGGCGTTTGGGTAGTGAACCAGCGGGTGGAAGCTCACCTTTGTTCACTCTGCCGCTCAAATACGATTAAAAACATCGTTTTAATGCCACATTAGTCGATAAGCTATAATTCTTAGCAATCCCCAGAGAGTGTTATGCTGCCTTGAGGTACTGTGGGGTGGCGTGTGCTTCTCCTGCCCTCACAGCCCACTCCCTGGGGGTTCTTATTCTGACTGCATGGCCATGTTCAGGTTCCTGCAGGTCCGGCAGCTGAGGGGTCTGGGGCCGTATTTGTCTTTACTGCTGGACGGTGTCTGCATGGGGTCAGAACCTCACACTGGAAGGAACTCTACGGTTCAGCCTTTCATCCAAGGCAAGCTCCTCGGGCCGGGACCCTGAGCTGAGTTGGGGTGGATTTTTTGGTAGTAGCACTTAAAAGACAAAAGTACTTATTTCTGTTGGTATTGTTTTGGGAAGGAATTCTTAGAAATTGGTCGCCATTTTTCCTCTTATCTGTTGCACAGTCCTCCTAATCTCTGAGACCTGTACTGATGGTTCAGAAGGAGGCCTTTGGGAAGATCTGCTAACTCTGGGCATCCTCAGTGTGTCACTGAAGGCACAAGGCAGAGACCAGACGACCCCGTGAAACAGCTCGGGCGCGTGCAGGGCGCCACGTGGGGCTGGTCATCTACTGCAGCGGTGTTGCTGGTTCCGTACCTCAGGAGGGTATAGGACGGCGCGGAAGCTGACTGATTGCTCAGTGCTTGCTACTGAGCCGGATCTTCATGCCGCATCCCACACATTCATTCCCTTCGCAAAGGTTATTCCTTTGTTTTCTGGCTACTTAGCGTCTTGACATGATATCTAGGCTCCTGCCCACTTGGTTGCCTGAGTTTTTCCCTTTAAAGATGTACTTACTGATTTGAAAGGCAGAGTTACGGACAGGCAGAGAGAGAGGTCTTCCATCTGCTGGTTCACTCCTGAAATGTCCATAACAGCTGGAGCCGGGACTAACAGGAGCCAGGAGCTTCCTTAGGTGCATTGTCAAAAACATGTTCAAGAAATGGTCTGAGAGGACAGAGAGCTGTGCAAGGAAGGTGGGGACAGTGAAGACATGCAAGTTGGGTCACACACGCACGGCTAGTGAGTGACAAAGCTGTCCGAAGCAGCAGCTTCTGATTTGAACTGTGCTTCTCGCCGCCGCTCAGCCGTGAGTGCTCTCTGCTGATTCAGCCTGCTGCAGTGCTGTGGTAGGCTTGCGTGGAAGCGGTCCAGACAGGTCTCCAGGAAGGTGGCTGAATGTGATGGTGTTGGGAAAGTTAAACCCGGCTCCAGTGCACCCTGCTGTGGATCCTTCAGTGGTGGTTACTGTGCGCAGTGTCACCCCACACACCCCGTGTTCGTTCTTAACTCTTCCTGTCATCACTCCAGGACCTTTGCACATGCTGACCCTCTGCCTGGAATGTTCTTTCCCTTGTTGTAGGTTAGCAGGGGTTTATTTCACCACCCAGTCTCCAGGCAAACTTCAGTTTGTGGGGCCGGCACTGTGGCGCAGTAGGTTAAAGCCCTGGCCTGAAGTGCCAGCATCCCATGTGGGCGCTGGTTCTGGTCCCAGCTGCTCCTCTCTCCCCATCCAGCTCTCTGCTGTGGCCTGGGAAAGCAGTAGAAGATGGCTCAGGTCCTTGGGCCCTGCACTCACGTGGGAGACCCAGAAGAAGCACCTGGCTCCTGGCTTCAGACTGGCGCAGCTCCGGCCTTTGCGGCCATCTGGGGAGTGGACCAAAGTTTCCTTTGTAGCCCCTGTTACAGTTGCAGTTGCACACTTGTTGGTAGGATGATTTTGGCTGCTGTCCTGCCTCCTACTGGACACTCCGGCTCTTTGCAATCAGGAACCATGTCTGGTTCACTCCCTGTCATGTCCTTATTGCCTGCTGCACAGTGTTGGATGGATAGTGAGGGCTCATTTTGCTGAATGATGGATTAGGATGACTTGGGTTGTAAAATTGATTGACATCTCTTGAGGTTTGGCCTCCACTTTCCTTTTTTGTAAGATGGGAGTGTAGGCTTTGTTTAGCATTGTTTTGTATGGGATTAACTCAATCCATAATTTCTCAGATATTTTTATATGAAAATATGCAAAAAGTAGAGCACTGGTCTGTGGTTTGAGCCAGCAAGAACAAACCTGTTGTGCTGCTCTGTCCTAGACCAGCTGGTCTGTGTTGGCTCCTTGTCACTTACCATTTTGATGATAAAGAACAGTTTTCCTCCATGCTGGATGTCAGAAGTAGTGTAGGTGCTGCAAACATGAAGGAAGGGTCACGCTCTGGCTGTTCTGCCGTAAAGGGGGTTGAGTATTTGAAGAAAACAAGGATAGAGATCAGCAACTATGGGATGGTGATTAGTGGAAGACTTTGACCTAATTGAGCACCCTAGAACCTTAAGTGCAGTGAATGAATGAATGGAGAGCCTGGCATGGCAAACCAGGGTTTGAGTACAAATCTGAAGTTTCTGCTCTCTGGGTAGATACTTCATCGAGTCTTAAAACTGTGTCTCTCCGTATCCCTGATCCCTGATCCCTGATCTCACACTGACAGCCCAAACCACCCTGACCATTAAGTGGGTGGGCATCTTTGTGGAATGTGAGAGGTGTGGCTTCGGCTGAGTAACCTGTCTGCAGCTGTGGATACATTCACGGATACTTTGAAGGGGGATTACAATGTGACCATCCATCACAATGTAGTTTTTTTTTTTTTAAGAATGATTTATTTGAAAGTCAGAGTTACACAGAGAGAGAAGGAGAGGCAGAGAGAGTCTTCCATCAGCTGGTTCTCTCCCCAGTTGGCCACAACTGGCCAGAGCTGTGCTGATCTGAAGCCAGGAACTTCCGGGTCTTCCCATGAGGGTGCAGGGGCCCAAGGACTTGGGCCATTTTCTCCTGCTTTCCCAGGTCATAGCAGAGAGCTGGATTGGAAGTAGAGCAGCCAGGTCTTGAACTAGTGCCCATATGGGATGCCGGCACTGCAGGCGGCAGCTTTACTCACTACGCCACAACGTTAGCCCCCACAATGTAGTTATTGACTTGTTCATTTATTTTTTTTTAAGCCTTTTAATCCCTTCATTTATGCAGTCAAGAATTATCTGGTACAAGTTTAACACAAATTTTATTCTTTCCCAAGCCAAACTATCTAACTTTATTAAACGCTTTTCTTAATATAGAGCTCAGACGCTTCGAAAGGGTGCAGGAAGTAGCACTGAGTTAGTTCAGATCTGGTGAGGTTAAGTTCAGCTGAGGGAAGGTGAGTAGGCTCACCATCTGAGGGTGTGACTGTACTGTGTTTCTTGTTAGACTGCCACCCTAGGGAACTTATGTCCTTGACCATTATAAATGCTCCCATCACATGGTCACATTTCACGTCATCTGCTGTTGCACAGAGCATCTCCAAATAGAACCTTTCACATTCAGATGCTTCAAGAGCCCTTAGCTACCTGCGCCTCAGTTTTCTGGAGTGCTCTGTTCGTGGGCAAGTGGAACATGTGATCCACTGCTCTTTGTACATCCCCAGACAGCTGCCACATTTCCACCTCGTTGCTTTGCCTTACTCCGTGCCACCAAGACCTCATCATTCCCTGAGTCCACATGGTTACGCGGAGACATGCAGGTTGTTGGGCCCCAGGTTGGGTCTCAGGATTGGCCTTTCTGTCAGATTCCCCCAGTGGTGCTGATGGTGGGAGCCCACTGACTGTATTCTCATGCTTGGTTTCTGGAAACTGCCAATTGTGCATACACAATCCTTTAAGGCAGCTGGCAAGAGTGATTCCCTTTTTCTTTTACTTTGGCAGCTGGTTTTCCTTATATTTTCCTTGTGGGTTTTCAGGAATTACAATGATTTCTAAGAAACAGGAAGGCACCTTCCTCCTAGGACTGTTAAATGAGGGCCGAGCTCAGTGTTGAGCTGAAGGGGCGTGCCAGTCCATGGGCTGCTCACTTGCAGTCCTGGTGCGTCGTTTGCTGGAGAAGCAGTCTAGTTCTACCTAATCTTGTGTTCATTTCATGTTTGAATCCTGGGGATTGTTTTTGCTCTAAGTCCAGTTTTGTGGTCCTTTGTCTCGCAGGTATTTTCTGCATGGGGTTTGTAAGGAAGGAGATAACTGTCGCTACTCGCATGACCTCTCTGACAGTCCGTATGGTGTAGTGTGCAAGTATTTTCAGCGAGGGTACTGTATTTACGGAGACCGCTGCAGGTAAGAATTTACTTATTTTTTTCAGGGGTGGAGGTTGGGGGAAAAAATCCTTGGAAGAAAATATGCATTGGAAATGTTGATACACTGGTAGAAACCTCTTGGAGGGAGCATATTACATTGTTGAAAAAATGAGTTTGTAGGGCCAGCACCTGCGCAGCAGGTAAAGCCACTGCCTGCTGTGTCTGTGTCCCATATGGGCCTGGGTTCAAGTCCCAGTTGCTCCACTTCTGATCCAGCTCCCTGCCTGGGAAGGCAGCCGAGGATAACCCAATTTCTTGGATCCCTGCACCCTCGTGAGAAACCCAGAAGGAAGCTCTTAGCTCCTGCTTCAGATAGGCCTAGCTCTGGCCATTGAGGCCGTTTGGGGAGTGAGCCAGCAGATGAAGGACCTCTGTTTCTTTTTATACTGCCTTTCAAATAAAAAAATTAAGAAACCCCAGATCTTTAAAAGAAAGAGCTTGTAATATAGTCTTGAATTTAATTCATGCCCAAAGAGCAACTTTTTTTTTTTTTTTTTTTTGACAGGCAGAGTGGACAGTGTGAGAGAGAGAGACAGAGAGAAAGGTCTTCCTTTGCCGTTGGTTCACCCTCCAATGGCCGCTGCGGCCGGCGCACCGCGCTGATCCGATGGCAGGAGCCAGGAGCCAGGTGCTTTTCCTGGTCTCCCATGGGGTGCAGGGCCCAAGCACCTGGGCCATCCTCCACTGCACTCCCTGGCCACAGCAGAGAGCTGGCCTGGAAGAGGGGCAACCGGGACAGAATCCGGCGCCCTGACCGGGCGGAGGATTAGCCTAGTGAGCCATGACGCCGGCCCCAAAGAGCAACTTTTTTAAACTGAGGCCTAGAACAAGGTTAAACTATGTTTGATTAGAGCGTTGACTTTTCGAGGCCAAGGATTAGGTGCATCTTTGACCAAACTGGACAACTGTGAATTAGAGCGAGCTGGATCGTAGACGTTTGGATTGCTAGTTAAGAGGGTTGTCAGGCTGTCTACACTGGGCTCAGGGAACCAGTTGTGAGGTTCAGGGCAGCTTCAGGCATCCCCCTGTGAACCTCAGAGGTAGAGCCAAGAGGGGTTAGTTACTAGGTAATCTCTGCCGTGATTGATTGAATTTGTGCCAGGTAGTGCATTCTGTCTAGAAACTGAATAGAACCGTTCTGTCTTACCAGTTCAGAAAATGTCCAGGTGTGTTGGTTATCTGTTGGTGTTAATAAATGGCTCCCAGATTTAGGAGGCTAAACCAGGGAGCACTGATTACCTCACATGGTTTCTGGGAGTCTTGGGTCTGAGTGGCTTGACCAGGTGGCCGAGGGCTCACGGGGGCTGGAGGGTCACTTTAGGGTGATTCACTCTGGCTGTTGACTGGAGACCTTAGTTACTTGCCACAGGCAAACATCCTGTGAGGGTTCTTTAGCTTTACCCGGAGCCAGCAACTCCAGCAAGGAGCAAGGAGAAGCCATAATGCCTTCTATGACCTAGTCACAGAAGGCACTGTCACTTCTGCTGAATTCCAGACTAAGTCACGAAGTCCAGCCTACATTCGAGAGAGATTAATGGGCTCCACCTTTTAAAGGGAGACGTGTCAAAGAATACACTCCGCACTGGTAAGACTTCGGCAGTGTCAACCAATTTTAGTGAAATTGTCGTAACTCTTGACTTCAAAAGAATATGAAACTATTGATTGGTGCGATGTTAATGATAAGTCATTCTAAGTATGTTTGAAACTTTAGTAAGGATGGAGAGGAAAACCTTTCATGTAAGCTCGGAAATGGGACCCGATACCTGAGTTTAGTAGTGTTTTGTTCTCTGCTAATTCTTTGTTCAATATTACTGTAAAGGGAAGAAAATGACATTCCAAAAAAAAGACCAGCTGTGGGGGCCGGTATTGGCCCCGCTCAGTACGTTAAGCCACCGCCTGAGGTTCCACATGAGCACCCACTTCGGTGCCAGCTGCTCTGCTTCCTGTCTGGGGCCAGCTCCCTGCTGATGCGCCTGGGAAAGCAGCAGCAGATGGCCCACGTGCTTGGGCCCTGCCACCCAGTGAGGGAGACCCAGGTGGAGTTCTGTGCTCCATGCTTCAGCCTGACTCTTGATTGGTGGGCCATTTGGGGAGTGAGTCATAGTATATAAAGTTTTTTAAAATACTAGACATGTCTTCTGTAGTCAATAGTAAAGGGAGAAAAAGCTGTCAGAACTCCATCCCACATTAAATACCCTGGGTTCCAGAGGGTGATCCTACTTTGAGCTGATAGGCTAAAGTGAAAGGGATTAGGGAGAACTGTCTGACTACCTGAAAGCCTGAGAATTGTTTAGGACTGGGAGATAATAGGCGATTATTAAAAAGCTTGATTTAGACTAGCTAAATTAAGTATTCTATTTCTTTTGAAAGGCAGAGTTACAAAGGTAGACAGACAAATGAATAGAGAGATCCATCCTCTGGTTCACTCCCCAAATTGTTTCAATGGCTGGAGCTGGGACAGGCTGAAGCCAGGAGCCAGGAGCTTCTTCCAGGTCTCCCATGTGGGTGCAGGGGCCCAAGCGCTTGAGCCACCCTCCACTGCTTTCCCAGGCACATTAACAGGGAGTTGGATGGGAACCTGAGCACCCAAGGGATGCCAGCACTGCAGGTGACGGTTACAGTGCCAGCCCCAGGAGGAATCTTTCAGAGGGGCTTGCTCCAGGACTGCTTGTTTGGCCTAGCAAGTAACAGGCATCCTCTGTCAGGGCTGAGTCCTGGCTCTGCTCCCCGTTCCAGCTTCCTGCTGATGTGCACCCTAGGAGTAGTTGGGTCCCTGCCACCCACATGGGAGACCTGGAGTAAGCTCCCAGCCCAGGAATTGGAGAGTAAACCAGCTGATGAGAGCCCTCTTTGTATATCTCTCTCAAAAAAAAAAATACAACCATAGACTTTGGGCTTAAGCCTACTTCTCTTACTTTGTAAGGATCCTTTTATGCAACTTGTCCAATGTCCAGGGAATAATTTAACAGCTCATAGAGGGAGGAGATAGTTAATAATGAAAGGTGACATCATAGTTGCACTGTTCAGAAGTGCTACTGCATCAGTATTTGGTCATGGTGGTGCTGTTATCTTGTGAGACCAGCCCTTTGCCCCACCTCTAGGAGTTCTGGCCAGTGGAACTCCCAGTCTTTGTTTCTGGACACCTCAGGGTAAAGGGGTGATACTGCCATGGTTGACTTGTTTGCTTTGGAGATTTGACCGAGATCTACAGAAGGACTCCAGAAATAAAAATGATTGAAGGCAAGTATTGGCCCATTGACGCAATGGCGCTAGTGCATTGTGAGCAAGCCAGAGGGAAATCTTTTTTCTTCTTTTTTTTTTTTTTAAGATTTTATTTATTTGAAAGGCAGAGTTACAGAGAGGCAGAGGCAGAGATTTTCCATCTACTGGTTCACTACCCCAATGGCCGTGATTGGTGGAGCTGGGCTGATCTGAAGCCAGGAGCTTATTCCAGGTCTCCCATGCAGGTCATCTTCTGCCTTCCCAGGCCACAGCAGAGAGCTGAATAGGAAGTGGAGCAGCTGGGTCTCGAACCGGCACCATGTGGTTTTACCTGCTATGCCGCATCATTGGCCTCATCTCCTGTTTCTTACATAGCAGTTTATACTATCAAGTTATTTTTTTTGAAGCTTTATTTATTTATTTGAAAGGTAGTGTGAAAGAGACAGATCTTCCATTTGCCAATTCACCTCTCAAATTTCTGCATCAGCTGGATCTGGGCCAGGCTGAAGCCAGGTTCCCAGGAGCCAGGAACTCGGTCCAGATCTCCCTCGTGGTGGGGTCCTAGCACCTCACCTTCTGCCTCCATCCAGGGTGCCCATTAGCAGGCAGCTGCAGCTGGGAGCAGAGGCAGGGATTCCAATCAAGGCAGTCCCGGGGGGACCCAGGCATTACAAGCAGCCACTGCTGTACCAAATGCCTGCCCTTATTATTTTATTTGAAAGGCAGTTAGAGATCCTCAATCCGCTGGCTCACTCCCCAGATGGCCTCAACAGCCAGGGCTGGGCCAGGCTGAAGCCAGAGCCAGGAGGTTCTCCGGGTCTCCCACATGGGTGCAGGGGCCCGAGAGTGGGGACGTTCTCCGCTGCTTTCCCGAATCAGCAGCAGGGTGCGGAGTCAGAAGTGAGGCAGCTGGGGCTCAGGTTAGCGCCCTTGTAGGGTGCTGGCGCTGCAGGTGGGCTTAGCAGCTTGTACCACAGCACTGACTCGTGTGTACAGAAATATATTGCATATTTATTCATTTATTTGAAAGGTAGAATTAGAGAGACGTTTCCCTCTGCTGGTTTGCTCCTCACATGGCTGCAGTAGCTGGAGCCTGGAACTCCATCCAGGCCTCCCACATGGGTGTAGAGGCCCAGGCACTTGGTCCATCTTGTGCTGCCTTCCCAGGTGCATTAGCAGGGTGCTGGATTGGAAGTGAGCAGCTGGGACTCTCAAAAGGCATTAATAGGGGTTGCTGGTGTCAGCGGCTGTGGCTTACCCTGTTTTGCCACAATGCCAGCCCCTGGTAGGTGTTGATTCCTTGATTTTACTGTAGAGCCAAAATGGACTCCTTCAAAACTTTGCAGTATTTTCAGTTTAATAATTAGAGAACCTGGAACATTCGAGTCCTGTCTGGTAAGTAATGTTTTGAATCATTAACCCTGCAGTTGGTTAAGTGGATAAGCAAAGGAAAAGAGAAAGGGCACTAAAATGGGTGTTATCTATGGGTTAGACACCTTATGAATCCTATCATTTAAGCTGTGTTAAGGTGGCGCTGGCATTTTTAGATCAATTCTGTCTTCATTCTAAAGCCCAGGTTTTCCTAATTTAAAGGCTGTGAAAATAACATTTTCTGGAATTCTTGTTCAAACCAGGGGCTGGGTTATCTGAAAAGTGAGGCTCTTGGGGTCCTTGCAGCTCTAACTTCTAGGGTGGTGCCATACAGCAGAACTTTATGAAATAATGGAAATACTCTTTTGTCTTAAGGTCAAGGTTAAGTACACGTCGTAGGCATCTGGTATAGAGATGTGGCTTCCTGCTGGTGCAGACCCTGGAAGGCAGAGATGACCCAAGTGATTGGGTGCCTGGGAGGGACCTGGGTGGTGGTCCTGGCCCTGGGCTTTGGTCCAGCCAGATTTGGGGGAGTGAACAAGGAAGATGGGAGCTCTCTGGCTGGCTGTCCTTTTTTTATTTTTATTTTTAAAGATTTATTTATTTGGAAGTCAGAGTTACACAGAGAGAGGAGAGGCAGAGAAAGAGAGGTCTTCCATCCGCTGGTGCACTCCCAAATTGGCCACAACGGCCAAAGCTGTGCCGGTACGGAGTCAGGAGCTTCTTACTGGTCTGTCATGTGGGTGCAGGGGCCCAGGACTTGGGCCATCTTCTGCTTTCCTAGGCCATAGCAGAGAGCTGGATTGGCAGTGGAGCAGCTGGGACTCAAACCTGCACCCATATAGGATGCCAGCACTTCAGGCCAGGGCATTAACCTGGTGCGCCACAGTGCCAGGTCACTGGCTGTCTGTCTTTATATAATTACACACCCATGGCTAAGAGAACAGAATTTTAAATTTTAAGTAAGTATAAAATAGCCAGGTGTGGCCAGTTGTTGCAGCATCGGGCAGAGTAGCTTTAGTCACACTATGGGAACTTCAGTCCACATCTCTCTCGCGCACTCAACATTTATTTAATCAAGAGGCAGAGAGTCTTCCATCTGCTGATTCACTCCCCTAATGGCCACAACAGCTGGAACTGGACCAGATCTGGAGCTGGGAGCCTTGGAGCCTCTTCCAGGTCTCTCATGCAGGCACAGTTGCTTTCCTAGGCCCTAATGGTGAGCTGGATCGGAAGTGGAGCAGCTGGGACTCAAACTAGCGCCCATATGGGATGCAGACACTGAAGGGAGCGGCTTTACCGGCTGCATCACAGCGCCCGCTGGCCCCCACATCTTCTCTGGAAAGGTTACGCTCTTCGGTTCTGTTGATGACAGGAACAGTAGGTTCCTGGTAGTTTCTTCCCCTTCAGCTCTCCTGATTTCACTGTGCAAAGCAGAATTGCCTTGGTTTTGCGGCTGATAGCATGACCCTTGGGATCTTACTGTGGGGCCAGGTAGGTTATTTGTGTAAGAGAAGCAAAAAGGATGTTTAAGATTTATAGTCATACTAAAGGTCAGCTCTGCAGCAGGCTGAAGGACAGACGTCGTTGCCTTTACTACTTTTCCCTATAAAACACAGGCACCTGGGACAGAGGACCCGTGAGTTGCTTGCTTCCTTGTAAGATCAGCTAGGTGCGTACTAGTACTCCCAGTTAACGCACAGTTGACGGTTACTGTGTGCGTGAGTGACTGTGCCTGAGCGAAGCAGCATGACCTGCTGAGAGAGTGTGAGGTTTTCTCAGGCAGCAAGTTTCTTCTGGAGGAAGCAGAAGGCTTTTTTCTTTATTTGGAGATGCAGTTAATGATTTACAGAGGAGAAGGAGGGGAGTTAATGTAAGTTCTCATGGAAGGAGCCAGAGAGGGAGACAGCAGACAGACATCCCATCCACTGGGTCACTACCCCAGCTTCCCAAGTGGGGCCGCGGGATGCGGCTTCCGAGTGGTGGCCTAGGCAGTGCCGAGCCCCTCCCGTTTGTTGAATCAGTTTGGCTGCACAGCCTTTCTAGCGGTGTTACTTCAGGAATTCCCGGGTGCCCGAGTAGAACTTGAAGAGTAGTACGTTCACAGCAGGGGTGCTGGCCACGGGCTGTTTTGTCAGGGAGCATTTATTGTAACCTGCGGGTGTACATGCCTTTAAGCCAGTGGTAGAGTTGTCGCTGTGACATTTCTGTATTTAACTCTGATTCCTAGTTCAAGGCTGTGCTACTCAGGTGTAGTCTCTGGACCCAGTAGTATCAGCATCACATGGGGTCCTGCAGATAGGCAGGGCTGTAGGCTGCACTCTGCGTTTGCAGGTTTAGATTTCTGCCAGGGACTGTCCCCATGGTGACTGCCTCCTTCTCCTGTTTCCGAGGTATGAGCACAGCAAGCCATTGGAACCGGAAGACACTACCGCTGCAGAGCTAACCGCCAAAGCTTCCCTTGCGGCTTCGTCCAGTCTCCCTTCAGCAGCTGCACCACGTGCTGCAATGAACGCAGGCGAAGCGGAGTCAAGTGGACACTTGGCAGCGCTGGGAGCAGGTTCAGAGGACTGGGCCAATGCCATCGAGTTTGTTCCTGGGCAGCCCTACTGTGGCCGTAGTAAGTATTCTGAGAATAAATAAACTTCAGTTACACAGGAAATACATAAAGAAGCTGATTTTGGAAAAATCAGCCTTAGAGGATTCGTTTCTTTCAAGAATGAAGAGATCAGTTCGCTGGGCTGTTTGGAGTTGGGTTGAAGCTCTGTGTGTTTCTCTGCAGTTAGGTTCCCGGTTCCCTTGTAGTTGGTATCTGGTGTCCTTATCCACCTGGGCCTCCTCGCCTCTTGCACATTTGCAGCTTCCTCCTCCTGCACTGAAGCACCCCCGCAGGGCTCAGGGACCCCGGCCGAACCCGAGAAGGAGCAGACCGCCGCGGAAACCAAGAAGCAGCTCTGCCCCTACGCTGCGGTGGGCGAGTGCCGCTACGGGGAGAACTGTGTGTATCTCCACGGGGATTCCTGCGACATGTGTGGGCTGCAGGTCCTGCACCCGGTGGACACCGCACAGCGCTCTCAGCACATAAAAGTAAGTGCCTGTGTCATTCCAGAAGTGAGCGCTTCCTGGGTTTGCAGAGTCCCAGACTCTTAGTGCCGCTCTAGTTTCAGGTTCAGGAAAGAAGCCCCATGCCCGTTAGCAGCCGCCGCCCCCCCCACCCCCCAAGCTCCAGGCAGCAACTGGTCTGTGTGGACCGGGAGCAGCAGGCTTTTGGGACTGTGATTTTGCACACTGTTTCCAGTCCAAGCTTCTCCATGGGCATGCCTGTTGTTCCACGTACCTTCCGGCTGTTGCGGATGAGAGTGCTGTGAACGTTCGTGTGTGAGTTCGTTTCTGTTGAGCCTGCAGCTGGGAATTGAATTGCAGGCGTATGTGGCTGCCGTGCTCCCGACAGGAGCTGCCTTTCAGGTTCCTAACTGCACTGCACCAGGCTTCACTGAGCACGTGCAGGGGGTTGTTGAGTTTAATCATCTCCGTCTCCGCTTACTGAGTGAGGCATCGAAGGCACGGGGTGAGCACCCCTCACCACAGCTAGTTGTGGGTGGAGGCAGACGGGTGAGGCCCTGCAACCCAGCTGTGTTGGCAGCAGTGGTGCCTGCCTCTGCGGCCCTAGTAGCAGGTGGTGATGTGGGTTCTGGGTGGCTTCTGCTGCTTTTCTATACTACTGTTTCTTGCAGAGTAAAGAAGTGTGATAGCCACAGGAACACTTGTACGTGAGTGTCCTTGTGGGTGTTACTTAGACACGTCCCAAGTGTCAGCAGCTCTGACGCAGGCCATCTGATGAGTGGGTACAGAGACTGGCCTTCACATGACGGAGTCCTAGCAGTAAAGAAACAGTACTGATACTGCATCCCCACAGCACGCTGTAAACAGAGCTGTGTCTTTCTGGCAAGTTGGGTTGCCCAAGTCTGGGTTTCTGAGGTGACCAGAATATTGATAGGGACGTTAGTGATGCACGACTGCACGCTCTGAAAACTGACCGTATGTTTTAAATGGGTGAGTTGTGTCGTGTGCGGATTGTCTCAGTAAAGCTGTCATTGGACACAGCCGTGTAATTGTCACTGATGACGTGGGAGTCTGCACCTGGACTTGCTGACAGGCCGTAACCCCAAGTACGTTCTCTGGCGTGAAAAGCCGTCTGCCGCGGGTGTGGCAGGGGTGTGGGCTTGGGGAAGAGAAGGCTCTGAGGCCGCGTCCTCGTGGCTTGATTTTCTGCTCTTGTAAAGCCCCGTGACGTCCTGCACCCGGCCTCGGCTGTGAGCAAGGCTCACCTTGCGTGTGACCGTGCAGCGGCAGTGCCAGTGCCTGACGCCGCTCTGGTCTCTCTGCTCCCTGCAGTCCTGCATCGAGGCCCATGAGAAGGACATGGAGCTGTCATTCGCGGTGCAGCGCAGCAAGGACATGGTGTGTGGCATCTGCATGGAGGTGGTCTACGAGAAAGCCAACCCCAGCGAGCGCCGCTTTGGGATCCTCTCCAACTGCAGCCACACCTACTGTCTCAAGTGCATTCGCAAGTGGAGGAGTGCTAAGCAGTTTGAGAGCAAGATCATAAAGTGAGACTCCTCCCCAGTCTTTCTGTTGTGGGGAAGAATTTAGTATCTTGTGCCAACTCCAACCAGACGGACCGCATTTAAGTGCATGCATTTTATCTTGAGACTGGGGCAGTCAAGTAATTGGGATTTCTTCTTTGTATTTCAGCTGGCTTCTAGCTTAGTTGGTCTTCGTTAATTTGAATGAGGAAACCCTGTGTGTCAGTCAGTAGAATCTTCGTGCTTTTCCTGAGGAGATTGTGTCTAGTGGATTAGCCAGCGTAGGCTCAGTGAAAACACCTGGCTCTGAATGTATGCTTCTTGACGTTTTACATCTCCACTTTGCTATTCCATCCATTAAGCTAGCCGACACTCCTCCATCCTTTAAAGATTGTTCTCATAACTGAACAAAAACGACATAATCCAAACAGAGCAAAGTTACAAGAAATAAATCTATTCAAACGAAAGAAAAAGGAGTCTGTGTGAAATGTCTTTCTGTCTTCACTGGCTAGCCGTGGAGGTGCATTTATGAAAGAGTTGTGCCAGTGGGGACCCCCTGCAGGGAGCCCAGTGCCTCTCAGGCCACACCAGGGTGTGGGCCCTGAGGGGTTTGCACTGCAGCCTGTTCATTGTTCCCCAGGTCCTGCCCAGAATGCCGCATCACATCTAACTTTGTCATTCCAAGTGAGTACTGGGTGGAGGAGAAAGAAGAGAAGCAGAAACTCATTCAGAAATACAAGGAGGCCATGAGGTATGAGCGCCGCAGCCGAGAGCTGGGCGGCGCCCGGCTACCGCGCTGGAAGGAACGGTGCTGCGTTCCTACTCCTACCTCCTTCTTGCCCTTGCTTTCCCTTCCCAGTACGGTTTGTTTTGTTACCCTGATAACACCCAGTGTGCACCTTGGTGTGGCGCGTGCCGAGGAACCGTGTGTGCCGATAGCTGAAGCCCCGAGAGTGGGGTGCTGCCTCACCCTCAGTCCATGCCATCGTTGTTCTGTTAATTCTCCTGTGTTGGCTTTCTAGAAGAGTTTGTCTCTGCTGGATCTGCGGTACTAGAGCTGGTAACAGCCTAGACTGGGAACCGAGCGCCTGTCTCTAGTTAGCGCTTCGTGCATTAGCGCACACGGCTGTGGGGAGGGCTGTGAGCAGGCCTACGGTTCTATCCCTAGCTGTTTAAAGAAGCCCCGGATGATAGTCACATGCAGACCTGAAGTCCACCGTGAATAAGGGTTGCGATATTTTCCTTTCCAGCAACAAGGCGTGCAGGTATTTTGATGAAGGACGTGGGAGCTGCCCATTTGGAGGGAACTGTTTTTACAAGCATGCGTACCCTGATGGCCGTAGAGAGGAGCCACAGAGGCAGAAAGTGGGAACATCAAGCAGATACCGGGTAACTGTCACTGTTTTTCTAGAGGGGAAATACCACGATGTCCGTTGAGTCCCGCACGTGTTGGGGTCGGGGCAGGAGAAGATGGACGCTCAGGTCTGGGAGTGAGACCAGAGCACTAAAGGAGGAGACGGACCCCAGAGAACCGGGAGGGTTAGGAGCGGAGGCAAGCGGTGCGGAAGCTCTAGCCTAAACCCGAGGGGAGGAGTTGGTAAAGTGGAAACCCCAAGTCAGAAGTCTGATGCGCCGTGCCCTCTGGTGTGCTGGACGTGTTTGCCTTTAACAGCACAATAGAAGACTGGACAGTGCCATCCCTATCACGGCCTTGTTTCTTACAGGCCCAACGAAGGAACCACTTCTGGGAGCTCATTGAGGAAAGAGAGAACAGCAGCCCCTTTGACAACGACGAGGAGGTTGTCACCTTTGAGCTGGGCGAGATGTTGCTTATGCTTTTGGCCGCAGGCGGGGACGACGAGCTGACAGACTCTGAAGATGAGTGGGACTTGTTTCATGATGAGCTGGAAGATTTTTACGACTTGGATCTATAGCGGCTCTGTGTGGCGTGGGAACTGTGCCCCAGCTGGTGTGGCAGTGTGTGTTGCTCTCCTAGGCAGGCCTTTCAACTCCAGGTGCTGTCGTGATCATTCTTCCCAGGGCCTGTCTTCCTCCACCCCTTACCTTTCCCCAAGGAGTGTGTTGTTTTCTGTTTCAAAAAGTTACAAAAATAAATCTTAAAGTTAGTTTTTTTTTTTTTTTTTGGTAACATGAATTTATCAAACAGGTAGCATAGGTTTGTTGCGTCATCTGTTCTCAACCAGATTGTGTTTATGGTCTTTCTGCACTCTTTGAGGACTCCCAGGTTCAAACAAAAGCACTGGCTCTTCTTTGGGGGTGACGGGTGAAGGGACCTGAGCTGGCGGGGCGCAGGAGGCGGACCCGGGTCCTGGTGAAATCTGCACATGTTTTTATCTGTTCTTTTCCCTGCCGTCTCCACCACGTGCACTTGGTCTGTGGTTTGTCTCCTGTTGAATTGCACACAAGTAATACTACTGAGTAACCCGGACCAGGCGCGAGTGTGCTGGAGGCGTTTGTGATTCCACTGTTCAGCGTGATAGGAAGGTTGTTGAAGAACCGCGTCTGAGAGTGGGAGTGACTCCAGGGGCTGATAGACTTGGGGAGGGAGTGAGTGAGTGTATGTGTGTGAGTGTGTGTGTGTGTGTGTGTGTGAGAGAGAGAGAGAGAGAAGCTTGTCGTCCCTGCATAGGTGCAGTATTCTTAGCCTTGGTTTAGTGGTTTCAGGTAGACCCTGCAGGACGCAGCGGTTCTGTGGGTAGTGGTTAATTAGTGTAGCAGTGCTAGCTCGCTCTGTCTGCGTAACTAGAAATGGGGTTAGCCATAGAGGTGAGAACCACCTGGGGATCCTGTATGTTAACACAAACTGGGTCTTGGAAACACAGTTGTATTTAATGTTTATGACCTAGCCTTTTCAGTCCAGGCACTTTTTGGAAAAATCTTTGTCCTCATTTGAGGAGTTTTGTTGTTGGGTTTCGTGTTTGTTTTTGTGGGTATTTGCCTCATTCCACCCCTGAGCTTTGCAAGTAGACAGATGTGATTCAAATCTATGTCCTGAGGTGTTTCTTGTAGTGGAGTAACTGGTTTGCAGTCAGAAGTCCTACTTTTCCACTGGGGCGGGGTGGGTGGTCATCCACGAGACAAACTCAAGTTCATTTGCTAGAATTCCCCATGGGCCATTTTACCTTTGCATTTTGTTGCTCTGTTTCCTGAATCCTGAAAATACTTGGAGATGTTCCTGCCTTGTCCATCCACTGCTTTGATTCCTTGGATCCCACCCATTCTTTCACTTTAAGAAAAAAACAGTAATTGTTGCAGAGGTCTCTGTATTTTGCAGCTGCCCTTTTGTAAGAAGCACTTTTCCCAAATAAAACAATAAAAAAATGAGCTGGCTTTCTGTTTTGTGTACTGGATAAGGTTCATTTTGTGGACTCTGATCCGGCAGCCCAAGTGGTCCAGCTTGGGGCGGAGGGTATAGTTTCACTGAGGAGGCAGCCAACCTGCTGAGGAAAGTTGAAAAGGGGACTCTAACTGGTGGGATCCTCAAAGCCATCACAGAATTTGCAGGAAGCTCAGGCTGCCACCACCCTTTTCACACCTTCCTGACAATCAGGTGGGTAACATACTTGGGTTTTGATGGTATTTTTCTTGATAATTGTTTTGTAAATGAAACAGGAACCCTCTGCCACTCCCATGGTGACCTTTTTGTGGCACTTTGCTTCCCGTATTTATTTCCTGAAGTTCCCACGTCCAGAAATGGTATGTTGATATGCTTATTATGGTCACTGAGTAGTCCGTGAGCTTCTAGAAGGGTCTGCTGGAGGCAGTGCTGGGGAGCTCCACAGGGATGCTGAGCACCTGGGGAGACAGGTGGGAGAGGGGCAGGGAGGTTGGAGTAGAAGCAGATGAGTGAGGGGAGAGGGGAGTGGGCGAGTCCAGGCGCTGGAGCGGAGGTTCTGTTGGGAGCAGCAGAAGCTTCCGTGGTGCCGGCCTGTCCTTGCAGGAAAGGTTGCGGGCAGACTTTGATAGGCAAGACTTCCCACTTGTGCAATACAGCAGTTGCAGCCTCTTTCCTGCCACTGTGCACAGTAAGTGGTGTTCACATCGCTGAGTGTGGACACGTTCTTACAAAGCAGCTTAGATGAACGTGCGTGCTGCCGGCATCGGGCAGTGTTCACGGCAGTATTTGGCTGTCATTGGTGCTGTTGTGCTGTCTTTGCTGTTAGACTGGGTTGAGAAAGGGGGCTGTCCCATCAGATGCTGCACTGGGAGAACACAGCTGACCATGATGGGCGTGGAGCTGCAGGGAGGAACAGGATGGGGGCAAAAAGCCTCAGACGGCAGACCCTTCTGTTGCCACGATATAAAGGCCTGGTCTGCCTGAACTGAACTGTCAGGTTAAGAGAAAAATTGAAATGACTTGCAATATTCAAAAAACCAGTTAATTAAATCATTTTGGGTGCCCAGATTAAAGAGATCAACTGAATAACGATGAACACCCATAACTAACCTTCAAGCACTTGGAGACGACGCCCCAGGGCATGTGTTTAAAAAGCCCCCACTGCTCACCAGCACTAAACTGGTTTACTCCACCAGGTCTAGCCACAGAGGACCTGGACAAGTGCAAGTGGTTCTGGTTCAAGCCCAGCGCTTTTAAATGAAAGCCTGTTGCCCTCTGCAGTGGCTCCCGGGTTTGCACCTGCTCCACCCTTCGCCCGACAGTGAGCAGGATCTGAAGTGTCAGCTTTCCCTAAAGAGGGCTTCTTGGCTTCTGCTTAGGCAGACGCGGATGCACCGCTCTTGCTTGTGTTGAAGCTGAGACGGTGGATAAGGTGTTCAATGAAATGCCCACAGATGTGGAGTCCCTGCTGCGTGTAGGCGCCGTACAGGCCTGGGGGTGCTGCAGGTGTGCTGGGCGGCAGAAACTGGCCACTGCCAAGACCTCTCTGGTGTAGCTGGCTGTGATTGCTTGCCACATGCCTTCTCTACCCCTCTTCTCAGGTTCCCAGAGCTGGTGGGAGCCAAGGGTCAAATCGGCAGAGCAACAACATTGGGGGGACCCCCAGCCCCAAATCAGATCTTAGCTGCACAAGAAGTAAATCAAGAAGTTTTCTGTTTTGCTTTCAGTGTAGGCCCAGCATGGACTATCCTCAGCTAACTTTTTCATGAAATTAAAGATATTTGTGATTAATTGTAATCAGTATAATCTGATTCAGGGGAGGTCTGGCCTAGTTTCTGTGGTCAAAGAAAGCTAATTTAAAAAAAGGTTTTGTTTTGTTTTTTTTTTTTTTTTTGGACAGGCAGAGTGGACAGTGAGAGAGAGAGACAGAGAGAGAAAGGTCTTCCTTTTGCCGTTGGATCACCTTCCAATGGCCGCCGCTGCAGCCGGCGCACCGTGCTGATCCGATGGCAGGAGCCAGGATCCAGGTGCTTTTTTTCCTGGTCTCCCATGGGGTGCAGGGCCCAAGCACCTGGGCCATCCTCCACTGCACTCCCTGGCCACAGCAGAGAGCTGGCCTGGAAGAGGGGCAACCGGGACAGAATCCGGCGCCCCAACCGGGACTAGAACCCGGTGTGCCGGCGCCGCAAGGTGGAGGATTAGCCTATTGAGCCACGGCGCCGGCTGGTTTTGGTTTTTTAAAATTTTGTTAAAAAGATTAGTGACTGAGGGAGACAGGTCTCTCCTGGTTCACTCCCCATATGGCTGCAATGGCTGGAGGGTGGGGGGCCAGGCGGAAGCTAGGAGCCTGGAACTTGATCCAGAGTGATAAGGGCCCGAGCACTGGGGTCGCCCTCTGCTGCTCCCACATGTGCTTTAGCAGGGAGCTGGATCAGAGGCGGGGCAGCAGGACTTGAACCAGACCTCCAGTATCCCACGTGGTGCTTTAACCCACTGTACCACAACGCTGGCTCTCTCAGCTCATGTGGGCTGAGATCCGATGGGCCCAAAGGCTCTCTCTGAGGCCAGCAAGGCAGATGGCACAGCTGCCCTGGGCACCACCATCCGTGATGCCTGCTGGAGCCGTCTTCCCAAGTCTGGTGTAACTTTATTCCTATTAGAAAAGCACACTCAGGCCGGCGCCGCGGCTCACTAGGCCGGGTTCTAGTCCCAGTCGGGGCGCCGGATTCTGTCCCGGTTGCCCCTCTTCCAGGCCAGCTCTCTGCTGTGGCCCGGGAGTGCAGTGGAGGATGGCCCAAGTACTTGGGCCCTGCACCCCATGGGAGACCAGGAGAAGCACCTGGCTCCTGGCTTTGGATCAGCGCGGTGTGCCGGCCGCAGCGCGCCGGCCGCAGCGGGGGCCATTGGGGGGTGAACCAACGGCAAAAGGAAGACCTTTCTCTCTGTCTCTCTCTCACTGTCCACTCTGCCTGTCAAAAGAAAAAGAAAATAAAAGCACATTCGTGCAAGCCAGGAACATTCTAGCGGTGTCCTGGATTGCCCAAATGTGTCGGACATTCTCAGACTGTCCCTAAGTAAACTGGGACACACCCAGCTGCCAGGACCTGTGGCCTCTGGCCTGAGGCTTCTCAGAATGTCGTGCAGGTGAGCAGCTGGCTGCCAGGCCCGAGCCACGGGGACTGGGGTGGAGGCTCGTGCGGCCAAGGTTGCCGCCGGTGTCCCTGCACCACGGGGAAAGCATCCACAGGCCAAGGTTGCCGCCGGGTGTCCCTGCACCACGGGGAAAGCACCCACAGGGCGTGTGTGCATTGTGGCTCTTTGGTTGCTTGGTTGGTGGTTTTGTAAATTTCCTTTTAAAACTTGGTTTCTTAAGCCAAAATCTGTAAGAGCAAATCCCACAGGGCAAACACATGTAAGTTGAGGTTTGATTCAAGTTTTGAAATTTCCAACTAAAATGAGTATATGGAAGTACAAACTTTTTTTTTTTCCTCTAAAGATTTATTTATATATTTGAAAGAGTTGGAGAGTGAGCTTTGATCTGCTGGTTCACTCTCCAGGTGGCCACAACATCTGGAGCTGGGCTGATCCGAAGCCAGGGGCCAGGAGCTTCCTTGGGGTCCCACACAGCTGCAGGGGCCCAAGCACTTCGGCCATTTTCACTGCGTTCCCAGGCGTATCAGCAGGGAGTTAGATCAAAGTGGAGCAGTTGGGACTCGAACTGGTTGCCAGATGGGATGCTGGTGCTGCAGGTGGCAGCTTCACCCGCTACACCACAGCGCCGGCTCCTGAAGTGCGGACTGTTCAGGAGTAAGGGGGTACATAAAGGATAACAGGAGCACAGTAGTTTTAGTTTGATAGTGCCCACTAATCAGTAGTCAGGCAAGTTAGTGGCAGTTATCCATCAGGCATGCAACTTGAAAGTCCAGACCTTCTGTAAATTAGATTCTTGAAAAATTGTAGTATTAAAAACTATTCCAACACCCATACTTGTTAGCATGGGCGTGGTTTAATACCAGCATCAAACAGCTCGTCCTAAGGTGTACGTATACACACTCAGCCTATTGTTCCCCTTCTATTTTTTTTTTTTTTTTTAAGATTTATTTACTTGAAAGGCTGCATGGCTGGAGCTGTGCCAATCTGAAGCCAGGAACCAGCCAGGAGTTTCTTCTGGGTCTCCCATGTGGGTGCAGGGGCCCAAGGACTTGAGCCATCTTCTGCCATAGCAGAGAGCTCTGCATAAAGTCCCAGATAGTCAGGAAGTGGAGCAGACAGGACTGGAACTGGAGTCCCATAAGGGACTTCAGTCGGCAGCTTTACCCGCTATGCCACAGCACCAGCCCCTCCCCTTCTTTTTTTACTTTTATTTTTTTAACAGATTGGACAGTGAGAGAGACAGAAAGGTCTTCCTTTTCCATTGGTTCACCCCTCAGTGGCCACTGCAGCCAGTGTGCTGCAGCCGGTGCACCGCACTGATCCCGAAGCCAGGAGCCAGGTGCTTCTCCTGGTCTCCCATGCAGGTGCAGGGCCCAAGGACTTGGGCCATCCTCCACTGCACTCTCAGGCCAGAGGGCTGGACTGGAAGAGGAGCAACCAGGACAGAACCGGCGCCCTGAGCGGGACTAGAACCCCAGGGTGCCGGCGCCACAGGTGGAGGATTAGCCTATTGAGCCATGGTGCTGGCCCCTCCCTTCTATTTTAAAAAGTTTCTGACTTACAGAAAGTTTGCAAGAATAATATATTAGGGGGCCAGCACTGTGGCACAGCCCATTAAAGCCCCTGCCTGCCGCGCCTGCATCCCCTATGGGGCACTGATTCAAGTCCTGGCTGCTCCACTTCCCATCCAGCTCCCTGCTAATGTGCCTGGGAAAGCAGCGGAAGATGGTCCAAATCTTTGGGCCCCAGCACCCACATGGGGTACCAGGAAGAAGCCTCTGGCTTCAGATCGGCTCAGCTCCAGCTGTTGTGGCCATGTGGGGAGTGAACCAACAGATGGAAGACCTTTCTCTGTATCTCTCTCTCTTTCTGTAACTCTTTAAAATAAATAAAAATAAATATAAAATAATACACTTCTGGAAGCATCATTTGTTTCATTTTACTACATTTTGCTCTTTGATTTGTACCTTTGTCTCCTCATCATCTATTTGAGAGTAGTGGTGGACATGACAGTTTATGCCCACATATTTCAGGTGAAACATTTTCTCCTATGTAGCCACGATGCAGCTATCGGAATTTAACATTGACAAGTTGGTATTTATCTAGAGATCTAAAGTACAGCAACATGAGGTAGCAGAATTGTGCATGTTTGAGTTTTGTGCTAAAAGAGTAGATTTTAGCTGCTTTTGCCGTAAAAACAATGAGTAGTCTGGGGTGGGCATTGTGGTGTAGTGGATTAAGCTACACAAGGACCTGGGCCTTTGCTACCCACATGTGAGTCTCGGGATGCCAGCGTGCCAAGTGGTGGCTAATCCCGCCATGCCACAGTGATGGCCCATCCCGGAGGCAGTTTGTCCATTTTAACCATTTCTAAGAGGATACTGCAGTTGTTAATGGAGGCGGGTGGGATAGAGGTTCTTGTCTTCACACAAGAAAGAATTCAGGCACGGACAGAGTAGTGGTCAGCAAGGCTTACTGGAGTAGGGCCTCCGTCAGCCACTCCGACTGGGGTAAGCAAGGCCACAGTTTCCTGGAGACAAGGCAGGCGGGCACCTCGGGAGAGACTCGCAGTCTGTGTTCACGCTGTGGCCTATGGGGGAATAGGGTCCAGGTCTTCCTGCCGCTTCCCCTTCCTGTCCTCCTCCTGGACAAAGGGTTTGCTGGGTGTGAAATAGGGGAGGGCTCCTCCCAAGGTTTTATTGCCCAATGTTAATCAGACTGGGTACCCCCCTGGTGCAGCAGAGAGGGTTTGTGTAAAGTTCTGGGCAGCTTCCTAGGTGTGCTTCTGAAGTGTTTCAAGCAAGGACCCTGTCACAGGGCACAGGCTGGTTTCTAACCTTCCTAACGCGGTGCTGGACCACTGTCACCATGGTACGGTTCTTAACTGTAGAATTCCAGAGAGATCTTCCACTGCTGTGCACTTCCCAGATGGCCACAGTAGCCAGGGCTGGGCTGGCATCCTGGGACTCCTTCCAGGTCTCCCACTTGGGCAGCCCAAGTGTTTGGGCATCTTCCACTGCTTTCTCAGGTGCATTAGCAGGGAACTGGATTGGAAGTGGAGCAGCCAGGACTCGAACTGGTGCCCATATGGAATGCTGGAGTCACAGGCAGCAGCCTTACCTGCTATGCCAGAACGTGGGCCCCATATTTAATTTATGTTAAAATCGTGCTTTAATTTAAAAATAACCCATATTTGGAATTAGAAAGAATCCTGTCTCAGCAGGCAATTATTACACAAAACCTGGCTGGAAACTGTGGATGTCTAGTTTCTGTGCTTCAGAAAACATGGGGTTTGGGATTTCTTCAAATATTATACATTTTATTTATTTTTTACAAGACTTATTTATTTGATAGAGTTAGAGGGAGAGACAGAAAGAGAGCTCCCACCCCCCGTTCACTCCCCACGTGGCTACAAAGGCCAGGGCTGGGCCAGGCTGGAGCCAGGAGCCGGGAGCTCCATCGGGTCTCTCGCATGGGTGGCAGGGGCTGAAGCGCTTGCCCATCCCCTGCTGCCTCCCTTGGTGCACGTTAGAGGGAGCTTTACTGAAAGTGGAACAGAGCTGAAACGCCGGCACTCCGGCGTGGGACGCGGGTCTCAGGTGGTGTCCTGACCCATGCCCATGCCTGTAAGGAGTTCTGTTTCTACACTGGGTGACGGGGCCAGCGTTGCAGCACAGTAGCTCGAGCCTCCGCCTGCAGTGGCGGCATCGCAGGTGGGTGCCGGTGTGAGACCCTGCTGCTTGACTGCCAACGTGCCTGGGAATGCGGTGGAAGATGGCCCATCCATGTGGGAGACCCGGATGGAGTTCCTGGCTCCCGGCTTTGGCATGGCCCAGTCCTGGGCCATTGTGGCCATCTGGGGAATGACCCAGTGGATGGAAGACCTCTCTTTCTCTCTAACTCTGCCTTTCAAATAAATAAATAAATAAACCTTTGAAATGAGTAAATAGACAAATTATAAATAACACCTACCTCAAAAGAAACTTGCCAGGATTCACGGAGTGAGTATGAAGTGCGTGTTTGCCAGCACTGTCACCCTCGCAATGCTGTCGCAATTGCTACTAGGGAACCTTATCAGCAGCAGAGTGGGGACAAGACCCAGGAACAATGCGACAGTAACTAAGAGTTTTCTCCCACACAAGAGTGCATTTGACACCCGAAGACCAATTAAAGTGAGTTGTTTTATAGTTGTTTTAGCCTCCCAAATTTTGGAACTTAGTTCATGCAGCTCACTTGGGACAAATGCTCCAATGTCAGTGGTGTGAGAAAAGTGCCAGAATTTACTGAACACAGCTCACCCGGTCAGAGTCTGTCAGTGGTGGTTTGGCCCCCGGCCAGGAGACATGGAGGCCAGTTCCAGAAACGCCTGCCATCTCCGCGCGGTGGGCCGGCCGTCAGCACGCTCCAGCCCACGGCAGCCGCTGCCATCGGGCGGGGGCTTCGTGGCTCTTCCAGGGACGTGGGAGGCTTTCTGCTGTGGCACCAGAATTCCAGCAGAAGCCCAGGCTGTGTTCAGGTGACCTGGTTCTCACACGTTGGCAGGACAATTTCAATTGCAGATAATCCCCCTCCTCCCAGTACATAATCCTCGAAACTGTTGAGGTCTTCAGGGTCATGGTTGAGACTGAGAGGCAGAGAAATAAAGATTGGTGTGAGTCTTCAGTATTTTTTTTAAAAGATTTATTTATTTGAAAGAGTTACAGAGAGAGAGACACAGAGAGAGGTCTTCCATCCGATGGTTCACTCCCCAGATGGATGCAACGGCTGGAGCTGCGCCGATCCAAAGCCAGGAGCCAGGACCTTCTTCCAGGTCTCCCACATGGGTGCAGGGGCCCAAGGACTTGGGCCATCTTCCACTGCTATCCCAGGCCACAGCAGAGAGCTGGATTGGAAGTGGAGCAGCCGGGTCTCCAACTGGCGCCTGTATGGGATGCCGGCGCTTCAAGCCAGGGAGTTAACCCGCTGCACCACAGCGCCAGCCTCTTCTGTATTCTTTTCTCAAGTTTTTGTGTTCCTTATTTTAAGTTGTGTATTTTATTTTTAAAAAATTAAAAATGTATTTGAGAAAGAGAGAGGTCTTCCGTTCACCGGTTCATTCTGAAGTTGGCAGCAAGGAGTTCCAGCTGGGTCCCCACGGGGGTTGGCAGCAGCCCAAACACTTGAGCTGCTGCCTCCCAGGGTGTAGCAGCAAGGAGCCGGAGTGAGCAGAGGAGCCGGGACTTGAACCAAGCACGCGGTGGAGATGTGGCGTCTCCAACGGCACCTTCACTGCCACCAGGTGCCCCCCTTGAGTATTCTACTTTTTAAAGATTTATTTATTGAGGCGAGTATTGTGTTTATTTGAAAGGTAGAGGTACAGAGATCTTCCATCTGCTGGTTCACCCCCTAAATGGCTGCCACATGGGAATTGCATCCAGGTCTCCCAAGCACTCAGGCCATTCATTCGCAGGCGGCTGATCGGAAGTGGAGCGGCCAGGGCTTGAAGCATTGCTCGTATGGATCTGCTTAACCTGCCGCACCACAGCGCAGGCCGCCTGCCTGTGATTCTTTAAACAGGCGAGTCGCTGGGGCTGGGGTGGGAGAGGGGCCTGTGGGTTTCAACTGTCCGCTCTCAGAGGCCAAGGGCCTTGCTCTCCTGTCCCCTTGGGGGCGACAGGCTTTCCTGCAGGAGCAAATAACCTGGATGCTCCCAGCCCCAAGACAGCCAGCGCAGCACCTAACCTTCGGAGTTTTAGTCACGGTTTCATTTGTAGCCCCTACAGATTGCTTTTTGCTTTCTTCTCTATGGAATCACAACCATTTACAGATATCTCGTCCTGTGTTTTCAGATATTTAAAGTAAGAGGATTTCAGGTTACCCGATCTGCAGAATTACCCCTGAAGTCTTGTCACTTGGGGGGCACGCTAACTTGGGCCATCTGTTTAACTTCACTCCTTCCTCTGTGGCTTTCTCCTGTGATGGCCTCGAAGAAGAAGAGGAGGTGCTTAGCTCAGTAGGTGCTCCGAGACGAAACATCGGCACCTCTGGAGTTGGCTGCCAGGATTCGCCGAGGCGCGTCGGCTAATAAATGCGGAAGAGCCTGGGACCAGGGCAGCGGCAGCTCATTGGCCCTGAAGAGACGGATGCGGACAGATGCCAGCAGTGGCTGCGGAGCCGGGGGGTGGGGGGTGGGTGGGGTGGGCGGAAGCACCTTCAGCCCGAGACTGCGTCTCATTGCCAAGCACGGATGTCCTTTGTCCTTGTTCTTTTTTTGAAGTATTAATTGTGTCTTCTACCTGCGTGCGTTGCCCGAGGGATGCTCAGTGGTCAGCAGTGCTGCCGTCACCACGTACCCCAGGGCTGGAGCTGCCAGGACCTGTGCTGCTCACTGGGTACGGGGTGGGCCCATGCAGGCACACCTCAGGCCTCTGGGCTGGTGACACGCTAGGGCGGTTGCTGTCCCAGGTGGAGAGAGTTTGGTGGAGAGAGGCCCCGTGGGCGAGGCTGAAGGAACGCACAGCACTGCAGTGCGGATCTAACTTGTCTCAGAAGCCAGCTCTGGAGCTGGCCTCGAAGAGCTTTCTCTGCCTGTGTGAGTGAGCAGGAGGCGAGGTCCCTGCCCACCGGGGCGGAACCTGCAGGAAATGAGGTCAGCAGCAGGTGTCCGGGTGTTCGGCCTGGTGCTTAAGGTGCCTGTGACGAGGGGCCGGCGCTGGGGCTCGGTGCGCTAAGCTCTGCCTGGGGTGCTGGCATCCCGTGAGTGCTGGCTTGAGTCCCGGTGGCTCCACTTCCCACCTAGCTCCCTGCTGATGTGTCCAGGGATGCAGCAGAGGATGGCCCGAGTGCTTGGGCCTCTACCACCCACATGGGAGACCCATTTGGAGTTCGAGGCTTCTGGCTTGGACCTGGCCATTGAGGCCATCTGGGGAGTGAATGGAGGTGCTCTGTCTCCCTCTGTTTCCCTCTCTCTAACTCTGCCTTTCGGATAAATAAACCTTTTTAAAAAGATGCCTGTGCCCCACACTGGGGTTCCTAGGTCTGATGCCTGGCCCTGGCTCCCGATTCCGGCTTCTCGCCGTGGTGGTCCCTGGGAGGCAGCCCTGATGGCACTAGTGATTGGGTTCCTGGTTTCACGGGAGACCTAGATTGCATTCCTGCTCCTGGCTCCCCCTCCAGCTCTCAAGGGCATTTTGGGAGTGAACCAGTGGATTGGAGCTGTCTCTCTCTCTCGCTCTCATTTCGTCAAATGGAACTGCTGCTTGCCTAGAGGACCTGCTGAGGTGGTTAGTGTCAGGTGCGGGGCTCTGCCATCCCAAAGCCAGTCCTAGAACTGTCTGTTCTACCCTGTGCCATTCGACACCCGTCCCCTATTACCCGTCTCCAGGACCCAGTGTGAGGGACACCGGGGCAATGTCCTGCCCGCAGCGGACAGCTGTCCGAGTGGGCGACCTCAGAGGCCCGTCCGACGCCTTTCTCTCCAGTGCGCCGAGTCCTGTGGAATCCCAGCGTCAGTGCTACAAGTCTGCAGGTGCTGGTGTTGGTTCCCACCAGATACAAATGCCACAGGATCAGATCTGGGGAGGGAACCAGCGGATGCGAGACCTCTCTCTCCCTCTGCTTCTGCCTCTTTGTCTTTAAAATAAAAATAAATAAATAAATGTTAAAGAGGTTTGTCCACTGAAAACTATAAACTGTGACTGAAAAACACCTAAAGAAGACATAAATCAATGGAAAGACATCCCATAGCCGTGGACTGGAAGATGTAATACTGTTAAGATGTCAAGAATACCCAGTGAGCTACAGATTTAATGCAGTCATAATCAAGATTTTTTTTTTTTCAGAAATAGAAAAACCCTAAAAATCATTGTTGCTGGAAGATCAAAGAAACCTGACCAGCAGGAGCAGTCACAGAGGGAGAGCATGAAGCTGACGGACTCACACATACTTACTTCCTTTTTTTAAACATTTATTTATTTACTTGAAGAGTTACAGAGAAGCAGAGAGAGAGAGAGAGAGAGGGGGGAGAGAGAGAGGATCTTCCATCTGCTGGCTTGCTCCCCAAATGGCCACAATGGCTGGGGCTGGGCCAGGCCAAAGCCAGGAGTCAGGAGCCACTTCTGGGTCTCCCGTGTGGGTGCAGGGCCCAAACACTAAGGCCATCTTCTGCTGCTTCCCCAGGTGCATAGCAGGGAGCCGGATCGGAAGTGGAGCAGCCGGGTCTCGGGTCTCGATCAGTGCCCATATGGGACGCTGGTGTTGCAGGAAGTGGGGAATGGGGGTGTGTGGGGGTGGGGGGACTATTATTGGCTGTGCCACGATGCAGGCTCCTGGCCTGGGATCTCCCATTGCTGGGGGTGGAGAGGCAGGAAAGCAGCTCGCTGATCCCAGAGGCTGGGGTCCCAGCTGCTTCCCCTAACCACAGAGGGGAACCTGGCAGGCCATTCACTAGGCTGGGGCCTGGTCCTGACCATGTGTCCTGGGATTGGCTGCTCTGGTTTTTGGGAACAGAGCTAGCTGACAAGCACCGGAGACTCAGCTGCACGGCAAGGAGTCCCTAAAAGGGACCTTGAATCAGAAAGTGAAAGCGCTCCCCTGCAGGTGTTGTAGCTCGGGATGGACCCTCGGGGCCCGGGGGCTCCCGAGGCACCAGGACTTGTGTACGGAGCACAGAGGGGAGACTGGAGAGTGGATTCCTCTCTGACCCGCAGGAGGGCTGGGGTGGTGGCGCCTGGTGCCCCCTCACTGTCGTGGTCTGGGCCTTGAGACGCCCGCCCAAGCAGCAGGGCGGCAGCAGGGGAGAGTAGGGACTGAGCGCCCCCTGTTGCGGGACAGGACCCCTGGGAGGGCTCGCCCACCCCCAGGAGGCCTGGCGTGACCGCTGACGGACAGAGAGCTCAGTGGCTGACTGGTGCCACGCTCCCAGGAGTCCCCGCTGCCAGTGAGCATCGTCCACCCCCGCGAGCCGCCCGGGGCAGTAGTCTGGGGTCACCCCGGCCCCAGGGCCACATCGGGGAAGCCCAGTAAGGGCCTCATAATCGTTCATGAGGCAGCCATGTACTTCAAGTGAGTAATGTTCCAGAAGGCGTCTGCAGGGCCCCCACATCCCAGCCCAGCCAGGACCGGGGGCATCCAAGTCCACCCCTCAGAGGTCCCTGGTGTTCGCGTCAGCAGGCTTTGCTCCCGCCGCTGAAGCCCTGAGGTGGGGACATCGGGCCCGCGGTGACGGCATTGGGGTTCCCACTGCCAGCGTCCCCAGCCCTCCTGCCCAGGCTTCGTCAAACTGCTCCAGACACCCCCCAGCGCGGCTGCTCTGCAAGTGAGAAGCAGAATCCAGCTGAGAGCAGTGGAGGAGCCAGGAGACAGAGCAGGGAGAGGGGAGGGCCAGCCCCACCCTCCCGCCCCTGCCCGGCGCCCGGGTTCCAGCAGTGTCCCCTTTGGTTAGACTTGGCGCCTGTGGCCTGGGCTGGCAGTTCAGGCAAAAGTGCTGCTCGTCCAGGAAGGAGCGATCAGGAGACAAGAAGGAGGCTCTGGGCTCCTGGGCTCCAGAGACGGCCTGGCATGGGTTCAGCAGGTGCAGTGGGTCTTTTCACTGGGCCTCTGTGCCACGAGAACCGGGCTGGAGTCCAGGGGCAGGCTGTTCAGGGCGCTCTCCCCATACAGGTGCAGGCTGTTGCGGGCAATCAGCTCCTTGGCCATCAGCACGAAGACCTCGTCTATGTTCCTGGACTCCTTGGCAGACGTCTCCAGCACGGCGAGGAGGCCGTGTTTCTCGGCCAGCGTGCAGGCCTCCTCAAACAGCACGTGCCGCTCTTCCCACCTGTCCGACTTGTTTCCTGCAGGGGACAGACAAGCATGCGCCACTGAGCACCTGCACTCGTTCTCCTGGAAATCGACTTTGAAGAGAACCTTCCTCGTTCATCGGTTAGCCCGCACGCAGGCACTCAAGTGGTAACCGAGGGTGGAAATGCCAACACGGATGCTCGGAATGGGTCTCTGCGGCCTGTCCTGCAGGGACTTAAAGAACAGCTAGGACTAGGCCAGAGGACGGTGTGTACCGGGGGACATGTGGAGCCCTGTCTCTCCCGCCGTGCCTCTCGAAGTCTTCCCTCATCCTTGCAGCCTAGCTCTTTCCACACCACAAAGTGCTGGGTGCTGTGAGCCGAGCCTGGGCTCCCCGAGCGGGAGATCAGGATTTGCTGGACTGACGGTACGCAATGAAAGTGTTTCCTTTTAGTTTTTTGTTTATTAAAGATTTATTTATTTATTTGGGACTAGAGTTACAGAGGCAGAGGAAGAGAGAGATCTCCTATCCACTGGTTCACTCCCCAAGTGGCCACAAGGGTCGGAGCTTGGCACATCCGGAGCCAGGAGCCAAGAGCTTCTTCCCGGTCTCCCATGCTGGTACAAGGGCCCAAGGACTTGGGCCATCTTCTACTGCTTTCCCAGGCCATAGCAGAGAGCTGGATCAGAAGTGGAGCAGCCAGGTCTCGAACCGGTGCCCATATGGGATGCCAGCACTGCAGGCAGCAGCTTTTACCACTATGCCACAGCACTGGTCCCTTCTTTTAGATTTTAAAAAGTATTGACTTTCATTTTCTTTGAAGGAGAGAGAGATCGACCCTCCATCTGATGATTCACTCCCCAGATGGCCACAATAGCCAGGGCAGGGCCAGGCTGAAGCCAGGAGCCTGGAACTCAATCTGGGTGTCCCAAATTCTTGAGCCGTCACTGCTGCCTCACAGGGTTCTCATTAGCACCAAGCTGGAGCCAGCGGCAGAGCCAGGACACTGACCCAGGCAGCGTGCCCATCAGCGTCTTCACCCAGGAGCTGCCTCAGCTCATGCGCGTCCTGATGTAGCAGGTGCTGGCTGAAGCAGCTGGGTTCCTGCCACCCCTGTGAGGGACCCACATGGAGCTCCGGCTCCTGGCTTCTCTCTCGCCCAACCCTGGCTGCTGCAGGCCACTGGGGGAGGAACCAGCAGGTGGAAGTTTGGAAGAGCTCTCTTCACATGTCTCTATCTCTGTTTCTTTGCCTTTCAAATAATAAATAAACAAAGAAATGCTAACTGGAGCCTAAAATTGTGGTGCAGCAGCATAAGCTGCACTCGGGAGCCCTGCGCTGGAGTGCCTGGGATTGAGTCCTGCCTCTGCTTCTGAAGCAGCTTCCTGCTAACGCACCTGGGAGACAGCAGATAATGGCCCAGGCACTTGGGTTCCTGCCACCCACGTGGGAGACCCAGATGGAGTTCCTGGCTCCTGCTTGGTTCCCGCACTAGCTCTTGTGGGTGTCCGGGGGAGTGAATCAGTGGATGAAAAATCTCTCTCTGTTTCTTTAAATAAAACTTTAAAATAAAAAACTTTAAAAAGCCCATCACTAACACAAGGGAGGCATACCTTGTAGTGTGTTCTTGCAAAGGAACATTGCACAAATCATGTAAAAGAATAAGGGGTGGGGCCGGCGCCGCGGCTCACTAGGCTAATCCTCCGCCTAGCGGCGCCGGCACACCAGGTTCTAGTCCCGGTCGGGGCGCCGGATTCTGTCCCGGTTGCCCCTCTTCCAGGCCAGCCCTCTGCTGTGGCCAGGGAGTGCAGTGGAGGATGGCCCAGGTGCTTGGGCCCTGCACCCCATGGGAGACCAGGATAAGCACCTGGCTCCTGGCTCCTGCCATCGGATCAGCGCGGTGCGCCGGCCGCAGCGCGCCGGCCGCGGCGGCCATTGGAGGGTGAACCAACGGCAAAGGAAGACCTTTCTCTCTGTCTCTCTCTCTCACTGTCCACTCTGCCTATAAAAAAAAAAAAAAAAAAAAAAAAAAAAAAAAAAAAAAAAGAATAAGGGGTGGTAGGCCGGCGCCGTGGCTCAACAGGCTAATCCTCCGCCTAGCGGCGCTGGCACACCAGGTTCTAGTCCCGGTCGGGGCGCCGGATTCTGTCCCGGTTGCCCCTCTTCCAGGCCAGCTCTCTGCTGTGGCCCGGGAGTGCAGTGGAGGATGGCCCAAGTGCTTGGGCCCTGCACCCCATGAGAGACCAGGAGAAGTACCTGGCTCCTGCCTTCAGATCAGCGCAACGGCAAAGGAAGACCTTTCTCTTTCTCTCTGTCTCTCTCTCACTGTCCACTCTGCCTGTCAAAAAAAAAAAAAAAAAAAAAAAGAATAAGGGTGGCACTGCTTGGGACAGCTGCGTCCTACAACAGAGTGCCTGGGTTGAGTCCTGCCTCTGCTTCTAGTCCAGCTTCCTGATACTGTGCCTGGAAGGCAGCAGATGTTGGCTTTAGTACTTGGGAGACCTGGATGGAGTTCCTGGATCTGGGATTTGGCCCAGCCCAGCACTGGCTACTGCAGGCATTTGGGAGAATGACCCACCAGGTGGAAGCTGGCTCGCTCACTCTCTCTGTCTCTCTCTCACTGTGCACATCACTCTACCTTGCAAATGGATTTTTAAAAAGGTAAGAATTATAGCTACCTGCAACAATATGGAAAAAACTCCGAAACTTAACACTGAGGGAAAGCAGCTTAGACAGAAGACATTTTCTGATTCCATTTATAGAAAGTTCAGCAGCAACAGCAAAACAGAACTTCACCGTCTGGGGACGGGGGTTAGGAGGTGAAAGGGTCAAGAAAAGTAGGGCTGTGGTAACCACGAAGGTCATGCTGTGCTGGCCTGCAGGGGAGGGAGGCTGGGGAGCGGGGCTGGCGCCAACACTGTTCTCATTCCTGACCCAGATGCTGTTGGCTTAGGTGTTTCTCCTTAGGATACATCACCATGCACGTTTCTGTGTGTTCATCTGTCCCAGTGAAAGTAGAAGATTGAAAAGTACTTCCCCAGTCACCGTCAGCAGCCTGCCCAGAGACAAAGCTGGGCTTGGGTCATAATCATTCTCTAAGAAGTGTAAGTCCAAGAGTGTTTTCAGCGGGCATTACCACGCTGAACCCCTGGAAACTGTAATCGCTAAGGGGTCTTTGCAGATGTGACGGAGCTAAGGATCCCGACGTGCGGAGATTGCCCTGGATTAGCTGGGTGGGTGCCACAGTCTCACGCCTCCTTCCAAGAGGGAGGAGGAGGGAGTGTCACTCCCCACCCCCAGGAGGCAGAGGCTGCATGGTGCAGCCACAGCAGTGAGAAGGGCAAGGGACAGAGTCTCTCCAAGAGCCTGCCGGTGCTGCTGCGTCCGGGGCCCCACAGGAGTCCGGGCACAGCCTGCTGGTGCTGCGTCCGGGGCCCCACAGGAGTCCGGGCGCAGCCTGCCAGTGCTGTGTCCGTCCGGGGCCCCACAGGAGTCCGGGCGCAGCCTTCCGATGGTGAGAGCACACTCCTGGTATCCTAAGTCCCCTGGCTTGCGACAGCAGCCTCAGGACATGCGCCCCTTCAACAGGACTCTGCAAGTCCACAGGCAGTGAGGCCCAAGCTCAGGGCCAAGCTCAGCTTCTAGAAGGGAGGTAGGAGGACTGCTTGGTGGAGGAGATGTGTGCGGGGAGCAGGCACCTGCGGAGCCAGGAGTCGGACCTGTTGTCTGCATCCCTCGCTGACTGCACATTCCCATTTTTATGCCGTGCTCCTGGTGCCTGTCCCGTCTGCCACACCCGGATCGGACCGGCAGTGCTGACCGTCCATTGCTCCACCCCTCACCAGCCGGTGCCTGCACCCTGCAGCATGAGCCCGGCACTTGGAGGGAGGGAAAGAAACAGAAGGTCTGCTCAGTGCCCTTTGCTGGCTCCCACATCCAGATACGCAGAAGGCTGTTACCAGTTCTCATTACAACACTGAGGATCGGGTGAGTGGCACACGCAGAGCTGTATGATACCTCCTGGCAATCCCAACTCCATAAAACTCCGAAATCCCTAAGTTCTTTGGTCATTCATTTGACAGGAACATCTGTCCTAAACTGACCGTTTAAAGTTTTTAATTCAGGGGCCAGTGCTGTGGTGTAGCAGGCTAAGCTTCTGCCTGTGGCACTGGCATCCTATACAGGTGCTGGTTCAAGTCCCTGCTGCTCCACTTTCAATCCGGCTCTTTGCTATGGTCTGGAAAAGCAGTAGAAGATGGCCCAAGTCCTTGGGCTCCTGCACCCATGTGGGAGACCTGGAAGAAGCACCTGGCCCCTGGCTTTGGATCAGTGCAGCTCTGGCTGTTGGGTCATTTGGGGAGTGAGTGAATCAGTCGATGGAAGATCTCTTTCTCTCTCTCTCTAACTCTGCCTTTCAAACAAATAAATCTTTTATTTTTTTAAAGATTTATCTTATTTATTTGAAAGACAGAGAGGTAGAGACAGAGCAAGAGAGAGGGAGAGAGGTCTTCATCTGCTGGTTCACTCCCCAAATGGCTGAAGCTGATCTGGTCCAAAGCCCGGAGTTAGGAGCTTCTTCCAGGTCTCCCAGGTGGATACAGGAGCCCAAGGACTTGAGCCATCTTCCACTGCTTTCCCAGGCCATTAGCAGGGAGCTGGATCAGAAGTGCAGCATCCGGGACTCGAACCGGTGCCTTATGGGATGCTGGTGTTGCAGGCCAGGGCTTTAACCCCCTGCTCCACAGCACTGCCCACAAATAAGTCTTTTTTTTTTTTTTTTTTTAAAGCTATTTGGGGGCCAATGCTGTGGCATAGTGGTGAAGCTGCTGCCTATAGTGCTGGCATTCCATGTGGGCGCTGGTTCGAGTCCCGGCTGCTCCACTTTTAGTCCAGCTCTCTGCTTTGGCCTGGGTGGTGGTGGGGGGAAGCAGTGGAAGATGGCCCAAGTCCTTGGGCCCCTGCACCCACATGGGAGACCTGGAAGAAGCTCCTGGCTTTAGATTGCCACAGCTCCAGCCATTGCAGCCAATTGGGGAGTGAACCAGCAGATGGAAGACCTTTCTGTGTCTTTCTGCCTCTGCCTCTCTGTAGCTCTGCCTTTCAAATGAATGGGTAGATCTTTAGAAGAAAAACAAAAGCTATTTGGCTATAGAGTGTTGGCTCAAACCCTGCTGTACCTTCATAGAATGCATCTTTCTGAAATCTGACAAATCCTGAACACTGAATATTTGGCCCTGGGGGTGCTGTTGCGAGATCACAGACCTGTAATATAAAGGGAATTGAAGTGGAAGGTTCAGTTGAAATCCTAAGGGGATAAACATTGGATGCCAAAGAGAGTTAGGAGACAGAACTCCCAGCACAAGCTACAAAAGGGAGTTGGCTCCTAAACCCCTCACTCTGATGCAGGGTGTGAGTTAGGAGGTCAGAACAGAACGGGTGAGGGAAGGATAAGCCGGCCCTCCTGGGAAGACCCTGCCAGCAGTGACCGGGAGTCTGTGCATTCTCCCGGGGGGGGGGGGGTGGCACGGGGGCCCCAGGGGACCACCAAGGACTCTGCACAGGAGCTGGGCTTCCTGCCGATGGCTGGACAACAGCAGCACCAGGCAAGGCTCTCTGAGCTCTGTGCCGACTGGAGTCAGCCGTGTGGTGAGGGCGTGGTGCTGCAGGTGCACGCCTGAGACAGAAAGAGCCACGAGTGTGAAGAGCTGTGGAGACAGCACCAGGAAACGGGACTGCAGGAACAGGACTTTAACCTTCCTGGGTTCCGGGCAGCAGGCCCCCACGCAGAGAGAACTGCCGTGACGGCCCCCAGGACCCACGCGGGGAACGGCTCCAGATCGCCTCCGAGCCGAAAGCTGCAGCCCAAGGAGAGCCCTGGTGATCCCGCCCCATCTGTTTCCCCACAGTAGGTGTCCCGCGGAGCTGGCTGGGGAGAGGCTCTGGGGAGGAGCCACCTCCTGTGTCCCCTGGGGACACATGTGACCTGGATGGGAGGGGAGAGCCATGCTTCATTCCTGTCTGCAAGCCTCCTCTGCCCGTCTCCTTCTGACCCCAGAGGCCCCGGATGCCCCTGCCTGTCCACCTGGGCCCCGCTGTGTACCCTGCAGAGTGCACTCAGCTTCAGAGGAAGCATCATGTTCACTTTATTGAGTTTTTTTTAATCTACATATTTATTTGAAAGGCAGAGTGACAGAGAGAGAGAGAGATCCTCCAGGCACTGGTTTACTCCCCAAATCACAATGGCCAGGCCTCGGCCGGGAGCCTGGAACTCCACCCAGGTCTCCCACCTGGGTGCGGGACCCTCTCCTGCCAGCAGGGAGGTGGTTTGGAAGTGGAGCAGCCGGGATGCCGGCTTCACAGCGGTGGTTTCCTCCACTGCATCAGTCCCTCCCCAAGGACCTAACCGGGGTCGGTAGTCATTCACGGGTGTAACCAGGCACCGCCCTCTGAATGGCTCCCTGGGGACTTGGGGCCACCACAGACTCCAGCCATGCTCTCTGCGGTCTACACACGTGGTCGGCTGGGGTGTTCTTCACCCAGCCGTGTGAGTGTATCCTCTCTCCCCCACTGAGAATTTCTACTTGAAATCCATACTGCTGACACGTTGATGTCACCCCATTCTCACCCTCGGGGGGGGCCCAGTGTGAATTTCTGGGCAAGGTGCTTTCTGGGGTCTCATCTAGCATCCACTGCCTTGGAAATGCAAGCCACGCTGGGCACCAGCAGAGGTGACCTGTGACCGGCCCTCTACATTTCCCACATTTCCCTCTGATGCTCCAAACTCTTGTCTGTTTCCCCATCTTTTCCTGCAAGTCCCCCACCTTATGCCTTAACAATGGAGCTACTTGGAGCTCAGCCCTGATGCAGTGTTTTGAAGGCAGTGTATCAGGTCCTAGTCTCCCAGCCTCCCTGCCCTTAGCTTATGTTTCCTTGCCCTGTGGCTAATCCTCTGCCTGCGGTGCCGGCACCCCTGGTTCTAGTCCTGGTCGGGGCACCGGATTCTGTCCCGGTCACTCCTCTTCCTATCCAGCTCTCTGCTGTGGCCCGGAAGTGCAGTGGAGGATGGCCCAGGTCCTTGGGCCCTGCACCCGCATGGGAGACCAGGAAGAGGCACCTGGCTCCTGGCTTCGGATCAGTGTGTTGCGATGGCCGCAGTGCGCCAGCCGCAGCAGCCATTGAGGGGTAAACCAATGGAAAAGGAAGACCTTTCTCTCTGTCTCTCTCTCTCACTGTCCACTCTGCCTGTCCAAAAAAAAAAAAAAAAAAAAAAATCCTTTCTAAAATCAACTCACCGAATGAATGAAGGGAGTAGTGCGGCTGGCACTACAAGGTCATTTATCCCTATAGATAATCTCTTGATGTTTAGCCTTTTTTTTTTTTTTTTTTTTTTTGACAGGCAGAGTGGACAGTGAGAGAGAGAGACAGAGAGAAAGGTCTTCCTTTGCCGTTGGTTCACCCTCCAATGGCCGCTGCGGCCGGCGTGCTGCGGCCGGCGCACCGCGCTGATCCGATGGCAGGAGCCAGGAGCCAGGTGCTTTTCCTGGTCTCTCAGGGGGTGCAGGGCCCAAGCACCTGGGCCATCCTCCACTGCACTCCCTGGCCACAGCAGAGAGCTGGCCTGGAAGAGGGGCAACCGGGACAGAATCCGGCGCCCCGACCGGGACTAGAACCCGGTGTGCCGGCGCCGCAAGGCAGAGGATTAGCCTAGTGAGCCGCGGCGCCAGCCCTTTTTTTTTTTTTTTTTTTAATTTAAGATTAATTCACCAGGTAGGGAGATAGAGAGGAGAGAGAGTGGAGGTGGGGCGAGACCTCTCAGCCACAGATGCACTCCCCAAATGGGCGCAGTGACCAGGGCGGGGCCAGGCTGAAGCCAGGAGCCTGGAGCTCCAGCTGGGGCTCCCTCGTGGGCTGTCCTCTGCTGCCTTCCCAGGCACAGCAGCCCGCATGCAGACTGGTGCTCTGATCTGGGACGCTGGATGCAGGAGGCAGCGTGGCTCACCGCCACAGCACTGGCGCCTAGTGCTGTCTTGAGGAGTTTCTTTTCTCGGAACCCCAGTCCCTGCGCGAGAAGTACCTATCACCTGAGGAATTGCAATCAACTCCGCCATCGTAAACATCTCCAAATGAACCCGATTGCTGACCAATCAGAGTAGGGCCATGGGCACAGCAGACCAACCAGGGACCTGCACAGGAGCTGAACACACACCTCTCAGCCCCAACTTCTGTCTGCAGGAACCATCACCCCAACCCCCAGAGGAGCCCGAGAATCAAGCAGTAGCCGCCCAGCTCCTGTCTCTGCGCTTTGCAGCAAACCTCATCTCTTGCATCACCCTACGTCAGCGACTGGCTTCTCGTGCCTCAGGCAGGTGGACTCAGGTTTTGGGAGCGCTACAACATAATTCTATATATTTTTAGGTTCCTGCTTCCTTAAGACAGCCACTTAACTGTGGTAGCCCCATGCTGGCCTGACTCCCACTGCCTTCCATGGGAATTGGCTGTGCCGGCATTTCTGCAGACCAGCCAACTGCTCCTACGCCATACAGCTTTCTGGAGGGCCTGGGGGGCAGGCAGATGGGAATCACATTCCCGCGGCCTCCTTGCTGGACGGCAGGAAAGCCCTTCTCTTCCCGGGAGACTGGCAGCTCAGAGCGTGATGAGGAGCCGCCACAGTGCACCTGCTTCCTGGCCAAGGGAAATGAAATGCTTCGGAAACGCCCTACCGATCAGCATGATGACCAGGTTAGCCGCTCCGTACTTTTCTATCTCGTGGATCCAGTGAGGGACCGACTCGAAGGTGGCCCGCCGCGTGAGGTCGTAGGCGATGATGGCCGCGTGCGCGCTGCGGTAGTAGCTCTGTGTGATGGTGCGGAAGCGCTCCTGGCCGGCCGTGTCCCACACCTGCATCTGAGAGGGACAGGGGGTACCGCGTCAGGAGTTCCCATGCCGGTGGAGTCTTAAAGCTATAGTTCTCTGGGACTCCCTTCCACGCGGCCAGATTCAGGAGGTCTGGGGCGGGGGGCTCCCTGGATGTGCTTTTAGGTTTGTGACCTGCCACCTAAGGGACACTTCCCTCAGAGACAGGGACCCATTTTTTCCCTGGAGTCTTGTGTTCTTTTGACCTGTGAGCTCAATGAAAGGCCCGTGGGGCTGCTCACGCCTGAGGGCGTCCTCACAGTAGCATCTGCCAAATGAGTGCCCCAGCAGGGCGCCAGTTTACATGTCCGCTAACGCTGCCGAGGCACCAATACCCTCCTCCTCTCACGCTGTCTATTCCTTTTCATTGTGCATTTATTTTATTTGCTCAGAGGCAGAGAGAGAGAGAGATCTGTCGTTTGGTTCACTTCCCAGGTACCTGCGGGAGGCAGACACCAGGCACCCTGAAACACCCGTGAGTCTGTGGGTGTTAGGAACCCAGGCTCTTCAGTCGGCAGGGCGCCTCCCAGGACCAGAGCTGCGGCTCCAACCCGGGCTGTCTGACGTGGGACCAACAGCTTGCCCTGAGATGTATTTTTAGGGGAAAGATTGCAAACGTACACAAAACGAGAGAGGTCAGAGAAATGAATCCTCATATACCTGGATTCAATACTCGGCAAGACTTCCCAACTTCTGGCTCGACCAGCCCATTCGGTTGATTTCTTTGAGGTATTATTTTAAAGCAAATTCCAACCTTCAGGCCATTTCATTTGACTTACATCAACACACATCCCTATGAAAATGGACGTTTTCTTATGTAACCATAATGCCACTGTCACTGCTGATGAACTTTTCAGAGCTCCTTGGCATCGTCTAGTAACCAGACCATATTTGAAATCTCCCATCTATCCCCAAAGTGCCGTTGTACATTTGTATTGCATCTGAATTGCAAACTAGACCCACTTGTTACATTTTCTTTCTTTTTTTTTTTTGACAGGCAGAGTGGACAGTGAGAGAGAGAGACAGAGAGAAAGGTCTTCCTTTGCCGTTGGTTCACCCTCCAATGGCCGCCGCGGCCGGCGCGCTGCGGCCGGCGCACCGCGCTGATCCGATGGCAGGAGCCAGGAGCCAGGTGCTTTTCCTGGTCTCTCAGGGGGTGCAGGGCCCAAGCACCTGGGCCATCCTCCACTGCACTCCCTGGCCACAGCAGAGAGCTGGCCTGGAAGAGGGGCAACCGGGACAGAATCCGGCGCCCCGACCGGGACTAGAACCCGGTGTGCCGGCGCCGCTAGGTGGAGGATTAGCCTAGTGAGCCGCGGCGCCGGCTTAATTTAAACTTTTAAAATTGAGAGCAAGAATGGGTATTTACAGAAACCTGTGGGCTGGTTCTTAGAAACTCTGTGACATCACAGCTTTTCCAGTATATAACTGGCCTGCTTTTTGTATTTGGTTGTTGATCGCCTGCTGGGTTGTCACCAGGGATCTTGTCACATTAGGTCAGTGCCATATTTGCAAATACAGGCGCCCTCCCGTGTCTGTGGGAGCTTGGCTCCAAGACCTCCGTGGAAACCAGTCTGAGGCGTTTGCTTACATAAATGCTCAAGGCCCTCATGGAAAATGGTGCAGTAGTTGCATGGAATCTACACATCCTCCCACATTCTTCACATCATCTCTAGCTTACGTATAATACCTAACAGCATAAATACTACCCGACACATCGACTCTGCTGCTTCAGGAAAAATGGCAGGAAAACAAAACCTGCCCATACTCAGTACAGGTGCAATTTTTCCCTGAATATCTTCTATTTTTGATAGAAAATAGAGCGGGGAACCCACAGATAGGGCCGGCCAACCGGGTCTATGTGCGGTTTGCCATTCTTCTCTGGCTTTATTGTTAGTAGTTATTTTTTGAGACATTTTGACCTTTAGATGGATTTAGTAATGTTTCCCTTTGGGGGTGTGTGTCTCACTGAAAACACTGACTCCCCGGCTCCCCAGTGGTGAGCGTGGGTTCGGTGCTGGGCACTCTGGCCAGCCGAGGGGTGCCCGGCCCGCGCCTGCTGACCTTCACTCTCTTGCCGTCCACCTCAAGGGAGCGCACGGTGAAGTCCACCCCGATGGTGTTCTGCCGCGACTCCGTGTAGACCCCGGATTTGAAGTGCTGCACCACGCACGTCTTCCCCACGTTCGAGTCCCCGATGAGAATGATCTTGAACAAGTAGTCGAAGTCCTCCTCAGCTGTCCTGGCTGAGCCGGAGAGCTGCATGGCGCTCGCACCTGGAATAGACCTGGAGCCGAAGAAGGGCGTCAGCACCCACCAGGCGCGGGAGACGCGGGAGGGTCAGGGCTAACACAGGGGGTGGTCTCCAGGGGTGGGGAAGCACTGGAGGGGTTCCCTCAGAACAGGTGGCACTGCCAGTCTCGGGTGGGTCCAGGAGGCAGCCAGCAGTGGGCGGCCAGGCCCGTGTGGATGCCCCACCCCTTCATCGGCCCCTGTTTCATTTGCTTTTCTAAAGTCGCAGAGCAGGGCATCGCACACAGGGAAATCCACACCGAGACGCAATCTGCAGGTGGGAAAGGGGCGAGGTGGGACCCCGGGCCTCTGCGGCAGACCAGGGTCACGGTCAGACCACATGCAGACTTTTGCAGGGGCTGGAGCTGAAACCCGAGGTCCGTGGCCCTCTCCCTCCCCTAAGTCCCCAGGGTGTCCACTCAGCCTGCAGGCGGCCCGTCGGGACCGAGCCCCCGCATCCTGCCTCCGGGGTCACCTGCTGCGGGCCGGTCCGGCTCCCTCACCTCCGCGGGCGAGCAGGCGGCGACCCTTTCTCTCCCGGTTTTCCTCCTCAGCCCTCGGCGCCCCTTCTTCCTCTTGCCTCGCGGCGCGGTGGGAACTGTAGTTCGGGCCCGGCGGCAGGAGAAAGTGAAAGGAAAGGCAGCTCGATCCCTCCCACCTGCCCGGAGCGGAGGCGCGGGGGACGCCGCCCCAGGCGAGGCGCACCAGGCGGGCGCAGCGGAGGCCCGCGGGGAGACGGGCAGCCGCCGGAGCCGCCTCTGCGCGCTCGGCTGCCCGCGTGGCCCTCGTGTGCCTGAGCTGTCCCGACATCACCTTAGAGGAGGTTGCACACCCGGATCTTCAGCAATGGCTTGGGGCTGTGGGTTCCTCTTTTTGAGGAGTGGCCAGGAGACAGGTGATCCCAGGAGCGGGCACCACAATCCTAAAGGAACTTTGAAGTCTTCGGGGGAGAAAAGGTCGAAAAAAACTCTCTCCCTCCCGCTTAGGGTTTCGCTGAAGACTAACCTCACTCGAGGAACACCCAGGGTTCCGCGGTCCCTGGTGCCGGCCGTGGGCGCATGGCCGCGGTGACTTCTGCCCGGGGCGCCCCGAGCGTGGACCACCTCTCCGTGTGCATCAGGGGGACTGGGACTGGATTTTCTCCACGAGGGGACCTGCAGCGTGGAAGCAGCGAGGCAGCGAGGCGGCACTGCCGGCGGCTTGCCTGATAAAGTATTTCAGTGTATAGTGCTTTCGCACTGCGGGCTGGGACCTAGGCACCAGTCACAGAACCGGTGTCAGTGGGTGGCAACCAGTGTTCTGTTTTTTATAGAAGAGGTCAGGGAAAAGTTCAGAATGTGCCTGTGTAGTCGGAGTGAGTATTGTTTTGGAAAAGGTTCGAGTGGTTTGTAAGAGGCGTGTGTGCGGGGGTGACGTAAAATGGGTTTACCACTTGGGTTGGGGTCCAAAAGTGTGAAACGCAGGACAACTGTCCACGAAGATTGTTCCTGTGACTCCTTCAGGTTGCATTTAAAATGTGGCTTATTGTGCCCCAAGTTCCATTTACATATCAGTGTTCTAACTCAGCGCTGGCGGATGGAACTAGAAAACAAGGCATTGACAACAGCTGCTGCTACAGTCGGTGCCTTGGAATAGAATGTAGGTCACGTGCCGCCGCAAACGGCAGGGTATCAGCCTGTTAGGTGTGATTGTCAGTGAAGCTGCTTGTCCAAATGTTTTCTTTCTTGCAATGGATACTGTAACAACAACAACAAAAAAATCAGCTGACTCGGGTCTAGCTCTTGGAGAGCAAACAGAGGTAGAAATAGATGCTAAAATGTACAGATGGCTTCGAGAACCAAGGAGACAGGGTCTGCCTCTCTCCACTCCACCCTTTCCGCCCAGGTGCAAAGAGCACCCTTGGGCTGTGGGAAGAAGACATTCTTTAGCTGGGTGGTAGTGACACAGGTTATATACTTGCTATAAATACACACACACACACACACACACAGAATCACAGATATACACACACATCCATGTGTGCACACACACATATTTCACTATATATTCTTGCCATTTTAAGGTATAAAATTCAGTGGCATGAAATACGTTGTTCTGCAACTAATGTTATCAACTATCTCCAGAACTGTTTCGTCTTCCCAAGTAAAATATTTGCCCGTTAAACAATAATTCTGCATCTTCCCTCCCCTCAGCCCCTGGAAATTCCATCCTACTTTCCGTTTCTATGAATTCGGCTATTGCAAGTATCTCCTATAAACGGAATCATGCAGTATTTGTCCCCTTGTGTCTGGCTCACTTCTCAGCATAATGTTCTCCAAGTCCATCCATGTTGTAGCATGTATCTGACTTGCAGTCCCTTTCAAGGCTGGGTAATGTCCCACACCGTACTGCAAAACCTAACAGTGACGTGTCCGGCTGCTTTATTTTTGCCCACCCTGACATCACGTTTCTCCAGCCGCACCCTTGGAGGGCTGCAGACAGAACCGTGCTGTGCTGTGTAGGAGCAGGCGCTCAGCTCATGAAAAACCAAACCTGAATTCTCCCGCTGAGAGTAAGGGAAGACTGGTTTCCTGCCCATCCCCCTTTCTTTCAAAATTTCCTTTTCAAATGTGTGCGGCCACTTACAAGGGCTGACCAAGCTTCTCCGTGGAGCCACCACCCAGAAACGTGCAAGGACCTGGGGGGCAAGTCTTCCTGAAGCGCCCCCACCTCTCACTTCCTGCGGGAGCCTGACAGTCTTGCTTGGTGGACACCTTGCCCCCCCTGAAAGAAAGGACCTCTCGCGGCAAAGACAGGAGAAGCTTTTTCTCCTCTGGACAAAGTCAATTCAGGCGGTGGCCCCAGTGATCGCGGTAAGTTAGGAGGAACTACGTGGCAAGAAGTGTCGTCCAGCCTCCTTCAAGGACACCCAGGTGAGGTGGCTTCCGCGCGGCTCTGTGATCAGGAGAGGTTCCTTTCCATCTCGCGATCTCCAGGGTGCTTGTCGTGTGTGTCCCATGCCAGTCTAACCTTATTCAGTAGTTAACCTGTTTCCTTCCTCTACTACCTGTGTAGAGAGCTTTTCTGCATTAGGAGATTTTTCTAAAACTTGTATTTCCTCAGCGGCTGAGAGCGAGCCCAGAGGGCAGAGCAACCTTGTTCAGACACACGTTTAAGGTCTTTAATTATGGCTTGGGCTGCCAGGATCTTGCCTTTCATTGACTCATCTGGGTGGGCAGGTAGGGCGGGGTGCAGAACCGTGGATACCAGCAGACCACTAGCCCTGCCGGCACGGGCAGCTGTGTTTAATTAATTTAAACAAAAACCAAGCACAGCCAGGTCAGTCGCGCTCTGCAGGTAGCACTTGTAACATTCCATAAAAACAAAGAACGGAACAAAAAAACAACGATGTATATGCACCAGGTCTCTCCAAAGCACATCGCTTCCCTCCCTCGCTGCGTGTCTCAGCTAACATTCCCGGCTGGTGTCTCCCGTGGCATCGCGGTCACTGGGGCCTGGGCCGCGGGAAGCGCCCCGCCTCCACGGCGCAGCCCGCAGGTGTAGCCGCACCGGCGGACTACAACTCCCAGCATGCGCCGCGCCGGCCGGGTCACGTGGGCGCCCGGAAACCCTGGCCGCCTCGGCGCGGGTGAGGTGGCGGCCTGGGCGGCGGGGCAGCGGAGCGGAGGGAGTGCAGCCGAGCGGCCGGGCGGAGCGCGGCGAGTACTGCGGCTCGCGGTGCGCTGGGGGCCGGGGCCTGGCGGGGGCGAGGAGGGCCCGAGGGGCTGCGATGCGCGGCTGGAGGCGGAGGCAGCCGGTGGGTGTGGCGCCGCGAGCGGGGCCGGGCAGCCGCTCGCCCCCTGCCGCCCCCCGGCCCGGGCCTGGCCTCGTCCCCGCAGCCGCCCCTGCGGCGGGGGCCCGGGGGCCCGGCGGGGGCCGCGGCGGGGCGCGGGAGGAGCGGGGAGGGCTCCGGCCGAGCCCGCCGACGGCGGCCTTTGTGCCCCTCTCCCGCCCAGCCCCGGGCCCGGGACGTTGGCCGGGCAGGCGGGAGCCCTTGGGAGGGGTGGCCGGGTCTCCGCGCGGGAGCGGGTTTAGGCGATGCGGGGCCGGGAGTTTTATCGAATGCCTCCTCCGTCATCCCCGCCCTGGCGCTCGCCGAGCGTGCCGGTGCGTGCGCTTTTGGCCCGGCGTCTGACCGTGTGTCCGCGGGGCGTCTGTGTCCCCTGGAGTGCAGCCCTGGCGCTTCCACTGCGGGGTCTCCCGGGAGAGCGGCTCCCGCGCTGGGCGCCCCGCTCGGCTGCTGGCGTCTTTGTTCGCCGCCGCGCTTCGCCCTGGCGCAGGTGGCTGCCAGCCGGCTGTTGAAGGCGGGTCTGCGGCGTGGTGCTCCGGCGGCTCCTCTCCCGCTGGTCGGATGGCTGCTCTGGGCCAGGCTGCGTGGAGGACGAGTCACCTCGGGGCGTCCCAGCAGGGAGCTGAGGCTTCCCACCTGAGCTCTGATGCCTCTTAGGCGTCTACACCTGGCTTTGTCTTGAACGACACCATTCTTTGTTAATGTTTGACTTCCAGCCTCTACCCGAGAAAAAGACCCCGAAACAGTGCTTTGCTGGACGTCCAGTCGGTGCCTTGGCCCGTGCCGGGGTCAAGGGCGTTTGTGTCGCCGCGGTGACCGTCAGCTTCATCGCAGAGCCTTTGTCTAGAGGAAGGAGAGATTTTTTTTTAAAAATCTGGATAGCTAGTTGTCTTTGGAACATGCACAAAAATGCTAGGAGGAATGGGGCTTGGGGCACTGAGGAGTAAGCTCTTTGCAGATAAGTGATAGGGATTCCACGTCTGTGGTAAGGAGACAATTTAAGGGAGAGGAATTTCAGGCAGATCTGAGTTGTGTACCGAAGGGTGCAGGCGAACGGCTTCAGATTGCATAATACGGGGCAGAAAGATACTGTGTGAGTGCTCAGCACTGGGATGCTCACCTCAGAACTGTAAACGAGGGCACGCAGCCGTCCACTTAGTACTTTCCCACCAGTCTCGCCATGCTTTGAGCATATGTAGTCTTTTAACTTCGCCAGTGTGAAACCTGTATTTGAGGAGTGAGGCAGTTTACCGTCTAAAGCCCTCTTGCTGGAGTGTGTGGGAGAAACACCATTACTAATAGTGGATACACACCTGTGAGTTTCGGGAGTCCTAGTTCTAGTCCCTGTGTAACCCACTTGCGATATTTTCTGGTTCAGCCTTATCTTGCACAGCAGAACACGGGATCTAGAGTCAGGTGTGGGTTTGAATGCACACCCGTATCTTTGAGAGATTACTTCCTAATCTGTGTTCCTTACCTGTAAAACATTGGGAGAACTAAATGTGATAAGCCTTCGGTGCTCCTTAAGTCTTTACTGATAGCTCCTAACGCTGGACTAAGTCCTGAGGATAGAGCTGCAGACGTAGGACTGAGAAAGCGATTGCTTTCCTGGAGGTTATAGCTGCTCAGTGAACATGTGAACAGCTGAACCACGAGTTTGTATTGGGAGAAATGCTATGAAGGAAAGGCAGACAGAATGAGAAAAGTAGTGACCTACGGAGACCCATTCAGAGAGAGTGACTGGGTCAGGCGGCGACATTGAGTGATGAGCCAAGAAAAGGACGGAGCAAGCCATTTGCAAAGAACCAGGAGGCGAGCATTTCTGGCAGTGCGACAGCCAACACGAAGACCCAGAGTGTGAGAGAGTGCTTTAGTGTGGGGAGGCGGTAGGAGGGTGCAGGAGCCTTGGTGGTGAGGTTGGAGAGGCAGGTGGGCAGAGTAAAGAGGAGGTGTGCTAGTTCCCTGCTGTGTGCTCTGGCAGGGGAAGGGGACCCGTCTGCCTGCGAGGGGCAGGTGGAAGAGGCGCAGATGGGCTCATGTGGAGGAATGCACACTCAGGAACAGGGCGCCTCCAGGGGCTGGTGGGGTGGACCCCAACATCTGCTGCTTGAGGAGAAGATGCAGAGCAGGGTGTGCTGTGTGCGCACATGGAAGTGTGTGTGTAGATGCGGGCTCTGCCTGGCGTGTGTGCAGAGGTCCCGAGTCTGAGCAGGGGAAAGACGCTGATAGAACAGGGGAGTGACAGTCCCCCGTCCACTTCCTTGTGGGTTTTGAATTTTCTGCCTTATGCAAAAACGAGGGGCTTCCGGCAGTTTGTAGAGGAGTGGAATGAAAGGATACTGTGAATTTTCCGTGAATCTTTGAAGCCCTCTTGTATTACCACTGGAAATTAATAGAAGAATTAAGATAGAACCCAGACTCTCCAACGTGGTCGTCTGCTCAGGCAGCGCCTCCATCTTCTGGAGCCTTCTCCCAGCCTGGCTGTCATGCTTGTCCCTAACCCTCCACCGCCATCCTCCCTGCAGGGTTCCAGGTGAGACCAGCTTTGGAGGCCATGGTAAAGGGTTCTTTTTATCTGTGTCTGGGAAGCCCTCAAGAGTCCTGAGCAGAGGCTGGGGTGTGCTCTGAGCTGTATTCCGGCTGGTGTGGGGAAGGACTTGGGCTGGGTGGAGATTGCCTGCTGCGGGAGGCAGGAGGGAGATTCGGGGGTTACCTGTGAGGTTCAAGTGGACGGATGCAGTAACGGCTTGGGCGTGGAGGCAGCCAGGCAGCAGAAACAAGGCTGGGTCCCAGTTACCTTGGTGGGCTGGGAGGGATGCTGAGGTGGGGCGCACCAGGGAGAGGGCTAGTCTGAGAGGGAGGCATGAAGAAATCTGTTTCCGATTCAGAGAGTGTCTTCCGGCGGGCAGCGGGGCCCCTGGACCATCTGGCGTAGAGCCCAGGCTGGAGTCGCAGGCCCCCAGGGCTTGTCCGAGGGGCGGAGGAGAGGAAGCTGTGGAAGTTGAACTCGGAAGTGTGAAATTGCTGGGTGGCTTGAGAAAGCCCGGTGATTAGGGAAGTGTGGTAGGCTTGCAGGGCAGTGTTGTATATCCTTTGAGGTCTGTGGTTTTGAATCTGAAAAGTGAAATCATCCTGCTTGTGGGATTTTTTTTCCCCCTCTGGCAAAACTGAGTGCTGGGCAGGGAGGAGGACAGAGGCAAGGAAGCCGAAAAGGCTCTTTGGGGAGGTGGATGAGGCCGAGGGGCGCGCCCACGAGGTGAAGTGACTGTTGGCCCGTGGAGTTCAAAGTGAGCGACCGGAAGGAAGGGAAGTAGGTTGTTTGAAGCCCAGCTGTGGGCCTGGTGTCGACTCTGGAATGGGTTTTGTGGGTGATCGAGGAGGAACAGGTGGGTGGTGAAGAGAAGCAGGATTGAAAGGGACAGACTGGGAGTCCGGTTCCTGGACTGAGCCCGAGGCGGGGTGGAGAGGGAGGTGAATGAGGCCACGCGTGGTGGAAGCTGGTGCCGAGGAGGTCTTGGCATTTGTGAGGGAGCAGCAGGCAGTAGAGCCCCGTGGCATGAGTTTCAAAGAAGCTGGAGTCTTCCGGGGGGAAGATGGTTGGACGTAGCGGTGGGGGACAAGGAGACGCTGCCTCCTGCATACTTGAGGCGTACCGGTTGTGAGAAGAAGGGTTGCTTCTGCTTGAGAGGCCCAGCAGAAGGCGAGTGTTAGGGTACAGCCAGGTATGTGGTTAGGGTATGGATTCATGAACCATTTCTCTAGTTTTCCACAGGGTGGGGTTGGTGGGAAGACTTGGGCAGCTTGGATGTACCGTACAGAAAGGGCATCCAATTTTCCCATGGGCAGCATTTCCCCCCCAAATTTTATTTATCTATTTTCACAGAGTCAGAGAAAGATCTTTCATTGCTGGCTTACTCCTCAGATGCACATAACAACCAGAGCTGGGCCAGGCTGAGGTCCGGAGCCTGGAACCCAATCTGGGTCTCTGATGTGAGTGGCCAAGGACTTGAACTGTCCTCTGCCTGCTGCCTCCCAGGGTGCTCATTTGCAGGAAGCAGGAATTGGAAGCAGACCTGGGACATCAGTGTAGGTGGTCCCGTGTGGGTGTGAGCATCCAGGTGGCGTTTTGTCCCAGATGCCCTGTGCTCGAGGCTTTACGTGTGACACTCTGCTCCCGGTCACCTCTTGCCTTCCCACTGCAGCGGGCTCTCAAAGCGTTCCCAGTGCAATACAGGGTTAAAATCTCCCTGTGTTTGGGTTGAGATGGACTCCAGATTTCTCGGTAGAAAATGCTATTTTAGGATTCACAGGTTAGAGAAATGTTATGTTCCAAATGTATCGTCTAGGGCAGGATGGTTTTCCACTTGGACATATTGCAACGTGCAGTCATCTTTATGTCAGTTGCATGGTATTGTGTTCTGGGAAAAACCATTTTTAACTATTAGTCTTCAAAAACTGAAAACAGCTTCAGTACAAGATCGCACCAAGTTGATGATTGTGAACTTGCTTTGAAAAGTAGAACTGTTGGCCGGCGCCGCGGCTCACTTGGCTAATCCTCTGCCTGCGGCACCGGCACCCCAGGTTCTAGTCCTGGTTGGGGTGCCAGATTCTGTCCTGGTTGCTCCTCTTCCAGTCCAGCTCTCTGCTGTGGCCCGGGAAGGCAGTGGAGGATGGCCCAGGTCCTTGGGCCCTGCACCCACATGGGAGACCAGGAGAAGCACCTGGCTCCTGGCTTCAGATCGGCACAGCTTGCTGGCTGTAGCGGCCATTTGTGGGGTGAACCAATGGAAAGGAAAACTTCTCTTTCTGTCTCTCTCTCTCACTGTCTATAACTCTACCTGTCAAAATAAATAAATAAATAAATAAAGTAGAACTGTGGTACAGCGGGTTAAAGCCCTAGCCTCAAGTGCCAGTATCCCATATGGGCGCCAGTTCTAGTCCCGGCTGCTCCTTTTCTGATCCAGCTCCCTGCTATGGCCTGGGAAAGCAGTAGAAGGTGGCCCAAGTCCTTGGGCCCCTGCACCTGCATGGGAGACTTAGAAGAAGCTCCTGGCTCCTGGCTTTGGACCTACTCCGCTCCAGCCGTTGTGGCCATTTGGGAAGTGAACCAGTGGATGGAAGATATCTCCGTGTGTCTCTACCTCTCTCTGTAATTCTTTGAAATAAATAAAAAATAAATTAATAAAAATAATAAAAAGGATAGTAGAATATGGTTCAGTGGTCCTGATCTTATTTGATGACAATGGGATGCCGGCGTCATAGGCAGCAGCTTCACCTACTACACCACAAAGCCGGCTCCTGGACTAGCTGTTTTCTAAACTGGCATTTCTAAGCACGTAAAGCAGTTTTAGCTTTTCTTGAAATTTCCTCTTACTTGATGTTTTCCCTGGACTCTTGCTGTCTCCTGCCTCCAAGGGGTGGGCAGTTGGCATAACAGTTAAGAGGTCATTTGGAGTGTCCACATTCCACATTTATTTATTTATTTGGAAGAGTCACAGAGAGAGAAGGAGAGAAAGATCTTCCGTTCCCTGCTTCACCTCCCAAATGGCCGGGGCTGGGCCAGGCGGAAGCCAGGAGCCAGGCGCTTCATCCCGGTCTCCCATGTGGGTGGCTGCTGCTGTCCTCAGCTGCTTTCCCAGGCACATTAGCAGGGAGCTGGATCGGAAGTGGAGCAGCTGGGACTTGAACTGGTGCCCATATGGGATGCTGGCACTGCAGGTGGCAGCTTAACCTGCTGCGCCATAGCATCATCCTTTTTAACAAGGATTTTTCTTTTCTTTTCAAGTAGTTCTTGTGGGAGATTGGAGAGGTATCGGTTAAAGGATACAGAATTTCTCTTGGATAATCAGAATAAGTTCAGTGTGGTGACTAGTTAATAACAATGTGTTACATTTAAAATCATTTAAAAATGTTTGACAGGCAGACACACGCACACAGACACACTTGCACACATGGGAAGCTCTCCCATCCATGAGTTCATTGCCCAAATGGCTGCAACGGCGAGGACTGAGCCAGGCTGAAGCCAGGAACCAGGAACTCAATTTAGGTGTCCCACGTGGGTAGCAGGAACCCACTTATCCGCGCCGTCACTGCTGCCTCTCAGGGTGTGCAATAACTGAAAGCTGGAATTGGGAGTGAAGCTGGATTTTATTTGTAAAGACACAGTTATGGGGTTGGCGCTGTGGTATAGTCGGTAAAGCTGCTGCCTGTAATACCGGCATCCCATATTGCGCCGGTTCAAGTCCCAGTGGCTCCATTTCCAAACTAGCTCTCTGCTATGACCTGGGAAAGCAGTAGAAAATGGCTCAAGTCCTTGGGCCCCTGCACCCGTGTGGGATACCCAGAGGAAGCGCCTGGCTTCAGATTGGTACAGTTTTAGCTGTTGCAGCCAACTGGGGAGTGAACCAGCAGATGGAAGAATCTCCTCTCTCTTTCTCTGCCTCTCCTTCTCTGTGTAACTCTGACTTTCAAATAAATTAATAAATATTAAAAAAAAAAGTTGTGGGGGTGGGGAGTGGGAAGAGGGGAGAGAGAGAAAGAAAGATATCAATGTTCCATCCCCTGGTTCACTCCCCAGATGACTACAACTACTGTGATTGGGCCAAGCCAGGAGCCAGGAACTGCGTCCTGGTCTCCCATATGGGTGGCAGGGGCCCAAGCATTTGGGCCATCTTTCACTGCCTTCCCAGGCTCATTAGCAAGGGAGTTGGATTGGAAGCAGAACAGCCGAGTCTCGAACCTGTGCTCCAGTGTGGGATGTGAGTGTCTCAGGTGGCAACCTATCCCACTGCACCTCAGTGCCAGCCCTGTGGAATTGGATATGGAATCTAGGCACTCTGATGTGAGACATGGGCGTCCCAACCCGCAGCTTAACTACTGTGCTAAATGCACACCACTGTCTTGCATTTGAAAATGCTGAGTAGATTTTCAGTGCTTTCGCCACGGAAAATAGTATCTGAGATAATGTGTATGTTAGTTAGCTGTTGGGGCATTTTACAGTGTGTTTGTGTTTCAAAATATGTACATGTTGGCCCCGAGTCAAGAGCAGCAGTTGGCTGAAGCTGTTGGTTTCAAGCAGGAGCCTGAAGAAATGTTTTTTTCTGTGGTCTGTTGACCATTTCAGAACTTTGGAAATGTAATGGGCAATTCATTAGGAAGAAACATCAACATAAAAAAACACCAAACTGTACATTTTTTTGTGAAAAAAATCTCATAATTAAAAAAGCTAGTTGTGGCTATTAACTATTAATGACTGTGTATTCAGTAGTCATTGATTGTGAAGATGCTAAATGACAAGCTACTGTGAATTCAGAAACACTGACATTTGATTGGATTATAACAACATTTACATACACTTGAGAAATGTTAGGCATTTGTTCAGTATTTATTCCTTTTAAGATTTATTTTATTTGCAAGGCAGGGATAGACCTTCCATCCACTGGTTCACTTCCCAAATTGCAGTGGCCAGGGCTGAAACCAGGAACCTGGAAAGAGAATGAGAAAGTACTGTTAAGAGTAGAAGGAGGGGCCGGCACTGTGGTGTAGTGGGTAAAACTGCAGTGCCGGCATCTCATATGGGCACCGGTTCGAGTCCCGGCTGCTGCACTTCTGATCCAGCTCTCTGCTGTGGCCCGGGAAGGCAGTGGAGGATGGCCCAGGTCCTTGGACCCCTGCACCCCATGGGAGACCTAGAAGAAGCTCCTGGCTCCTGGCTTCGGATCGGCACAGCTCCGGCCATTGCAGCCATCTGGGGAGTGAACCAGCGGATGAAGACCTCTCTCTGCCTCTCCTTCTCTCTGTGTAACTGTGACTTTCAAATAAATAAATAAATCTTTTTTTTTTTTTTTTTTTTTTTTTTAAAGTAGAAGGAAAAAGTCTGACTCAAGGACAAGAAGCAAACAAGATAAGGAGCTGAGTGTGTACAACCCTGGGTGAACACGGAGGCTGTTCGGGGAGTAGTGGGCGGCCTCTCTTCCAGTGCTGTAATCAGATTGAGTGGGAACGTGGCCCTGGCCAGGCCAGGTCACAGACAGCTGTAAGAACATCTGCCCCTGGCCGACTGGCAAGCACTGCTAAGGTTGAGGTCAGGTAAGGGATCCCATAAGGAAAGGATATGCAAGTAAGAAGGAAAACAAATGGAGGGAACTGACTGCTTCCCGGATGCTACATGTGTGCCCAGGGTGCTTTATTCCGGGGCTGCTGTTGTGAGTCTTTACCATATGGAGTCTTTGTAAATAAATCTTATCTTTCTACTTTCATGGATACGTAGATGTTTATTCATGAATCGAGCCTCTAATATTGAAGTCTGTGCACAGCTCTTGGCCATACCACCATCTGGTCAAAACAGAGCCTCATGCGCATCTCCCATGTCGGACTGTCCTCTGCTTCTGTCGCAGGCGTGTTAGCAGAGAGTTGGATTGGAGAGGGGCAGCCAGGACTCGAATCAGTGTTCATTTGGGATATGGGCATCGCAGGTCGCAGCTTAACCCAGTGTGCTTAGCGCTGACCCCATGTTCAGTGTGTTTGCAGAGGAGAGGAAGTGGGCTGCAGAAAGTAGGATGTGTCTGATAACTCAGAGGTGGCAGAGACTCCTGGGCCCTCAGGGTCCTGGAGCTCACAGCACTGGAAATCACTTCCGTGATGTTTAGGATATAGGTGCAAGGTATTACTATTCGTTTAATTCTGTAGGACCAAGTGTCACTGCAGTACTAATTTTGAATGGCTTTCTGACATCGTCGGTGAATGTTTGAAACTGGCTTCCTGGTGTACTTACTACTGAGCCTTTTCTCCCTATTCTGGTAGTTCAGGGAAACATGGTTGGTTTAGAAATGACCTAGGTGGTCTCAGACGTCTGCCAGCTACTTAGAACTGTCAGCCCTGAATCACACACCTGTTATTGCCAACCACGTCATCTCATCTCCCACGTCTGCCGGAGCATATAATTTTGGAATTATTATTTCGGCTGATAAATTACTGCATTTTATGCCCATTCCCTTTCCTGAAATACGTAGTCCAGTGTTTTGAGCTATGAATGCATTCATTTAGAAAATGTATAACTTATAAATAATAGTTGTTCTGTTTGGGTTTCATGTTTAATTTTGGGGAGAGAAATTTAGTAGTGATGCTAATAGCTCTCGCTTTCGTACCTTCCTGGGACTGCAGACAGAAAGGTGTATTGTGAGTGGAATCCTGCAGTCTTACTCTGCTCATAATTTTGTGAGTGTTTTCGGGATGATCTCTAAGTGAACGTTCCGCTAATTCGGGATTAATCCTGGGAGCTAAGGGCAGTTCTCTTAATGCTCACATGCAGCCTCTCTTTCAGCCCCCAGCTCTCAGAGGAGGCAGGCCGGGCCGTTTTACGGTTCCCGGCTGGTAATGCAGCAGCTGCGGGGTCTCTATCATGTTACCCACGTGACTGTTCCTGTTACCCGGGAGTTGCAAGGACGGCCTTTCTGCTGGGTCCCCCAGCCTTTACGACTGGGGAGCTAAGCTGTGACGGTGAAAACAAGTCGTGTGCAGTCACTTGGGAGCAGGGCCCCGTGATCTCTGTAGTATTAGGAGCACCTGAGTGTGTTTCTACCCTGATTGCTGTAGTGTATTTGTCCTGCAAGACATGCAGATAAATTTGAGGACTTTTCTAATGATGTTGGTACTTCCTCATTGATGATAAAAATAATGTACATGTTGGGGCCGGCGCTGTGGCATAGTGGGTAAAAACTGAGTGCCGGGGCCCAAAGACTTGGGCCCTCCTCAGCTGCTTTCCCAGGCACATTAGCAGGGAGCAGGATAGGAAGAGGAGCAGCCAGGACTCGAACTGGCACCTTTGCCCACTACGCCACAGCACCGGCCCCTAGCAACTTTGTCTGAGTTGTCTGTTCATCTCTTTGCACCTTTTCTATGAGACTTAGTCATGTTCTTACCAGTTTGTATGAGAATTCGTTTTATTAACGTTAGTTTCCTGTTGAGGATTCTTGTTTAGGATTAGCTAATAGCTGTAAAACCTAATTACCAATCCAGTGTTCTGCTGTCAGCTAGCCTGGTTATATACTGACTGGTCATCTAATTACTTTGGTTTTGGAATAATCTGTCTGTTTTGAATAATGTTAACAATTTGTGTCTTTTCAGAAAGAGGAAACTATGTAAATCCTTCACACTCAGGCGCGAGGCTGGGGTGAGGGCTGGTCGGGAGGACCATGGCCTGGCCGGACGTGCTTCGGAGGGGAGCTGTGTTCTCACGGTTCAGCCACCACCATGTTGCTGTGTTCCTGCTCACCTTCTTCAGGCACGCTGGTTACTGACGCTCCGCCCTTGTCTGTTTGCTTTTTCTCCTGGGACGCTGTAGGACAGGTGTCTGGTGCCCTGAGTGGCGCAGGCGTGCTAGCCTCCAATGCAGGGCTGTCCCACTCTCCGCGGGCTGGGGTGGGCTGGGGCTGGCACTGTGGCGCAGCGGCCCTGGCTTCTCAAGCCGCAGTGCTGGTCTGAGTGCTGGCTGCTCTGCTTCCAGTCAGCGTCCTGCTGGTACCCCTGGGCAAGCGGCAGATGACAGCCGAAGCACTTGGGCCCCTGCTGCCCACGCAGGAGACTTGGATAGCATTCCTGCCCCGACTTGAGCCTGGCCCAACCCTGGCTGTTGTGGGGTTTGCGGGGTGAACCAGGGATGGATGATCTCTCTCCCTCTGTTTCTGTCACTCTGTGTGGCAAATAAGTGAACCTTAAAAAAATGTAAAGTGGGCTGGGGGCAGCCACGTACCATTTTCTTGTTCCAGGTAAGTTTTGAGTGAATATGGACTCAAAATGGAGGTGACTGATTATTTTTTCCTTTGCTTAGCAGAGATGTCTCAATTGATGATTCTGATGATGCGGTACCTTTCCCCCTCCTTTTTTTTCTGAAGAGAATTCTAAAATTGAGTCAAACGAATGGGCATCTGTGTGCTTCTTCTGAACGCTGTTTTCTTTGCTATTCACCCTGCTGCATTCTCTCTCCTTATTTGCAGTTATTCGTTGCTCCACGCTTCAAGAAAGACGTTCAGCAATGTCAAAGTCAGCATCTCTAAGCAGTGGACTCCAAGTGCTTTCAACACGTCGGCTGCACTGCCCGTGGAGGTGAGCAGAGCGGGGTCACGCCTGCTCGGCACTCTGCCGTGCCATTGCCAGTCATGTGACTGTGTCGGGGCCGCCCTGACTCAGCGCTCACCTGTCCAGCAGTGGAGGTGAGCAGAGCGGGGTCACGCCTGCTCGGCACTCTGCCGTGTCATTGCCAGTCATGTGACTGTGTCGGGGCCGCCCTGACTCAGCGCTCACCTGTCCAGCAGTGGAGGTGAGCAGAGCGGGGTCACACCTGCTCGGCACTCTGCCGTGTCATTCCCAGTCATGTGAGCGTGTCGGGGCCGCCCTGTCCAGCAGTGGAGGTGAGCAGAGCGGGGTCACACCTGCTCGGCACCAGCACACCGGCTGTTCACCACTTTGAAGTCACGTGGTCCGAGCGAGGCCGTTGCTTGCTGTCATTAATATGCTCTCTCACCTTTCTCTGTCGAGACTTCCCCTTCCCTTTGTGTCAGGGTAAACGCCACATTTTCAACCAAGTTTTTTCCGGCTTGTACTCATTTTTCCTTTCCCTGAGCTCTTGCACGTGGTGCATTATAGCAGTTAGAGTCTTGATATTTAAATATTTCCACATGTCCCATTTATTTGCATATTGCCTAAGTGCTTTGAAGTCAGGGGTGTACGCTGAGTTCCTCTGTTCATCGCGGACCGAGCAGGTGCTCTGGCGGCTGTGTGGGGCAGAGATGCTGACTTTGCACAGCCTGTACTCAGTGCACACCTCCACCACACGCAGTCTCCATCGCTTTTCTTGGTTTCTGCTCATGAAGACTTTCAGATATCCTGTTAATATTCTTCGCTTGTTGTGTTTCTTTCTTTTTTCTTTTCTCTTTCTTTCTTTTTCTTTTTTTTTTTTGACAGGCAGAGTGGACAGTGAGAGAGAGAGACAGAGCGAAAGGTCTTCCTTTGCCGTTGGTTTACCCTCCAACGGCCGGCGCGGCCGGTGCACCGCGCTGATCCGAAGCCAGGAGCCAGGTACTTATCCTGGTCTCCCATGGGGTGCAGGGCCCAAGCACTTGGGCCATCCTCCACTGCACTCCCGGGCCACAGCAGAGAGCTGGCCTGGAAGAGGGGCAACCGGGACAGAATCCGGCGCCCCGACCGGGACTAGAACCCGGTGTGCTGGCGCCGCAAGGCAGAGGATTAGCCTAGTGAGCCGCAGTGCCGGCCTGTTGGGTTTCTTAAAAATTGGGGTGGACATTGTAGAAAAGCAGGTTAAGCCACCACTTGGGATACCCACATCCCATGCCGGAGTGCTGGTTCAAATCCTGCCATACTCCTTCCAGTCCAGCTTCTTGTCAGTGCATACCCTGGAAAGACAGCAGGCCATAGGTCAAATACTTGAGTGCCTGCCACCTTGTGGGAGATCCAGATGGAGTTCCCGGCTCCAGGCTTTGGATCTGGCCCAGCCGAGGCCGTTGTGGACATTTAGGGAGTGAGCAGCAGATGGAAGATCTCTTTCTCTTTCCCTCTGTCTCTTTCATCCTGCTTTTCAAATAAATAAATCTTAAAAATTATTTCTCCTATTTGAACCAATTCAAAGTTGACAAAGGTTTGAAGGTTAAATGAATATCTCCCCAGAATGTAAATATTATTCTGGCAATTACTTACTAAAAATTCTTTATATGAAAGATGTGGGATGGTTAGGGAGAGAGGTCTCCCATCTGCCAGTTCACTCCCTAAATTTTGTGCTCACAGGAGCTGAGCCTGGGCCAAGCTGAAGCCAGGAGCTGGGAATTCTGTCTGAGTCTCCCACCCACTTGAGCCATCACCCTCTGGCCCGCAGGGTGCGCTTCAGCAGAAGGCTGGGTCTTGAATGCAGGTGCACTCTGACTGACACAGGATGCAGGCGCCCCAGTTAGCATCTTAACTGCTGCGCTGAATGCCTGTCCCTTGGTTACTTAAAGACTTATTTTATTTATTTAAAAGGTAGAATGATAGAGGGAGAGACGGGAGAAAGAGATCTTCCGTCCCCTGGTTCACTCCTCCAGTGATTGCCGCAGCCGGGGCTGAGCCACCCTGGAGCCAGGTTGAAGCCAGGAATCGAGAACTCCATCTGGCTTTCCCTCGTGGGTGGCAGGGGCCCACGTACACGGACCATCTTCTGTTGCTTTCCTAGGCTCAGGAGCAGGGGCTGGATTGAACTGGAGCTCTGATACGGGATGCTGGTGTCACAAGAGGGCTTCATCTGCCACACCACAGCCCAGCCCCCTCCGTCACTTCTCCGTGTCTGTCTTACTAAACATTGTTAGGAACTGGGGGTGAACGAAAGCCTAGAACTGAAGAAGGAACCTTTCTCCATGGACCTCGCTGTCGTTTTTATGGAATTTATGTCACCAGGGTCTCTCCAGGGGAAGGGTATGCAGAGTGGGGGCTAGACCTCAGCCTGAGTCTGGATCTGGGTGACTGTTACCCTAGACCTCAGCCTGGGTTTGGGTGGCTGTTACCCTAGACCTCAGCCTGGGTCTGGATCTGGGTGACTGTTACCCTAGACCTCAGCCTGGGTCTGGATCTGGGTGACTGTTACCCTAGACCTCAGCCTGGGTCTGGATCTGGGTGACTGTTACCCTAGACCTCAGCCTGGGTCTGGATCTGGGTGACTGTTACCCTAGACCTCAGCCTGGGTCTGGATCTGGGTGACTATTACCCTAGACCTCAGCCTGGGTCTGAGTCTGGGTGGTTGTTACCCTAGACCTCAGCCTGGGTCTGGATCTGGGTGACTGTTACCCTAGACCTCAGCCTGGATGAGTGACTGTTACCCTAGACCTCAGTCTGGGTCTGGGTGACTGTTACCAAGGTTGGAGGTACAGGCTCCCAGGTGAGGTGTGCAGGTGCAGGCTCCCAGGTGAGGTGTGGAGGTGCAGGCTCCCAGGTGAGGTGTGGAGGTTCAGGTGCAGGCTCCCAGGTGAGGGTTGGAGGTGCAGGCTCCCAGGTGAGGTGTGGAGGTGCAGGCTCCCAGGTGAGGTGTGGAGGTGCAGGCTCCCAGGTGAGGTGTGGAGGTGCAGGTGCAGGCTCCCAGGTGAGGTGTGGAGGTGCAGGCTCCCAGGTGAGGTGTGGAGGTGCAGGTGCAGGCTCCCAGGAGAGGTGTGGAGGTGCAGGCTCCCAGGTGAGGTGTGGAGGTGCAGGTGCAGGCTCCCAGGAGAGGTGTGGAGGTGCAGGCTCCCAGGTGAGGTGTGGAGGTGCAGGTGCAGGCTCCCAGGTGAGGGTTGGAGGTGCAGGCTCCCAGGTGAGGTGTGGAGGTGCAGGTGCAGGCTCCCAGGTGAGGTGTGGAGGTGCAGGTGCAGGCTCCCAGGTGAGGGTTGGAGGTGCAGGCTCCCAGGTGAGGGTTGGAGGTGCAGGCTCCCAGGAGAGGTGTGGAGGTGCAGGTGCAGGCTCCCAGGTGAGGTGTGGAGGTGCAGGCTCCCAGGTGAGGTGTGGAGGTGCAGGTGCAGGCTCCCAGGTGAGGTGTGGAGGTGCAGGCTCCCAGGTGAGGTGTGGAGGTGCAGGCTCCCAGGTGAGGTGTGGAGGTGCAGGTGTAGGCTCCCAGGTGAGGTGTGGAGGTGCAGGCTCCCAGGTGAGGTGTGGAGGTGCAGGCTCCCAGGTGAGGTGTGGAGGTGCAGGTGCAGGCTCCCAGGTGAGGTGTGGAGGTGCAGGTGCAGGCTCCCAGGTGAGGTGTGGAGGTGCAGGCTCCCAGGTGAGGTGTGGAGGTGCAGGCTCCTAGGTGAGGTGTGGAGGTGCAGGTGCAGGCTCCCAGGTGAGGTGTGGAGGTGCAGGCTCCCAGGTGAGGGTTGGAGGTGCAGGTGCAGGCTCCCAGGTGAGGTGTGGAGGTGCAGGCTCCCAGGTGAGGTGTGGAGGTTCAGGTGCAGGCTCCCAGGTGAGGTGTGGAGGTGCAGGCTCCCAGGTGAGGTGTGGAGGTGCAGGTGCAGGCTCCCAGGTGAGGTGTGGAGGTGCAGGCTCCCAGGTGAGGTGTGGAGGTGCAGGTGCAGGCTCCCAGGAGAGGTGTGGAGGTGCAGGCTCCCAGGTGAGGTGTGGAGGTGCAGGCTCCCAGGTGAGGGTTGGAGGTGCAGGTGCAGGCTCCCAGGTGAGGTGTGGAGGTGCAGGTGCAGGCTCCCAGGTGAGGTGTGGAGGTGCAGGTGCAGGCTCCCAGGTGAGGTGTGGAGGTGCAGGTGCAGGCTCCCAGGTGAGGTGTGGAGGTGCAGGCTCCCAGGTGAGGTGTGGAGGTGCAGGTGCAGGCTCCCAGGAGAGGTGTGGAGGTGCAGGCTCCTAGGTGAGGTGTGGAGGTGCAGGTGCAGGCTCCCAGGTGAGGTGTGGAGGTGCAGGCTCCCAGGTGAGGTGTGGAGGTGCAGGTGCAGGCTTCCAGGTGAGGGTTGGAGGTGCAGGCTCCCAGGTGAGGTGTGGAGGTGCAGGCTCCCAGGTGAGGGTTGGAGGTGCAGGTGCAGGCTCCCAGGTGAGGTGTGGAGGTGCAGGTGCAGGCTCCCAGGGTGCGCTTTGCTCTCCTGGTAGCAAGTGGTGAGAACACGCTTGGGAGGTCGTATCCAGGAAGCTGTTCTGTGATCAGTTTTCCGGTGGCTGAGGCTGGTCACGTGGGCAGAGCTGGCGCGCCCCGAGGTTCCAGGCTCCCAGTGGAAAGTAGGGCGCAGCCTCAGCCACACTGTGTTTGTGAGCAGCTTCAGCACCGGGAGGTACTCTGATCAGGCACTGAGTCCAGAAGCCAGCCAGGGGCCAGCCTTGCAACAGGCCCCAGTAATGCAGGCTGTCTGAGCCTGCTAGGTTTAACTCTTTCATGACAGTAGCTCAGCCCTGTGATTAGCACCTATGGAATGTGCGTGGACTTGTCTGCTTAGGGATGCACTTATTTATGAACCTTGGGTGCTGTTGAAGTGGGTTTCATCCTTCTGGCTTCGCAGACTGCTGAGTGAGGGGTTTGGTGCAGTGGCCCTGTGGATTCGAGCTCTGACCTCCTGTGAGGGTCTGTGTATTTCCTGGTACTCTGACCCCGGTGCAGAGCTGAGCTGACTTCCCGTTCCTTACCCACTTTGAGTTCAGGTGTTTCGTTCCTTCCTGAGGCCTGCTGCTGGGGAGCGAGTAGTTGGGGGTGTGTGCACCTCCCACGAAACCTGTGCTGTGGGATCTGAAACTTACCTCTAGCTTACTTTAGAGAACTTCTTTATTGTCCAAAGTGGCAAGGACACATGGAACCGGAAGTACATGTAAAATTAGTGCAGGGTGGGCGTCGTGGTGCAGCAGGTTAAGCAGCCGCCGGCATGCCTGGATCCCGCATCGCCCTGCCGGTTCTGGTCCCAGCTGCTCTGCTTCCGATCCAGCTTCCTGCTCACGCATCCTGAGAGGAGGTCGTGGATTGTGGTCTGAGTGCCTGGGCCTCTGTCACTCCTGGCTCCTGGCTCCAGCCTGGCTATTGTGGACATTTGAGAAGCCAACCAGCAGATAGAAGATCTCTGTGTTGCTCTGCCTTTCAAGTGGATGAAAATAATAAATAAGCATTTAAAAAATAATAAGATTAATCTGAACTAAGAAGATCGTCCTTTTTATATGTGTTATTAAACTTTAAAAATATATTTGTTTATGGCCGGCGCCACGGTTCACTAGGCTAATCCTCCGCCTGCGGCACCGGCACACCAGGTTCTAGTCCCTGTTGGGGCGCCGGATTCTGTGCTGGTTGCTCCTCTTCCTGTCCAGCCCTCTGCTGTGGCCAGGGAGTGCAGTGGAGGATGGCCCAAGTGCTTGGGTCCTGTACCCCATGGGAGACTGGGAGGAAGCACCTGGCTCCTGGCTTTGGATCAGCGCAGTGCGCAGGCCGCAATGCGCCGGCTGTAGTGGCCTCTTGGGGTGAACCAACAGAAAAAGGAAGACCTTTCTCTCAGTCTCTCTCTCTCTCAGTCTAACTCTGCCTGTCTATATATATATATATATATATATATATATATATATATAACATATATATATATATATTACATATATATATATATTACATATATTTGTTTATTTGACAGAGTGACAGAGAGTGAGAGACAGATCTTTTACCCACTGGTTCACTCCCCAGATAGCTACAACCACCAGGACTGGGCCAGGCTGAAGCCCGGGGCCGGGAGCTCCGTCCTGTTCTCCCATTTGGATGGCAGGGGCCTGAGCACTTGGGCCATCTTCCGTTGCCTTCCCAGGTGCATTAACAGGGAGCTGGATCAGAAGAGGAGTGGCCAGGACACCAACTGGTGCCCACAGGGGACGCCGGAGCTGCAGGCAGTGGCTTAACCTGCTGAGCCGCAGTGCCAGCTGCACTTGGAGCCTTTCTGACCCCAGAGCCTGCTGATCGGAGCTGTGTTATCGGAGTGGACTTTGCTCTCCGGGCTTTACTCTGTTTTCTGATTCTTTCTGTTAGTCCCTACTTGGTCTTCTTAGTGTTCGGTTTTCCACCTGTTAAGTAAGAGTCAAACTGTTTTAGCTAAATCCTGGCAGTGACACCAAACAGCTGTTGGAAATATGTCACTTCTTGGGAAAGCCTTATCCGTGGACAGTATATTTAAAAAAACCTTAACTTTGAGTCACTGCTCAGAGTGCCTGTCTCTGGCTCACCTTGGCATATGTGCCCACAGGTGCACTTCATCATGGGTCCTGTGAGCTTGGAGAGGGCACAGGTTAAAGGTGTGGTCAGAGGCAGAGGGCTGGATGGGAAGCAGCGGTGGCCTGTGCTGCTGTCTTGTCTGGCGGCAGCAGTGTGCGGTGAGAACTGCAGGGTCGACGCCCCAAGCCACTGGGAGTGAGACCCAGTGCTTCAGGGCCACGCCCTCTGCGGGCCTCAGAATCCGGGGACTTATTTTCTGCTGAAGTTAACTTGTTGCTGGTTGCGATTTTTCTCTTTAATATTCTAAAATCATAATTTGTCCCTCTTGCCATCATCAGGGAGCATAATGTCCCCCCCCCCCCCCCGTGCCCCTTTGCAGTCACCATTCCTGCTGCCCCAGCTCCGGCAGCCACTGATCCGTGGGAAAGAAAACCCGCTTTCCTTTAGGTAGAGATACACACAGTCTCTACCCTACTGGGTCCTGGGTTGTGCCGAAGAAAGAGGACGGTCACAGTTTGTTTCCTCTGAATGTGCTTTCTTACTGCCCATTTCCACTTAATTAGTCACTAGCATTTGGGTGTTTTGACGTAAAAGCAATAAATTCACTGGTTAAGGAGTTTTCTAAATGCACTTGAAGTAAAAACTGGACTTTAGCATCGTGGGTCTTTTGGAAGTGTGCAGCTTTTCACACACTGAGCTGTGTGATCCCGACCACAGAGCTGTCTGTGGTTTCTTACCCACGTCTCCAGTTTGCACCCTGCAAGGCCGCGGGGCTCTGTGAGGCTGGGCGGAGGCGGTGGGGCGGGGCTCTGTGAGGCTGGGCAGAGGAGCTTGGGGCCGGGCTCTGTGAGGCTGGGGCTCTGAGGCTGGGCGGGGCTCTGTGAGGCTGGGCGGGTCTTTGTGAGGCTGGGCGGAGGTGGTGGGGCGGGTCTCTGTGAGGCTGGGCGGGGCTCTGTGAGGCTGGGTGGAGGCGGTGGGGCGGGGCTCTGTGAGGCTGGGCGGAGGAGGTTGGGGTGGGGCTCTGTGAGGCTGGGCGGGGCTCTGTGAGGCTGGGTGGGGCTCTGAGACTGGGCGGAGGTGGTGGGGCGGGGCTCTGTGATTCTGGGGGCGGGGCTCTGTGAGGCTGGGCGGGGCTCTGTGAGGCTGGGTGGAGGCGGTGGGCGGGGCTCTGTGGCTGGGCGGGGCTCTGTGGCTGGGCAGAGGCGGTGGGTGGGGCTCTGTGAGGCTGGGCGGGGCTCTGTGAGGCTGGGTGGAGGCGGTGGGGCGGGGCTCTGTGAGGCTGGGCGGAGGCGGTGGGGCGGGGCTCTGTGAGGCTGGGCGGAGGAGGTTGGGGTGGGGCTCTGTGAGGCTGGGCGGGGCTCTGAGGCTGGGTGGAGACGGTGGGGTGGGGCTCTGTGAGGCTGGGCGGGGCTCTGTGAGGCTGGGTGGAGGCGGTGGGCGGGGCTCTGTGGCTGGGCGGGGCTCTGTGGCTGGGCGGAGGCGGTGGGCGGGGCTCTGTGAGGCTGGGAGCGGGGCTCTGTGAGGCTGGGGGCGGGACTCTGTGAGGCTGGCGGAGGCAGTGGGCGGAGCTCTGAGGCTGGGCGGAGGAGGTTGGGGCGCTGTACTGGCCGAGACTGACCTGCTGTCCCCTGGTGTTGCTGCAGGTCTGGGACAGCAACCGTTTGTTTCCTAGCGCAGAGGAAGCCACGCTTTTCCTGGGAACCCTGGACACGATCTTCCTCTTCTCTTACGCTGTGGTAGGTCGTAGGGGTATTCCAGCGGTTCTCGCGGGGCACGTGTGAAAGGAAGTGACTGTAGAGCTGGAAGGGGGTGAGGGGTTTTGGATTTGTGGCTGGGAGGGGCAGTGTTTCTGAGGCTGCTCTTCGTGTTCTTCCCATCCGTTCATGTGTCAGTGGAGCCTTTACAGGGATGGGAAATCATCCCTGCCTCCGCAGGGCTGGGAGTGAGGGGAGACACGGTGACAAGGTGCCTTACAGGGTGGCTTTGCTGTGTGCCAAGGCGGGGAGGGGAAGTCCCAGCTGTCGCTGTTAGCGGTGGGCTGCAAGGACCTCTGGAGGAGGAGGTATTTGGGGGACGTGGCTGCAGCAGAGCAGCAGGATGAGGTCAGCGAGGCCCAGGACGCAGGCCTGCAGAGCCTTGGCGCCTCCCGAGCACTGGCAGCGGGCAGCCGCAGGACTGGCTTGTGTCTGGACGGCACACCTGCCGCCCGGGGCAGAGGCGCAGACAGCAGAACCCGGAGATGAGCTGGATGGCACACCTGCTGCCCGGGGCAGAGGCGCAGGACAGCAGAACCCGGAGATGAGCTGGGCGGCACACCTGCTGCCCGGGGCAGAGGCGCAGGACAGCAGAACCGGAGATGAGCTGGACGGCACACCTGCCGCCCGGGGCAGAGGCACAGGACAGCAGAACCCGGAGATGAGCTGGATGGCACACCTGCTGCCCGGGGCAGAGGCGCAGGACAGCAGAACCCGGAGATGAGCTGGATGGCACACCTGCTGCCCGGGGCAGAGGCGCAGGACAGCAGAACCGGAGATGAGCTGGACGGCACACCTGCCGCCCGGGGCAGAGGCACAGGACAGCAGAACCCGGAGATGAGCTGGATGGCACACCTGCTGCCCGGGGCAGAGGCGCAGGACAGCAGAACCGGAGATGAGCTGGGCGGCAGGTTGGGGTGGGGCTCAGGACAGAGGCGCAGGACAGCAGAACTGGAGATGAGCTGCACTCTCTGAAGTTTTTGTTGTAGGTCCTCATTAGAACATTTAAAATGACGTAGAATTGTATTTATGGGGAACAGTGTGCTATTTTGATCTATGTATACATTATAGAAAGATGAGTCAAGCCAGTTAACGTATCTACTGCCTTGCCAGTTCACCAGTTTTTCTGGGAGGAGAGTTAAACAGAGGTGAAGGTGATTGGATCCGAGGAAGCAGTACCGGGGTGCGGGGTGGTGGCTCTGAGCGGTGTGGGAGGTGGCTATGAGCCGTGTGGGAGGTGGCTCTGAGCCGTGTGGGAGGTGGCTCTGAGCCGTGTGGGAGGTGGCTCTGAGCCATGTGGGAGGTGGCTCTGAGCCATGCGGGGAGGTGGCTCTGAGCCGTGTGGGAGGTGGCTCTGAGCCATGTGGGAGGTGGCTCTGAGCCATGCGGGGAGGTGGCTATGAGCCGTGTGGGAGGTGGCTCTGAGCGGTGTGGGAGGTGGCTATGAGCCGTGTGGGAGGTGGCTCTGAGCGGTGCGGGGAGGTGGCTCTGAGCGGTGTGGGAGGTGGCTCTGAGCGGTGTGGGAGGTGGCTCTGAGCCGTGTGGGAGGTGGCTCTGAGCGGTGCGGGGAGGTGGCTCTGAGCGGTGTGGGAGGTGGCTCTGAGCGGTGCGGGGAGGTGGCTCTGAGCGGTGTGGGAGGTGGCTCTGAGCGGTGTGGGAGGTGGCTCTGAGCCGTGTGGGAGGTGGCTCTGAGCGGTGCGGGGAGGTAGAGCCTGCAGTATTTGTTTCCTGTCAGACGTGCGGTAGAAGAGACAGGGATGCGTGAAGGGCACCCCCAGGTGCAGCCGTCGCAGCAGAGTGGGAGGCTCTGACACAAGTTTTGAGGGACTCACCTTTGGTTACATTTGAGGGACCTGTTATGGCCCAAATGAGGAAGAACAGACACCTGGTTCTTTTTTTTTTTTTTTTTAATTAATTTATTTATTTGAGAGGCAGAGTTACATCAAATGGCTGCAACGGCCAAGCTTCCTCCTGGTCTCCCATGTGGTCAGGCACCAGGCACGTGGGCCATCTTCCACTGCTTTCCCAGGTGCGCTAGCAGGGAGCTGGATCCTAAGAGAAGCAGCTGGGACAGGAACCAGCGCCCGTACGGGATGTTGGTGTCACAGGTTGAGGCTTAGCCTACGTGGCCGCAGCACCAGCCACTGTTGCCTGTCTTTAAAATGTGTCCACTTTGGGGCTGGCACTGTGGCTTCATGAGTTGAGCTGCCACCTGTGACACCGGCATCCCATGTGGGTGCCAGTTTGTGTCTGGGCTGCTCCTTCTCAGCTCCCTGTTAACAGCCTGGGAAAAGCAGTGGAGGATAGCCCAAGTGCTTGGGTCACTGCCACCCACGTGGGAGACCTGGATGAAGCTCCTGGCTCCTGGCTTCAGTCTGGCTCCACTTGGGGAGTGAACCAGTGGATAGAAGTTCTCTCTCTCTCTCTGTTTTTCCTTCTCTCTCTGCAACTCTGACTTTCAAATAAATAAATAAATCTTTAAAAATAGTGTCTTCTTATTAAAAGCATTTTAATTATCAGTGTCCTGGCAGTGTGCAATACTGTGTGGAAGTTCCAAAGTCATCTCTGAATATTTATTTATTATTGGACTATCTTCTCTTCGAAGAGGGGACCTGTGGGAGCAGTCGGAGCAGATCTTACTTATGTAGCCGAGCCTCACCATGAGCTGAGCATTTCCTGGACAAAACCCTGTGGTACAGTTTGGAGCACGCCACGCTGGTGACGGGGCGCCTCCTTCTCTTTGTTCCTTTCATGGAGTTCTTTCTTTCTTTCTTTCTTTCTTTCTTTCTTTCTTTCTTTCTTTCTTTCTTTCTTTCTTTCTTTTTTTTTGAGTTTCTATATGTTTCGTACAGATGCAATTATAATTTTAAAAAAGGTTTTTAGTTATTTGAAAAGCAGTGATACTCCCTTTTGCTGGCTCACTTCCCAAGTGCCAGCCGCAGTGTCGGCCAGGCCAGGCTACCGCCGGGAGCGTGGGACTCAGCCTGGGTGTCCGCGTGGGTGGCGGAAGCCCAGCTGCCTGCACCATCACCTGCTGCCTCCCGTGGTGTGCGTGAGCCGGAACGCTGCTCCTGGGCGTGCAGCCAGGACTCAAACTCAGGCACCCAGATACAGGATGTGGCTTTCCCAAGTGGCGTCTCAACTGCTGTGCCAAACGCCCAACCCTCATAGTTGTTTTTTTTTTTTTTTTAAAGACTTATTTATTCAAATGAGTTCTGATAGAGACAGATCTTCCACTGGCTGGTTTACTCCCCAGATGGCTGCAGTGGCGGGGCCTGTGCCAAGCTGAAGCCAGGAGCTTTGTCGTCTCCCACGTGGGTGCAGGGGCCCAAGCACTTGGCCCGTCCTCTGCTGCTTTCCCAGGCCACAGCAGGGAGCTGGACCGGAAGTGGAGTAGCCGGGACTGGAACCATGCCCTGATGGATGCCGACGTCGCAGGCGGCAGCTTTACCCGCTACGCCACAGTGCCAGCCCCGCCTTGGCAGTTTTTTTGAAGAGGCAGTGTACACTGAAAAGACCAACTCTGCTTTCTGTCATGGTTGGCTAGCCGGGTTAGACTCTTTTGCCTTTTTAAATATTTATTTATTTACTTGAGAGCTAGACTTACAGAGGGAGAGACAGAGAGAGCGGTTCCTTCCATCCTTCAGTTCACTCCCCAATGGCAGCAACACCTAGAGCTGGCCAGGCTGAAGCCAGGAGCCAGGAGTTTCATTCAGATCTCCCACGTGGATGCAGGGGCCCAGCACTTGGGTTATCATCCCCTGCTTCCCCGGTGCACTAGCAGGGAGCTGGATCGGAAGTGGGCAGCCGGGACTTGACCTGTGCTGACGTGGGACGCAGGTTCTGCAGGCCGCAGCGAACCCGCTGTGTCACGGTGCTGGCACCTGAGAAGTCTGTTCCCTTTATTATTCATAGCAAAAGACTGTGTGTGTGAGTGACAGCAGGGGGCCATCGAGTCTGCTTGAATGCTTAGCTACACCTCTTTTGAGGAAGTGAGAGCTTAATGATGAGTGAGAAACATTTATTACCACCTCCATCGTCTGGACGTTCTACAATATTGAGACAGTTAATTTGGTAGAAATACTTGGTCCTGTCTGAACTTAGGGTTTACGTGAAGACCTTTATTTATTGTCTGTATTTATGGGAGAAACTTACAGTCTTGCTGTCTCTTTCCTGCCATGACCTCAGCATTTTAATTCCTGCCACACTGTGGGAGGAGAGCAAAAGGTAGGACGTTCTGTACCTGTTAGTGGCTCTGCCTCTCCTCCGGCCACTTGTGCTGTCATGAAGCCCAGGGTCAGAGTAAACGGGCAGCCAGTGTGCCCTGGAGGCTTCTGTCCCACCTGTTACAAGGTTGGAGCTGAAGCTGCAGGACACAGTTACACATCCTAACTGCTATGCAAACAGCTGAGAGACGTCCCTCTGGGAAGCTGATAAGTGGTGTGTATTCTTTTTTTTTAAGAGATGTATTTGAAAGTCAGAGTTACAGAGAGGCAGAGGCAGAGAGAGGTCTTCCATCTGCTGGTTCACTCCTCAGTTGGCCACAGTGGCCAGAGCTGTGCTGATCCGAAGCCAGGAGCCAGGAGCTTCTTCTGGGTCTCTCACGTGGGTGCAGGGACCCAAGTACTTGGGCCATCTTCTACTGCTATCCCAGGCCGTAGAGAGAGCTGAATTGGAAGTAGAGCATCTGGGACTTGAACAGGCGCCCATATGGGATGCTGGCACTGCAGGTGGTGGCTTTACCCACTATGCTACTGCGCTGGCCCCAGTGTGTTTATTCTTAGAAAGTGATTATATTTGGGGCCGGTGGTATAGCATAAAGGGTCAAGCTGCTGCTTGCAGTGCTGCTGGCATCCCATATGGGCACCGGTTCTAGTCCCAGCTGCTCCACTACCGATTCAGCTCCGTGCTATGGCCTGGGAAAGCAGTAGAAGATGGTCCAAGTGCTTGGGCTCCTGGACCCATTTGGAGACCTGGAGGAGGCTCCTGGCTTCAGATTGGCCCAGCTCTGGCTGTTGCAGCCTTTTGGGGAGTGAACCAGTGGATGGGAGACTTCTCTTTCCGCCTCTGCCTCTCTGCAACTCTGCCTTTCAAATAAATAAATCTTTAAAAAAAAAAAATTCCAACAGCAATTAAATAAAGTGATTATATTTGTGTGCTTGTTTTATTAGTTTTTTTTTTTTTAGTAATAACTGGCATTCCCTTTGACTTTTTTTTTAAAGATTTATTTATTTATTTGAAAGAGTTTACAGAGAGGCAGAGGCAGAAAGAGAGAGAGAGCCCAAGAGAGAAAGGTCTTCAATTCCCTGGTTCACTCCCAAATGGCCACAATGCCTGGAGCTTCTTCCGGGCCTCCTGCGTGGGTGCAGGGGCCCAAGAATTTGGGCCATCTTCTGCTGTTTTCTCAGGCCATAGCAGAGAGCTGAATCAGAAGTGGCGCAGCTGGGACTTGAACCGACGCCCATATGGGATGCTGGCACTGCAGGCGGTGGCTTTACCCTGCTTCACCACAGCGCGCCCCTGACTTTTTTTTTTTTTTTTTTTTTTTAAAGAGATTTATTTATTTGAAAGGCAGAGAGAGAGGGAGAGAGCATCCATCCACTGGTTCACTCCTCAAATGGCCACAATGGCCAAGGCTGGGTCAGACCAAAGCCAGGAGCCAGGAGCTTCTTCTGGGTCTCTCACAGTGGTGCAGGGTCCTGAGCACTTGGGCCATCCTCTGCTGCTTTCCCAGGTGCGTAGGCTGGGAGCTGGATTGGAAAGTGGAGCAGCTGACTCTTGAACCTGCACCCTTATGGGATGCCGGTGCTGCAGGCACTGGCTTAACCTGCTGCACCACAGCGCTGACCCAGAGTTATTCTTGTTTTCTCCCTCGGGGAATCAGGTAAAACCAGAGTGCGCTCTGAATTACGGTGCTGAGTGCGGTCTAGGATGCAAAGCTCCTGGTCACTTCCTGAAACATCTGTGGAACCAGCCTGTCGAGGCAGGCGAGATTTAGTTCTAAGTCCTCAGCGTTTTGTTGGCGGCATGTGCTTTGCAGTGCTTGCAACTTTTCCAGACTGTGATGTGATTGAAACTGTAAGTCAAATGTTCTGTTTTTAGGGTCTTTTCATCAGTGGCATCGTTGGGGATCGGCTGAACTTGCGATGGGTTCTGTCTTTCGGCATGTGCTCTTCTGCCTTGGTGGTGAGTTGCGAAGGTCTTGCGGGTGTTGTTATTTTGGTTAGGTATTCTATAGTCCAAGTAACCCCCGTACTCTTCTCTGTAGGCCAGAGCAGTGATATTGGTGCTCAGTGTTCAGTTCCTGGCGTGAGTCTTTTAGAGACGACTCAGGCCCTTTCGTGGGCTCTCGGGCACCTGCAGGGTCTCGGAGAGTCTGCGGAGCAGCGTCAGGGCCCTTCCTGGGCGCAGCCTCCTCGCAGCCGGAGCTGCCCTCCGCCTCGCCTGCTGCTCAGACCTGACCGCCTTCCTCAGCCCACCCTGCTGCTCTCTGCCTTTCGCTTTTGCTCCGCTGGGAGTGGCCCCTTCAGCCTCTGTGTCCACATCAGGTCCTGGGCCAGCTGGCACCGCTTCCACAATGCCCGGCTCTGCCAGCCCCTCTCCTGGGAGCAATCACTGTTCCTCTTCTCTGCTCCCAAGCCGGGGTCCCCTCGCAGGCTGGGGTCCCTTACGTGGTCTGCTTGGAGCCTGGCCATTTCTCTTCCAGCCAGGCCCTCCCTAGGAGTGGGTGGCATGTGAGTCATGATCGCGGATTTTCTAGATGGTGCAGCCGCGGTTTCCTCCCACCTTCTGTGAATTCCCTGTGCCTCAGCCTCTGCCTTCGAGAAGGTGGATTCCATATCACCTTCTCCCAGGCTCGGCGTGGGGCCGCTAGGAGTGCCTGGACGTTGGCTTTTGGAACAGTGCCTAGAGCCTTAATTGCTGTGTGGGGCAAGATCCAGGCCTGCTTCACCTTGATTTGCTTACTGGCTCCTAGCGAGAGGTTTTTTGATTGACAGAGCACACGGGTTATCAGTGTCTCACTGTCTGCCGTGTGATGCAGGGAGGAGGTCTCCCCTTACCATTTTAGAGATGGAAGCACTTTGTTCACAGGCTGCTCACTTATTTCTAAGCGTCCATATACTTTTAAAATTTTTTCAAGTATTAAAAGTTGCAGTGTGTGCGTCAGCCCACCCTTCCTGTGAGCAGTTCTGTGTTGGAGCGAACAGTGTAGTTGTCGTCACCGCCCCTCCCCCTGCAGCCCTTGGCAGCCTCTCCCAGTTTTTCTGTCTTTAGACTTCCACTTGTAACTAGAATCAGACAGCCATATGTACTGCTTTGTTTTTTCCAAACCCACGGCAAGTATTTCTGAAATCGACTTCGACTGCACGTGAGGAACCGGCCGCTGGTGGGAGGTGCTGAACGAGCCGCGTGGGCCCCCTCACACGGAGGCTGCTGCAGTCCCGGCAGCTCCACTCGCTGGACTCTGACCCAGCTGAGCCTGGCACTGCCCTCTGGGGATTGCCATTCCCCTCGTAGGCGCGGCAGAGAGAGGTCCAGTCAAGAGAGGTAAAATGAAGTACAGTACGAGGCATTAGCTTTTTTTTTTTTTTTTTTTAAGATTTATTTATTTATTTGAAAGGCAGTTACAGAGAGACGGAGGCAGAGAGAGAGAGAGAGAGAGAGAGAGAGAGGGGTCCTCCATCTGCCAGTTCACTCCCCAGGTGGCCACTATGGCTGGAGCTGTGCTGATGCGAAGCCAGGAGCCAGGAGCTTCTTCCGGGTCTCCCACGCGGGTGCAGGGGCCCAAGCACTGCTTTCCCAGGCCACAGCAGGGAGCTGGATCAGAAGAGGAGCAGCGGGGACTCAAACAGGCGCCCAGGTGGGATGCTGGCACTGCCGGCAGCAGCCGCACCCGCTACACCACAGCGCCGGCCCCAGAGGCGTTGGCTTCTGCAGACGAAGATGCAAGCAGAAGGGTGACGGTGCCGTGGCTTTCTGTCACCGGGTCTCCGCGTCTGGTCAGCGGTGACCTGGTGCTGCCTCTGAGCGGGAGCGTTGTCGAGTCGCTGCTGGCCCCGGGTGTGTGCTGAATTCATTTCCTGTTGCTGTGCGAGTCACATGTCCCTCTCTCCCCCTCTCCCTGAAGGTGTTTGTCTTCGGCACGGTCACCGAGTGGCTGCGTTTCTACAACAGATGGCTGTACTGCGGCCTGTGGATCGTGAACGGCCTGCTGCAGAGCACGGGGTGGCCCTGCGTGGTTGCTGTCATGGGCAACTGGTTTGGGAAAGCTGGGTACGCCACTCCTTCCCCTCCTGGACTGTGTTGATGTGCTTTTCACGTTGGATCATTCGGGCTTTCTGCAAAGCCAACTGATTTTGTGCTCTGGACGGTGCCCGCATCTTCCCTCTGGTTAGAAGGTCAGAGCAGTTCGGGGAGCCTAGGTTTCGTGTTGGAGCCCACTGGGATGGGGCTGACCTCAGGGGTGGTGTAGGCCAGCGAGATGCAGTGGCTCTGTGGGCCTGCGTGCAGTGCGGCTGAAGCGCCTCTCCCATCAGGACGCACAGGCCCCGTCCCACCCTGCCTGTGGCTCCCTCTGAGTTTGCTCTTTCTCCCAACCCCACCGCCCCTGTTTTTGGGACCCAGTGACCAACTTCAACCTTTGGCATTGGCGATAAGGAAACTGAAGCCAGGAGTCGCCTGTGAGGCGTGGCCTAGGTCACGTGACAGGGACTCAGGTGAACTTAATGAGACTGAACGTTGCCCCCAAGCTTTCAAGTACCCGTTAGACGGTTTATGTTGGACTTTACCGGTGTGGTGTGACTTAACCTTCATTTTGTAGGGAGGAGGTGAGTTGAGGGAATGAAGACTGCGTTATTGTTTGCCATTGCTGTGGCGCTCGATGCAGGGATTTTATCATTTTTCCTGGGCTGATGGTTTTGTGTTGTCAGATGCATTTTTACCTCCGGGAAGGCTCAGCACTCTTTGTGTTCCGTTCTTTCGTTTGGGGACCAGTGCAGGCAGCAGGTGCTGGCCGCCCACTGCGGTGGGCACGTGCTCTGGCTGTAGCCTCCCCGCTTGCACAGTGCGAGGTCACGTGCTTGTCCGTGATCTGTAGCACTGTGACACTCCACTGTAAAGTGTCTGTGGCTAGGCTGGGCATCACTCTGATTCTGTTTCAGCCTGCTGGTGACTTCTGTGGCATTTTAACTCTCGCACCTGGTTTAACAGAATTGCTTTGTAAAAGGCATTTCTCTGTGACTTTTTTTTTTTTCTTAAAGATTTATTTTATTTATTTGAAAGGCAGAGTTACAGAGAGAGGTAAGAACAGAGAGAGAGATCTTCCATCCACTGGTTCACTCCCCAGATGGCTGCAACGGCTGGAGCTGCGCTGATCTGAAGCCTGGAGCCAGGAGCTTCTTCCAGGTCTCCCACATGGGCGCAGGGGCCCAAGCACTTGGGCCGTCTTCCACTGCTTTCCCAGGCCATAGCATAGAGCTGGATTGGAAGAGGAGCAGCCAGGAGTAGAACCGGCGCCCATATGGGATGCTGGCGCTTCAGGCCAGGGCTTTAACCCGCTGTGCCGCAGCGCTGGCCTCTCCCTGTGACATTTTAATGTTGTTTTGGAGTAGGTCGTGCTGCCTGCTCATGTACTGTTTTTTAAAATATTTTATTTATTTGAGAGTTAGAGTTATAGACAGAGAACGGGAAAGACAGAGAGAGAGGTCTTCCATCCGCTGGTTCACTCCCCAAATGGCTGCAACAGCCAGAGCTGTGCCGATCCGAAGTCAGGAGCTTCTTCTGGGTCTCCCACGTGGGTGCAGGGGCCTGAGGACTTGGGGCATCTTCTTCTGCTTTCCCAGGCCATAGCAGAGAGCTGGATCGGAAGAGGAGCAGCTGGGACTCAAACTAGCGCCCATATGGGATGCCAGCGCTGCAGGCGGTGGCTTTACCTGCTACGCCGCAGCGCTGGCACACATGTACTGTGGTTTTTTTTTTTTTTTTTTTACAGGCAGAGTGGACAGTGAGAGAGAGACAGAGAGAAAGGTCTTCCTTTACCGTTGGTTCACCCTCCAATGGCCGCCGCGGCCGGCGCGCTGCGGCCGGCGCACCGCGCTGATCCAATGGCAGGAGCCAGGTGCTTCTCCTGGTCTCCCATGGGGTGCAGGGCCCAAGCACTTGGGCCATCCTCCACTGCACTCCCGGGCCACAGCAGAGAGCTGGCCTGGAAGAGGGGCAACCGGGACAGAATCCGGCGCCTGACCAGGACTAGAACCCGGTGTGCCGGCGCCGCAAGGCAGAGGATTAGCCTAGTGAGTCGCGGTGCCGGCCAACATGTACTGTTTTTTATTAGAGATTTTTATTAGAGATTTTTATTTGAAGGTAACATTTTTCTATTCATGATTTTAAAAGTTATACTCAGGATACTTGTTTACTGTAAGCAAACCAGAAAATAGGAATGAATAAAGAGGAGCAACGTTTAGCCTGTCAAACGCCTGTATCTCATGGAGTGCCGGAGTTCGGTTCCCAGCTCCGGCTTCTGACTTGTGAGTCTGGCTTCCTTAGGAGAGGGTTGTCTTGGCTTCAATCATTGGGTTCCTGGCATCCGCGTGGTATGCTTGGGTTGAGTTCCTGGTTCCCGGCTTTGGCCTGGCCAGCCCTTCCCACGTGGGGATTTGGTGAGTGAACCAGTGAATAGGGATATATAATTTATGAGACAAGTAGGTCTTTGGCAGTAGTGACTGAGCAGTGTGACCACTTATTACTGGACCAATCACAAAGAAAGCCACTGCAGTTTAATTTTGAAAGAAAAGCAGTTTTTTTTTAAACTTTATTGTACAGAACAAAAGTTACAATTTTATAGTTATTTTCACACTCAGAGCATGAGTAAAAACTAGTAACTTTTTTACAAAAATATTTAGGACTCTAACAGTTAGACAATGTGCATTTACGTCTTGTCTTGTAAAGATTCATTAGGGAGAGGTCTACCTGAGAAAAGTCCCCAGTAAACCCACAGTCTTTGGCTCAGCTGACGCATCAGGAAAGTCCACAGACATCAGCTTTCTGCCAGTCTGGAGGTCTGTGTTCTTTGATCTGTTGTCATGTGTTCACAGGCTTGTACAGTGTTTGCTGAAATTGATGTCTGCTAAACGGTCTTTGCCTTAACCCATGTTGTTCCATTCAGTCCAAATACGATCTCCAGTGGATGGAGTTTTCCACTTCCAGTATGGTCTCACAGTCTTGAGCTAACAGCTCAAAGTCACTTTAAAAAGCAGCCCGTCTTCACCGGATTCTGTCCCGGTTGCTCCTCTTCCAGTCCAGCTCTCTGCTGTGGCCCAGGAGTGCAGTGCAGGATGACCCAAGTGCTTGGGCCCTGCACCCGCATGGGAGACCAGGAGGAAACACCTGGCTCCTGGCTTTGGATTGGCGCAGCGTGCCAACCGTAGCAGCCATCTGGGGAGTGAACCAACGGAAGGAAGACCTTTCTCTCTGTCTCTCTCTCTCACTGTCCACTCTGCCTGTCAAAAAAAAAAAAAAAAAAAACAACCAGCCCGTCTTGTCCAGTTACACTCATCCGTTGGCTTGTCCACAGCTGTCAGTGCAGACCGTCTTTGGAGGAAAGCAGTTTACAAACAGGTGACCCGGACGGTCCACCGGATCTCCCACAGCTAAAATCGCAGTTTCTGCCAGCTAGCTTCCTTCTGATGGGCCCGCCAGGACCCTCCTGATGGGCTAGCGTGTTTGGCAGTGTTGGGCATTGTAGAACTGGAGAGGACTTTGAGACTCAGGTCATTTGTCTTCCACACGGGGAAACGGAGTGATGTCCCGCGAACCTGGCCCGACATGGCTGTTACTTCCGTTCACTCGTGCTGCTGCTCCTGTATGTCAGGGTTGTGTTTTGTTTTGTTTGTAAATTTTGTTTATTTATTTGGGAAGCAGAAATAGAGCTTCTGTTCACTGGTTCACTCCCCAAATGCCTGTAATGACCAAGGCTGGGCCGGGGCCGAAGCCGGGAGTCGGGAGCCAGGAGCGCAGGTCTCCCGTGTGGGCAGCAGGGACTTGCTGCCTCGCGGAGTCTGCACTCCCAGGCAGCTGGAGTCAGGTGCTGAACCCAGGCCTACCTAACCAGTGTTCTCACGGCTGGGCTAAGCACCCGCCCCTGAGGCATGATTTTGCAACAGATGTTGACTCAGCGTCCAGCACTTGTTCTTTGCAGAGTATAGCTTCCTACAGGCGAGGACACCGAGTGTTACCTTGTGACCTGTGTGTGGTTACACAGCTGGGAGTGGCAGAGCCCCGGCTGTCACTGAACGTGTTGTTTCCTTATTCCGGTATAACATTCCTTACGTATCAGTGAGGTTAGAAAAGTGTTGAGGCCGGTGCCGCGGCTCACTAGGCTAATCCTCCGCCTTGGGGTGCCGGCACCCCGGGTTCTAGTCCCGGTCGGGGCGCCGGATTCTGTCCCGGTTGCCCCTCTTCCAGGCCAGCTCTCTGCTGTGGCCCGGGAGTGCAGTGGAGGATGGCCCAAGTACTTGGGCCCTGCACCCCATGGGAGACCAGGATAAGTACCTGGCTCCTGCCATCGGATTAGCGCGGTATGCCGGCCGTAGCGTGCCAGCCGCGGCGGCCATTGGAGGGTGAACCAACGGCAAAGGAAGACCTTTCTCTCTGTCTCTCTCTCTCACTGTCCACTCTGCCTGTCAAAAAAAAAAAAAAAAAAAAAAAGTGTTGAAAGAGTAGGAATGTGGACTTAGCACAGTGTGTTATCGCATGCATCAAATAGAATAAAACATGAATGTGACCTTTAAAAAAGTTAACCTTTGAAAACCGTTTTCCTTTGAGCAACCCTACTGCTGTTCCCAAGGTCAAGCTAGCCATTTCCCTGAGACGATTGTAACAGATTCTCTCCCCTAGACTCCTCCTCTGCCCAGCCATTTAAAAAAATTTTTTTTAAGATTATTTATTTGAGAGGCAGAGTTAGAGGAAGGGAGGGACAGAGAGAGCAGAGAGAGAGGTCTTCCATCGTCTGGTTCACCCCCCAGTGGCCACAACGGCTAGAGCTGGGCCCACCCAAAGCCAGGAGCCAGGAGCTTCTTTCAGGTCTCCCATGTGTGTGCAGGGGCCCGAGGACTTGGGGCATCTTCCATTGCTTTCCCAGGGCATAGCAGAAAGTGGATCAGAAGAGGGGCAGCTGGGACTCGAACTGGTGCCCACATGGGATGCTGGTGCTGCAGGTGGAGGCTTAACATACCATGCCACAGCGCTGGACCTTATCCATTTTTTTTAAAAAAATGACTTTACTAAGGTACACAATAAGCTGCACACGTTTGAAATGTGCTTTTTGGTTAGTCTTGGTTGTGTACACCTGGAAACCACCATCTCAGTGAAGGTGATGAACACATCCGACACACCCAAGAGTTCCTTCATGCCCCTGGGTGATGGACTCTTCCACTGACTGCTCTCTGTCACTTAATTTGAATTAAAAAAGTTATTTAAATGGAACCATACAGTGTGTATTCTTTGTCCTTTTTTTGTCTTTTTTTTTTTTTTTTTTGAAAAGATCTAGTTTACAGGCAGAGTTAGAGAGAGAGAGAGGTGGAGGGAGGAGGAGGAGAGCTCTTCCAGCTGGATCTCCCATGTGGGTGACGGGCCATCGTCCACTGCTTTCCCAGGCTCATTATTCGCAGGGAGCTGGATTGCAAGTGGAGCAGCTGGACTAGAACTGGTGCTCCCATGGGATGCCGGCGTTACAGGCAGCAGGCTAACCTGCTGGCCACTATGCCAGCCTCTGTCTGCCAGTTATTACTCAGCATAATTGAAGACTCATGCACATTGTATGTGTTGCTAGGTCATTCCTTTTGGTGACTGTGTGTGTGCCCAAGCACAGTGTATTGTTTATCTCTTCACCTCTTGGCGAACATTTGGGTTGTTTTCAGTTTCTGGCTACCACAAGTGAGGCTGCTGTGAGCATGTGTGTTCAAGTTCTTGTACAGACATATGCTTTCCCTTCTCCTGGATTCATAGCCAGGAGTAGAGTGGCAGGTCGTGTGGTGGGTGTTTACCTTTTTAAGAAACCAGCAATTTCTCCCGAAGTGGTCGCTCCGTTTCACGTTCCTCGCGGTGGTGTGGAAGAGTTCTGGTTGCTCTGCATCCGTGCTGACACTGGAATCAGAGGCAGAGCCGAGACCCGCGCCCAGCACCATGTGTGATAAGGGGTGTGTGTGTCCCAAGGGGCATCTTAGTCTGTGCAGAATGCCTGCTGCGTCGTGTATGTGTGTGTGTGTCTAGTGATTTGTTTATTTACTTGAAAGTCAAGGTTACAGAAATAGAGGGAAGGACAGAGTTCTTCATCTGTTGGCTCACTCCCCAGATGGTTGCGATGACCAGGGCTGAGCCAGGCCGAAGCCAGGAGCTTCATCCAGCTCCCCCATGTAGGTGCAGGGGCCCAAACACTTGGACCATCCTCTTCTGCTTTCCCAGGCCATTAGCAGGGAGCTAGATCAGAAGTGGAGCAGCCAGGACTCCAACTGTTATCCAGATGGGACGCTGATTTCACAGCCTAACCTGTGCCACAACACCTGCCCCTTTTGTGATCTTTTTTTTTTTCATGTTTTTTTTTTTTTTTAGTGTATGTAAAGTATCTTGAAATCTTGCTGCCTTTTCAAAAAATATTTATTTTGAGATGATTGTAGATTCTTGCTCTTAAGCATTCTGTCACTTGTTTTTGTTTCATTTTAATGTTTGTTTTCACCTATTTGAAAGAGCAATAGTGAGAGAGAGAGTGTGTGTGTGAGAGCTTCCATCTGCCATTCACTCTTCAGATGCCCACAGCAGCCAGGGACGGGAACCCCAGCTGGTCTCCCACAAGCATGTGGGCGGCTTCTGTCTTTCCAGGCACATTAGCAGGAAGCAGAATCAGAAGCAGAGTAGCTGGGACTCAGGTATGATACGGGTATTCTAAACTGTAGTTTAACTGTGCCACAGTGCCTCTCCTGTTTTCTTATCCTTGAGTTCTGAGAGTTCCTTAGACACCAGAGACGAGTCTCTGATCACATGGATGACACGCAGATATTTTCTCCGAGTTTTTGGCTTATCTTTAAGTTTTCTTAACTGTCTGTTGATGAACTCTTAAGTTGAACTTTAATAAAATCTTAGACCTGATGTTGTGTCTTTTTGATGTATTTAGAAAAGCTTTAAAATGGAATGTTGATTCTTTTTAACGTGAGCCTTCACTGTTTTAGCCATGTTCTGTTTTTGAACTGTGCGAACCTTCCTTCTGATTTGTCTCCTCTTGTCTTCCACCTCTCTCCACTTTAGACGAGGGGTTGTGTTTGGTCTGTGGAGTGCCTGTGCGTCAGTGGGCAATATTTTGGGAGCGTGCCTAGCTTCTTCTGTTCTGCAGTATGGTTATGAGGTAGGTATTTTTTTTTCTCAGCTTTTCTGTGTGTGTTAACTAAATAAAACGGTGGCTATTTAAAACCAACTGTAGTTCTGTCTCGGACAAATCTTGTCTTAAAAGTGAACAAACTCATGATAAATTCAAATGCATAAGAAATCATTTATATCTGAAGACTTTTTTTTTAAAGATTTATTTATTTATTTTAAAGAGTTACACGCAGAGAGAAGGAAGAGACAGAGAGAGAGAGAGAGAGAGAGAGAGGTCAGTCTTCCATCCGCTGGTTCACTCCCCAATTGGCTGCAACAGCTGGAGCTGTGCCGATCTGAAGCCAGGAGCCAGGAGCTTCTTCAGGGTCTCCCATGTGGTGCAGGGGCCCAAAGACTTGGGCCATCTTCTACTGCTTTCCCAGGCCACAGCAGAGAGCTGGATCAGAAGAGGAGCAGCCAGGACTCCAACTAGTGCCCATATGGGATGCTGGCACTGCAGGCAGCAGCTTTACCTGCTGTGCCACAGCACCAACCCCGCCAAACACTGTTAAGAGAGCCTGAAGACATATAGCAGTTGAGAGAAAATATTGGCAACTCATGTTACAGATAAAGGGTTAATGATTAAAGGGCCCCTGCAAATTGTTAAGAAAGAGACCAACAACACACACAAAGAAAAGTGAAGAATTTGAGTGCTTCACGGAAAAGCTTGTGAACATATGAAAACATACTCTGCTCCACTCAGTAGCTTATTCAGTGACGTCCTCTGTGTGGCCCCAGCTACTAGAGAATACAGCACCGGCCAAGAGAGACAAACATCTCTGTCCTTTCGGAGGGGTAGAGAAATGCAAAGTAAAGCTCCCCCGGAAAGATCCCAAAGTTTGCCGGCATGCTGTGTGTCTGAGGCTGTGGAGGAAGACCCAGAACCCTCAGAGCTCTCTCCCTGTGGTGATGTCTGCCAAACGGCCCGTGCTCTGGCTGAGCGCGTCCAGCTGCTGGGACTTAGCCACGCAGGGGGCTGTGCTGGGAGCCTGCACAGAGCGATGTGTCTGCAGGGTTTTTCATTTCAGTGTTGTTAGTAACAGCCAAAGACTGAAAACCAATGTCTGCCGATAGCGACCTGGTTAAACCCCAGTACAAAGGAGCACTCTGCGGCTGCAAAGTAGAATTAGGACCTTCCTTGGGTACCGAGTAGAGATCTGTGCCCTGGGCGGATCTCGAAGTGTGTTAATGAAGAAAGCAAGGGTGCAGACTAGTGTGTATTGAATAACGCCATTTGTGTGAGAAGGAAGAAGGAATTAGTGTTTTTCTTGCACGTTTCTAAGGCAGTCTCTGACAGTAAAAGTTAAATGGCAGCCATGGTTACCTGTTGGGGCACTTGGGTGTGGGGTGGTGAGAGGGAGAGTTTTTGCTGTATGTCTACTGCTTTTTGTTCCTTGAATCATGTGACTCTATTGCTTATTCAAAAGCCTAAATAGTTGTTAGTTTTTTAAAAAGTAGATGCATGTTAAAGTAGCCCGCCAAGGGCGTTGGTCTACTTAGGATCAAGAAGCCCTCATGGTCACTTTCATCCCAGCCCTCTTAGCTTTATGCTGGGATTGGTTAGATAAGAATTTGCTTAGATATTTGGTTAGATAGGAATTTCAGTTCACCCTTCATGCTGCTTCCAGATTTGACTTCTGAAAATATCACTTTAATTTTGGCTGCTTATTTGTTTAAAAATTCAGACAGCCTGTTCCAGACTCCATTCTTAAATAAAATCCATCTGTGTAGCTTGAGAATTCAGCTGTGTAGAATGGTGGTTAAGAGTCTTTAATTTTTTTTAAAGATTTATTTATTTGAAAGGCAGAGTTACAGAAAGAGAGAGAGGTCTTCCATTTGCAGGTTCACTCCTGAGGGCTGCAATGGCTGGAGCTGGGCTGGTCTGAAACCAGGAACTTCATTTGGGTCTCCCATGTGGGTGCAGGAGACCAAGCACTTGGGCCATCTTCCGCTGCTTTCCCAGGCACATTAACGGGGGGCTGGATTGGAAGTGGAGCAGCCAAAACTCAAACTGGCATTCGTAATGGATGCTGGCATCGCGGGTGGCAGCTTTATCCACTATGCCACAGTGCTGGCTCTGAGAGTCTGTAATCTTTTATTGGGTTTATTCCTTAGCATCCCCTAAGCCTTCTACCTCAGTCACTCAACAAGCTTTTTGTCTCAATGCCCACTGTGCACCTTGGCTTGGGTTACACCTGGGATGATGGGCAATTGCTATGATTTCTTAACTCCTCTCTAAATCATTATCTAGCTATGCCAGCCTCTAGGTGTTCTGAATTCCTATATGAGTGGTCTTCAAAAACTTCTTGGAAAATATGTATCATGAAACATCTGCATGGATTTAAAATTTTTTTTTTAAAAAAGATTTACTTATTTTGAAAGTGTTACGAAGAGAGGGAGAGACAGAGACAGAGGGAGATATCTTCCGTCTGCGGTTTTACTCCCCAGATGGCCACAATGGCCAGGGCTGGGCTGGGCCAAAGCCAGGAGCCTCATCCACATCCCCCACGTCGGAACAGGGGCCCAAGTACTTGGCCTATCTTCTGCTGCTTGTCCCAGGCCGTTAGCAGGGAGCTGGGTCAGAAGTGGAGCAGCTGGGGCCGCCGCCACGGCTCACTAGGTTAATCCTCCGCCTTGCGGCACCAGCACACCGGGTTCTAGTCCCGGTCGGGGCGCCGGATTCTGTCCCAGTTGCCCCTCTTCCAGGCCAACTCTCTGCTGTGGCCAGGGAGTGCAGTGGAGGATGGCCCAAGTGCTTAGGCCCTGCACCCACATAGGAGACCAGGATAAGTACCTGGCTCCTGCCATCGGATTAGTGCGGTGCGCCAGCCGCGGTGGCCATTGGAGGGCGAAACAACGACAAAGGAGGACCTTTCTCTCTGTCTCTCTCACTATCCACTCTGCCTGTAAAAAAAAAAAAAAAAAAAAATGGAGCAGCTGGGACGTGAACTCTGGTGCCCATATGGGATGCTAACATTGTAGGCAGTGGCTTTACCCATTTTGCCACAACGCCAACCCCCAAAAAGATTTTGCACCAAAATACACTCCTCCTGTAATCCCAGTTTCCACAGATTGGATGAAGTGCCCTGTACGTGCTTCTCAATGGGGCTGGGCCTGCTCATTTACTCCGCTACACTGTTGCCTTTTGATACCATTCTGTACATTGTTCATAACTTCAGCTGGATATAGTATTTTGCAGGGCAGATAATGTGTCTTTTGTGGGAGGCTGCATGATACAAAGACTGAGATTTAGGGAGCCAGTCCTGATCTCGCAATTGTAATACATGCTACTTTTTTTTAAAAAAAGGAAAAATATATTTTTAGTTTTGTTTGAAAGGCAGAAAGAGAGACAAAGATCTTCCATTTACTTTGTTCACGCTTCAAATGTGTGCAACAGCTGGGGCTGGTCCAGACTGAAGCCAGTGGCTTGTAACTCCATCCAGGTTTGCCCTGTGGGTGCCAGGGACCCAAGTCTTTGAGCCATCATCTGTTATAGGAAACTGGGGTCGAAGAGGAGACAGGATGCTCCAAGGTGGCATGCGGGCGTCCCAAGCAGCGTCTTGACCTCTGTGCCACAGGCTTGTGCTGGTAGTGCCACTTACCCAGTGGCCTTAATGATCCTCTCCAGCCTCAGAGAGGCTCCAGGAAAAATGAAGTGAGAAATGTTTGCTTCCAGTCTCCTCTCCTTCCTGCTCACCTCTCTGGCACCTCCACACACGCACTTCTAATAAATATGTCCAAGGGGCCGGCGCTGTGGTGGCCTGCAGTGCCGGCATCCCATATGGGCACCAGTTGTTGTCCTGGCTGCTCCACTTCTGACCCAGCTCCCTGCTTATGTGCCTGGGAAAGCAGTGGAGGATGGCCCAAGTCCTTGGGCCCCTGCACCCACGTGGGAGACCCAGAAGAAGCTCCAGGCTCCCGGCTTCAGATCAGCGCAGCTCCGGCCATTGCAGCCATTTGAGAGGTGAACCAGTGATGGAAGACCTCTCTCTCTCTCCCTCTGACTCTGCCTTTCAGATAAATAATAAATCATTCAGAAAGTTAATAGAAAATGGAATTCAATGGTGAATCTTAGAATAAATAAATAAATAAACAAATAAACAAACAAGCCTATGATGACTACTCCCAGCTGTGACTCCCTCTCCTCTGCTCTCCTCCAGTATGCCTTCCTGGTGACGGCGTCTGTGCAGTTTGCTGGTGGGGTGGTCATCTTCTTTGGACTCTTGGTGTCGCCAGAAGAAATCGGTGAGGAGAAACTGTCTCTCTTACTCCCTATGTGCCACTGTTAGGGGTGAAGGGCGATCTGAGGCTGGAAACCCGAATCTCTCTCCTGGGAAAACGTGGGCTCCTCTCAGTGAACTCAAGGAGCGCTGTTCCTGCTGTGTGTCCTGTCGGTGTCGTAGGCGGCCCCGGTGCAGCTGCGTGTGTCTCTGGGGCGTCTTGTCCTCCTTCTACTGAGATAGGAGACACTTAGCATTTGCAGTTTTTTTAAAAAAGATTTATATATTTGAAAGAGTTAGAGAGAAGGAGAAACAGAGAGATCTTCCTTCTGCTGGTTCATTCCCCAAATGGCCACAGTGGCCAGGGGCTGGGTTGGTCTGAGGTCAGGAGCCAGGAGCTTCCTCTGGGTCTCCCATGTGGGTGCAAGGACCCAAAGTCCTGGGTCATCCTCCACTGCTTTCTCAGGTGCATTAGCAGAGAGCTGAATCAGAAGTGGAGCATCTGGGACTTGAAGTGGTGCCCATATGGGATGCCAGCTCTGTAGACGGCTGCTTAACCACTGTGCCAGCCCCTGCAAGTGTGTTTTTTTTTTTTTTTTTCATTTCAAGTGTACAGATTTCATGTATGTCATATATGTAGATTCAGGAGCATAGTGATCCTTTCTACCTTACCCTTCCTCCTGCTGCGGGTGGTTTTTCTAGAACTGAGGCATTTGCTAGGAATTATCACGGATGTATCTCCAATTTCACTTCTTCAGACAGATTTCTTCTCTTCATAAAAATGATTAGTTGATGTTTTTGCGTGTGGTTAAATAAAGAATGTGTACAAGTGAAACTGTAGAAGCAAAGAAGAGTCCAGTTCCTCTGTCTTTGAATGTAGCCAGCCCTCTGTTTTCTGCAGGTAGCACACCTGTGGATCCTGCCTCTGCATTTCCACACCTGTGGACCTTGCCTCTGCAGTTAACCAGCTGCAGCTGGAAAAGCCTAGACAATAAATCGGAGTAGTGCTGAACATATCAGACTTACTATTCCCGAACAAGACAGTGTAGCGACTTCGCACAGAATCGGTGAGGTATTAGGTTTTTTTTTTTTTTTTTTTTTTTTTTGGACAGGCAGAGTGGACAGTGAGAGAGAGAGACAGAGAGAAAGGTCTTCCTTTGCTATTGGTTCACCCTCCAATGGCCGCTGCGGCCGGCGCACCGTGCTGATCCGAAGGCAGGAGCCAGGTACTTCTCCTGGTCTCCCATGCGGGTGCAGGGCCCAAGTACTTGGGCCATCCTCCACTGCCCTCCCTGGCCACAGCAGAGAGCTGGCCTGGAAGAGGGGCAACCGGGACAGAATCCGGCGCCCCGACCGGGACTAGAACCCCGTGTGCTGGCGCCGCAAGGTGGAGGATTAGCCTAGTGAGCCGCAGCGCCGGCCTCGAGGTATTAAGTTTTGTACATGACCTGGAGACGACTTATAGATGCCCAAGTTAGATGCCCGTACTGCAGCATTTTACAGAAGGGACTTGAGCACCATGAACTTTGGTATCCCGTGGGCATCGAGGGGCAGCTGTGCTGTTACGCAGGCTGTGTGACCTTGACTGACCCTAGCTGGACCTGACTCCTGAGCCGCGGTTGCCTCCCCTGTAAAACGGAACCGTCCTGGTGGGTGGGAGCCCTTGGCACAGGGCCAGGCAGTGGAATGTTTGCGCTAGTGGTTGCTGTCTCTTGTTCTAGGTCTCCCAGGGATTGAGGCAGAAAAGAGTTTTGAAGAAGACTCACATAGGCCATTAATTAATGGTGCTGAGAATGAAGACGAATACGATCCTAATTACTCAATCCAAGAAGACGCTGCTGTCCCCCACGTCAGGGCGATAAGCTTTTGTCAGGCGTGTCGCCTTCCTGGGGTGATACCGGTAAGGCTTGGTCAGATCTGCTTGCTGCACCAGCGAGAGGCCTCAGCCCGGTGTTCCTCGGCCTGGGATAGGCTCCTTCGAGCACTCGGCCTCTCTGATACTTTGCTTTAGGAGTATTTGCTCAGAGGAGAGTGGGTCCTGGCTCCCAGCGGATCTGTCTGATGCGGAGCTGCAGACTGTTCATGAAGAGCCAGAGAAGAAATGTTTTTGGCTCTGGGGGATCTGTGCGGACTTTCACTCAGCTCTTCAGAGCACAGGAAGCCACAGACGATACGTGACGGATGGCCTTGGCTGGTTTTGACCCATGAGCCCTGCTTTGGTCTAGCATGGGCTAGGAAGGCAAAACCAACTTTTTTTTTTTTTTTTTTTTTTTTAAATTTAAGAGAGGGAGATAGAGACATACAGAGAAAACCCGATCTTATCTACTGGTTCACTTCTGGGGCTAGGCCAAGCTAGGCCAGACTGAAGCTAGTAGCCAGGAACTGAATCCCACGTGAGTTTCAGAAACCCAGTAACTGGGGCTGTCACCTGCTGCCTTCTAGGCTGTGCCTTAGCAGGAGGCTGGAATTGGGACAGAGCTGGGTCTTGAATGCAGGCAGGCCCGTGAGGATGTCCAGGCAGTGTGTTAACCGCTGTGCCAAATGCCCGCCCCTCGTGTTTTTAAGCATATGTATTTTTTGGCCTTTTGTGTTATTACAGAACTGAATAAGGACCAAGAATGGGTTTGAATGGTTCATTAAATGTCTTAATAGCCGACATTCTGGTTGTTCCAGGAAAAACTTTTTTTCCCCACTCTTAAAAGGGGTCTAGAACAGAACACTGCGGTGTCCTTGGTCGTACGTGCCAGACTCCACCTTTGCAGCCCGAAAGACTTTCTAACGTCTGAACTGAGTCCTGTGTCCTGCAGCTTTGTGGTCTCTGTTTTGGGTGCTCAGCACTGCAGTGGCAGTGGAGGCCTAGGCTGCTCCCAGCTTGCCCACTGACTTTCTGTGCGACCCGGGTAGGGCACCCGGCCCATCTGTGCTGTTTCCCTCCTGTGGGACGGAGGTGACCCCAGCCCCCATGGGGTTCACAAGGCTGGGTTATGGTGTTGAGAACAAGCACCTGTCTTGTTTTTTCACTTTTTAGTGGTGCACTTTGGATTAAAAGCCTGCAGGCCACCTTATTTCTCACTTACCAGTGCCCTCCCTCCTGTGTCCCCAAGCTAAGAGAACTAACATTTGAACAGATACTTGAGTGTGAATTACAATGTATGCGCTGCTAAAAATTATTGGAAAAATGAAAAATTTTGAAATTTCTTTGCACCAAAGTCAACATCTTTTCATTCCGCTTCCCATGAAGTTTTTGAAGTGCCTTGTAAGTGCACTTCCCACAGTTCTTACGTTCGGTGCTGTAATGGAGGGGAATGCAGCTCCCGAAGGCCTCTCCTTGTGCGAGGATCGTCAGTGCTGGCAGTGGGTCCTTTCTGAGAGGGCGCAGGTTTGTTGTGACTAGCTGTGGAACTCTTGCTGTCCCTTTGTACTTCATGAGCAGCTGCTCTCCGCCAAGGCGCTGGTGTAAAGGAAATCTACTCCGCTCCATCCCTTTGTCTTTGCAGCAGCCTGTCTGGAACATGCACTCACCATTGGGATTTGACTCTCTGGGGGGTGGAAGCAGTTTTAGAACAAGTGATACCTAGGGAAGAAGTGGCAGCTCCGGGGAAAAGAATGTACTAGCCAGACAGCCTTTGAAGTCAGCCCCTCGTCCCTCCTCCTCTTCCCTTTGATGCTAAATGTCAGGACTTCCTGGTCATAACGGGTGGAATATAGGAGTCTTCGCCTCACAACCATCCGCAGGCAGCTGCAGCTTTTCCCTCCCTCAAAGGAGAGCCAGCCGCAGGTCGAAGACCGCGTGTTCCTTTACGTTCGGCTCAGCAGAGATGTTTGTTTTCTTCTTTTCCGCTGGGGGTGGGACTGGATTGGGCTTTGGGTTAACTCCAGTGTGAAAGCAGTTTTAACATTGAGGCTTTTTTTAGACCCTGAAACTATGGTTGAGTCACCTTGTTCTCCAACTTTCTCAGTGTTAATTTGCAGGAAGTAGGATAACCTTTAACCTCTGCAGTAAGCACTGTATGTTTGCCTATGGTTAGCGCCAGTTAGTTGCATGGGTATCATTTATCTTCTGGTCAAGAAATATGAGCCTGTGCCCTGCCTTTAGGTCCCAAACACTGGTTTGCTTCTGCTGGGAGGATAGACTAGGGGTGGTTATGAAACAGTCGTGCGCAGGTTTTAGTTCAAAGCCTGCTGCACCTGAGAAGCCACTGGGGATAAAGGGAAGGGGGGAGTAGGTGCCGTGGGCAGATGGGGATTTGTAAAGGTGTTTACTGGGGAGCCAGGGGCCACTCATCCCCAGCTCCTGTACCGAAGTTTGTTAAAAGCTGAGGCCGTGCTGTGCTCACTGACGATCGAGTGCTTTCCTTCTAGTATTCCCTGGCCTACGCCTGCCTCAAGTTAGTGAATTACTCCTTCTTCTTCTGGTTGCCCTTTTATCTGAGTAACAACTTTGGCTGGAAGGAGGCCGAAGCTGACCAGCTGTCCATTTGGTACGACGTTGGAGGAATCATAGGTATGCGTCTCTTTCTGTAGGAGAGTTAGTTCACTAGAAGTCTTTCACCAGGCTGTGAAGCCTGGCTTCAGTTAACAACCATTTTCCCTAAAGTGCCCTACCAGTAAACAGCCAAACTCTGAAAAAAAAGGAAAAAAAAGGAAAAGAGGTCCCTGGGAAGGAAGACGCAGCCAGGGCAGTGCTGCGGCGGCAGGGGTCTTCTCGGTCCTTTGTCTCAGGACACACACGGAACCTCCCCTGGACGCTCACTGCCTCTCTAAAGCTGACTGTGTCAGAGGTGGGAGTTACGAGGCCTGTGTGTTCCTGTGTCTGCCTCCCGCCTCCCCGTCTCCCCAGCCAAATAAGGAAAAGAACACCCAGGGTGTCGCTAGCAGTAACAGCTGGGGTTAATTTTTGTGTTATGCAACTGCTTCCTTATAAACAACAGATTTTAATAGTGACTTTGTGCTATAACCAGGAATATGAGCAAGGCACTAAGAAATTTTAAAGACAGACGGGCACACACAGTGCCTGCTGCCCTTCTGCTGACACGTGGGATTGTGGTGAGCGCATCAAAGCTCCTGACGCATTCCTTGGTGATGTCCGGTTGCTGTGCCTGTGCGCTTGGCTGCCCTGGTTCTTAGACCCAGAGTCCAGAGCGCGATGGCCTCCTTCGGACCTATCCTTGCCTCTGTGTCCCCTGAGATTGGAACTTCGTAGCTGTCTGATGGAGATGGGCCACATGTCCCCCAGCCCTAGAGCTCAGAGTGGCCCTGTGTCCAGTGTGACAGTCACATCACCTCTCTTATTTTTAAATATGTATTTATTTATTTGAAAGGCAGAGTGACAGAGAGAAGACACACACGTACATACCTGTCTGCTGGTTCACTCCTCAAATGGCTGCAACTCCCAGGTTGGGCCAGGAGCCCAGCACTCCGTCAGGTCTCCCACGTGGGTGGAAGGAGCCCCACTACGTGAGCCGTCCTCTGCTGCCTCCCCAGAGGCATTAGAGGGAGCTGGACAGGAAGCAGGGCAGCTGGGACTGGAAGGAGCCTTCTGATATGGGATGCCAGCGTCACAGGCAGCTGCTTACCGGTGCCACAACGCAGGCCCCACATCACCTGTTTTCACATTCTGGCCTGCCTGTCAGTTCTTACCGAACCACAACTGCTGATTTATTCTCAGTGAACATCTATCGGCCACTGTTAGCAGCCTGTGAGGCACAGTCCTTACTCATCATTTAAGTTCAAAAGCAGAAACATCGGGAAAAGCATTCACAACTTATTTTTGTAGGGGAAACAGGGATAATAGATGGTTTTGATTTTTCCTTGTTTCTTATTTTGATGTCTGATTAGTGGTGTTCTGTCCCTGTCATCCATCATGGCGATTTAACAGTTCATCAGGGGCGACACTTTGGCACAGTGTGTTAAGCCATGGCCTGCAGTGCCAACATCCCATATGGGTTCAAGCCCCGGATGCTCCAGTTCTGATCCAGCTCCCTGCTAATGCCCTGGGAAAAGCAGCAGAGGATGGCCCAAGTGCCTGGGCCTCTGCGCCCATGTGAAAAGCCTGGAAGAAACTCCTGGCTCCTGGCTTCAGCCTGGCTCAGCCTTGGCTATTGCAGCCATTTGGGGAGTGAGCCAGTGGATGGAAGATCTCTCTCTCTTTCTCTCCTCTCTCTGTAACTCTGCCTTTCAAGTAAATAATTAAATCTGTAAACAAACAAAACAAAACAGTTCATCTTTGTAAAATAAATGATGGTAGAAGCGTCCGGAGAGTCGGCCATTTTTGGCTAGACCTAAGGTAGAAGGGAGGGTGGGGCCCTGCTCAGGTGACCGGGCCGAGTTTGAAAGGCGGTGACGCTGATGGTGCCATGATGCTTGTGCTCCAAGGTGGGACTCTGCAAGGCTTCGTCTCTGACATGCTGCAGAAGAGAGCCCCCGTGTTAGCCCTGAGCCTGCTTCTGGCCATCGGGTCCCTCGTGGGGTACAGTCGTGAGTATGCCTTCGCAAGCACTGTGTTCCTGAGCTCCCGGGAGCAAGCATTCGTCTGGAGTCAGCAGGCGGGGAGCCCCGAGTGCAGCTTCAGGCTGCTGTGCCACCCTGGCGCTGGCCTGGGAACGCCTGGGAAAGCCGGCGTCACATGGTTTTATTTGTGTGGGGAGGCAGGAAATTGGCATCTCTCGTGCTTTGCTGGCTTGTTTAAAAGCTTGCTTGGGAGTGTTCGTGCTTTGTTTGAGGGGTGGCCCCGAGGGACAGCATTGGAGCCAATAAAACAATAAACGGGGAGGCGAGTTCAGGAGCGGGAAGATGCTCATTAGCTTGGTGTATGTCCCTTAAGATGCGGCGGCCACGGGGCGGGGGTTCTGCAGCTTGCAGCTGTCTTCATTAGCCTGAGCCTGAGCGCCAGCGAGAGGCAGACTGCTGGTGGGAGCTGGAAGGCCCGCGTCTGCTTGCAGTCCCTGGGGCGGCGTGTGCCGTGGGGGAGACTCGGCTCCTCGTGTTTGGCGGGGACCTGTGAAGCCATCTCCAGTCACCTCGTCTGTCTGTTTCCTCACAGGTTCTCCAAACAATAAGTCCGTCAACGCGCTTCTCATGACCGTCACAGGTGCGGCCGGGGCTCTGCTGCTCCTGCTCTCTCTGGAAAGTCAAAGGAAAAGGGGACTTTCCCCCTCGGTTTGAGGAGTGCTAGGACCTTAGTGACAGGGAGCCCCCACGGTGAGGGCGAGGCGCCTCTTTTTCCAGACCGTCACCCCGTCTGCGACCACCCCGGTCCTGCGGCGGCAGGAGCGTCCTCGCTGTCAGATTTGTAAACTTTCCCGTGGCTGCCCCAGCTGCTGGTGTAGCTTAGGGATGTGAGTTAGGAGGGTACCGCCTGAGGAACCCATTTACCTGCCCTTTTTTTTTTTTTTTAAGTTTTTTTTTTTTATTTGAGAGGTAGAGTTATAGACAGAGAGAGGGAGAGACAGAGAGAGAGGTCTTCCATCCTCTGGTTCACTCCCCAGATGGCCGCAACGGCCGGAGCTGGGCCGATCCGAAGCCAGGAGCTTCTTCCAGTTCTTACGGGTCTCCCACGTGAGTACAGGGGCCCAATGCCATCTTCCACTACTTTGCCAACCCAGAGCAGAGAGCCGGATCGCAAGAGGAGCAGCTGGGCCCCGGACCGGTGCCCATATGGGGTGCTGGCGCCGCAGGCGGAGGCTTGGACTGCGACGCCACGCGTGGGCCCCTTCCCCGCTTTCAGAATGCCTGGTGTGGCTGCTTTCCCTCCGCGCCGGCGCTGCTCTGCGTTTCCTCACTTGAGTGCTTAGGCAGCAGGTGGCAGGATTACTTTTCAAAAGATGTATTTTTAAGTTTTCTTGCATTTTACTTTTTTTTTGAGATTTATTTATTTGAAAGACGGAGTGACAGAACGAGGGAAAGACAAAGAACAAGGCCTTCCATCTGCTGGTCTACTGCCTAAGTGCTCACAATGTCTGGGGCTGGACCGGGCCAAAGCCAGGAGCCTGCACTGTGTCTGGTCTCCCGTGTGGGTGGCACAGACCCCCAAGTGCTACTCACCGTCCCCTGCCTTCCTGTGCACATTAGCAGGAGTTTGGGTTGGAAGCAGAGCAGCCCGACCTTGGACTTGGCCCGCCCTGCGTTGTGCAGGCCATGAGACAACAGCTGCCCTGAATCACTGAGTGTCGAGCTTCAGCTCACGCTCTGGAGAGCGAGTCACCCGTGCTGCCTGAGGCCCTGGAGTGATGGAGACAGTGTGCTCAGGGTGCTGGGGGCCAGCCCGTGCTGAGAGCAATGGCGTAGCACTGTGGCCCTGAGCTGTACAGCTCTGTCCTCTCTCTCTGTTTCAGTGTGGTCGGGTGCTTGTCTAGTGCAGCCCCACTGTGGCAGAATTTGATGAGCTAGTGCAGTTATTATTAATGAATGCAAACACACATGATGAAAAAGGCTGTGTGTTTAAGCTTTAGATCTCTGGGTTTGATGAAGTGTACTGAGCATCACATAAGAAGGGAGGGGCTTCAGAGCAGTGGGCGCTGCTGGACTGAGATGAAGCACCTGGAGTTTCTGTCCCCTCCCTCCCCGTTTCTCTCCAGCGCATTAATTAAAATATTGGGGTGCTATTTTCACTTGCCCAGCAGAGTGTCATGTTAATTAGAGTCTGTTCTCTTCTGACTCCAGGGTTTTTTATTGGCGGCCCCTCTAACATGATCAGCTCGGCCATTTCTGCGGATCTGGGCCGCCAGGAGCTGATCCAAGGCAGCAGCGAGGCCTTGGCGACCGTCACGGGGATTGTCGACGGCACTGGGAGCGTGGGAGCGGCCGTGGGCCAGGTGAGACGCCGGGGAGGGGCCGGGCTTTGAGCACTGTCTTCCTTCAAAGGTCGAAGGATCCACGCGTGCCTGCTCAGCCGCAGTAGGTGGCACTCTGACGCTGTGGAATGTGTTCTGAGAGCCGGCTGGGTTTCGTCTCCTCTGAGGCTCAGCTGCTGTGACCTAATATGGAAGGGCCCTCTACCTTTCTTAGTTCCGTCTTTGCACTTAGGATTCTTCCTGTTTGCAAACGAGCCAAGACCTCGTACGACACATCCTTGTGTGGTGCCCGGCTGAACGTGGCCCTCCGAGGGCGGTGTGAGACACCTTATGCCCACCTGCGTGCACACCCACCTTCTCTGCTCGGCCAGACACATGTGTGTACACACGCCTTTGACGTGTGTCGCCCCCAGACGTGGCCGCGGGCTCCGCAGCTGCCCAGAGTCACTGTCTCGTCTTCCTGCGTGTCCAGAAATCCGTTTCAGGTGGCGTTCATGTGAGTCTGGCATCATAGAGCATCCGGGGTACTCGCTAAACTATGGCGCCCCGAGCTTCTTAGCGGCGCTTGCTGAGTGGAGCCTGGAAGCCTCTATCCGCGGCGGGCCTTTCTGGTGTCTTCTTCCGCACTCCAGCTTGACCTTTGAGATCCTCTGACCCAGGGCTGGTCTGGTCTGTGTACTCGGAACTTTTCACATTGACCTTTGTCGCTTAAACTCGAACCTCTCTCAGCCGGCGTCTCTCCTGGGGCGGTCGTGAGTCACGCTTCTCCTGGGAGGTGCTGCTCAGGTCGTGGGGCTTTGCAGAACTGTGGATCTGAGCCGCACCTGCATGGCCGAGACGGCTGAGCGTCTGGCGGTAGAAGTTTGCTGGGAAGGAGAATTCAGGCAGGACCACGGGAATGCCCCTTGGGTGGGCGGGTGGGGGGCGCATGGGGTGGCGTCTGGAAGGCGTTGGTAAGTTCACTGGCACAGAGGTCAGGAGAAGGGGCTCCAAGTTCTGCCATCAGGGAGGCCGGTGCCCTTGAAGGCTGCTGTTTGACTTGCTCCGTGTGGGCGGGCTGCTGAGGCTAATGAGAGGGTAAAGTGAACGGTCCTGGTGCCTGTCACCACCTTGTCACACGGTGTGTACTTCCTTGTTGATGCCCGTCGTTGCCGTGGTGATCTCAGCTGTGTGAGAACGGCGTTTTGTGTTCTGTTGCCCTAGCGCCTACAGCGGCACCTGGCACATTTGTTCAATGATAGTAGAATGAGTGATTGCTGTGCCTGATATGCTTGGCATATTTGGTTATATGACTAAAGCGTAAAAATTCAAAAAATACTTCAATACTTTTTAAATTTGATTTTATTTATTTTTGACAGGCAGAGTTAGAGAGAGAGACAGAGAAAGGTCTTCCTTTTCCATTGGTTCACCCCTAAATGGCTGCCACGGGCCTCGCACTGCGCTGATCCGATGGCAGGAGCCAGGTGCTTCTCCTGGTCTCCCATGGGGTGCAGGGCCCAAACACCTGGGCCATCCTCTGCTGCACTCCCTGGCCACAGCAGAGAGCTGGCCTGGAAGAGGGGCAACCGGGACAGAACCCGGTGTGCCGGCGCCGCAGGTGGAGGATTAGCCTATGGAGCCGCGGCGCCGGCCTTAAATACTTAAAGTAGGACAATTTCATACTTGATCTGCTCTCGAGGGGAACTGAAAAAATTCTCTTGGTCACTGGATCAGATGTCTTCATACCTGGGGAAAGGGTGCTTGTATTGAGCATCCCTCCTCCCTCCCTCCCTTCCCTCCTTCCTCCTCCCTCCCTCCTCCCTCCCTTCCCTCCTACCTCCCTCCCTCCTTCCCTCCTACCTCCCTCCCTCCTTCCTCCTCACTCCCTCCCTTCCCTCCTTCCTCCTCCCTCCCTCCTCCCTCCCTTCCCTCCTACCTCCCTCCCTCCCTCCCTCCTACCTCCCTCCCTCCTTCCCTCCTACCTCCCTCCCTCCTTCCTCCCTCCCTCCTACCTCCCTTCCTCCTCCCTCCCTTCCTTCCTCCCTCCTCCCTCCCTTCCTTCCTCCCTCCCTCCCTCCTCCCTCCCTCCCTCCTTCCTCCTCCCTCCCTTCCTTCCTCCCTCCTCCCTCCCTTCCTTCCTCCCTCCTCCCTCCCTCCTCCCTCCCTTTCTCCCTCCCTCCCTCCTCCTCCTCCCTCCCTCCTCCCTGCCTTCCCTCCTACCTCCCTCCCTCCTTCCTTCCTCCTTCTCCCTCCTCCCTCCCTTCCCTCCTCCCTCCCTCCCTCCTTCCTCCTCCCTCCCTTCCTCCCTTCCTTCCTCCTTCTCCCTCCTCCCTCCCTTCCCTCCTCCCTCCCTCCCTCCTTCCTCCCTCCCTCCTTCCTCCTCCCTCCCTTCCTTCCTCCCTTCCTCCCTCCTTTCTCCCTCCCTCCTTCCTCCCTCCTTCCTCCTCCCTCCCTCCTTCCTCCCTTTCTCCCTCCCTCCCTCCTCCCTCCCTCCTCCCTCCCTTCCCTCCTACCTCCCTCCCTCCTTCCTTCCTCCTCCTCCCTCCCTCCTTCCTTCCTCCTCCTCCCTCCTCCCTCCTCCCCTCCCTCCCTCCCTCCCTCCCTCCTTGCTCCTCCCTCCCTCCCTCCCTTCCTTCCTTCCTGATTTACTTATTTATTTGAAAGGCAGAGTTACAGGGAGGCAGAGGCAGAGAGAGAGAGAGAGACAGAGAGGTCTTCCATCTGTTGGTTCACTCCCCAGATGGCTGCAGTGGCCAAAGCTGGCCTGATCCGAAGCGAAGAGCCAGGAGCTTCTTCCAGGTCTCCCACATGGGTGCAGGGGACCAAGCACTTGGGCCATCTTCCACTGCTTTCCCAGGCCACAGCAGAGAGCTGGATCAGAAGTGGAGTGGCTGGGACTCAAACCGGTGCCCATATGGGATGCTGGCCCTGCAGGCGGTGGCTTTACCTGCTTTGCCACAGCACTGACCTTTGAGCATCCTTTTCTTATGTAAACCATGTATTTTAACTTATCCTTCCCTTCTGGTATTTTCTTTATTAATTAACTGGACAAATTATATTTGGCATTTTAGGGAATTTAGTTTTATTTAAAATGTCTCACCTGCCAATATTCAGATCCCTGTGAACTTGGCTCAGCATTAGACTGACCTTCGTGGTTGGGTAGCATATCGAGAGTAAATCATTTTCAGCTTTCCTCATTCCTCTTCCATGTTGTGTTTGGAAGATTTCACCTTGCCCTGGGGAGGAAATCCCAAACCCCGTGACTTCAGATCAAAGCTCTTAACAGCTTTGTCCTCAGCCGCTCCCCTGACTCAGTACCAACTGTGTTCCCCTCCTCCACTTACTTCCCAGGAGAGAATTCGTGTTCCTTCCTGTGGTTGCCGCAGCGGCTGGTGTACACAGCCGGTACAGCGCTTGCCACGCGTGTCACCTCTGCGGCCTTCCCCGTCTGTCCTTGGTTCCAGCCTGTGTTCCCTGAGAACGAGGTCTCTGCTTCCTTCATCCTGTGCTCAGTGATGGGTGTGTTTTTTATTTAACTCCTGCCAGTGGCTCAGTGAGATTAAATGGCAGTATCTACCCAGGAAAAATGAGGACAAATATTCACATTTAAACCTGAACATGAATATTCATAGATGTATTTTTTAAAAAGATTTATTTATTTGAAAGGCAGAGACACATGGAGAGAAGGAGAGAGATCTTCCATCTGCTGGTTCACTCCCCAAATGGCTGCAACAGCTGGGGCTGGGCCATGCTGAAGCCAGGAGCCAGGAGCTGCATCTGGGTCTCCTACATGGGTGCAGGGGCCCAAGTACTTGGGCCAACTCCTGCTGCTTTCCCATAGGGGATTCCGGCAGAGGCTTAACCTTCTGTGCCACAGCACCAGCCCCTATAGATGCATTTTTAAAAATGTTTTATTTACTTGAAAGGCAGAGTGATATATGTAGAGAGGAAGAGATCTTCCATCCCACTGGCTGATTTTCCGAAGGTCCGTAACAGCTGGGGCTGGGCCAGGTCGCAGCCTGGAGCCTGGGCGTCCATCTGAGAGTCCTGTATGGACGGAAGGAACCCAAGTGTCTGGGCCAACTTCCACTGCTCTCCCAAGGCCACATGAGCGGGGAGCTGGAAGTGGAACAGCGGGGACTCCAGCCGATGCTTTGATATGGGATGCTGGCATGGCAGGCAGCGGCTTAACCAGCTGGGCCACAAATGCTGTCCACGGTGCGTTTTTCAAAACAGCTAAAAAATAGGCACCACCGACATCCATCAACGAATGGCTGGGTAAATGTTGTATAGCCGTACAGTGGACTGTTACTGAACAATTAAGAAGGAATGAAGCATTGATGGATGCTACGTCATGGATGAAGCTCAAAGCATGCAGAATGAAAGAAGCCGGTCACAGCAGAGCAGATTGTTTGTGATCTCATTCCTAGGAGATGTGTGGACGAGGCAAACCTGTGAGGAAGGAAACTGGGTTCGTAGCTGCCTAGGGCTCGGTGGAGCTAACGGCTGCAGAGTTTCTTCTGGGGGTGATGCTGATGTGAGATTAGCTTACGGGAGTGTCTGCGCAGCCTTCGAGGTGCACACTTGCAATGGGTGGAGTTTATTTTATGCACGTTATTACCAATAAAGCCGCTTAAGAAAACACTGAGTGGCAGGCAGAGTTGGGAGGGCCACTGGGCTTCTGTTAAGAGGAGATGAGACCTCTGGTTTTTGTTTTGCATGATGCAATCTAAATTAAGTTGCTCGATTGTTCTTTATTTTTTCCAGCTTTTGAATTTCAGTAGTAAAGTGATCAAGAACTTGGGTTATCCTTTCATATCTAAGGCCAATTGATTCTATTGACAAGGGTGCCAAGACCATTCCCTGGGGGAAAGTCTGTTCAACAAACAGTGCTGGGAGTCTGTGTATCCGTATACAAAGCTGGAACCTTACCTTCTGTCACACAGCATTGACTCACAGTAGGCCCAAGGCCTAACTTTAAGAGCTGAAACTATGAACCTCGGAAGAAAGCGTAGGGACATGCTTCCACGACACTTGCACACAGATGGCCAGCAGACACCTGAGAAGATTCTCAGTGCTGGCAGTCATTAGGAAAATGAAAACCCAGAACACTGGAGGTAGGACTTCACTCCTTCTGGGATGGCTGGAGTGCAACGACAGAAACAAAGAGGGGGTGACGAGTACGCTGAGGGTGTGAGGACCAGGAGCCTGCGTTGCTGGTGGCACTGGAAGATCGGTGCTTCCTCCAAAAAGGCTACCCCGCCATGTCCCCGGCAGCGCCTCGCCAGGTGCATCCCCACCTCCAGCAGATCTGAATGCTCGTGTCATTGCGGCGTTGTCAGCAGACGGGTGGACACAGCCTGTGGTGTGCGACTCTGTGCCGTGACGCACATCACAGTTGTGATCCGCGCTGTGACGTGGGTGGCTGGATGCACTGTGACGTCACTGTCAAGGGAAGCAAGCCAGTCACAACAGGACAAACACTGTGTGAGTCCACCTACATGAACTGTCTAGAATGGGTGGATTAGTAGAGACAGAAAGCATGTTGGAGGTTGCCAGGGTCTAGGGAGAGGGGTGGGAGGGGGGGCCTGCTTGGCAGCTACAGCGTTTCTATTTGGGGGATGAAGTGTTTTTGAAATGGAGAGTGGAGATGAGTGTGCAGCATTGTGAGTGCCGTTGACGCGACTGACTTGAACTCTTTACAATGGCAGCTTTTATATATATTGGACATATTTTTCCGTAATGACAGAAAATGGGCTAAATGCTGTTAGGTCCTTTTCAGTAACTGAAAGTAAAGTGAGAGGATGTGCTGTAGGATTTCTAGCGCAGTAGCCCTGTGTGCAGGAGCAGGATGGCGGGGCGAGTGGCACACTTAGGAGACACGCCAGCTTAGAGGGCATCAGTACCCTAACTGTGCCTTTCCCTGGAGGAAGGATGCGTGAGGATGGCCTGGGAACATCCGTGTCTGTAAATATAAAAATGAATAAAACTAGGCCTTCTGACCTCGGAGCTTCTGTCATGCACTTTTGTATTTGGACTCTGCAGCTTATAAAACGAGGCCGTTGACGGGGTTTAAATGGGAGCAGTCACGGGGCAGAGCTTTGACCTGCGAGACGCTGTGCAGGCCCAGCTCGGTTCTGAAGCAGCCACGTTCAGGCTGCCTGGTAGCTGCGTCATTCCGAGATTTATAGAGCATTCCACTGTAACGCCTTTTTCTCCCTTTTAGTATTTAGTGTCTTTGATCCAGGACAACCTGGGATGGATGTGGGTTTTCTACTTTTTCATTCTTATGGTAAGTTTGTGCTTTTCATTTTTTCAAACTAGTCCTTTTTCTTACTGATTTAGTTGAGTGCATTTACTTAAGTCACTTCTTAAAATGAGCAGAATTGCCGATTGCTTTTAGAAGCCTTTTGTGAGAAGACAGACTTCATTAGTGGACAAGCCGCGCTGCTTTCTCAGGGAGGTGAAGGGCCCCCCGTTTGCCCTTGGCCTGTTCTGATGCACGTTGCTGTTCATAATGCCAGAGAAGCCGCAGCTTGCTTAGAGGGCTGCCAGCCGCTGCTTGTGCTCTTCAGGTGCTGTCATACTGGGGATTCCTAAGGAAGTTACCGCGGAGGCCCACCAACGTGCAGTTCATAAAAGAAGCACCGCTGGGGCGTGTGGGTAAAGCCCCGGCCTGCCGCGCCGGCATCCCATGTGGGCGCTGGTTCTAGTCCCAGCTGCTCCACTTCCAGTCCAGCTCTCTGCTGTGGCCTGCGAAAGCAGTAGAAGATGGCCCAAGTGCTTGGGCCCCTGCACCCACGTAGGAGACCCAGAGGAAGCTCCTGGCTCCTGGCTTCGGACTGGCGCAGCTCCAGCCGTTTCGGCCATCTGGGGAGTGAACCAGCGGGTGGAAGATTCTCTCTGTCTCTCCCTCTCTCTGTAATTCTGCCTTTCAAAGAAATCTTTTATTCAAAGAAATCTTTTATTTATTTATTTACTTTTAAATGTGCTGAGTCCAATTCCCAAAGTAACATTTTTTAGACATATTTGTAATGCACTGATTTTTTTTTTAAGATTTATTTATTTTATTTGAAAGAGTTACACAGAGAAAAGAGGCAGAGAGAGAGAGAGAGAGAGAGAGAGAGAGAGAGAGAGAGAGAGAGGGAGGTCTTCCATCTGGTGGTCACTCTCCAGTTGGCTGCAACGGCCGGAGCTGCGCCCTTCCGAAGCCAGGAGCCAGAAGCTTCTTTCGGGTCTCCCATGCAGGTGCAGGGGCCCAAGGACTTGGGCATCTTCCACTGCTTTCCCAGGCCACAGCTGAGAGCTGGATTGGAAGTGGAGCAGCCGGGTCTTGAGCCAGCGCCCATATGGGATGCCAGCACTTCAGGCCAGGGTGTTAACCCACTGTGCCACAGCGCTAGCCCCTCAAATAAGTCTTTTAAAAAGAAGACATTGCTGGGGCCAGCACTGTGGTGTAGTGGTAAAGCCACTGTCTGCAGTGCCGGCATCCCACGTGGGCGCTGGTTTGAGACCCGGCTGCTCCACTTCCCATCCAGCTCTCTGCTGTGGCCTGGGAAGGCAGTAGAAGACGGCCTGGGTACTTGGGCCCCTCTGCCTGTGTGGGAGACCTAGAGGAAGCTCCCGGCTTCGGATTGGCCCAGCTCTGGCTGTTGTGGCCATTCGGGGAGTGAACTGGCGGATGGAAGATACTTCCACCCCCTTTCTCTCTGTCTGTAACTCTGCCTTTCAAATGAATGAATAAATCTTAAATTGTTTTAAAGACGCACTGCTGTGCTGGACCCTGCAGCGTGTAGCCCCTCAAGGGTGGTATATTCCTGAGGAAATGCCCGTTCCACCTTAGATGTTCTCGGCTGGGGTTGTGTGCTTCCCGGGACGTAGTCAGCACAGAACCAGGGCCTTGTGTTTTGAAAGAGTTGCTTTAAAATGTTTTATCCTTGTCACCTTATTGGTGGGTGGTGGTCAAGGCAGGTGTCCTGGAGGGAGTCCTGTGAGGCCCGCTCCCCAGGGCTGCATGCAGTGTGCTGGCCACAGCCTCTGCGTTGGAGGCAGCCCCGATCGCTGCACGTCCGGCCGGTTGTCCAGGGAGCCCTGGGATGGTCAGCTCCAGGCACGCTCTGGGCCTCTCTGCTACGTGCCTTCTGACTTCTAAAGTCGGGCCGTGTCACTGTTCATGTTGGACACCCGTGCAGAGAAGAGGGGAATATCTTCTGAGTGGTTTGCTGGTGTGATGGCAGTACTAATTCTAGTAGAAGACTGGATCTGTTGTAAAAAACACTGTTTTTAATCTGACCTTTAGGATCAGTTTTCTGTGAACCTGTGTCAAATCATTTAACTGTTTACTTCAGGTTTTTTTTTTTTTTAGGATTTATTTATTTGAGAGGCAGAGTTAGAGAGAGAGAGAGGGAGCGAGAGAGAGGTCTTCCATCTGCCGGGTCACTCCTGAAATAGCCACAGTGGCTGGGGCTGGGCCAGGCTGAAGCCAGGAGTGCATCGAGGCCGCCCATGTGCGTGGCAGGGGCCCAGGTGCTTGGGCCATCTTCAGCTGCTTTCCCAGGCCGTTGGGATTGGAAGTGGAGCAGCCGGAACTCGGACCAGTGCTCATAGGGATGCCAGTGCCGCAGGTGGCCGCTTCACCGGCTGCGCCAGCCCCCAGCCCCTAGGTCTTCCTTTGTGACATGCATGTGATGTGAAGTGACATCAGCTGTAACTTTCAGGATCATTTTTGTTGGTTGAGGATTAAGTCATCCTTGTGTGAAGTCAGGGTGGGTGCGATTGTTGAAGCCCTGGTGCTGTCGCGGGAGTGGCTGCACACTCAGTGCCTTCTCTCTCCACAGACGAGCTGCACCGTTGTATTCATCTCCCCGCTGATAGTGAGGGAAGTAGCCTCTCTTGTGCAGAGGAGACAAGCGCACGTGTTGAGTGAGTGACTGGGGCCCGCCAGGGCCAAGGAACAGCGGAGACACTGAGGACCGCGGGGCTGGCTGGGCGCTCCGCAGTGGCCCTGACCCCGCCCCGCCAGCACTGCCGGCCCAAGGAATCGGACCCTCCTGCAGGCGGGCTGCTTGGCTGCAGGAGTCCTTGTGACGACTCTCGATGTTCCTGAATGCACTCAGTGGCCTGTGAACCTGCCAGTGTCTTTGCCAGGACCGTTGTGGATTGCCCCTGTAGCCTCCGCTGCGGGTCACGGCCTTGGGCCCGAGTTCTCCAGCCCCGAGCCTCGAGGGAACAGGAGGCAGAGCCGTGCGTGGTCGTCCTGATGGGAGAAAGGGTCGCGCGTGCGCAGAGCGGCCACTCCTGTGACGTGCTCCAGCCGCGGGCCGCGGTGAGCCTGCCCTGGACGAGAGCCCCTTGTCAGCTGGGATGGGGACGTCCGCACTGCCCGCGGCAGCTCTCGGCGCAGGACTGGCGCCACATGCCCTCAGCTCCCCTCTTCTGCCTCCGTTCAGCACGAGCTCTGGGTCCTGGAAGCGCGGAGCACGGGCGGCAGTTCCTGTGCGCGTGCACGTCCCAGGGCGGGCTCCCGCGCGGCGCTCAGCCCCGCGGACCCTGCAAGCGCCGGGCCCTGGGGAAGCTCGTGTCTGCAGAGCGCGGAGCCGGGTCACAGCCTGGGTGCTGAGGGAACCTCAGAGACGCAGCGGCGAGGAAGCGCAGGCGTTGGCCCGGGAGGCGCCGGCTGTGGCGCTGTGCGCGGCCGTCTGCGCCGTCTGCGCCCCGGGGGGCTGCAGAGGCCGGGTCTTCGGGGCTGTGGGTCCTGTATGTGTGTTTTCAATTATGAAAGTGAACCAGAAGGAAAACGTGCAATTTCAAGGGGTGTCTCAGTCTGCATTGGTCATTGGTCCGGGAATGTTTTTCAGCCTCTTGCTTTATACTCTGACAGGTGGTGCGATGGCCTGGATGCCATTTAATCATGCAGACTTCCAGTCACTTTATTGATTATTTACTGACGAAAAGGGAAGATACGAAACACAGAGGGAAATAAACCGACTTTTATAACAGGTCTCTGTCCGCTTGGTTCTTTAAGTCCGTGCCTTGGGTCTGCTGACGCTGGCGTGGGGCCCACCGCCTACCAGGCTGGGTAGCCCCCCCACCCTTGGTGCCGGGCACGCGTTTCTGTCGAGGTCTGTGCATCGAGCCTTTTCCTCGGCGGACACACTCGGTTTGGATGAATTGTCTGGATGTAATTTAAGGACGCTGGGTGAACTCCGTGTTTTATCGAACCTCTTGCTGACATTTGGCTCGGAGAGTTTCCTGTGGCCACACCATCAGTCGCGTCCAGGGCCACATCTTTGGGTCCTGACGCCCACCAGTGGCTGTTTTTGTTTAAGGATTTATTTATTTTTATTTGAGAGGTAGAATGACAGGGGAGCGGTCCTCCATCTGCTGGCTCACTCCCCAATGCCTGCAACGCCGGGCCCGGGCCAGGCTGAAGCCAGGATGCAATTCCATCTGCTCCTCTCAGGCTCATCAGCAGAGAGCCAGATCGGAAGCAGAGCGACCGGGACTTGAACCAGCGCTCCGATACGGCACGCCAGTGTTGTAAGTGCTGGCTTAACCCGCCACGCCACAACACCCACCCCTGCTTAACCTTGGGTGAACGAGAGACCCCCTGAACTCTCCAGGGGCTAAGGGCCCCCAAGCAGTATCTGAAAGGAAATTAGAAATACTATAAATGTGCAGCATTGCACACAAGGCTATGTTCCCCTGAGGATACAGTTCCTTCTAGTTTTGCAATCACAAAAATTAAACACCTGAGAGTTAACTTCTTTTTTTTTTTCCCTTGTAGAAAAGAGCAGAGTAAAGGTTAATTTGAAAATGTATCCTCTGTCAATTTAAAAGAAACTTTAAAAAAATTATTTATCTGAAAGGAAGAGAGAGGGAGAGACAGAGAAAGAGGTCTTCCGTCCACTGGCTAAATCCCCAGATGGCCACAACAGCCAGGGCTGGGCCAGGCTGAAGCCAGGAGCCAGGCGCTTCTTTCCCACGTGGGTGCAAGGGCCCAAGGACTTGGGCCATCCTCCACTGCTTTCCCAGGTGACTAGTGGGGAGCTGGACCGGAAGTGGTGCAGCGAGGATGAGAACGGGCGCCCCGAGGGGATGCCGGCATCACGGTGGGGGGGCTCACCTGCTGGACCGGAAGTGGCAGAGCGAGGATGAGAACGGGCGCCCCGAGGGGATGCCGGCATCACAGGTGGGGGCTCACCTGCTGGACCGGAAGTGGTGCAGTGAGGATGAGAACGGGCGCCCCGAGGGGATGCCGGCATCACGGTGGGGGGGCTCACCTGCTGGACCGGAAGTGGCAGAGCGAGGATGAGAACGGGCGCCCCGAGGGGATGCCGGCATCACAGGTGGGGGCTCACCTGCTGGACCGGAAGTGGTGCAGCGAGGATGAGAACGGGCGCCCCGAGGGGATGCCGGCATCACGGTGGGGGGGCTCACCTGCTGGACCGGAAGTGGCGCAGCGAGGATGAGAACGGGCGCCCCGAGGGGATGCCGGCATCACGGTGGGGGGGCTCACCTGCTGGACCGGAAGTGGCGCAGCGAGGATGAGAACGGGCGCCCCTAGGGGATGCCGGCATCACAGGTGGGGGCTCACCTGCTGGACCGGAAGTGGCAGAGCGAGGATGAGAACGGGCGCCCCGAGGGGATGCCGGCATCACAGGTGGGGGCTCACCTGCTGGACCGGAAGTGGCGCAGCGAGGATGAGAACGGGCGCCCCGAGGGGATGCTGGCATCACAGGTGGGGGCTCACCTGCTGTGCCCTGGGCTCAGTCTTAACCTCTGATCACCTAGGGAAGGGGTGCTGTAGGATTGAGAGCCGGTTTGAGTCCTGGCTGCTGTGCTTCCAGTCTGCCCCCTGCTAATGTGCCTGGGAAGAGCAGAAGATGGCCTAAGTATTTGGGCCCCTGCCACTGGTGTGGGAGACCAGGATGAAGCTCCTGGCTCAGCCTGGCCATTGCAGCCATTTGGGGAGTGAACCAATGGATGGAAGATCTCCGTTACTCTCTGTCTCTCCCTCTCTCTCAGTCACTCTGCCTTTGGGATAATTAAACCTTTAAAAAAAAATGCAGCCCCGTTCGCTGCTCTGTACTCTTTGTCCACTGCAGTGTCTGGCGTCAGCAGGAAGTTGCAGTTGTACTCACAGCAGGTGCGTCGCCCAGGCTCACGTAGCCTAGTGCGGGACAGACCCAGGCAGCAGCAGCACCCAGGTCTCTTGACTGAACTCCAGGGTTTCTCCCGTAATGCCAGTGGCTGCCTCCTCTTTCTGACTCTCCCAGGTTCACGTCCAAGGCACACGAAGCTCAAGGGCCAAGGCCTGGAGGCTAAGCAGAAGCGTCGGGCTCTGGGAGTGTGTGTGAAACCTCCCCGCGGCTCCTGCACCTGCTGCTGTGCCCGGCCCTGCAGAGCTGGCTGGGCCACACTGGCGGCGGCCTGGCCCCAGGATCTGCCTGTCGGCACCACACTTGTGCTCCCTGTGTGCCGCTCTGAGGAGCAGCTCTGAGGAGACCCCCAGCACCCCGTAAGCTCTTGCCTTGTCGTTTGGTGTGACGGTTCGCTCTGCCACGTTCGCCGGGCCTGGCTCCCCTTTGCAGGGGCCCCTGCTCGGCGACCCTGCTTCTGGTCAGCATTCCGTTAATTTTGAGTGAGCGTCTCACTTCTAAAACGCCGGCAGCTCTTCCTCCTCGCCTGTCCCTCTGTTGGACAAAAAGCAGAATCATTTGAAGCTGTTTTCAATCCTGTTTATCCCTGTGATTTAGAGAAAAGCAGATTAGAGGGCCCCTGGCTCGGCAGGGATGTTGTGGACTTCGTGGGCTACTTGTGTCTGGGTGGGGACTGCAAGGGCCTTTGCCCGTGTCGCGGCGGCCGCGGGGCGGGGCGGGCTCATGCGCATGTGTGCGTTTGCTCAGCACTCCGTTGGTTTCCTCGGCGCACCCTAGACCTTGAGCGCCTGACAGCGTCGATGTTGAGTTCTGCCGGAGAACGGCACCTAACACAGCATGGGCAGTGTTTCGCAGAGCAGAGTGAGTGGGCACTGGCCGGCCGGGAGGCCTGGGCTGGGAGCGCCTGCCCCCGGCCCCTGCAGCATGACGCGGCTATGATGGCCGTGGCTGCTGCCGGTTGGGTCTGTGCCGGCGCCGCGGCTCACTAGGCTAATCCTCCGCCTTGCGGCGCCGGCACACCAGGTTCTAGTCCCGGTTGGGGCGCCGGATTCTGTCCCGGTTGCCCCTCTTCCAGGCCAGCTCTCTGCTGTGGGCAGGGAGTGCAGTGGAGGATGGCCCAGGTGCTTGGGCCCTGCACCCCATGGGAGACTAGGAAAAGCACCTGTCTACTGGCTCCTGCCATCGGATCAGCGCGGTGCGCCGGCCGCAGCGCGCCGGCCGCGGCGGCCATTGGAGGGTGAACCAACGGCAAAGGAAGACCTTTCTCTCTGTCTCTCTCTCTCACTGTCCACTCTGCCTGTCAAAAAAAAAAACAAAACAACAACAACAAAAAAAAACGGGTCTGTGAGCAGCCCGTGGAGAGAGCGGCAGTGCTGCTGATCCCCAGGCCTGTGGTTCATTGGCTTTGGAGGAGCAAGCCTGCGCCCGACTGCAGACGCATCCCTGTGAAGTTGGAACAAGATCCCACGCGTGCCCCTCCCGCCTCCCCAGCCCCAGCCCCTGCAGGTCCTGGGAACAGCCTGGAGAAAGAGGGGCCCTCGGGGGGCAGCGGCCTGCAGGGGTGGCCCTTACGAGTGACCTGTGGACGTCTGGTTGCTGCCGTTGGCTCAGCGCCAGCTCGGTGCCACAGGACGGTGGTGGTCCTGTATCAGTGCGAGGTTGAAGGAGGGGCTCGCCCTGGACAGCGCCCGTGGGCACCCGGGCTGTCCCTGCCTCCTGACTCAGCAGGGGGAGACAAAGCTCCAGAGACCAGCGCCCGCTTCGTCAGGACAGAAGCCGGCTCCTTGTTCTCTCTCCTTCCCAGAGTCTCTGGTTACCACCCCCTGCTGCGCCTGTTGTCCTAAGAGGCTGAGGTTACCTGGGGTTCTGCACCTGTGTGTTGTCGGTCTCGGAATCTCCTCCTCGGCCCCGACTCCCGGCTCCCGGCTCATCAGACTCGGCTGCCTCCCCCAGGGGAGCCACCATCGCGCCCCTGCCGTCTCCACGCCTGCAGGCTTCTACAGGGGGAGTGGGGAAGGAGAGACCTGGCGTCCCCTGCCCTCCGAGTAGTGAGCAAGCCCCCCAGATGGTTGGTACCCCGCGCGAACCTTGCTTTTATTTTCACCAAGGATTCCTTGCAAAACCTGGCATCCAGCATTGAATGCTGCAGTTTAGGGCCGAAAGGGAGTCTGCTTCCCCCCGTGTGTGAATTCCTGCCTGACCCGTACGTGGGAATTGTCCTCCCAGCGGCACAGCGGGACGGAGGCCTTGGAGGCCAGCCCATCGTCGGCCGGCTCTGATCGTTAGAAAGTTGGTCATCCTGTTGAGTGACGATCTCATCATTTCTTCATTGTCCCGGTTCCCCCTACCGAAGCAGCATGGATGTCTGAGCATTTTCTCTTGACGTTTGGGACAACTTCACTGCCTGGCCCAGTGCAGTAGCAGGGAGCTGGACCAGAAGCGGAGCGGCTGGGACTCCAGGGGGTGCCTGTGTGGGATGCCAGCGTTGCAGGTGATGGCTTAGCCCGCTGTGTCGCGGTGCCGGCCCCGCACTTTGATTTCCAAGCCACCTTCCTCTACTTGAGTCACAACAGCATTGCTGTCAGTGATCTGCAGCTTTGCCCTGCTCGGTCTGTCCCATTTCAAGAGTCACTATTTGAAAGGCAGAGTGACAGAGAGGGAGGGAGAGACAGAGGTCTTCCATCTGCACGTTCACTCCCCCAGTGGCCGCAATGGCCGGGGCCGGGCCAAGCTGAAGCCAGAAGCCAGGAGCTTCTTTCGAGTCTCCCATGTGGGCGCAGAGGCCCAGGGACTTGGGCCATCCTCCGCTGCTTTCCCAGGCAGATGAGCAGGGAGCTGGATTGGAAGTGGAGCAGCCAGGAGTTGAACTGGCACCCACAGGGGATGCTGGCTACGTCACAGCTCCGGGCCCCCATGTTCAACTCTTGGAGCAATCTGGTTAAACCACCCTTTGGGAGGCAGTCCCCTCTGCAGACACGGGAAAGGACGCTGTGTTTTCTGAGTTGACTGAGACCTTGAGTCTGCGCCTGTGCTGGAAGGTTTCCGAGACGGAGATCTGGGGACCAACGGCTGCACCTCTCCCCACGGTGCGCCAGCGCGGGGCGTTGAACCGTCTCCCTTTCCTCTCTTCGTCTGTAACTTGACTGAGGTAGAGTTCACGTCTGCCGTACAAGCACTCCCCGAGCTGTGCGAGCGCAGCCACCGTCGGTGTCTGAACATCTTCCCCGGACGCCCACTGGTAGTCACTTCTCACCCCTCCCGGCTCCGACCCAGCCACCCACTGCCCTACCTTCTGCACTGTAGCTCCCTGTTCTGGACAGTGCGCGTGGACGGAGTCGTGCAGTGTGTGGCCTTGTGGCCGTGTCTTTCACTCAGGGCGGTGTTGTGGAGGCTCATCCGCGTGGAGGGCTCACCAGTGCACAAACACACTGCACCGCCTTTCTCTACGCGCTCGTCAGTGGGAGTCATTTGCCTCATTTGCCTTTATTTTCTAAAATTCGTGGACTCTAAAAGCCACCCTTTGCAGTAGACAGCTCACTGGTTTCTTAGTTTATCCACAGAGTTATAGAACCATCAGCACTGTCTAATTCTGGGACATTTTGAGACTGGCAGATGCTACCTATTCCCCCCTCCCCACCCAAGTCCTGACGCACATCCTGTCTCTCGGGGTTTGCCCATTCCGGACGTGCCGTGTACATGGAACACACATACGTGGTCATGGGATACACATACGTGGTCTTCCGTGGCTGGCCTCGTCCCTTTACGTGATGTTTCCAGGCTGTCCGAGTGAGGGGATTCGTACCTGTCCATTCGGGATCCATTCATCACGGGGCCAGCTGTATTAACTGCAGTCCTTATTTTCTGTATTCTTTCTTTTTAAATTTATTTTCATTTTATTTAAAAGGCAGAGAGAGGCCGGCGCCGCGGCTCACTAGGCTAATCCTCCGCCTAGCGGCGCCGGCACACCGGGTTCTAGTCCCGGTCGGGGCGCCGGATTCTGTCCCGGTTGCCCCTCTTCCAGGCCAGCTCTCTGCTGTGGCCCGGGAGTGCAGTGGAGGATGGCCCAGGTGCTTGGGCCCTGCACCCCATGGGAGACCAGGAAAAGCACCTGGTTCCTGGCTCCTGCCATCGGATCAGCGCGGTGCGCTGGCCGCAGCGCGCCGGCCGCGGCGGCCACTGGAGGGTGAACCAACGGCAAAAGGAAGACCTTTCTCTCTGTCTCTCTCTCTCACTGTCCACTCTGCCTGTAAAAAAAAAAAAAAAAAAAAAAAGGCAGAGAGAGAGAGAGAGAGGCATTTTCCACCCGCTGGGTTGGGCCAGGCCAGGCCAAAGCCAGGAGCTCAGAACCCTTCCCGGGTCTCCCACGTGGGTGGCAGAGACTCAGGTACTTGAACCACCACCTGCTGCCTCTCAGGCTGTGCACTGGTGCGAAGCTGGGTGGGGAGCGGAAGAGGTGAGCCGTGAACCAGGTGGCTGGTGTGGGACGTGGCCATCCCCAGCAGCAGCCTGAGTGCTGTGCCAAAAGCCTGCCCCTCTGTCTTCATTCTGGACGCTGTCATCTGTGTGCCTTGGTGACTGGGGAGAGTCTACGGTCCCAGCGTGAGCTGCTGCTTAGCGGTAGCAGCGACTGGCCTAGGAGAACACCTCTCCTGGGTCAACTGGCCAGTTCCGAGACCATCCCCAGCCAGCTCCCTCTCAAACTCACACACCTCACGCCATTCCCTGCTCGGCATCCCAGGCACAAGTGCGGACACCCAGGGACGGCCCCTCGGGCCCACACCTGCTGGAACTGTTCAACCCTGGCAGCCCTAGGCTGTTCACCTGGGCTTGCCTTGGCTTTCCTGCAGGAAACACCACCGAGGGCCCTGGCCCTGGCCCTGGCCCGGACCTCCTAGGATTGGTGTTTCACTGCGTGGCCTACGTGGTTAGGCAGGTCGTCTCCTCTCAGCAGCTGCAGGGCATAAAGTCAGCGGCACTGATCTCTCTGTGTTGTCACTCAGTCACTGCCACAGATTTAACATCCTGAGAGTAAAACAAAGGCTCATTTATATTGTGACGTATAGAGGCCAGTGCTGTGGTGTAGTTGGTAAAGCCCCCGCCTGCAGTGCCAGCATCCAATTTAGGCGCTGGTTCAAGTCCTGGCATCCTATATGGGTGCCGGTTCGAGTCCTGGTTGCTCGACTTCTGATCCAGCTCTCTGCTATGGCCTGGGAAAGCAGGAGAAGGTGACTCACGTCCTTGGGCCCTGCACCCGCGTGGGAGACCCGGAAGAAGCTCCTGGCTCCTGGCTTCGGATCAGCACAGCTCTGGCTGTTGCAGCCATTTGGGGAGTGAACCAGCAGATGGAAGATTCTTTCTCTCTCTCTCTCTGCCTGCCTCTGCTTCTCTGTAACTCTGCCTTTCAAATAAATAAATAAAACTTTAAAAATATATATTGTAACATACATTAGTTTCAGATCATTTTCATGTCCAAATAACATTCCATCACACGAGGCCACGCAGAGAGCTGGATGGGAAGAGGAGCAGCTGGGACTTGAACCAGGGCCCGTATGGGATGCAGGTGCTGCAGGTGGTGGTTTAACCCACTGTACCACAGCACTGGCCCCTGTTTCATAGTTTTAGGTACATAAATTTGTTATTTCTTTTGTTGAATTAACTCTTAAATTTGTTTTCTCTTGTACTTTACTGTAAATAGGGTTATTTTCTTAGTTTCATTTTGGATTGTTCAACGCTGGTGTATATAAATTGAGTTTTGTATTTTTTTTTAATTTTTTTTATTTTTATTTATTTTTTTTTATTTTTGATAGGCAGAGTGGACAGTGAGAGAGAGAGACAGAGAGAGAAAGGTCTTCCTTTGCCGTTGGTTCACCCTCCAATGGCCGCCGCTGCAGCCGGCGCACCGCACTGATCCGATGGCAGGAGCCAGGATCCAGGTGCTTTTCCTGGTCTCCCATGGGGTGCAGGGCCCAAGCACCTGGGCCATCCTCCACTGCACTCCCTGGCCATAGCAGAGAGCTGGCCTGGAAGAGGGGCAACCGGGACAGAATCCGGCGCCCCGACCGGGACTAGAACCCGGTGTGCCGGCGCCGCAAGGTGGAGGATTAGCCTATTGAGCCACGGCGCCGGCTGAAGTTTTGTATTTTAATTTTGTATCCTGCAACCCTATTGAACTTGTTTGTTTTAGTAATTCTTTTGTGGGTTCCCTGGGATTTGCACACAGAGCGTTCCTGTGGGAACAGAGCTGGTTTTCCTTGTTCCTCTCCTGTCTGGTGCTCTTCATTTCGTTGTCTTAGCTCATCTCCCTGCCTGGGATCCTGCAGCTCCGTGTCGTCTGGAAGCTGTGACAGCGGACACCCCAGTCTTGCTCCTGATCCGAGGAGGGAGCATCTAGTGTTTCCCTGTGAAGTGTGATGGCAGCTGTGAGCTTTTTGTGGGTAGCCTCTTGCCATGTTGTCGTCCTGTGCCATCCCGTTTCTCTTTCTGCTGTGTACAGGGGAAGGTGCGTGGGCCTCAGAGTCAGACTGGAGGTGCTGGTGTTGTAGCGCCCTGGGTTAAGCTGCCTGCCGCGCCGGCATCCCATGTGAACGCCAGCTCGAGTCCCGGCTGCTCCACTTCCAATGCAGCTCCCTGCTGATGCACCTGGGAAAGCAGCAGAAGATGGCCCAGTGCTTGGGGCCCTGCACCCACGTGGGAGACCCCGATGGAGTTCCAGGCTCCTGGCCCAGCCCCAGCCTTTGGGGCCGGTTAGGGAGTGAACCAGTGGGTGGAAGATCTCTTCCTCAGTGTCTCTCCCCCTCTTTCTCTAACTCTGCCTTTCAAATAAACAAATCCTAAAAAACAAAAGCAGAGGCCGGCGCCATGGCTCACTTGCTTAATCTTCTGCCTGCGGCGCCGGCATCCCATATGGGCGCCAGATTCTGTCCCGGTTGCCCCTCTTCCAGTCCAGTTCTCTGCTGTGGCCCGGGAAGGCAGTGGAGGATGGCTCACGTGCTTGGGCCCTGCACCCGCATGGGAGACCAGGAGAAGCACCTGACTCCTGGCTTCGGATTGGTGCAGCGCCGGCTGTGGCGGCCATTTGTGGGGTGAACCAATGGAAGGAAGACCTTTCTCTCTGTCTCTCTCTCTCGCTGTTAACTCTGCCTGTGAAATAAAAACAAACAAAAAAACAAAAGCAAACAGAGTAGGGTCTGAATGGTGTAGCTCATTAATTCTACCAGAAAATATTGCGTGTTGGACACTAGTGTGTCAAAGGAGGTCCCTGCCCCTAAACTGCTGGTGATACAGTGAGACACGCTCCCACGGGGTACGCACTGTGTACTCAGGTGCTCTCTTGGGGGTGTGGCCAGGGCAGCAGAATAACTGGAGACGCCCACATCGGTCTTATCCACAGCAGGAGGTCATCTTAGACGAGGGGCGGGTGGGCAGAGATGCGAGGCAGCGCTCGTGGGACCACAGGTGGGTCTGTGGGGCTGCAGTGCTGGGCGCTTGCACGTGAGAGGCCTGAGCAAGGCAGGGGGCAGAGGAGTGTTCCACCGCGGGCGCTGTCAGGGAGCTGAGGGGTGTTTAGTGGGTGCGAATGTGAAGGGGAGACCTGCAGACAGGAAGCTGTGTTTAAGCAGGGAAGATGGAGGACCTGGGCGGGAGGCGAGCGCCCCCACAGGGCCTGCGAGATCATGTGGTCTGGCCCTGCCAAGGCAGCCACAGACGGGACTTGAAATTCAGTAAATCTCTAGCAGGTTGATTTTTTAAGAATTTATTGGAAAGGGTTACAGACAGGGAGAGGGAGAGACAAAGAGCTTCCATCTGCTGGTTCACTCCCCAAATGTCCACAAAAGCCCAAGTTAGGCTGATCCAAAGCCAGGGGCCAGGAGGTTTTTCCGGGTCTCCCACGTGGGTGCAGGGGCCCAAGCGCTTGGGCCGTCTCCCACCACTTTCCCAGGCGCATTAAAAAGATACTAGATGGGAAATGGAGCAGCCGGGACTTGAACCAGCATGCATACTGGATGACGGCACCGCAGGCGGTGGCTTTACCTGCCATGCCACAGCTCCAGCCCCGCAGCCGAATGTTTAAGCTGGTGTTTTGTAAGGCCTGCATGTGATGCTGTAAGTACCCAAGTGGTCCTGGGCAGAAGCTTCCAGCCCTGAGAGGCCCTGGTGCAGAGCAGTGGTGGGAGAGGGGCAAGGAGGGAGTCCGGAGCTTGGAAGGCGGAGTGGACGGGTGTGGCAGGGCCACTGGGAGCTGAGGAGCCGCATGTGTGGGCGCCCTGGCGTCCTGCAGTGCAGACCTGGGCTGTTTGCTGGACTGACCCAGACTCATGCTCCTTGAGAAAGGAAAAACGCTTTGCAGAGGGCACGCAAGCCTCTCGACCCCGGCACTCCCGTCCTCTGTTTCTTGCGCGCTCTCCGCGTTGGCCTGCAGGGGCTGGTTCTCCCTCGCCTGGTTCTCTGCTGTGCCCCATGGTGCCCGCTGGGCCCTGCGCGGGCTCCTCCTCCTGCCCTCCAGCCCTGGTGGCCCCTGGGAGCGTGTTTGACGCTGTTCTGGCCTCTCAGCCTTCACCAGGGAGAAGCACTGGGGTCTCTCCTCCCTCGACGTCCCCGTGCCTAGCGGTGGCGCAGTCAGCCCGCCCATGTCGGGGTTCCAGGCCTTTCTCTCCCCGCCATTGCTCCGGCCAGTCACCTCCACTGCACTGCACACCCTCTCCTGCCTGCTCCGCCCTTCCCAGAAGCTCTGATTGGATCACCGATCACAGATCCCAGATCACCCCGTGTCACTCTGCCCAGAGGCCCTGGGGCTTCCCCTCCTGCACCAGACCTCCCCAGCTCCTCAGCTTGTCCTTAAGGCACTGCCTGTCCAACCCCCTCCCCATGCTTTCCGCTTTAATCTCTGCCCCTCCCCTTGGTGTCACCTGTGTCTTCCCTGGGGAAATCGGGCTGGCTCTCCAGGGCACAGTGTGCGAATCCTGCCTGGCCTCAGTGCTTGTTCAAGATGACCTGTGTAGGCATGTGCTCGCTCCTGGAATTAGCCCCTCGCCTCACGTGCCTTAGCCACGTGCAGTCAGGACTTGCCGGTCCTGCTCCCTGTGGCAGAGCGGCCAGCCCTCTGCTCTTCCAAAGCCCCAGCCCCGAGTGGCCGGGACACAGCCAGCGAGAAGGAGGAGGCCGGCTCTGGACCCTGGGGAGGTCGCGTGGCGGGTTCTTGTTTACATTGCTGCTGACTGAGCCTGGGGGTCTACCCAGCGTCTGACCCTTCATGCAGCTCCCGGGGGTGTAGGTCACGGTCAGACACAAGCCCGGTGCTGTGCAGGCAGCGGCGCCATGCACTCCGTTCTGGAGTTCGCTTAGAGCAGGGCCGGGGAGCCTTTTTTCGGCCAAAGGCTGTTTGCATTTTTTCTGACCTCATTTGCAGGCCACACAAAATTATCACCTTCACAATCAGCCTGTTGTGCGTCTGTCCGTGAGCTCTAACGCCTGCCATCACCTAGGCAGGGCCAGGGCAGAGGACTTCTGGGGCCGGATGTTCTCCACCCCTGCCCCAGAGTCTGGGACCTAACTTGCACGCATCTTGGGCACTTGCAGGTGATTCACTTGGTGAATTCCACAAGCCCTGCCCTGCCCTGCCCTGCCCTGGAATGACCCCTCAGCGAGGCTGCTCAGGGAGGCCGTGCAGCAGGTGGCTCCCAGGCCCAAGAACGGAGAAGGAAGATGGACAGAGAGGCGTGGGGTGGTTTTTGTCTGGGGCTTGCAGCGCTCCAGCGGCAGCCAGACCAGAAAGCAGAGAAACTGCGGAGGGTGCCAGGGCGCCGAGCAGAGCATCCGGGTCCTTGGCAGAGCTCAGAATAGCCTTCGCAGCTCTCCGTGACTCATCGCTGTGAGCTGAGTGCGGAGGACGGGCGGGGTCAGGCCTGCCTGCAGCCTTCTCCACGCAGGCTCAGCCTTCCAGCTGCGGCGGCCTGAGTGATGCAGGGCAGAGCCGGCAGGGGCGAGCAGGCAGCTCTGGGCCTGCTCCAGCCCCAGCCCGCAGAGTGCGCGAGGCCCTGCTGGGAGGGGTGCTGGTTTAGGGACTGATGTGAGGGGCCTGTGCTGGGCGGGGCTCTGGCACTGACCTCTGCATGTGCCGCAGTGGCATAGTCTGCCCCCCACCACGTATTTTTTATTTGAGTGGCAGCATTACAGAGAGAGAGAGATCTTCCAGCTGCTGGTTCACTCCCCAGCTGGCCATGATGAGGCCAGTCCAGAGAGCCTGGAGTGTCTTCCGGGTCTCCCACGGGGGCGAGGGACCCAAGTACCTGGCCACCCTCTGCTGCTCTCCCAGGCACATTGGCAGGGAGCTGGATCGGAAGTGGAGCAGCCGGGACTTGAACTGGTGCCCATATGGGATGCTGGCGCTGCACGTGGTGGCTTTACCCACCATGCCACAGCGCCTGCCTTGAATCTACGTTCTGTTCCCTTGTTTGTCCCACTGTTTTCATTCTCCTTCCCTTGCTCAGCAAGGATTGTATCTGGGCTGTGCTGCTCGGGGTGCTTTCTCAGGTGAGCTCACACCCCTGGGCGTCTTCCCTCTCGCTGGCCATCACTGCAGAGGGCACCGCACTGCGCTCTGCGCTGATCCTCCGTGTGGATGCAGACCCAGGGTCACCACGTTGGCCCCCCTTTAACCTGCAACACAGTCACTGCTTCAGAGCTCATCCTAGTACTGTGCTGTGCTTCAAAATGCATCACTTGTTATCTGGTCAACCCGAGACGCCCACAGGTCTCAGGTCTGTCAGCCCACGCTCCCATTCCCCTCGCGCTCTGATCAGCGCACACTCTTGCTGTGTGTCCCTCTTTACTTTTCTGTTTTTTTTTTTTTTAAATATTTATTTATTTATTTGAAAGGGTTACACACAGAAGGAAAGGAAGAGAGAGAGAGAGAGAGAGAGAGAGAGAGAGAGAGAGAGAGAGAGAGAGGTCTTCCATCCTCTGGTTCACTCCTCAAATGGCCACAACAGCCAGGACTGTGCCAGGCTGGAGCCAGGAGCTTCGTCCAGGTCTCCTACATGGACTCAGGGACTCAAGCACTTGGGCCGTCTTCTGCTGCTTTCCCGGGCCATCAGCAGGGAGCTGGATCGGAAGTGGAGTGGCTGGAACTTGAACCGGCGCCCGTATGGTTTGCCAGCTCGGCAGGCAGAGGCTTGGCCCACGGCTCCACAACACCGGCTCCACCCCACTCCACTTCTGTAGCAAGTCATTCTACCTCCTTCTCCTGCATCACAAAACTGATGTTCTTGGACCCACGGGAGTTAAGACTGAGGCGTGCCTCCTCCTGCCTCACAGAGGGAGCTTGTTCCTTCCTGCTCGGCTGTGTCTCTGTCACTCACCCCATCGCCCCAGGATCCTCCGTGGGAACCCAGGTTTGGGACATGTCTTGAGTGAGATGGCTGCATCTAGGGGGTGAGTAGTGGGGAGGAGTGAGGATCTACCTGAAGGTGAGGACATAGTACTTTGGGGGATGTTTCGCTTCGCTAGGGCTTCGTAATGCTGCAGGTTGGGGGGCTTTACAGGCCAGAAACGTGTTCTCATCCAGCTCTGGAGGCCACACGTCTGAACCCCAGGTTTCTGCAGGCCTGGGCCCTACGTGCAGTCTCCAGGGAGGGTCCTGCCTGCCCCCCAGCCTCTGCAGCTGCTGGGCCCCGAGGCAGCCCCTGGCTCACAGCTCCCCACTCCCACCCTACCTCCGCCATCACAGGGCGTCCTCCACGGGAACCTTCGCCCTGTGTGTCCTGGGTGTGGGTCTGGCTCCACTGTGCCCTGTGAGGACGCTGTCCTGCGGGGTTCAGAGCCGCTCTATCCAAGCGTGACCTTGTTTTCACTTGGTCTCATCTGCCAAGAAGAGCAGTTCCAGGTAGTGGGGGTAGGACTCAGCATACCTTTTTGGGGACCACAGTTCAACCCCCAAAAGGAGGAAATCAGCAGACAAATAAGACAGGTGCTCAGCAGTGTAGACCTGCGTAGCCGAGCCCTCAGCTCTGGCAGGCACGATGCTTGTGACGACTGCGCTCGGGCCGTGGTGCGTCATCCGCAGGCCAACTTTTCCAAACAGACACCGGCCTGTCCTGCAACCATTTCCCACTCAGCAGGCTTGATTGATGAGTGACACATCTAGACTTTTCCAGAAAGTTCTTGGGGGTACTCCTAACAAGAATTCACTTAGGGTATGTTTCGGGAAAGCGAAGTTTCTTCCCTTTCACGCCGACGTCACATTGCTTTTAGAGTTTATCTTTTGAAGTTATTTTAGACGCCACAGTTAAATTGACCCAGAAACAATTCCTTCTTTGAAACTTCCTCTGAAACGTTATTCATGCTGACTCTAACTCAAGAGTAGTGTGCACTGTGCTGGTTTTTGGCTCTTTAATCTTACTCTGGTCTTTGACCAAAAGCGATAAAGTACAACTTCTGTATTGAGTGGCATTCAAATATACAGACTGCTATTCTGGTAGGCAGATGTCCGATCCGTGCCATGTGTTTCCCTGGAGGGAGGACGCGCTCCTGGGACTGCCCGGCTGTGGGGCCGTGGGCTGTGGGTCACTTCCCTCAGGCCAGTGGAGGGGGCAGAAGGCGGAGAGGGGGTGGGGCTTTGGGCTTGGCAGTTGCCTCTCTTCTGCTGCTCTCTTCAACCCACATCTCCGCCCCCAGTCAGTGAGGGTCATTTTGAACCCACTTGTTTTTATCGCCTTGCTCTTGAGAGAAGGGGAAAGACAGGGCAGGAAGGAAATGAGGATTTGCACAGGGTAGGGAGAAAGTCGGCTTGACCCAGCGGAGGGAGTGGAGGGCGGCCAGAGAGAACTTCGGGCGCTGTGTACCATGTAGAGAAAGTCTGCTGCCAAGGGCTCCGGGAGGGAGCAGGAACAGCAGGAAGACAGGAGTCGGCCGCTGTCCACTCCCCACAGGCAACATGGGACGCAGTAGAATTAACTGTGCTCCCAGCAGAGACTGGGCGCGAGGTCCTAGGAGCGCTGTGTAACCGGGATTCTTCCCCCCTCGCCCAGCCACAGACGCCCCGCCCACAGCAGAGCCAGACTGTCTTGTGAAGCTGCCCCTTGAAAAAGCTTTCCCGAGGCAAGTTCAGGATGGCCCTGTTAGCTCGGATCAGGTGTGGCACCCTGGCAAATCCGAGTTGTTCTGTTGGCTCTTGTGCCGGCTGAGCTCTCAGTGGAGCTGGGACAAGGCGGCCCCTCCCCAGGTCAGCGCTCGCTCGCCCCGGGAATCCCGCCGTCTCCCCGCGGGCTCCAGCCTTGTGTCGCTTTCTGTCTTCTGTTGCAATTTGTGGGTTCTCTGTTCCTTTTCTTTCCTTATTAATTGTTTGGATGTATTTTATTTCTTTGAAAGGCAGAGTTACACACAGGGAGGGAGGGAGAGACAGAGAGACAGAGAGACAGAGACAGAGAGAGAGAGAGAGAGAGAGAGCTTCTATACACTCGTCCATTCCCTCAATGGCTGCAGTGACCAGGGCTGGATCAGGTTCAAGCCCGGAACCAGGAGCTTCATCCGGGTCTCCCACGTGGATGGCAGGGCCCAAACGCTGCAGCCGTTTTTGCTGCTTTCTTCCATGCATTAGGAGGGAGCTGATCAGAAGTGGAGCAGGCAGGACTTGAACTGCTGCATATATGGGATGCTGGCATCGCAGGTGGCAGCTTAACCTGCTACACCACAATGTTGGCCACTTCCATGTTTCTTTTAAGAAGTAGCATACTGTGGGCTGGCGCTGTGGAGTAGTGGGTAAAGCCACCATCTGCAGTGCCGGCATCCCATATGGGTGCCAGTTCAAGTCCTGGCTGCTCCGCTTCCAATGCAGTTCTCTGCTGTGGCCTGGGAAAGTGGTAGAAGATGGCCCAAGTCCTTGGGCCCCTGCACCCACATGGGAGACCTCGAAGAAGCTCCTGTCTCCTGGCTTCTGGCTTCAAATCAGCCCAGCTTCGGCCATTGCAGCCATCTGGGGAGTGAACCAACAGATGGAAGACCTCTCTCTCTGCCTCTGCTTCTCTGTAACTCTGCCTTTCAAATAAGTAAATAAATCTTAAAAGAGGAGCACACTGGGGGCGCGTGTGCGGCACAGCGGTTAAGATATCCGAGTCCCCGGGTTTGAGTCCCCTGGCGCTTCCGAGACAGTTTCAGGATGGCGTACACCCTGGGCAGCAGGTGATGACTCAAGTGGTTGGCTCCCTGCCACTCGTGAGGGGGACCCAGGTGGAGTTACAGGTCTGGCCTAGCCTGACTGTCGCAGACGTTTGTGGAGTAAACTAGCAGATGGGCGTTCTCTCTCTGCGTCTCTTTCTCTCTGCCTTTCACATAAGTAGATAGATAACACTTTAAAAAGTAGCATCTCACGGCGGGTGTGTGGCAGAGCGGTGGGGTAGAACACGTGCGCCCCACACGGGAATGCCTGGGCTTGAGTTCCCGCTCCATCCCCAGCTCCACCTTCTTGCCCCTGTGTATCCTGGGAGGCAGCAAGCGATGGCTCAGTCACCCACATGGAGGGCTGGCTGGAGTTCCCAGCTCCAGGCTGCAGCCTGGCTTCGGCCTGGCCCAGCCCTGCCTGTTGTGGGCATTTGGGGGAGGGAACCAGCAAGTGGAGGGGCTCGCCCTCTGTCTCTGCCTTCCCTTCAAATACAGTTAAAATAAGTGAATAAAATATTTGAAAGGTAGTATCTCAACATGCCCCAGCTGTAAAATCTTCAGCTTCTTTGAATGTCCTGTTTTTCCAAGGATAGGGGGGAGGATGTTTGGGCGAATTGGGCAAGCCCGGGGGAGACCCACTGCTGAGTGAAGGGGCGTCACGTTGACCGCCCAGAGAGCGAGGCCCAGGCCCCTTCCGGCCGAAAGGAGGGCTTCTTGCTCCTGCAGGTCCGTACGCTGTGCTCGGAGTCAGGCTTTCGCAGCAGCTCCGTGAGGGCTTTGGGAACCCCAGCCAGCTCCCCTACCTTACCTGGAGTATCGAGTAAGCTTTGGCCTGGTACTCTGCAGTCTATCCCAAGGTCATTGTAGCGCCCTTGAGAATTAGGGTCTTGGTGAGTGACGTTCAAGGGGCTGCCTAGGCCTTCCTGAGCAGCAGCTCTGGTCCCTCCCCCGTGGCCTGCACTGCAGCATAGAAATGGGAGAAGACAGGACAGGCCCACGCGCTGTGTGTCAGCTCTCAGGGGACTTCCTGTGCCACTTGAGCCGTCATTCCCCTGGAGCCGGTGTCCCCAGATGGGGTGCAGCCACCAGGGAGCATCCGGGGGGGCTGGGGGCAACAGAGCCATGGATCTGTTTCAGTGTGTATCAGGAAAAGTACAAGAAGCACACAAAACCCACGCCGTGAACCTTTTATTCAGCGGTTGGATCGTGAGGGGCAGGGTCGTGGCTCCGTGGATTAAGCACCTGCTTGGGATTTCTGTGCCCCGTCTTGACGCTCCCAATCCTGCTTCCTGCTAACGCGCACCCTGAGAAGGCAGCCCCAGCCCTTGGGTCCCTGCCACCCTCGGAGGAGACCTGCGTGGAGTTTTAGCCTCCTGGCTCCGGCCTGGCCAGGCCCTGGCTGTTGCAGGCATTTGGGGAGTCGGGAGAAAAATCTCTGTTTCTGTCTTCCTGTCACTCTGCCTTTCAAATAGGTAAATAAGTAAGTAGGTGGCCATTTTTAGAAAGTACGGTCACACGTGCCTTAAAGACGGGAGCGTGTTCTAAGCAACGTGCGGCTAGGGCGTCTCCTGTGTGCACTTCCTAGGTGGCCCCGGTGAACCCACATGGTCTGGCCGGCACGCGCCCAGCCTGCTGGCGTGGCCAGTACTCCTGGGCAGCTTGTCACTGTGCTGGAGACCGCGGGGCTGCGACTCAGCCGTAGCAATTTTTCAGCTCCATTGTAGCATCCTGCCACCACCATCGTGTTCGCGGCCATCGGCGTTGTCGTGCAGCTCGTTTCAACAAGGCTGAAAAGCAAGTCCCATTTTAGAGCCATGAAGTAGGCCTGGGTAGCAGGCAGCACGTGGTGACGCAGACAGCGTGGGACGTGGGAAGTCCCGTCCCCTGGAGACCTGACGGCCCCCCCCGTACACACACGCACACACACACACGCACACACATGCACACGCGCACACACACACGCATGCACACACGTGCACACACACACACATGCACACCCCTCTCCTGGGCTTCTTCCTCTCCCACCCTCCCTCTTAGCGTCCCCGGTGACCCCCAGGGTTGGGGAAGGAGGAGGCGGGGCCGCCTTCCCTGCCGTGAATCCTTTGCTATCTATGACGATGTGCCCGGCTCCGGCTGCCAGCCAGGCTTTGGGTGGCTTCTTAGGGGTGTGCTTCGAATTCGGATGTGCCTGCCGTTGGCGATCCCCGGGAGAGTGGGTCAGGCGCAGATCCTGACCCCGTCTGGAGTGTAGCTTCCCCGTGATGTGACTGCTGCGGACCCCTGGGCCACACTCGGGCCCACAGGGGTGGTCACGGAGCCTAGAAGTGTGCTTCCAGGAAGAGGGCACGTTCAGACACCCCTGCCGCCCCTGCAGCGAAGCCGCCAGAACAGTCCAGCAGGCCTCGCTCTCGGTAAGGAGCACGGATGCCGCTCCGCACCGGCTGAAGTCACTGGTCATGAACACTGTGGCCCCGGTCGCGGCCAGGGTGCTGCCTGGGGAGCAGCCACACAGCGAGAAGTTACTGTGACCTGAACAGAACAGAGGCACAGAGAAAAGTTACTGTAACCTGAACAGCCACACGGAGAGGTTACTGTAACCTGAAGAGCGCACAGAGAGAAGTTACTGTAACCTGATATCCCTACCCCGACCTGAGAAAGGTAGGCGGGTCTGCCTCACTGCGCCAGGCCAGCGCCCACGTCTGATTTGGCAAGCCTGCTGCGTTTAGCCGCTCGGGCCGCTCAGAGCTGTTTCTCTGGGTGGAGCAGGCTGGATTGTTGGACTGTTCGGTGTGCATCGAAACACACCTGTCTGGTTAGGAGAACCACACCGACAAGCAGCGCCGAGGCTCACAATAGCTGCACTCAGGAAGCCACCAGGGGCTGGTGCCATGGCGTGGTAGGTTAATCTTCTGCCTGCGGCGCTGGCATCCCATCTGTGCACCAGTTCTAGTCCTGGCTGCTCCTCTTCCAGTCCAGCTCTCTGCTATGGCCCGGGAAGGCAGTGGAGGATGGCCCAAGTGCTTGGGCCCCTGCACGCACATGGGAGACCAGGAAGAAGCACCTGGCTCCTGGCTTCGGATCGGCGCAGCACTGGCCGTAGCAGCCATTTGGGGAGTGAACCAACGGAAGGAAGACCTCTCTCTCTGTCTCTCTCTCTCTCACTGTCTGTAACTCCACCTCTCAAATAAAATAAATAAATCTTAAAAAAGGAAGCCACTAGTCAAATATAATGGGACCCAGAGTGAGACCACATTAAGACCAAGGGACTCGATACAGCACCAGCCTATGTTTTTAAAGATCTGTTTATTTATTATTTTCCTTTTTTAAAAAAAGTTTATTTAAATGGCCAAGTTACAGAGAAAGAGGGAGGGGCAGAAACGTAGAGATCTTCCATCCACCAGTCCACTCTCCAAATGGCTGCAACAGCCAGAGCTGGGCCACCCAAAGCCAGAATCCAGGAGGTTCATCCAGTCTCTGACATGGGGGCAGGGTCCCAAGTACTTGGGCCATCTTCTACTGCTTTCCCAGGTGCATTAGTAGGGAGCTGGATCTGAAGTGCAACAGCTGGGACTTGAACTGGCAACCATATGGGATGCTGACGCTGCAGGTGGCGGCTTAACCCACTGGGCCACAGCGCCGGCCCCAGATTTGTTTGTTTTATTTATTTGAAAGAGTAAACATACAGACACACACACACACACAAAAGGAGAGAGATCTTCCATCTGCTGGTTCACTCTCCAAATGACTGCACCAGAAGAGGCTAGGTCGGGGTTGGAGCCAGGAGGCAGGCACTCAATCCAGGTTTCCCCGCTACTGGAGCCATCCCTGCTGCCTCCTAGGGTCTGTGTTACCGGGAAGCTGGCGGCAGGAGAAAGAGCTGAGTACGAACCCAGGCTCTCCAAAGTGGAGTGTGAGCATCTTAACCACTAAGACAAACATTCTCCCCATCTTCTCTCTCTCTTTTTAAAAAGAGTTTCAAATTTATTTATTTGAGAGGCAGAACACCACCGAGAGGGAGAAGTGGAGAGAGAAAAAGAGAGAGAGAGAGAAAGATCTCCCGTTACGTGGTTCAATCCCCATATGGCCACAATGGCTCGAGATGGGCCAGGCTGGAGCCAGTAGCCAATGAACTCTATCCTGGTCTCCCACACGCGTGCAGGGGCCCACGTGCTTGAGCCATCTCCTGCTGCTTTCCCAGGCACATTAGCAGGGATCTGGACTGGAAGTGGAGCAGCAGGGACTAACAGGAGCTCCGATATGGGATGCCATTGATGTAAGTGGCAGCTCAACCTGCTGTGCCCCCACACTGGCCCCCAAGCTGGTGGAGGTGTCAGGGAATCTCTCTTCTGTTAAGATCGAAGTGGAGCCAGGCATTTAGCAGAGGTCAGACTCTCCCGTGGACATGTAAATGCAGAGTACCCCCGGGCTCATCGGTGTGATGGTGTTTAATTTTGGGGGAGGGGTCATGGTATGCAGACTCTCCCTCAAAAACACAAATACACAGACCTCCGTATAACCGCCAGGGATCATGTATGTGTTCCCTGCTGGGTCCCTGGATTCCACGGTGAAGACCTCTGATGAAGCACATTCTCTTTATCTTGGGGATGAGAAAATTGAGGCCTGGAAAGACGGGTGGTCACTGGTTCCACCGCGAAGCTGAAGATGAGCCAAGTCCACAGGAGGGTGTCACTGGCCTCTGAAGTCCACGGTGCCTCCCAGCTGCATTAACAGGAAGCTGGATCAGAAACGGGGGTGGGACTTGATCCCGGCACTCTGATGTGTGAGGCAAGAGACCAGTTGGCTGCAGCACCAGGCCGCCCCCAAGGGCACTTTCTTAAACATTATAGTTCCTGGAGAGAGAGGCAGAAAGCTGGGCTTCCTAGCGGGGCGTTTCGACTCTCACAGGTGCGCTGTTGAGAGAAGCCAGTCACACAGTGCACCTGCGTGCCTGGGGCTGCGGGGAAGTTACAGACACAGACCCAGTGCACCTGTGCTGCTGGGAGCTGGAGCGGCGGTGACCTCTGGGGAGCCCAGAGGTTTCTCGCTGTCGGGAGCCCTGTTCTGGTTCTCACCGTGGGTGCCGGTCCCCCTTTGGGTCCACTTCGTGCAACTGATTGGAGGCTACTCTTGGGACAGCGTTTCTCTGTAAGCGTGTTACGCCTCAGTAAAAACGTCTAAACACATGCGTGCACTCGTGGCACAGGCGGGCTCCAGCCTGTGCGTCTCACGTGTGAGCGTGCATCCTCCCCTGGGGATCTTAGTAAAAGCCAAGTTCTGACCCACTGGGTCTCGGTGTGGCACGAGACTGTACATTTCTAGAAAGGCCCTAGGGACTGTATGTAGCTTCAGGATCACTTCCTGGGCCTGTGCTGGCCTGAGAGCACAGCTACACAGAGGGCTGTTAGTCTGCCAGCTTGTTAACCGACAGACCAGCGCACACTCTCCTGCGGGTCTGCGAGGGCCAGCTGCTCACAGCCCCTTCTGAGCTGGTATTCCGACTGCGAGGAGCTGGTCAGAGCCTGGAGTCGGGCCACGCCAGTGCAGCGGTCAGCCAAGGACCAGCCCTCGTGGCCCACGTGAAGGCCCCTGGGTGTCTGCCCGGCGGAAGGCACTGGACACCTGGAGTTGTTGCCCATGGAGCATGAGGAGGACAGCAGGACCCTCACTCTCTGTGCGCCCACAAGCCTGGGGGGACCTGGCTCAGTGCCGGACATCCCAGCGCCACTCGGTAGCACTCTGGAAGACGTAGGTCCCGGCACTGGTCTGGGAGTTGTGATGGTGTGAGGAGGCGAGGGCTCTGGGGGACGTTGGGTCGCGAGGGTGGAGACCTCAGGGCTCACAGAGCTGCTTCACCACTTCTGCACGTGGGGGCTCAGCCAGAAAACCATCTACGACCCAGCCCACCAGCGCCGCCACCTCATTGGCAGCCTTCTGAGCTGTGAGAGACAAATGTCCTAGCCACCCAGGCGGGGGATTTTTGTTTTTGCAGCCCAGTCAGACAAGGACAATCCCCAAACAGCAGACTTGTATCAAGGAAAGCATAATTTTAGTAAAAAAGTCATGCACGACACGATGTCTCTCAGCAATAGTACAGCATGCAGCACACGAAGAAGGGGCGGGAAGCGGTGGGCACGTTCTGCAGGCCGGCTGCTGCCTCTGGCACGGGAGGGAGCGGAAGCCAGGGAGCGTTGCTGGGTCATTATTTCTTTTTAAAAGATTTATTTTATTTACTTGAAAGACAGAGAGAGGTAGAAACACACACACAGAGAGGTCTTCCATCTGCTGATTCACTCCCCAAATGACCACAGCAGCTGGAGCTGAGCTGATCCAAAGCCAGGAGCCAGGAGCTTCTTACGGGTCTCCCACGTGGGTGCAGGGGCCCAAGGATTTGGGCCATCTTCCACTGCTTTCCCAGGCCATAGCACAGAGCTGGATCGGAAGCGGTGCAGCTGGGACCCGAACCAGCACCCATATGGGATGCCAGCACTGCAGGCAGCGGCTTTACCCGCTATCCCACAGTGCTGGCTCCTTAAAAGACTTTTTTTTTTAAAGATTTATTTATTTATTTGAAAGTCAGAGTTAGAGAGAGAGCATGAGATCTTCCAGCTGCTGGTTCATTCCCCAAATGGCTGCAACGGCCCTAGCTGGGCCAGGCTGTCTAGTAGCCAGGAACTTCCTCTGGGTCTCCCACATGGGTGCAGGGGCCCAAGCACTTGGGTCATCCTCGGCTACTTTTCCGGGCTCATTAATAGGGAGCTGAACTGGAAGTGGAGCAGCCTGGACTCGAACTGGCACCCATAGGAGATGCTTGTCGCTCCCCGTCTTCGTGGAGGAACGACACAGGACCCTGCGCTGTTCTTTTGTCTGCTCGGCCCTCCCCGGGTTTGCTGCTGGTTCTTCCCGGGTTGGCTACCGTCCCTTCCACCTCCGTGGAAGGGCGGTTCCCCCTGCCACTTTCCCCACTTCCGCGGGGGAGCAGCATACCGCCGGCCGGCTCTCTCGGGGGCTGCACAGGTGTTCCTCTTAGATGTTTCCTAGTGCATGTTGTCTCTCTCCTCCTTTATAGTCCTCTTCCGCCAATCCCAACTCTGCTACCCACACGCCGAGTACGCTGCTCTCCTCCAATCAGGAGCAGCTCCTGCAGCTTGTCAAGTTGGTGAAAGGCAGCTGTGTAGAAGCTGTTTCCTCCTCTCCCAGCGCCATATTGTGGGAGAGCATATGCATAGAATAAGTCTTAATTCCAGTAACTTAGTCTAGTCCGAGTTGCTCCCAGTTGCTCCCCACAGATGCTGGCACTGCAGGTGGCAGCTTTACCTGCTATGCCACATTGCCGACCCCCAATGTGTACTTTTTAAAAGAAACATGGAAGTGGCTGGTGTTGTGGTGTAGCGGGTAAAGCCGCCCTCTGCAGTGCTGGCCTCCAGGATTCATAGTTTGAAACTGAAAATGTCCTAGAGTATCTTGTTCCACTCCCTTGTGTGCTGCATTAACAGATCACCACAGGCTGAGTAATCTTTCACCCACAGAGATCCATCTGGCTCATGGTTCTGGAGGATTGAAGTTCATGGCCAGGGAGTTTGTGCTGTGTTGTCCCAGGGTAGAAGGACAGACAGCCAGTGGAGCCCAGCTTTTACAAGAAATCTGGTCTCTAAGTAACTAACCCACTCCCATGGTAATGACATTGATCTTTGACCTAATCGGCTCTGTTGGTCCTCAGCTCCTGACACTGTGGCACTGGGGGGTTATGTTTCCAACACGTGAGCTTTGGAGGATTCAAACCATAGTACATGAATTTGAAATTTATTTATTGGAAAGGCAGGCAGACACAACCCCACCCTCTTGTTCAGTCCCTACACAACAGCCGGGGCCAGAACACACCAGAGCCTGGAGGCAGTAACGCCTGCACAGGTGGGGTCTCCCACACAGGTGGCAGGAACCCAGGAAATGGGGCCTTCGTCACCTACTGCCTCCCGTGGTGTGCGTTCGCAGGAAGCTGGAACCCGGAGCTGAGCGGGTCCTGGAAGCCAGGCACCCTGGTAGGAGGTGACGGCATCCCAAGCAGTATCTTAGCAGCCATGCCAAACGCCCGCCCCCGGAGCGTATCTTAAGATAACATTTTATGTTGAGATTTCTTTGTGCTTGACATTTTTTTAGGACATCTTGTTATTTTCAAATTTTCTGACATGCCAGAGTAAGTTGCCAGTTATGATTTTTTTGGAAGGACACTTTATTCTGAGATTCTGCTCTTCTTGCTTTTTTGGTGTTAAGATGTTCTTTCACTCGATGGTATTTTAATAAAACGTTGGCGATAACAGCAGCAGTTTTGAGATTTAACACAGACAGCTCTCATGTCTTAAATAACCAGCTGGACTCCGAGTTACCCTGCCCGCTTCCTTTCGGCGAAGCTGAGCTGGTTTGTCACAGTTCAGGGCTTGGGAGCTTCCAGTGTAGAGAATTTTTCTTTGGGAAAAGGAAGACTTTGCCTTAGCATCCACCTCTAAGAGTTTGCCAAGCAGGGGTGCAGGTGGCTGTGGGGGGCGGTGAGTGACACCTGCAGAAGGTGGAAGGGGTGGGTGGGATCCGGGAGTTTCTCCTGGGAGCTCCGAGCCTCTGACCCACCCGGTGCGGCTCGGTCATCTTTCTCCTCATCTTGGAAGAGGAAGCAGGAGGGAGGGGGGCAGAGACGATGGCCCCGGGCGTCAGATGTAGTCGGACACCAGCAGCCGTCTTCTTCCCCCAAACCAGAGCCGTCCGTCCTCCACCACCGAGCACCGCGCTCGCTCCCGGAGCCCGAGGTGTGGAAGGGGATCGGTGCTGCTGTTACAGCCTGCGGCTCCTGACGCACGCCGCTCGCTCATCCTCCACCCACTCAGGGGAAGTGCTGATTCCCCGTTCACTTCATTTTCCATTCTGGCTTATTATTTGGTGAGAGATGTATGCCAGGCTTTTAATTTGGGATAATTTTAGATTCACAGATGACTTTCAAGGATAGTGCAAACAGCCCCCACAAATCCTTCGCTCAGCTGCCCCCATGTTAACATCTTACATAACCACGTCAGAATGACGAGATGAGCATTTGCGCAACACTGTTAAATCAAAAGCAGACTTGATTAGGGTTTCATCAAGTCCCATCATGCCCTATGACTGGAATCCGTGGAAGACCACAACAGCCCAGCTCAGGCAAGATGGCTGATGACACGGACCCTTCCAGAATGAGGGTGGGGGTCTCCGCTCCGGGCAGGAACCGGGGCCTGCCCTGGCGCTTGCCAGGATGCAGGCTATGCAGTGGGTGGGAATCGGCTAGAGGCAGGCGCACGCCCAAGGCGGGAAGGGGGCTGCTTTGTCACTGCTTACAGAGGGGTGCCCTGCGGTGTCGACCAGATGAGGCTGAACTACGCTTCCCAGCACTCCCTTCTGTGCTGTTTCCAACAGGGTGGGCCGCCCGGGAGAACTGGGTGCCCAAGTGAAGCGCTGGCCATCTTGTAGCTCGGTCCGCGGCCGCTAGACTTGTCGCTGCCCTGCCGGGCTTGCACAGTGGCAGGGACAGCCAGGCCCTCCCTGGCCTGCCGCTGGCCCACCTTCCCCTGAGCCCCTGGCAGCTCTCCAATTCCCGGCAGGATGTGGATCGAGCGCCAAGACCAGGCGCTACCCGGGCCCTTGAAGTTAGGGGCAGTGAGAATTGGCACAGGTTCCGGTCCCGTCTAGTCCAGCGGGTTACAGCCTGTCCTTGTTTATCTCGGATGACACACGTGGAGACATCAAACGCGCACAGTGGCTAAGATCGAGTCGGCAAGTCCACGCGCGTCCCAGAGGCCCTGCTGCTCTGACTATGCTCTGAGTGACGGACTCCCTCTCTGGTGTCATTCAGTGAGCTCACAATGCAGGACCGTGGTCGCAGCAGTGCAGGGCAGGCATGGGCTCAGCACCCAGGTCCTCCATTCTCCAGTGCTCCTCTGGCTACAGCCGCCGTGGTGCCCGTCCTGAGCTTCAGGGTTCCCGCCGCTGCCCGGAGGCAGGTGGAACACGCTGGGTAGCATCCGGGAGGAAGGAGGGAGTGCTTTGCTCTCACTGGGACAGGCACTCTCTCTGGGGAGGGACTTTATTCCCTCCGCACAAGACTTCCGCCAGAACCACAGGATGTGGTCCCGCAGCATGCGTCCCCCTCCGTCAAGGTAGGTGGCGTGGCATTCCTCTCCCCAGGGAAGTCACTTCACAGGAAATGCTGTGGAGGCAGGCTCACGTCTTGCGTGTTCTGCCTGATCCTGGAGTGAGCTGCTGCAGATTCATCTCGGTGCACAGCACAGCAGGTCTGCGGGACGAACTCCACGCTCAGCACCAGCGACCGACACGACGCTGTCTCACCCCTAGACAGAATTCACGGCCAGGAGTCAAGCGGTGGCAAAGGGACGGTCTCTCTCGTTATTCCCCGTCACGATACACCTGTGAAATGTTTCTTTCCTGTTCCTACAACGTGGGGGTCCCGGAGTCTTTGTTCCCAAGAGAGGACTCCGTCAAGCAGCGTCCCGGTGGGTTGGATGCTGACTCCGGCCTGGGACTTGGGCTCTCCTGTCAGTCAACCAACAGGCCAAGAGGGCTGCTGTTTCGTTTGGGTACCGGATGCTGAGGAAATGGGCCGCGGTGAGGAGGCGTGTGTCTGGAATGCAGCACGTCCCCCGGGGCGTTCCGAGACAAACGTGAGTGGAAAACCACGGGCAGGCAAGTCAGGCGCGGTTGTTCATGCCAATGAGGGCAAAGGATACAGAGCAGGTGGAGGAGGAGGAGGCGACACCAGCTGCCGTCCTGGCGCCAGCCACATGAGCGGAGACTTCCCACCCAGTGGCTGTCAGTCCTCGTTCTTGCTTTAATGCGAATAATCTGCAGATGTATTATCCAATGTCTTCATTTCCCCTCTTCCTCTCTCTCATTCCCCTCCTATCTAAATGAGATAACGTGCTGGTAAGTTAACTTCGTATTTAGTATTCAAATTACAGAGTGTCGCTCCCCCTCTTCGTGGAGGAACGACACTAAACCCTGCCTAGGCTTCCTATCCGAGTCACGGCACCATTATGTCGCTCCCCCTCTTCGTGGAGGAACGACACAGGACCCTGCGCTGTTCTTTCATCTGCTCGGCCCTCCCCGGGTTTGCTGCTGGTTCTTCCCGGGTTGGCTACTATCCCTTCCACCTCCGTGGAAGGGCAGTTCCCCCTGCCACTTTCCCCACTTCCGCGGGGGAGCGGCACACCACCGGCCGGCTCTCTCGGGGGCTGCGCAGGTGTTCCTTCAGATAGATGTTCCCCTTAGATGTTCCTGGTGCATATTGTCTCTCTCCTCCTTTATAGTCCTCTTCCACCAATCCCAACTCTGCTGCCCACACGCCGAGTACGCTGCTCTCCTCCAATCAGGAGCAGCTCCTACAGTTTATTAGTTGAACTGGAGGCAGCTGTGTAGAAGCTGTTTCCTCCTCTCCCAGCGCCATATTGTGGGAGAGCAGATGCATAGAATAAGTCTTAATTCCAGTAACTTAGTCTAGTCCGAGTTGCTCCCAGTTGCTCCCCACACAGAGCATCAGAGGGGGATGAGTGAGAGGAAGGAACCTCACCGGACACGGCATAGGAGGCCGCGTGGCTTTGTCTTCTCTTTCGCAAAGAGGCTGGTGCGTTGTCGGTTGTATGAAGCCTGGTTGCGTTGTGTTAGGTGGTTGCGTGCTTTTGCTGTGGGCTCTATTCAGGGGTGGAAAGGGATGAAAAGAGGTGTGTACGGAGGCCAGGTTGCCAAGGGCAGACTCCGGTGGTTTGCATTGGGTCAAGTAGGCTGAGCTGCACCTGTACCTTGCAGAATCTTCTGGGCAGAGCCGGCCAAGAGACGAGGCAGGGGAAGTGGGGGCGTTCCCTCCTGGAGGCGCCACGGCAGGTGCGGTGAGGCACACAGGCGCTGCCTGGTTCTCACCTCCGCGGCTCCTTTCTCAGCTCCCCTTCCCGCCTCGGATCCTGTTGGCCAGCACCAGGCACTGGGCAGCAGGCTCGAGGCGGCGGCTTCCCACGGGCCTGCCCTGCGCCGTCCGATTTTGTCGGCTGGAAGGGCCTTCGCTTCAGATTGGCCAGTTGGGGATTTGGTCTGTGATGTTTTCGGCCTCCGTTTTCCCTCGAGTCAGGTCTAATGCCAATTTTAAATCCCTTCCGTCTTCGCTCAGGAGTTGGCAAACCATGGCTCCTGGTCACATCAAGCCTGCTGCCCCTTTTTGTAAATAAATAGTTGTCCTGGAACACAGCCATGCCCCATGTGTTTAGGTTTTGTGTATGGCTGCTTAAAGCTTGCATTGAGTAGATGCGACAGAGATTGGAGGAGCCTTGGAGCCTAAACTATTTATGGCCTGGCAATTGAAGGAAATTGCCTGTCCCCGCCGCTCCCTGTGGAGCCTGGCTGGTCACGGGGTGGGAGGGTGTTCTGCCTCTAGCAGGGGCAGCGGTGATGGTTTCAGGTGCGAGGCACGGACGCCGGCAGAGCCGCGGCGTTAGGAAAGCTCACGCCCTCCACCGCACACCCCAGTTGAAACCTAGCGTCTAATTTTATTCCAATTTAACAGAAGACAGTGAAACTGAAGACATCGCTGAACTTAGGGTGAATGTTTCCTCACCACATTTAGTTCCTAAAATATTCTTCTAAGGCTAAAAAGAAAGAGGGGGAAAAAAGGACTGTGAAAACTACTGGGGATTGAATTCATTCTACTTTTTGGGATCACATTGCAAATGTAGACCACATCGGCCTGCCCCACCCCGTAAGAGATGATCAGTGCTGTTACGCTGCCTGCCTTCCTCACTCTCCCAACTCCCGATTTTCCCTCACACGAGGGCCCTCAAAAAGTCACAGAAGCTGCACATTATGAAAAAAACCTGCATTCAAAAGTTTTGCACCAAAATAGCATCTTTTTAAAAATGGATTTATTTTCCCTCTATTTGAAAGGCAGAGAGGAGACACACACAGAGATGGAGCGCCTCCATCCGCAGGTTCAGTTCCCATAGCCAGGGCCGGGCCAGGCTGAGGCCCGGAGTCTGGAGCCCAATCCAGGTCTCCCCCGTGGGCCAAGGTGACACAGGGCATGAACCATCGTCCATGGCCTCCCAGGGTGCGCACCCACAGGAGGCGGGATCAGAGGTGGAGGAGCCAGGATGTCACCCAGGCTTCCCAAGCAGGGACTCTGCCGTCGCTCTGTCTTTAAGTCCCCAGTGCCAGTCTGCTCTCAAAACCAAAGAGGAGCCTCTTGCGAAAGAAAAGATTTATCTCAGCTTATGGTTTGGAGGTTATAGTTCAGGATCAGGTAGCCTCAGGGTCTGAAGGGTGTGGAGGGAAGACCACCTGGTGAGCCAGGAAGGAGAGAGAGAGCGAGAGCGAGAATCAGAGCGAGAGCCAGCAGAACTTGAACTCGGATAATCAACCCTCTCATGAAAACCACCCTCTAAGGGCACCCTCTGTGACCTACACGGCTCCCCCCGGCCCCTCTCAGACCAAGTCTCCACCCACCCTTCGTCTGCCAACCGTGAGCACGAGGTGTGAGTTTCAAGGACACAGCGTCCCCCAAACGCACCAGGGGGCCGTGCGCTCCTGCTTTTCCTCCCCCATCCAGTGTTCCGCCTCTGCTTCTAAGCCAGTGTCCGTCATGGAGTTCCCACCTTACAGGGAGGGGCCGAGTAGGGTGCTGAGTGCAGGAACGGAGACGGGGAGCCGGTCGGCTGGGACTAAGGGTGTTGTTCCTGGAAGATCTATCTTTTAAAAATTAATTCAGCAAATCTATTCAGAGTCAGCAATGTATGTGCTGGACACTAGTCTTTCTTTTAAAGATTTATTCATGGCCGGCGCCGTGGCTCAATAGGCTAATCCTCTGCCTGCGGCGCTGGCACCCCAGGTTCTAGTCCTGGTCGGGGCGCCCGATTCTGTCCCGGTTGCCCCTCTTCTAGGCCAGCTCTCTGCTATGGTCCGGGAGTGCAGTGGAGGATGGCCCAAGTCCTTGGGCCCTGCACCCCATGGGAGACCAGGAGAAGCACCTGGCTCCTGGCTTCGGATCAGTGCGATGTGCCGGCCGTGGTGGCCATTGGAGGGCGAACCAACGGCAAAAGGAAGACCTTTCTCTCTCTCTCTCTCTCTCTCTCTCTCACTGTCTACTCTGCCTGTCAAAAAAAAAAAAAAAAAGATTTATTCATTTATTTGAAAAGACTGAGTTACAGAGAGAGAGGGAGAGACAGATCTTCTATCCTTCGGTTCACTCCCCAAATGGCTGCAACAGCCAGAGCTGGGCCAGGCTGAAGCCAGGAGCCAGGAGCTTCTTCCAGGTCTCCCACGCAGGTGCAGGGGCCCAAGGACTTGGGGCATCCTCTGCTGTGCTCCTAGGTGCATTAGCAGGGAGCTGCATTGGAAATGGAGCAGCCAGGACTGGAACCTGTGCCTGTATGAGGTGCTGGCATTGCAAGTGGTGGCTTAATCCGCTACGTCATGATGCTGGCACTGTTGATTTCTAATGTTGAATGTGTCATTTTGGAATCATCTCACACACACACAAAACTGCATGTCTTCTCTACCTGGCTTCCTCACGTTGTTTGGTAGAACGTGTAATCCCAGGAGGTCAGTGTTGGTGTGGCACTGTTAACTGACCTGCAGGCCTCATGAGGATTTTGGCTCTTGTCCCACTAACGTCATCTCCAGGTTCTGGTTGATCCACACTAGCGTCAACTTCCCGGCCCTGTTTCATCCTGCATCTGGGGAGGCCCCGCGGGCTGTCTTTCAAGTGCTTGGCACTTGGGGAGAGCGCTGGCACTGGTTGGTTTGTAGGCCACCCCCCGAACCTGGATTTTGGATGTTTTGTGCTGTTGAAGTTTAACAAGAGCAGGGCGGTGGCGCTGTTCCCTTCCCGGAGCACGCTTGTGGAGGCGCGTGGCCTGCATGTGTCTCCCTCCTGGATTTTGCTGGCTTTGGTTCCCTGGGAGAAGGCTGAGTGTCCGGATTGCGCTACTGTCAAGTCGCCGTTCCCCCGTGGGAGTCCCTGAGTGTGTGGTGTTGTGGGGAGAGTCTTTGAAATAGCGCACACATCCTGTTGCTTACCAGGCTTGCCCTCAGCCTGTGGCACCCACCAGTGCTTCCCGACCAGGAAAGTTTAGGCCCTGGGCCTTGGCAGCCGACAGGGTCCCCTCTGAGGCCCAGCTGAGTGTGGGATCTTGGGTGGCCCCGCTGCGTGCACAGCCATCCTTGCACTCAGCACACGGGTCGGAGGGAAGCAAGCTTGGGGCCTTGTTGTGGTTCTAACCTGGGGCGCCCCCACATGCCACTTTACCGCCTCTCCTGGCAAGCCTCGGAGCCTTTTCCTCTTGGCCACAGAGGATAACGGTGTCGATGTTACTCTCACTTCCCTGCTGATTTCCTGCTAGTGAACTGGGGGATAACCAGGGTAGTCCATCCGCAACCTTAACCCCCAGCAGCTGAGGTGAGGGGGACGGTGTTGTCTCCCACAGAGGATGAAAACGTTGTTCAAGGTCACGTGGCAGAGTAAGTGCAAAGTATCTATATATACACCAGACAACACACACATACCACACATGTACCAGACACATATACCATGCATACATCACACACAACACATACCACACATGCACCACACACATATACCATACATACACCACACACAACACACACATACCACACACAACACACACATACCACACATGCACCATACACATATACCATACATACACCACACACAACACACACAGAACACACAACACACATACCACACATGTGCCACACACATATACCATGCATACACCACACACAACACACATACCACACATGCACCACACACATATACCATACATACACCACACACACCACACACACCACACACAACACACGTACCACACGTGCACCACACACATATACCATACATACACCACACACAACACACACATAACACACAACACACATATCACACATGCACCACACACATATACCATACATACACCACACACAACATACATACACCACACACAACATACACATACCACACATGTACCACACACATATACCATACATACACCACACACACACACCACACACAACACACACATACCACACATGTACCAGACACATATACCATACATACACCACACACAACACACACATATCACACACAACACACACATACCACATACATAATACACATATCTCACTCCACATATACCATGTACAACACACATACCATACATGTACCACATACAACACACACAATACACATATCCCACACAACACAACACATACACAATACATATACCCCACCCCACACATACACCACACAACACACACATACCACACACAACACATACCACACATGCACCACACACATATACCATACATGCACCACACACAACACACACATAACACACAACACACATACCACACATGTACTACACACATATACCATACATGCACCACACACAACACACACATCACACACACAACACACACATACCACACATGCACCACACACAATACACATATCTCACTCCACACATACACCATGTACAACACACATACCATACATGCACCACATACAACACACACACAATACACGTATCCCACACCACACAATACACACACAATACATATATCCCACCCCACACATACACCACACAACACACACATACCACACACAACACATATCACACATGTACCACATATACACACACACCACACACACAATGCACATGTCCCACCTGATACATACACATATATACCACATCTACACCACACACATAAACCACACACCAAATATACCACATACAAACCACATACCACACATCACACACACCATACACACATACAAACCACACCCACGTCCACACGACATACAACACACACATCACATACTACATATACATGACACACATCCACACCACACACAACACACACATATACACACACCCCACACATACAGTACACACACACCACACACATGCACAACATACACACATACAGCACACACAACATACACACATACCACACACACGCGCACGCACACACGCACGCACACGTGCACGCACACGTGCATGCATGGAGGAATGCGTGGTAAGCCCGGCTGCCCCTCCTGAGGGCTGGGGTGGAGTGGGGTGAGCACCTTCGGGAAGAGCAAGTTGGGCCTCAACAGGTCGAACTTCCGAAGGTGCAGAGAGACCCCTCTGGGAGGCGAATTGGCCGCCCGGAGCACGCCCGCAGGAGGGCTCAGCTCGCTGGCTCCTCTGTGGGGAGCACCCACGCGCTCCTAGTGCGCGCACAGAAACGTCAGCCCTGGTCAGCGAGCCTCAGCAGGCCGTGTGTCCTCCTGGCGGCGTCTAGGCAGACGTGATTCTGTGGGAGACCGGGGGCACACGGAAGGGACTTGTGTCCTGCTTCTAACTCCATCACGTGTCACAGGCAGGTTGTACCGCTGGTAGTTCTGGCGTTGGAGAGACCACGGCGACAGGGGACTCCAGATCCCAGGACAGCAAGCGTTAGCAAGCACATGTCCTGGCCCGCGGCTTTCGTCCCCAGTGGACCCAGCAGAGCGGGTCAGGCCAGTGCTCGTGGAGTTTCAGGGACTGACTGAGCAGTGACCATGACAGAACTAAGCCAGAAGCTCAGTGTGGCGGAGGGAATGAGGTGTTGCTTTAGCCAGGGGTCCTGCAGCCCTCGGGGGGTGGCTGGCCAGGCCACGGAGGGTGCCGAGGGGACAGCTGACGGGTGCATCAGCCGAGGCGGCGGCTCAGGGCCACCCTGCACTCAGGCAGGTGCAGGCGGGCAGAGAAGCGACAAGGCAGGCACTCCCAGGCTCAAGCCCGGCAGGGCGCAGGAGTCCTGTTGTATGCCCTGGGTGCTCTCTCTTGTCGGTCCTCCAAGACCCTTCCTGATCCTGGTCCCTTCCTGACCTCCTCTCCTGCCCCTCCCCTCGCTCCCTGCACCCAGCTGCACCGGCCTTCCAGCTGCTCCTGGAGAGAACCAGGTGAGGCCGTCCTGCCGCAGGGCTTCTGTGTCTGCAGCGCTGGGCTGTTAGGACACTCACTCCTGCCCCCTCCGCGGCTCACCTGTCCCCTTTCAGTGAGGTCTTCCCTGGCATTGCCCACCACATTGCATCCCTCCAAAAGACGGGAGGTCCCAGTCCCCAGCCCCGATGCGTGTGAGCTTGTCCGGAAACAAGTCTTTGCCCATGATCAACCTGAGGCCGGGCAGAGCCTCCCCCACTAAGCCTGGTTCTTTAGACAAGCACTGGGGGCGGGGGGGGGGGGGTGGGCAGCAGCCTCATCCCGGCCGCCCAATTGGCCTTCAGTGGTCTCCAGCAGCCCCACCCTCTCCTCTCTTCCAGGCACCGCCCCCTTCTAGTATCCCGCCCTGATGGATTTTGGGATTTTGTTTACCGTCTGTCTCCTTGCCCTGGAATGAGGGGGGCTTCCTGGTGCTGGTCCCTGGTTTACCTGAGCGGCCTCGCATGTGTGGCTGCAGGCAGATGTCAGCCAGGACCTGCTGGCTGCACTCTCGCTGGGTGCAGATGCTGCCTGGCAGCTGGGCTGGGGACCTGGACACCATCCTGTGGCCTCCCAACGTGGCCTGGGCCTCTCCGCACAGCCGCTGGGTTCTGGAAGGAACAGGGGACTGAGTGTGACACAGGGACTGGTGCGGCCTCACTCCTGTCCGCTACTGGCCACAGCAGTCACAGCACACATGTGCACGTGTGGGGAGGGGCGTGTCTGCGGGAATGCCTCTCTGGTGAGGTGACCTGTGACACAGCCCTGAGGGAGGGAACAGGGGAGCCCCGTGGATAGATCGGGAAGGTGCTCCTGCTCCAGGCCCAGGAAGGTCAAGTGCAAAGCCCCTGAGGCAGGAGCAGGGCACTCCGGCAGGCAGCAGTGGGGGATACAAGTGCAACGTCTTCCCCTTGGGGCTGAGCAGTTCGCAGGCACAGGAAGGCCTTCAGCCGCACAGGAGGCCCCGGCGCAGCCCGTGCTGCTGAGCGGGAGCGCTGCCTGCTTGCCTGGCTGCCCGTTCCCTCCCGACCCTGGGCCCCGTCCTCGCTCCCGCAGGCTGCTGTTTGCACCTCAAGCTCTACCAGCCCAGGACACCTGGTGGTGAAGTTTCCCTCTGCCACCCAGTTGTCAGGGACCAACCATGTCACCCATGTTGCTGTGTTTGCTGCTCTTAGCCCCGGCAGGTACTGGGGGCCAAGCTCTGGGTGCCCAACTGATGGCCCTGGGGTCTCAGGACTCCTGCGTCCCAGCATGTGGACTGCACAGTGGTTCAGAGCTGAGGCAGTCCAGGGGCCCTGACCCCTGCCTGGCCCCCGGTCCCACCCGGCACTCTGGCTGCTGAGCCTGCTCCACAAGGCAGATTATCTGACAACGGCTCACTACACCCCCGCTCCGGACTCCTCTGGCTTCCCCAAAGACCCCACAAAAAGCCCCCACCTCTTAGTATCGTCATATTTGTGATGGAGTTTCTTTTTTTAAGATTGATTTATTTATTTGGAAGAGTTACACACAGAGAGGAGAGGCAGAGAGAGAGAGAGAGAGCGAGAGAGAGAGAGAGAAGTCTTCCATCCGCTGGTTCACTCCCCAGATGGCCTCAACGGCGAGAGCTGCGCTATCTGAAGCCAGGGGCCAGGAGCTCCTTCTGAGTCTCCCACGCGGGTGCAGGGGCCCAAGCACTTGGGCCATCTTCTGATGCTTTCGTAGGCACATCAGCAGGGAGCTGGATTGGAAGTGGAACAGTCGGGACTAGAACCAGCGCCCGTATGGGATGCCGGCACTGCAGTCGGCGGCCTTACCCGCTATGCCACAGTGCCGGCCCCTGTGATGAAGTTTCCATGCCTGAACCGTGAGGGACACGTGCACCACAGCACGAGTGACCTGGACAGCTGCCGGAACGTCGTCTGGTTGCTGAGCACCGTCTTCCTTCTGGCAGGAGAAGGGGCAGAGAGAGCCCCTCCCTGGGCCTGGTGCTGCCCTCGTAGGTGTGCTGGGAGCTGTCCCTGGGGGCATGCTTATAAAGCACTTACAGGAGCAGCTGGCGGGGGTGCTGCCCTGTTGGCGCTGACCATTTTACTGTTAGACTCTGTGACTCTTAGACAAAGCGCCAGACCCTCCTGTGTGGCTGCCCTGGGCCAGGCCCCCAGCAGACACCATCCAAGGCCCCATGGCCCCACGTCCACCTGGGCCTCTTGCGTTGTTCTCTCCCTGCCCTAGGCTGGTCCCACGAGCCTGATAACCCCTCACGCCTCCGCTGGGGCTCACTCAGAGTCCCTGGGCAGAGTGCAAAGTCTGCCTTGTGCCAGAAACCATCTGACTGCTCGAGGCGGCTGCATGAGACCAGGTGGGCGCTGGCACCTTCGGGGACGAAGCAGGCGCCCTCAGCAGCTGGCAAGCCTCAGCAGCAGCGCCCGATGCCAAGTCTTGGTTGTCAGCTGGAGACTGAGGTGCCAAGACTTCTTCCTGAGAGGGGCTGGATGGGAGGGGCCACGTGGTGGAGATGACGCTACCCCTGCACGGCCAGCATAGGGTGCACCCAGATTGCCTGTCCCGGAGCAGGTGTGCCTGGGGGTGCTCACGGGTAAGGGTGAGGGGCACAGCCGCTCCTGCCACAGCTGCGGTGAGCAGGACAGCCTGGCATTCCTCACTTGGGGACATCAGCCTATTGAGATGGCTGATCAGTACAGATCATCAAGGATGGAGCTGGTGGTGTGGCACCGCGGGCTAAGCTGCCGCGTGTGGGGTGGCTTCCTGTCTCTGCAGTGCCATCCCCAGCCACTGCGGCCATCTGGGGAGTGGACCAGCAGAGGAAGACCTCCTTCTGTCTCTCCTTTTATTTATTGATTTATTTGAGAGGTGGAGTTGCAGTCAGAGGGAGAGACAGAGAGAGGTCTTCCATCCTCTGGTTCACTCCCCAGATGGCCACAACAGCCAGAGCTGGGCTGATCCAAAGCCAGGAACCTGGAGCCCCTCTTCCAGGTCTCCCATGTAGGCAGCAGGGCCCCAATTCCCTGGCCATCTTCTGCTGCTTTCCCAGGCGCATTAGCAGGGTGCTGGATGGGAAGTGGAGCAGCTGGGACTTGAACCAGTGCTCATATGAGATGCGATGTCACAAGGCCATTCCCCGCCTGAGTTCCCCGGGGCCTGCAGCCCACGCTCCCCACACGGGCTCCGCCGTCCTCCCTGCTCGGTCCTTCCCTCACACTGTCCCTCTCAGCCGCCTTGAGGCTTTGCGCTCCCTGCCCAATGGCGCCCCTTCCCCCCTGCCCTCTGCTCATCCTCCAGGGCCCAGCCTCCTGGACACACGTGGGGCGGGGGCTCCTGCCTGCGTCCTGACAGTGGATTTCCTCATCTGACCCCCCGACCCCCGACATGCCAGACAGGAGTGACTGGGAGGCCCCGGGCGCGGCTCGGGGGAGAAGGGTCAGAGGTACCTGGTGAGGACGGTGGGCGGACACCGCCTCCGACGCCTTCCTCTGGAGACACCGTGCCAGCTGCGGTGCACAGCAGCTGGCGTGTGTGCGGTGGTTAGCACGTGGCTCAGAGTGCCCGGGCTCTAGTCCCAGCTGCATTTCCAATTCCGGCTCCCGGCCAGTGCACACCCTGGGAGCAGCAGGGGACGGCGCGAAGACTGGGGCTCCTCCAGACTGGAAGGCTCAGATGCAGCCCCAGGCTCCTGGCTCTGGTCTGGCCCAGCCCTGGCTGTGCAGGTATTTGGGGGAGTGATCCAATGCTGGGAATCTCTCTGTCTCACTGCCTTCCAAATAAACACAGTTTTTAAAAGGTAACATTGCTGAAGTAGCAACTGAGTCACAGGTAGCCCCAGGGAAAAGCAAAGAGCCACAGTCACTGATGTCCCAGACTGCGCAGGCCCAGGATGGGCAGCACCGGGACCCCTGGCACTCGGCACAGCTGGGGGATGGGCAGCTGGACCCGGGAGCCATCTTGGAGGCTGCTGACCAGACCAGGGGAACTGGGAGGCACAGGGTCTTCCAGCAGGAGCCCCACGTCCTGCTGCACAGGTGCCCTGCGCACAGGCTCCTCGAAGCTCTGTCACCTGTGCGCCCCGGGACAGGGAAGCCACTGTGTGACAGGTACTCTGTCCCAGCCTTGTCCCCCTGGGACAGGGAAGTCACTGTGTGACAGGTCCTCTCTCCCAGCCTTGTCCCCTGGGACAGGGAAGCCTGTGTGACAGGTACTCTCTCCCAGCCTTGTCCCCTGGGGCAGGGAAGCCTGTGTGACAGGTACTCTCTCCCAGCCTTGTCCCCTGGGACAGGGAAGTCACTGTGTGACAGGTACTCTCTCCCAGCCTTGTCCCCTGGGACAGGGAAGTCACTGTGTGACAGGTGCTCTCTCCCAGCCTTGTCCCCTGGGACAGGGAAGCCTGTGTGACAGGTACTCTCTCCCAGCCTTGTCCCCTGGGGCAGGGAAGCCTGTGTGACAGGTACTCTCTCCCAGCCTTGTCCCCTGGGACAGGGAAGCCTGTGTGACAGGTACTCTCTCCCAGCCTTGTCCCCTGGGACAGGGAAGTCACTGTGTGACAGGTACTCTCTCCCAGCCTTGTCCCCTGGGGCAGGGAAGCCTGTGTGACAGGTACTCTCTCCCAGCCTTGTCCCCTGGGGCAGGGAAGCCTGTGTGACAGGTACTCTCTCCCAGCCTTGTCCCCTGGGGCAGGGAAGTCACTGTGTGACAGGTACTCTCTCCCAGCCTTGTCCCCTGGGACAGGGAAGCCTGTGTGACAGGTACTCTCTCCCAGCCTTGTCCCCTGGGGCAGGGAAGCCTGTGTGACAGGTACTCTCTCCCAGCCTTGTCCCCTGGGACAGGGAAGCCTGTGTGACAGGTACTCTCTCCCAGCCTTGTCCCCTGGGGCAGGGAAGCCTGTGTGACAGGTACTCTCTCCCAGCCTTGTCCCCTGGGACAGGGAAGCCTGTGTGACAGGTACACTCTCCCAGCCTTGTCCCCTGGGGCAGGGAAGCCTGTGTGACAGGTACTCTCTCCCAGCCTTGTCCCCTGGGACAGGGAAGCCTGTGTGACAGGTACTCTCTCCCAGCCTTGTCCCCTGGGACAGGGAAGTCACTGTGTGACAGGTACTCTCTCCCAGCCTTGTCCCCTGGGGCAGGGAAGCCTGTGTGACAGGTACTCTCTCCCAGCCTTGTCCCCTGGGACAGGGAAGCCTGTGTGACAGGTACTCTCTCCCAGCCTTGTCCCCTGGGACAGGGAAGTCACTGTGTGACAGGTACTCTCTCCCAGCCTTGTCCCCTGGGACAGGGAAGCCTGTGTGACAGGTACTCTCTCCCAGCCTTGTCCCCGGGACAGGGAAGTCACTGTGTGACAGGTCCTCTCTCCCAGCCTTGTCCCCTGGGACAGGGAAGCCTGTGTGACAGGTACTCTCTCCCAGCCTTGTCCCCTGGGACAGGGAAGTCACTGTGTGACAGGTACTCTCTCCCAGCCTTGTCCCCTGGGACAGGGAAGCCTGTGTGACAGGTACTCTCTCCCAGCCTTGTCCCCTGGGGCAGGGAAGTCACTGTGTGACAGGTACTCTCTCCCAGCCTTGTCCCCTGGGACAGGGAAGCCTGTGTGACAGGTACTCTCTCCCAGCCTTGTCCCCTGGGGCAGGGAAGCCTGTGTGACAGGTACTCTCTCCCAGCCTTGTCCCCTGGGACAGGGAAGCCTGTGTGACAGGTCCTCTCTCCCAGCCTTGTCCCCTGGGACAGGGAAGTCACTGTGTGACAGGTACTCTCTCCCAGCCTTGTCCCCTGGGACAGGGAAGCCTGTGTGACAGGTACTCTCTCCCAGCCTTGTCCCCCTGGGACAGGGAAGCCTGTGTGACAGGTACTCTCTCCCAGCCTTGTCCCCTGGGACAGGGAAGTCACTGTGTGACAGGTACTCTCTCCCAGCCTTGTCCCCTGGGACAGGGAAGCCTGTGTGACAGGTACTCTCTCCCAGCCTTGTCCCCCTGGGACAGCGAAGTCACTGTGTGACAGGTACTCTCGCCCAGCCTTGTCCCCTGGGACAGGGAAGTCACTGTGTGACAGGTACTCTCTCCCAGCCTTGTCCCCTGGGGCAGGGAAGTCACTGTGTGACAGGTACTCTCTCCCAGCCTTGTCCCCCTGGGACAAGGAAGCCTGTGTGACAGGTACTCTCTCCCAGCCTTGTCCCCCTGGGACAAGGAAGCCTGTGTGACAGGTACTCTCTCCCAGCCTTGTCCCCTGGGACAGGGAAGTCACTGTGTGACAGGTACTCTCTCCCAGCCTTGTCCCCTGGGACAGGGAAGCCTGTGTGACAGGTACTCTCTCCCAGCCTTGTCCCCCTGGGACAGCGAAGTCACTGTGTGACAGGTACTCTCTCCCAGCCTTGTCCCCTGGGACAGGGAAGTCACTGTGTGACAGGTGCTCTCTCCCAGCCTTGTCCCCCGGGACAGGGAAGTCACTGTGTGACAGGTACTCTCTCCCAGCCTTGTCCCCTGGGACAGGGAAGCCTGTGTGACAGGTACTCTCTCCCAGCCTTGTCCCCCTGGGGCAGGGAAGCCTGTGTGACAGGTACTCTCTCCCAGCCTTGTCCCCTGGGACAGGGAAGTCACTGTGTGACAGGTACTCTCTCCCAGCCTTGTCCCCTGGGACAGGGAAGCCTGTATGACAGGTACTCTCTCCCAGCCTTGTCCCCCTGGGACAGGGAAGTCACTGTGTGACAGGTACTCTCTCCCAGCCTTGTCCCCTGGGACAGGGAAGTCACTGTGTGACAGGTACTCTCTCCCAGCCTTGTCCCCTGGGACAGGGAAGTCACTGTGTGACAGGTACTCTCTCCCAGCCTTGTCCCCCTGGGACAGGGAAGTCACTGTGTGACAGGTACTCTCTCCCAGCCTTGTCCCCTGGGACAGGGAAGTCACTGTGTGACAGGTACTCTCTCCCAGCCTTGTCCCCTGGGACAGGGAAGCCTGTGTGACAGGTACTCTCTCCCAGCCTTGTCCCCGGGACAGGGAAGTCACTGTGTGACAGGTCCTCTCTCCCAGCCTTGTCCCCTGGGACAGGGAAGCCTGTGTGACAGGTACTCTCTCCCAGCCTTGTCCCCTGGGACAGGGAAGTCACTGTGTGACAGGTACTCTCTCCCAGCCTTGTCCCCTGGGACAGGGAAGCCTGTGTGACAGGTACTCTCTCCCAGCCTTGTCCCCTGGGGCAGGGAAGTCACTGTGTGACAGGTACTCTCTCCCAGCCTTGTCCCCTGGGACAGGGAAGCCTGTGTGACAGGTACTCTCTCCCAGCCTTGTCCCCTGGGGCAGGGAAGCCTGTGTGACAGGTACTCTCTCCCAGCCTTGTCCCCTGGGACAGGGAAGCCTGTGTGACAGGTACTCTCTCCCAGCCTTGTCCCCTGGGACAGGGAAGTCACTGTGTGACAGGTACTCTCTCCCAGCCTTGTCCCCTGGGACAGGGAAGCCTGTGTGACAGGTACTCTCTCCCAGCCTTGTCCCCCTGGGACAGGGAAGTCACTGTATGACAGGTACTCTCTCCCAGCCTTGTCCCCTGGGACAGGGAAGCCTGTGTGACAGGTACTCTCTCCCAGCCTTGTCCCCTGGGACAGGGAAGCCTGTGTGACAGGTACTCTCTCCCAGCCTTGTCCCCTGGGGCAGGGAAGTCACTGTGTGACAGGTACTCTCTCCCAGCCTTGTCCCCTGGGACAGGGAAGTCACTGTGTGACAGGTACTCTCTCCCAGCCTTGTCCCCTGGGACAGGGAAGTCACTGTGTGACAGGTACTCTCTCCCAGCCTTGTCCCCTGGGACAGGGAAGCCTGTGTGACAGGTACTCTCTCCCAGCCTTGTCCCCTGGGACAGGGAAGCCTGTGTGACAGGTACTCTCTCCCAGCCTTGTCCCCTGGGACAGGGAAGTCACTGTGTGACAGGTACTCTCTCCCAGCCTTGTCCCCTGGGACAGGGAAGTCACTGTGTGACAGGTACTCTCTCCCAGCCTTGTCCCCTGGGACAGGGAAGTCACTGTGTGACAGGTACTCTCTCCCAGCCTTGTCCCCTGGGACAGGGAAGCCTGTGTGACAGGTACTCTCTCCCAGCCTTGTCCCCCTGGGACAGGGAAGTCACTGTGTGACAGGTACTCTCTCCCAGCCTTGTCCCCTGGGACAGGGAAGCCTGTGTGACAGGTACTCTCTCCCAGCCTTGTCCCCTGGGACAGGGAAGCCTGTGTGACAGGTACTCTCTCCCAGCCTTGTCCCCTGGGACAGGGAAGTCACTGTGTGACAGGTACTCTCTCCCAGCCTTGTCCCCTGGGACAGGGAAGTCACTGTGTGACAGGTACTCTCTCCCAGCCTTGTCCCCTGGGACAGGGAAGTCACTGTGTGACAGGTACTCTCTCCCAGCCTTGTCCCCTGGGACAGGGAAGCCTGTGTGACAGGTACTCTCTCCCAGCCTTGTCCCCTGGGACAGGGAAGTCACTGTGTGACAGGTACTCTCTCCCAGCCTTGTCCCCTGGGACAGGGAAGCCTGTGTGACAGGTACTCTCTCCCAGCCTTGTCCCCCTGGGACAGGGAAGCCTGTGTGACAGGTACTCTCTCCCAGCCTTGTCCCCTGGGACAGGGAAGTCACTGTGTGACAGGTCCTCTCTCCGAGCCTTGTCCCCTGGGGCAGGGAAGTCACTGTGTGACAGGTACTCTCTCCCAGCCTTGTCCCCTGGGACAGGGAAGCCTGTGTGACAGGTACTCTCTCCCAGCCTTGTCCCCCTGGGACAGGGAAGCCTGTGTGACAGGTACTCTCTCCCAGCCTTGTCCCCTGGGACAGGGAAGTCACTGTGTGACAGGTACTCTCTCCCAGCCTTGTCCCCTGGGACAGGGAAGCCTGTGTGACAGGTACTCTCTCCCAGCCTTGTCCCCTGGGGCAGGGAAGTCACTGTGTGACAGGTACTCTCTCCCAGCCTTGTCCCCTGGGACAGGGAAGCCTGTGTGACAGGTACTCTCTCCCAGCCTTGTCCCCCTGGGACAGGGAAGCCTGTGTGACAGGTACTCTCTCCCAGCCTTGTCCCCTGGGACAGGGAAGTCACTGTGTGACAGGTACTCTCTCCCAGCCTTGTCCCCTGGGACAGGGAAGCCTGTGTGACAGGTACTCTCTCCCAGCCTTGTCCCCCTGGGACAGCGAAGTCACTGTGTGACAGGTACTCTCGCCCAGCCTTGTCCCCTGGGACAGGGAAGTCACTGTGTGACAGGTACTCTCTCCCAGCCTTGTCCCCTGGGGCAGGGAAGTCACTGTATGACAGGTACTCTCTCCCAGCCTTGTCCCCCTGGGACAAGGAAGCCTGTGTGACAGGTACTCTCTCCCAGCCTTGTCCCCCTGGGACAAGGAAGCCTGTGTGACAGGTACTCTCTCCCAGCCTTGTCCCCTGGGACAGGGAAGTCACTGTGTGACAGGTACTCTCTCCCAGCCTTGTCCCCTGGGACAGGGAAGCCTGTGTGACAGGTACTCTCTCCCAGCCTTGTCCCCCTGGGACAGCGAAGTCACTGTGTGACAGGTACTCTCTCCCAGCCTTGTCCCCTGGGACAGGGAAGTCACTGTGTGACAGGTGCTCTCTCCCAGCCTTGTCCCCCGGGACAGGGAAGTCACTGTGTGACAGGTACTCTCTCCCAGCCTTGTCCCCTGGGACAGGGAAGCCTGTGTGACAGGTACTCTCTCCCAGCCTTGTCCCCCTGGGGCAGGGAAGCCTGTGTGACAGGTACTCTCTCCCAGCCTTGTCCCCTGGGACAGGGAAGTCACTGTGTGACAGGTACTCTCTCCCAGCCTTGTCCCCTGGGACAGGGAAGCCTGTATGACAGGTACTCTCTCCCAGCCTTGTCCCCCTGGGACAGGGAAGTCACTGTGTGACAGGTACTCTCTCCCAGCCTTGTCCCCTGGGACAGGGAAGTCACTGTGTGACAGGTACTCTCTCCCAGCCTTGTCCCCTGGGACAGGGAAGTCACTGTGTGACAGGTACTCTCTCCCAGCCTTGTCCCCCTGGGACAGGGAAGTCACTGTGTGACAGGTACTCTCTCCCAGCCTTGTCCCCTGGGACAGGGAAGTCACTGTGTGACAGGTCCTCTCTCCCAGCCTTGTCCCCTGGGACAGGGAAGCCTGTGTGACAGGTACTCTCTCCCAGCCTTGTCCCCGGGACAGGGAAGTCACTGTGTGACAGGTCCTCTCTCCCAGCCTTGTCCCCTGGGACAGGGAAGCCTGTGTGACAGGTACTCTCTCCCAGCCTTGTCCCCTGGGACAGGGAAGTCACTGTGTGACAGGTACTCTCTCCCAGCCTTGTCCCCTGGGACAGGGAAGCCTGTGTGACAGGTACTCTCTCCCAGCCTTGTCCCCCTGGGACAGGGAAGCCTGTGTGACAGGTACTCTCTCCCAGCCTTGTCCCCTGGGGCAGGGAAGTCACTGTGTGACAGGTACTCTCTCCCAGCCTTGTCCCCTGGGACAGGGAAGCCTGTGTGACAGGTACTCTCTCCCAGCCTTGTCCCCTGGGGCAGGGAAGCCTGTGTGACAGGTACTCTCTCCCAGCCTTGTCCCCTGGGACAGGGAAGCCTGTGTGACAGGTACTCTCTCCCAGCCTTGTCCCCTGGGACAGGGAAGTCACTGTGTGACAGGTACTCTCTCCCAGCCTTGTCCCCTGGGACAGGGAAGCCTGTGTGACAGGTACTCTCTCCCAGCCTTGTCCCCCTGGGACAGGGAAGTCACTGTGTGACAGGTCCTCTCTCCCAGCCTTGTCCCCTGGGACAGGGAAGCCTGTGTGACAGGTACTCTCTCCCAGCCTTGTCCCCTGGGACAGGGAAGCCTGTGTGACAGGTACTCTCTCCCAGCCTTGTCCCCTGGGGCAGGGAAGTCACTGTGTGACAGGTACTCTCTCCCAGCCTTGTCCCCTGGGACAGGGAAGTCACTGTGTGACAGGTACTCTCTCCCAGCCTTGTCCCCTGGGGCAGGGAAGTCACTGTGTGACAGGTACTCTCTCCCAGCCTTGTCCCCTGGGACAGGGAAGCCTGTGTGACAGGTACTCTCTCCCAGCCTTGTCCCCTGGGACAGGGAAGCCTGTGTGACAGGTACTCTCTCCCAGCCTTGTCCCCTGGGGCAGGGAAGTCACTGTGTGACAGGTACTCTCTCCCAGCCTTGTCCCCTGGGACAGGGAAGCCTGTGTGACAGGTACTCTCTCCCAGCCTTGTCCCCTGGGACAGGGAAGCCTGTGTGACAGGTACTCTCTCCCAGCCTTGTCCCCTGGGACAGGGAAGTCACTGTGTGACAGGTACTCTCTCCCAGCCTTGTCCCCTGGGACAGGGAAGTCACTGTGTGACAGGTACTCTCTCCCAGCCTTGTCCCCTGGGACAGGGAAGTCACTGTGTGACAGGTACTCTCTCCCAGCCTTGTCCCCTGGGACAGGGAAGCCTGTGTGACAGGTACTCTCTCCCAGCCTTGTCCCCCTGGGACAGGGAAGTCACTGTGTGACAGGTACTCTCTCCCAGCCTTGTCCCCTGGGACAGGGAAGCCTGTGTGACAGGTACTCTCTCCCAGCCTTGTCCCCTGGGACAGGGAAGCCTGTGTGACAGGTACTCTCTCCCAGCCTTGTCCCCTGGGACAGGGAAGTCACTGTGTGACAGGTACTCTCTCCCAGCCTTGTCCCCTGGGACAGGGAAGCCTGTGTGACAGGTCCTCTCTCCCAGCCTTGTCCCCTGGGACAGGGAAGTCACTGTGTGACAGGTGCTCTCTCCCAGCCTTGTCCCCTGGGACAGGGAAGCCTGTGTGACAGGTACTCTCTCCCAGCCTTGTCCCCCTGGGACAGGGAAGCCTGTGTGACAGGTACTCTCTCCCAGCCTTGTCCCCCTGGGACAGGGAAGTCACTGTGTGACAGGTGCTCTCTCCCAGCCTTGTCCCCTGGGACAGGGAAGTCACTGTGTGACAGGTACTCTCTCCCAGCCTTGTCCCCTGGGACAGGGAAGCCTGTGTGACAGGTACTCTCTCCCAGCCTTGTCCCCTGGGACAGGGAAGTCACTGTGTGACAGGTACTCTCTCCCAGCCTTGTCCCCTGGGACAGGGAAGCCTGTGTGACAGGTACTCTCTCCCAGCCTTGTCCCCCTGGGACAGGGAAGTCACTGTGTGACAGGTACTCTCTCCCAGCCTTGTCCCCTGGGACAGGGAAGCCTGTGTGACAGGTACTCTCTCCCAGCCTTGTCCCCTGGGACAGGGAAGTCACTGTGTGACAGGTACTCTCTCCCAGCCTTGTCCCCTGGGACAGGGAAGCCTGTGTGACAGGTACTCTCTCCCAGCCTTGTCCCCTGGGACAGGGAAGTCACTGTGTGACAGGTACTCTCTCCCAGCCTTGTCCCCTGGGACAGGGAAGCCTGTGTGACAGGTACTCTCTCCCAGCCTTGTCCCCCTGGGACAGGGAAGTCACTGTGTGACAGGTACTCTCTCCCAGCCTTGTCCCCTGGGACAGGGAAGCCTGTGTGACAGGTACTCTCTCCCAGCCTTGTCCCCTGGGACAGGGAAGCCTGTGTGACAGGTACTCTCTCCCAGCCTTGTCCCCTGGGACAGGGAAGTCACTGTGTGACAGGTACTCTCTCCCAGCCTTGTCCCCTGGGACAGGGAAGTCACTGTGTGACAGGTACTCTCTCCCAGCCTTGTCCCCTGGGACAGGGAAGTCACTGTGTGACAGGTACTCTCTCCCAGCCTTGTCCCCTGGGACAGGGAAGCCTGTGTGACAGGTACTCTCTCCCAGCCTTGTCCCCTGGGACAGGGAAGCCTGTGTGACAGGTACTCTCTCCCAGCCTTGTCCCCTGGGACAGGGAAGCCTGTGTGACAGGTACTCTCTCCCAGCCTTGTCCCCTGGGACAGGGAAGTCACTGTGTGACAGGTACTCTCTCCCAGCCTTGTCCCCTGGGACAGGGAAGTCACTGTGTGACAGGTACTCTCTCCCAGCCTTGTCCCCTGGGACAGGGAAGTCACTGTGTGACAGGTACTCTCTCCCAGCCTTGTCCCCTGGGACAGGGAAGCCTGTGTGACAGGTACTCTCTCCCAGCCTTGTCCCCTGGGACAGGGAAGTCACTGTGTGACAGGTACTCTCTCCCAGCCTTGTCCCCTGGGACAGGGAAGCCTGTGTGACAGGTACTCTCTCCCAGCCTTGTCCCCCTGGGACAGGGAAGCCTGTGTGACAGGTACTCTCTCCCAGCCTTGTCCCCTGGGACAGGGAAGTCACTGTGTGACAGGTCCTCTCTCCGAGCCTTGTCCCCTGGGGCAGGGAAGTCACTGTGTGACAGGTACTCTCTCCCACCCTTGTCCCCTGGGACAGGGAAGCCTGTGTGACAGGTACTCTCTCCCAGCCTTGTCCCCCTGGGACAGGGAAGCCTGTGTGACAGGTACTCTCTCCCAGCCTTGTCCCCTGGGACAGGGAAGTCACTGTGTGACAGGTACTCTCTCCCAGCCTTGTCCCCTGGGACAGGGAAGCCTGTGTGACAGGTACTCTCTCCCAGCCTTGTCCCCTGGGGCAGGGAAGTCACTGTGTGACAGGTACTCTCTCCCAGCCTTGTCCCCTGGGACAGGGAAGCCTGTGTGACAGGTACTCTCTCCCAGCCTTGTCCCCCTGGGACAGGGAAGCCTGTGTGACAGGTACTCTCTCCCAGCCTTGTCCCCTGGGACAGGGAAGTCACTGTGTGACAGGTACTCTCTCCCAGCCTTGTCCCCTGGGACAGGGAAGCCTGTGTGACAGGTACTCTCTCCCAGCCTTGTCCCCCTGGGACAGCGAAGTCACTGTGTGACAGGTACTCTCGCCCAGCCTTGTCCCCTGGGACAGGGAAGTCACTGTGTGACAGGTACTCTCTCCCAGCCTTGTCCCCTGGGGCAGGGAAGTCACTGTGTGACAGGTACTCTCTCCCAGCCTTGTCCCCCTGGGACAAGGAAGCCTGTGTGACAGGTACTCTCTCCCAGCCTTGTCCCCCTGGGACAAGGAAGCCTGTGTGACAGGTACTCTCTCCCAGCCTTGTCCCCTGGGACAGGGAAGTCACTGTGTGACAGGTACTCTCTCCCAGCCTTGTCCCCTGGGACAGGGAAGCCTGTATGACAGGTACTCTCTCCCAGCCTTGTCCCCCTGGGACAGGGAAGTCACTGTGTGACAGGTACTCTCTCCCAGCCTTGTCCCCTGGGACAGGGAAGTCACTGTGTGACAGGTACTCTCTCCCAGCCTTGTCCCCCTGGGACAGGGAAGTCACTGTGTGACAGGTACTCTCTCCCAGCCTTGTCCCCTGGGACAGGGAAGTCACTGTGTGACAGGTCCTCTCTCCCAGCCTTGTCCCCTGGGACAGGGAAGCCTGTGTGACAGGTACTCTCTCCCAGCCTTGTCCCCCTGGGACAGGGAAGTCACTGTGTGACAGGTACTCTCTCCCAGCCTTGTCCCCTGGGACAGGGAAGTCACTGTGTGACAGGTCCTCTCTCCCAGCCTTGTCCCCTGGGACAGGGAAGCCTGTGTGACAGGTACTCTCTCCCAGCCTTGTCCCCGGGACAGGGAAGTCACTGAGTGACAGGTCCTCTCTCCCAGCCTTGTCCCCTGGGACAGGGAAGCCTGTGTGACAGGTACTCTCTCCCAGCCTTGTCCCCTGGGACAGGGAAGTCACTGTGTGACAGGTACTCTCTCCCAGCCTTGTCCCCTGGGACAGGGAAGCCTGTGTGACAGGTACTCTCTCCCAGCCTTGTCCCCCTGGGACAGGGAAGCCTGTGTGACAGGTACTCTCTCCCAGCCTTGTCCCCTGGGGCAGGGAAGTCACTGTGTGACAGGTACTCTCTCCCAGCCTTGTCCCCTGGGACAGGGAAGCCTGTGTGACAGGTACTCTCTCCCAGCCTTGTCCCCTGGGGCAGGGAAGCCTGTGTGACAGGTACTCTCTCCCAGCCTTGTCCCCTGGGACAGGGAAGCCTGTGTGACAGGTACTCTCTCCCAGCCTTGTCCCCTGGGACAGGGAAGTCACTGTGTGACAGGTACTCTCTCCCAGCCTTGTCCCCTGGGACAGGGAAGCCTGTGTGACAGGTACTCTCTCCCAGCCTTGTCCCCCTGGGACAGGGAAGTCACTGTGTGACAGGTCCTCTCTCCCAGCCTTGTCCCCTGGGACAGGGAAGCCTGTGTGACAGGTACTCTCTCCCAGCCTTGTCCCCTGGGACAGGGAAGCCTGTGTGACAGGTACTCTCTCCCAGCCTTGTCCCCTGGGGCAGGGAAGTCACTGTGTGACAGGTACTCTCTCCCAGCCTTGTCCCCTGGGACAGGGAAGTCACTGTGTGACAGGTACTCTCTCCCAGCCTTGTCCCCTGGGGCAGGGAAGTCACTGTGTGACAGGTACTCTCTCCCAGCCTTGTCCCCTGGGACAGGGAAGCCTGTGTGACAGGTACTCTCTCCCAGCCTTGTCCCCTGGGACAGGGAAGCCTGTGTGACAGGTACTCTCTCCCAGCCTTGTCCCCTGGGGCAGGGAAGTCACTGTGTGACAGGTACTCTCTCCCAGCCTTGTCCCCTGGGACAGGGAAGCCTGTGTGACAGGTACTCTCTCCCAGCCTTGTCCCCTGGGACAGGGAAGCCTGTGTGACAGGTACTCTCTCCCAGCCTTGTCCCCTGGGACAGGGAAGTCACTGTGTGACAGGTACTCTCTCCCAGCCTTGTCCCCTGGGACAGGGAAGTCACTGTGTGACAGGTACTCTCTCCCAGCCTTGTCCCCGGGACAGGGAAGTCACTGTGTGACAGGTACTCTCTCCCAGCCTTGTCCCCTGGGACAGGGAAGCCTGTGTGACAGGTACTCTCTCCCAGCCTTGTCCCCCTGGGACAGGGAAGTCACTGTGTGACAGGTACTCTCTCCCAGCCTTGTCCCCTGGGACAGGGAAGCCTGTGTGACAGGTACTCTCTCCCAGCCTTGTCCCCTGGGACAGGGAAGCCTGTGTGACAGGTACTCTCTCCCAGCCTTGTCCCCTGGGACAGGGAAGTCACTGTGTGACAGGTACTCTCTCCCAGCCTTGTCCCCTGGGACAGGGAAGCCTGTGTGACAGGTCCTCTCTCCCAGCCTTGTCCCCTGGGACAGGGAAGTCACTGTGTGACAGGTGCTCTCTCCCAGCCTTGTCCCCTGGGACAGGGAAGTCACTGTGTGACAGGTACTCTCTCCCAGCCTTGTCCCCTGGGACAGGGAAGCCTGTGTGACAGGTACTCTCTCCCAGCCTTGTCCCCTGGGACAGGGAAGTCACTGTGTGACAGGTACTCTCTCCCAGCCTTGTCCCCTGGGACAGGGAAGCCTGTGTGACAGGTACTCTCTCCCAGCCTTGTCCCCCTGGGACAGGGAAGTCACTGTGTGACAGGTACTCTCTCCCAGCCTTGTCCCCTGGGACAGGGAAGCCTGTGTGACAGGTACTCTCTCCCAGCCTTGTCCCCTGGGACAGGGAAGTCACTGTGTGACAGGTACTCTCTCCCAGCCTTGTCCCCTGGGACAGGGAAGTCACTGTGTGACAGGTACTCTCTCCCAGCCTTGTCCCCTGGGACAGGGAAGCCTGTGTGACAGGTACTCTCTCCCAGCCTTGTCCCCTGGGGCAGGGAAGTCACTGTGTGACAGGTACTCTCTCCCAGCCTTGTCCCCTGGGGCAGGGAAGCCTGTGTGACAGGTACTCTCTCCCAGCCTTGTCCCCTGGGACAGGGAAGCCTGTGTGACAGGTACTCTCTCCCAGCCTTGTCCCCTGGGGCAGGGAAGCCTGTGTGACAGGTACTCTCTCCCAGCCTTGTCCCCTGGGACAGGGAAGCCTGTGTGACAGGTACACTCTCCCAGCCTTGTCCCCTGGGGCAGGGAAGCCTGTGTGACAGGTACTCTCTCCCAGCCTTGTCCCCTGGGACAGGGAAGCCTGTGTGACAGGTACTCTCTCCCAGCCTTGTCCCCTGGGACAGGGAAGTCACTGTGTGACAGGTACTCTCTCCCAGCCTTGTCCCCTGGGGCAGGGAAGCCTGTGTGACAGGTACTCTCTCCCAGCCTTGTCCCCTGGGACAGGGAAGCCTGTGTGACAGGTACTCTCTCCCAGCCTTGTCCCCTGGGACAGGGAAGTCACTGTGTGACAGGTACTCTCTCCCAGCCTTGTCCCCTGGGACAGGGAAGCCTGTGTGACAGGTACTCTCTCCCAGCCTTGTCCCCGGGACAGGGAAGTCACTGTGTGACAGGTCCTCTCTCCCAGCCTTGTCCCCTGGGACAGGGAAGCCTGTGTGACAGGTACTCTCTCCCAGCCTTGTCCCCTGGGACAGGGAAGTCACTGTGTGACAGGTACTCTCTCCCAGCCTTGTCCCCTGGGACAGGGAAGCCTGTGTGACAGGTACTCTCTCCCAGCCTTGTCCCCTGGGGCAGGGAAGTCACTGTGTGACAGGTACTCTCTCCCAGCCTTGTCCCCTGGGACAGGGAAGCCTGTGTGACAGGTACTCTCTCCCAGCCTTGTCCCCTGGGGCAGGGAAGCCTGTGTGACAGGTACTCTCTCCCAGCCTTGTCCCCTGGGACAGGGAAGCCTGTGTGACAGGTCCTCTCTCCCAGCCTTGTCCCCTGGGACAGGGAAGTCACTGTGTGACAGGTACTCTCTCCCAGCCTTGTCCCCTGGGACAGGGAAGCCTGTGTGACAGGTACTCTCTCCCAGCCTTGTCCCCCTAGGACAGGGAAGTCACTGTGTGACAGGTCCTCTCTCCCAGCCTTGTCCCCTGGGACAGGGAAGCCTGTGTGACAGGTACTCTCTCCCAGCCTTGTCCCCTGGGACAGGGAAGCCTGTGTGACAGGTACTCTCTCCCAGCCTTGTCCCCTGGGGCAGGGAAGTCACTGTGTGACAGGTACTCTCTCCCAGCCTTGTCCCCCCTGGGACAGGGAAGTCACTGTGTGACAGGTACTCTCTCCCAGCCTTGTCCCCCTGGGACAGGGAAGCCTGTGTGACAGGTACTCTCTCCCAGCCTTGTCCCCGGGACAGGGAAGTCACTGTGTGACAGGTACTCTCTCCCAGCCTTGTCCCCTGGGACAGGGAAGCCTGTGTGACAGGTACTCTCTCCCAGCCTTGTCCCCTGGGACAGGGAAGTCACTGTGTGACAGGTACTCTCTCCCAGCCTTGTCCCCGGGACAGGGAAGTCACTGTGTGACAGGTCCTCTCTCCCAGCCTTGTCCCCTGGGACAGGGAAGCCTGTGTGACAGGTACTCTCTCCCAGCCTTGTCCCCTGGGACAGGGAAGTCACTGTGTGACAGGTACTCTCTCCCAGCCTTGTCCCCTGGGACAGGGAAGCCTGTGTGACAGGTACTCTCTCCCAGCCTTGTCCCCCTGGGACAGGGAAGCCTGTGTGACAGGTACTCTCTCCCAGCCTTGTCCCCTGGGACAGGGAAGTCACTGTGTGACAGGTACTCTCTCCCAGCCTTGTCCCCTGGGACAGGGAAGCCTGTGTGACAGGTACTCTCTCCCAGCCTTGTCCCCTGGGGCAGGGAAGTCACTGTGTGACAGGTACTCTCTCCCAGCCTTGTCCCCTGGGACAGGGAAGCCTGTGTGACAGGTACTCTCTCCCAGCCTTGTCCCCCTGGGACAGGGAAGCCTGTGTGACAGGTACTCTCTCCCAGCCTTGTCCCCTGGGACAGGGAAGTCACTGTGTGACAGGTACTCTCTCCCAGCCTTGTCCCCTGGGACAGGGAAGCCTGTGTGACAGGTACTCTCTCCCAGCCTTGTCCCCCTGGGACAGCGAAGTCACTGTGTGACAGGTACTCTCGCCCAGCCTTGTCCCCTGGGACAGGGAAGTCACTGTGTGACAGGTACTCTCTCCCAGCCTTGTCCCCTGGGGCAGGGAAGTCACTGTGTGACAGGTACTCTCTCCCAGCCTTGTCCCCCTGGGACAAGGAAGCCTGTGTGACAGGTACTCTCTCCCAGCCTTGTCCCCCTGGGACAAGGAAGCCTGTGTGACAGGTACTCTCTCCCAGCCTTGTCCCCTGGGACAGGGAAGTCACTGTGTGACAGGTACTCTCTCCCAGCCTTGTCCCCTGGGACAGGGAAGCCTGTGTGACAGGTACTCTCTCCCAGCCTTGTCCCCCTGGGACAGCGAAGTCACTGTGTGACAGGTACTCTCTCCCAGCCTTGTCCCCTGGGACAGGGAAGTCACTGTGTGACAGGTACTCTCTCCCAGCCTTGTCCCCTGGGACAGGGAAGCCTGTATGACAGGTACTCTCTCCCAGCCTTGTCCCCCTGGGACAGGGAAGTCACTGTGTGACAGGTACTCTCTCCCAGCCTTGTCCCCTGGGACAGGGAAGTCACTGTGTGACAGGTACTCTCTCCCAGCCTTGTCCCCTGGGACAGGGAAGTCACTGTGTGACAGGTACTCTCTCCCAGCCTTGTCCCCCTGGGACAGGGAAGTCACTGTGTGACAGGTACTCTCTCCCAGCCTTGTCCCCTGGGACAGGGAAGTCACTGTGTGACAGGTACTCTCTCCCAGCCTTGTCCCCTGGGACAGGGAAGCCTGTGTGACAGGTACTCTCTCCCAGCCTTGTCCCCGGGACAGGGAAGTCACTGTGTGACAGGTCCTCTCTCCCAGCCTTGTCCCCTGGGACAGGGAAGCCTGTGTGACAGGTACTCTCTCCCAGCCTTGTCCCCTGGGACAGGGAAGTCACTGTGTGACAGGTACTCTCTCCCAGCCTTGTCCCCTGGGACAGGGAAGCCTGTGTGACAGGTACTCTCTCCCAGCCTTGTCCCCTGGGGCAGGGAAGTCACTGTGTGACAGGTACTCTCTCCCAGCCTTGTCCCCTGGGACAGGGAAGCCTGTGTGACAGGTACTCTCTCCCAGCCTTGTCCCCTGGGGCAGGGAAGCCTGTGTGACAGGTACTCTCTCCCAGCCTTGTCCCCTGGGACAGGGAAGCCTGTGTGACAGGTACTCTCTCCCAGCCTTGTCCCCTGGGACAGGGAAGTCACTGTGTGACAGGTACTCTCTCCCAGCCTTGTCCCCTGGGACAGGGAAGCCTGTGTGACAGGTACTCTCTCCCAGCCTTGTCCCCCTGGGACAGGGAAGTCACTGTGTGACAGGTACTCTCTCCCAGCCTTGTCCCCTGGGACAGGGAAGCCTGTGTGACAGGTACTCTCTCCCAGCCTTGTCCCCTGGGACAGGGAAGCCTGTGTGACAGGTACTCTCTCCCAGCCTTGTCCCCTGGGGCAGGGAAGTCACTGTGTGACAGGTACTCTCTCCCAGCCTTGTCCCCTGGGACAGGGAAGTCACTGTGTGACAGGTACTCTCTCCCAGCCTTGTCCCCTGGGACAGGGAAGTCACTGTGTGACAGGTACTCTCTCCCAGCCTTGTCCCCTGGGACAGGGAAGCCTGTGTGACAGGTACTCTCTCCCAGCCTTGTCCCCTGGGACAGGGAAGCCTGTGTGACAGGTACTCTCTCCCAGCCTTGTCCCCTGGGACAGGGAAGTCACTGTGTGACAGGTACTCTCTCCCAGCCTTGTCCCCTGGGACAGGGAAGTCACTGTGTGACAGGTACTCTCTCCCAGCCTTGTCCCCTGGGACAGGGAAGTCACTGTGTGACAGGTACTCTCTCCCAGCCTTGTCCCCTGGGACAGGGAAGCCTGTGTGACAGGTATTCTCTCCCAGCCTTGTCCCCCTGGGACAGGGAAGTCACTGTGTGACAGGTACTCTCTCCCAGCCTTGTCCCCTGGGACAGGGAAGTCACTGTGTGACAGGTACTCTCTCCCAGCCTTGTCCCCTGGGACAGGGAAGCCTGTGTGACAGGTACTCTCTCCCAGCCTTGTCCCCTGGGACAGGGAAGTCACTGTGTGACAGGTACTCTCTCCCAGCCTTGTCCCCTGGGACAGGGAAGTCACTGTGTGACAGGTACTCTCTCCCAGCCTTGTCCCCTGGGACAGGGAAGTCACTGTGTGACAGGTACTCTCTCCCAGCCTTGTCCCCTGGGACAGGGAAGCCTGTGTGACAGGTACTCTCTCCCAGCCTTGTCCCCTGGGACAGGGAAGTCACTGTGTGACAGGTACTCTCTCCCAGCCTTGTCCCCTGGGACAGGGAAGCCTGTGTGACAGGTACTCTCTCCCAGCCTTGTCCCCCTGGGACAGGGAAGCCTGTGTGACAGGTCCTCTCTCCCAGCCTTGTCCCCTGGGACAGGGAAGTCACTGTGTGACAGGTCCTCTCTCCGAGCCTTGTCCCCTGGGGCAGGGAAGTCACTGTGTGACAGGTACTCTCTCCCAGCCTTGTCCCCTGGGACAGGGAAGCCTGTGTGACAGGTACTCTCTCCCAGCCTTGTCCCCCTGGGACAGGGAAGCCTGTGTGACAGGTACTCTCTCCCAGCCTTGTCCCCTGGGACAGGGAAGTCACTGTGTGACAGGTACTCTCTCCCAGCCTTGTCCCCTGGGACAGGGAAGCCTGTGTGACAGGTACTCTCTCCCAGCCTTGTCCCCTGGGGCAGGGAAGTCACTGTGTGACAGGTACTCTCTCCCAGCCTTGTCCCCTGGGACAGGGAAGCCTGTGTGACAGGTACTCTCTCCCAGCCTTGTCCCCCTGGGACAGGGAAGCCTGTGTGACAGGTACTCTCTCCCAGCCTTGTCCCCTGGGACAGGGAAGTCACTGTGTGACAGGTACTCTCTCCCAGCCTTGTCCCCTGGGACAGGGAAGCCTGTGTGACAGGTACTCTCTCCCAGCCTTGTCCCCCTGGGACAGCGAAGTCACTGTGTGACAGGTACTCTCGCCCAGCCTTGTCCCCTGGGACAGGGAAGTCACTGTGTGACAGGTACTCTCTCCCAGCCTTGTCCCCTGGGGCAGGGAAGTCACTGTATGACAGGTACTCTCTCCCAGCCTTGTCCCCCTGGGACAAGGAAGCCTGTGTGACAGGTACTCTCTCCCAGCCTTGTCCCCCTGGGACAAGGAAGCCTGTGTGACAGGTACTCTCTCCCAGCCTTGTCCCCTGGGACAGGGAAGTCACTGTGTGACAGGTACTCTCTCCCAGCCTTGTCCCCTGGGACAGGGAAGCCTGTGTGACAGGTACTCTCTCCCAGCCTTGTCCCCCTGGGACAGCGAAGTCACTGTGTGACAGGTACTCTCTCCCAGCCTTGTCCCCTGGGACAGGGAAGTCACTGTGTGACAGGTGCTCTCTCCCAGCCTTGTCCCCCGGGACAGGGAAGTCACTGTGTGACAGGTACTCTCTCCCAGCCTTGTCCCCTGGGACAGGGAAGCCTGTGTGACAGGTACTCTCTCCCAGCCTTGTCCCCCTGGGGCAGGGAAGCCTGTGTGACAGGTACTCTCTCCCAGCCTTGTCCCCTGGGACAGGGAAGTCACTGTGTGACAGGTACTCTCTCCCAGCCTTGTCCCCTGGGACAGGGAAGCCTGTATGACAGGTACTCTCTCCCAGCCTTGTCCCCCTGGTACAGGGAAGTCACTGTGTGACAGGTACTCTCTCCCAGCCTTGTCCCCTGGGACAGGGAAGTCACTGTGTGACAGGTACTCTCTCCCAGCCTTGTCCCCTGGGACAGGGAAGTCACTGTGTGACAGGTACTCTCTCCCAGCCTTGTCCCCCTGGGACAGGGAAGTCACTGTGTGACAGGTACTCTCTCCCAGCCTTGTCCCCTGGGACAGGGAAGTCACTGTGTGACAGGTCCTCTCTCCCAGCCTTGTCCCCTGGGACAGGGAAGCCTGTGTGACAGGTACTCTCTCCCAGCCTTGTCCCCGGGACAGGGAAGTCACTGTGTGACAGGTCCTCTCTCCCAGCCTTGTCCCCTGGGACAGGGAAGCCTGTGTGACAGGTACTCTCTCCCAACCTTGTCCCCTGGGACAGGGAAGTCACTGTGTGACAGGTACTCTCTCCCAGCCTTGTCCCCTGGGACAGGGAAGCCTGTGTGACAGGTACTCTCTCCCAGCCTTGTCCCCCTGGGACAGGGAAGCCTGTGTGACAGGTACTCTCTCCCAGCCTTGTCCCCTGGGGCAGGGAAGTCACTGTGTGACAGGTACTCTCTCCCAGCCTTGTCCCCTGGGACAGGGAAGCCTGTGTGACAGGTACTCTCTCCCAGCCTTGTCCCCTGGGGCAGGGAAGCCTGTGTGACAGGTACTCTCTCCCAGCCTTGTCCCCTGGGACAGGGAAGCCTGTGTGACAGGTACTCTCTCCCAGCCTTGTCCCCTGGGACAGGGAAGTCACTGTGTGACAGGTACTCTCTCCCAGCCTTGTCCCCTGGGACAGGGAAGCCTGTGTGACAGGTACTCTCTCCCAGCCTTGTCCCCCTGGGACAGGGAAGTCACTGTGTGACAGGTCCTCTCTCCCAGCCTTGTCCCCTGGGACAGGGAAGCCTGTGTGACAGGTACTCTCTCCCAGCCTTGTCCCCTGGGACAGGGAAGCCTGTGTGACAGGTACTCTCTCCCAGCCTTGTCCCCTGGGGCAGGGAAGTCACTGTGTGACAGGTACTCTCTCCCAGCCTTGTCCCCTGGGACAGGGAAGTCACTGTGTGACAGGTACTCTCTCCCAGCCTTGTCCCCTGGGGCAGGGAAGTCACTGTGTGACAGGTACTCTCTCCCAGCCTTGTCCCCTGGGACAGGGAAGCCTGTGTGACAGGTACTCTCTCCCAGCCTTGTCCCCTGGGACAGGGAAGCCTGTGTGACAGGTACTCTCTCCCAGCCTTGTCCCCTGGGGCAGGGAAGTCACTGTGTGACAGGTACTCTCTCCCAGCCTTGTCCCCTGGGACAGGGAAGCCTGTGTGACAGGTACTCTCTCCCAGCCTTGTCCCCTGGGACAGGGAAGCCTGTGTGACAGGTACTCTCTCCCAGCCTTGTCCCCTGGGACAGGGAAGTCACTGTGTGACAGGTACTCTCTCCCAGCCTTGTCCCCTGGGACAGGGAAGTCACTGTGTGACAGGTACTCTCTCCCAGCCTTGTCCCCTGGGACAGGGAAGTCACTGTGTGACAGGTACTCTCTCCCAGCCTTGTCCCCTGGGACAGGGAAGCCTGTGTGACAGGTACTCTCTCCCAGCCTTGTCCCCCTGGGACAGGGAAGTCACTGTGTGACAGGTACTCTCTCCCAGCCTTGTCCCCTGGGACAGGGAAGCCTGTGTGACAGGTACTCTCTCCCAGCCTTGTCCCCTGGGACAGGGAAGCCTGTGTGACAGGTACTCTCTCCCAGCCTTGTCCCCTGGGACAGGGAAGTCACTGTGTGACAGGTACTCTCTCCCAGCCTTGTCCCCTGGGACAGGGAAGCCTGTGTGACAGGTCCTCTCTCCCAGCCTTGTCTCCTGGGACAGGGAAGTCACTGTGTGACAGGTGCTCTCTCCCAGCCTTGTCCCCTGGGACAGGGAAGTCACTGTGTGACAGGTACTCTCTCCCAGCCTTGTCCCCTGGGACAGGGAAGCCTGTGTGACAGGTACTCTCTCCCAGCCTTGTCCCCTGGGACAGGGAAGTCACTGTGTGACAGGTACTCTCTCCCAGCCTTGTCCCCTGGGACAGGGAAGCCTGTGTGACAGGTACTCTCTCCCAGCCTTGTCCCCCTGGGACAGGGAAGTCACTGTGTGACAGGTACTCTCTCCCAGCCTTGTCCCCTGGGACAGGGAAGCCTGTGTGACAGGTACTCTCTCCCAGCCTTGTCCCCTGGGACAGGGAAGTCACTGTGTGACAGGTACTCTCTCCCAGCCTTGTCCCCTGGGACAGGGAAGCCTGTGTGACAGGTACTCTCTCCCAGCCTTGTCGCCTGGGACATGGAAGTCACTGTGTGACAGGTACTCTCTCCCAGCCTTGTCCCCCTGGGACAGGGAAGTCACTGTGTGACAGGTACTCTCTCCCAGCCTTGTCCCCCTGGGACAGGGAAGTCACTGTGTGACAGGTGCTCTCTCCCAGCCTTGTCCCCTGGGACAGGGAAGTCACTGTGTGACAGGTACTCTCTCCCAGCCTTGTCCCCTGGGACAGGGAAGCCTGTGTGACAGGTACTCTCTCCCAGCCTTGTCCCCTGGGACAGGGAAGTCACTGTGTGACAGGTACTCTCTCCCAGCCTTGTCCCCTGGGACAGGGAAGCCTGTGTGACAGGTACTCTCTCCCAGCCTTGTCCCCCTGGGACAGGGAAGTCACTGTGTGACAGGTACTCTCTCCCAGCCTTGTCCCCTGGGACAGGGAAGCCTGTGTGACAGGTACTCTCTCCCAGCCTTGTCCCCTGGGACAGGGAAGTCACTGTGTGACAGGTACTCTCTCCCAGCCTTGTCCCCTGGGACAGGGAAGCCTGTGTGACAGGTACTCTCTCCCAGCCTTGTCCCCTGGGACAGGGAAGTCACTGTGTGACAGGTACTCTCTCCAGCCTTGTCCCCTGGGACAGGGAAGCCTGTGTGACAGGTACTCTCTCCCAGCCTTGTCCCCCTGGGACAGGGAAGTCACTGTGTGACAGGTACTCTCTCCCAGCCTTGTCCCCTGGGACAGGGAAGCCTGTGTGACAGGTACTCTCTCCCAGCCTTGTCCCCTGGGGACAGGGAAGCCTGTGTGACAGGTACTCTCTCCCAGCCTTGTCCCCTGGGACAGGGAAGTCACTGTGTGACAGGTACTCTCTCCCAGCCTTGTCCCCTGGGACAGGGAAGTCACTGTGTGACAGGTACTCTCTCCCAGCCTTGTCCCCTGGGACAGGGAAGTCACTGTGTGACAGGTAATCTCTCCCAGCCTTGTCCCCTGGGACAGGAAGCCTGTGTGACAGGTACTCTCTCCCAGCCTTGTCCCCTGGGACAGGGAAGCCTGTGTGACAGGTACTCTCTCCCAGCCTTGTCCCCTGGGACAGGGAAGCCTGTGTGACAGGTACTCTCTCCCAGCCTTGTCCCCTGGGACAGGGAAGTCACTGTGTGACAGGTACTCTCTCCCAGCCTTGTCCCCTGGGACAGGGAAGTCACTGTGTGACAGGTACTCTCTCCCAGCCTTGTCCCCTGGGACAGGGAAGTCACTGTGTGACAGGTACTCTCTCCCAGCCTTGTCCCCTGGGACAGGGAAGCCTGTGTGACAGGTACTCTCTCCCAGCCTTGTCCCCTGGACAGGGAAGTCACTGTGTGACAGGTACTCTCTCCCAGCCTTGTCCCCTGGGACAGGGAAGCCTGTGTGACAGGTACTCTCTCCCAGCCTTGTCCCCCTGGGACAGGGAAGCCTGTGTGACAGGTACTCTCTCCCAGCTTGTCCCCTGGGACAGGGAAAGTCACTGTGTGACAGGTCCTCTCTCCGAGCCTTGTCCCTGGGGCAGGGAAGTCACTGTGTGACAGGTACTCTCTCCCAGCCTTGTCCCCTGGGACAGGGAAGCCTGTGTGACAGGTACTCTCTCCCAGCCTTGTCCCCCTGGGACAGGGAAGCCTGTGTGACAGGTACTCTCTCCCAGCCTTGTCCCCTGGGACAGGGAAGTCACTGTGTGACAGGTACTCTCTCCCAGCCTTGTCCCCTGGGACAGGGAAGCCTGTGTGACAGGTACTCTCTCCCAGCCTTGTCCCCTGGGGCAGGGAAGTCACTGTGTGACAGGTACTCTCTCCCAGCCTTGTCCCCTGGGACAGGGAAGCCTGTGTGACAGGTACTCTCTCCCAGCCTTGTCCCCCCTGGGACAGGGAAGCCTGTGTGACAGGTACTCTCTCCCAGCCTTGTCCCCTGGGACAGGGAAGTCACTGTGTGACAGGTACTCTCTCCCAGCCTTGTCCCCTGGGACAGGGAAGCCTGTGTGACAGGTACTCTCTCCCAGCCTTGTCCCCCTGGGACAGCGAAGTCACTGTGTGACAGGTACTCTCGCCCAGCCTTGTCCCCTGGGACAGGGAAGTCACTGTGTGACAGGTACTCTCTCCCAGCCTTGTCCCCTGGGGCAGGGAAGTCACTGTGTGACAGGTACTCTCTCCCAGCCTTGTCCCCCTGGGACAAGGAAGCCTGTGTGACAGGTACTCTCTCCCAGCCTTGTCCCCCTGGGACAAGGAAGCCTGTGTGACAGGTACTCTCTCCCAGCCTTGTCCCCTGGGACAGGGAAGTCACTGTGTGACAGGTACTCTCTCCCAGCCTTGTCCCCTGGGACAGGGAAGCCTGTGTGACAGGTACTCTCTCCCAGCCTTGTCCCCCTGGGACAGCGAAGTCACTGTGTGACAGGTACTCTCTCCAAGCCTTGTCCCCTGGGACAGGGAAGTCACTGTGTGACAGGTGCTCTCTCCCAGCCTTGTCCCCCGGGACAGGGAAGTCACTGTGTGACAGGTACTCTCTCCCAGCCTTGTCCCCTGGGACAGGGAAGCCTGTGTGACAGGTACTCTCTCCCAGCCTTGTCCCCCTGGGGCAGGGAAGCCTGTGTGACAGGTACTCTCTCCCAGCCTTGTCCCCTGGGACAGGGAAGTCACTGTGTGACAGGTAATCTCTCCCAGCCTTGTCGCCTGGGACATGGAAGCCTGTATGACAGGTACTCTCTCCCAGCCTTGTCCCCCTGGGACAGGGAAGTCACTGTGTGACAGGTACTCTCTCCCAGCCTTGTCCCCTGGGACAGGGAAGTCACTGTGTGACAGGTACTCTCTCCCAGCCTTGTCCCCTGGGACAGGGAAGTCACTGTGTGACAGGTACTCTCTCCCAGCCTTGTCCCCTGGGACAGGGAAGTCACTGTGTGACAGGTACTCTCTCCCAGCCTTGTCCCCTGGGACAGGGAAGTCACTGTGTGACAGGTCCTCTCTCCCAGCCTTGTCCCCTGGGACAGGGAAGCCTGTGTGACAGGTACTCTCTCCCAGCCTTGTCCCCGGGACAGGGAAGTCACTGTGTGACAGGTCCTCTCTCCCAGCCTTGTCCCCTGGGACAGGGAAGCCTGTGTGACAGGTACTCTCTCCCAGCCTTGTCCCCTGGGACAGGGAAGTCACTGTGTGACAGGTACTCTCTCCCAGCCTTGTCCCCTGGGACAGGGAAGCCTGTGTGACAGGTACTCTCTCCCAGCCTTGTCCCCCTGGGACAGGGAAGCCTGTGTGACAGGTACTCTCTCCCAGCCTTGTCCCCTGGGGCAGGAAGTCACTGTGTGACAGGTACTCTCTCCCAGCCTTGTCCCCTGGGACAGGGAAGCCTGTGTGACAGGTACTCTCTCCCAGCCTTGTCCCCTGGGGCAGGGAAGCCTGTGTGACAAGTACTCTCTCCCAGCCTTGTCCCCTGGGACAGGGAAGCCTGTGTGACAGGTACTCTCTCCCAGTCTTGTCCCCTGGGACAGGGAAGTCACTGTGTGACAGGTACTCTCTCCCAGCCTTGTCCCCTGGGACAGGGAAGCCTGTGTGACAGGTACTCTCCCAGCCTTGTCCCCCTGGGACAGGGAAGTCACTGTGTGACAGGTCCTCTCTCCCAGCCTTGTCCCCTGGGACAGGGAAGCCTGTGTGACAGGTACTCTCTCCCAGCCTAGTCCCCTGGGACAGGGAAGCCTGTGTGACAGGTACTCTCTCCCAGCCTTGTCCCCTGGGGCAGGGAAGTCACTGTGTGACAGGTACTCTCTCCCAGCCTTGTCCCCTGGGACAGGGAAGTCACTGTGTGACAGGTACTCTCTCCCAGCCTTGTCCCCTGGGGCAGGGAAGTCACTGTGTGACAGGTACTCTCTCCCAGCCTTGTCCCCTGGGACAGGGAAGCCTGTGTGACAGGTACTCTCTCCCAGCCTTGTCCCCTGGGACAGGGAAGCCTGTGTGACAGGTACTCTCTCCCAGCCTTGTCCCCTGGGGCAGGGAAGTCACTGTGTGACAGGTACTCTCTCCCAGCCTTGTCCCCTGGGACAGGGAAGCCTGTGTGACAGGTACTCTCTCCCAGCCTTGTCCCCTGGGACAGGGAAGCCTGTGTGACAGGTACTCTCTCCCAGCCTTGTCCCCTGGGACAGGGAAGTCACTGTGTGACAGGTACTCTCTCCCAGCCTTGTCCCCTGGGACAGGGAAGTCACTGTGTGACAGGTACTCTCTCCCAGCCTTGTCCCCTGGGACAGGGAAGTCACTGTGTGACAGGTACTCTCTCCCAGCCTTGTCCCCTGGGACAGGGAAGCCTGTGTGACAGGTACTCTCTCCCAGCCTTGTCCCCTGGGACAGGGAAGTCACTGTGTGACAGGTACTCTCTCCCAGCCTTGTCCCCTGGGACAGGGAAGCCTGTGTGACAGGTACTCTCTCCCAGCCTTGTCCCCTGGGACAGGGAAGCCTGTGTGACAGGTACTCTCTCCCAGCCTTGTCCCCTGGGACAGGGAAGTCACTGTGTGACAGGTACTCTCTCCCAGCCTTGTCCCCTGGGACAGGGAAGCCTGTGTGACAGGTCCTCTCTCCCAGCCTTGTCCCCTGGGACAGGGAAGTCACTGTGTGACAGGTGCTCTCTCCCAGCCTTGTCCCCTGGGACAGGGAAGTCACTGTGTGACAGGTACTCTCTCCCAGCCTTGTCCCCTGGGACAGGGAAGCCTGTGTGACAGGTACTCTCTCCCAGCCTTGTCCCCTGGGACAGGGAAGTCACTGTGTGACAGGTACTCTCTCCCAGCCTTGTCCCCTGGGACAGGGAAGCCTGTGTGACAGGTACTCTCTCCCAGCCTTGTCCCCCTGGGACAGGGAAGTCACTGTGTGACAGGTACTCTCTCCAGCCTTGTCCCTGGGACAGGGAAGCCTGTGTGACAGGTACTCTCTCCCAGCCTTGTCCCCTGGGACAGGGAAGTCACTGTGTGACAGGTACTCTCTCCCAGCCTGTCCCCTGGGACAGGGAAGCCTGTGTGACAGGTACTCTCTCCCAGCCTTGTCCCCTGGGACAGGGAAGTCACTGTGTGACAGGTACTCTCTCCCAGCCTTGTCCCCTGGGACAGGGAAGCCTGTGTGACAGGTACTCTCTCCCAGCCTTGTCCCCCTGGGACAGGGAAGTCACTGTGTGACAGGTGCTCTCTCCCAGCCTTGTCCCCTGGGACAGGGAAGTCACTGTGTGACAGGTACTCTCTCCCAGCCTTGTCCCCTGGGACAGGGAAGCCTGTGTGACAGGTACTCTCTCCCAGCCTTGTCCCCTGGGGACAGGGAAGTCACTGTGTGACAGGTACTCTCTCCCAGCCTTGTCCCCTGGGACAGGGAAGCCTGTGTGACAGGTACTCTCTCCCAGCCTTGTCCCCCTGGGACAGGGAAGTCACTGTGTGACAGGTACTCTCTCCCAGCCTTGTCCCCTGGGACAGGGAAGCCTGTGTGACAGGTACTCTCTCCCAGCCTTGTCCCCTGGGACAGGGAAGTCACTGTGTGACAGGTACTCTCTCCCAGCCTTGTCCCCTGGGACAGGGAAGCCTGTGTGACAGTACTCTCTCCCAGCCTTGTCCCCTGGGACAGGGAAGTCACTGTGTGACAGGTACTCTCTCCCAGCCTTGTCCCCTGGGACAGGGAAGCCTGTGTGACAGGTACTCTCTCCCAGCCTTGTCCCCCTGGGACAGGGAAGTCACTGTGTGACAGGTACTCTCTCCCAGCCTTGTCCCCTGGGACAGGGAAGCCTGTGTGACAGGTACTCTCTCCCAGCCTTGTCCCCTGGGACAGGGAAGCCTGTGTGACAGGTACTCTCTCCCAGCCTTGTCCCCTGGGACAGGGAAGTCACTGTGTGACAGGTACTCTCTCCCAGCCTTGTCCCCTGGGACAGGGAAGTCACTGTGTGACAGGTACTCTCTCCCAGCCTTGTCCCCTGGACAGGGAAGCCTGTGTGACAGGTACTCTCTCCAGCCTTGTCCCCCTGGGACAGGGAAGCCTGTGTGACAGGTACTCTCTCCCAGCCTTGTCCCCTGGGACAGGGAAGCCTGTGTGACAGGTACTCTCTCCCAGCCTTGTCCCCTGGGACAGGGAAGTCACTGTGTGACAGGTACTCTCTCCCAGCCTTGTCCCCTGGGACAGGGAAGCCTGTGTGACAGGTACTCTCTCCCAGCCTTGTCCCCTGGGACAGGGAAGCCTGTGTGACAGGTACTCTCTCCCAGCCTTGTCCCCTGGGACAGGGAAGTCACTGTGTGACAGGTACTCTCTCCCAGCCTTGTCCCCTGGGACAGGGAAGCCTGTGTGACAGGTACTCTCTCCCAGCCTTGTCCCCTGGGACAGGGAAGTCACTGTGTGACAGGTACTCTCTCCCAGCCTTGTCCCCTGGGACAGGGAAGCCTGTGTGACAGGTACTCTCTCCCAGCCTTGTCCCCTGGGACAGGGAAGTCACTGTGTGACAGGTACTCTCTCCCAGCCTTGTCCCCTGGGACAGGGAAAGCCTGTGTGACAGGTACTCTCTCCCAGCCTTGTCCCCTGGGACAGGGAAGTCACTGTGTGACAGGTACTCTCTCCGAGCCTTGTCCCCTGGGACAGGGAAGCCTGTGTGACAGGTACTCTCTCCCAGCCTTGTCCCCCTGGGACAGGGAAGTCACTGTGTGACAGGTGCTCTCTCCCAGCCTTGTCCCCTGGGACAGGGAAGTCACTGTGTGACAGGTACTCTCTCCCAGCCTTGTCCCCTGGGACAGGGAAGCCTGTGTGACAGGTACTCTCTCCCAGCCTTGTCCCCTGGGACAGGGAAGTCACTGTGTGACAGGTACTCTCTCCCAGCCTTGTCCCCTGGGACAGGGAAGCCTGTGTGACAGGTACTCTCTCCCAGCCTTGTCCCCCTGGGACAGGGAAGTCACTGTGTGACAGGTACACTCTCCCAGCCTTGTCCCCTGGGACAGGGAAGCCTGTGTGACAGGTACTCTCTCCCAGCCTTGTCCCCTGGGACAGGGAAGTCACTGTGTGACAGGTACTCTCTCCCAGCCTTGTCCCCTGGGACAGGGAAGCCTGTGTGACAGGTACTCTCTCCCAGCCTTGTCCCCTGGGACAGGGAAGTCACTGTGTGACAGGTACTCTCTCCCAGCCTTGTCCCCTGGGACAGGGAAGCCTGTGTGACAGGTACTCTCTCCAGCCTTGTCCCCCTGGGACAGGGAAGTCACTGTGTGACAGGTACTCTCTCCCAGGCCTTGTCCCCTGGGACAGGGAAGCCTGTGTGACAGGTACTCTCTCCCGCCTTGTCCCCTGGGACAGGGAAGCCTGTGTGACAGGTACTCTCTCCCAGCCTTGTCCCCTGGGACAGGGAAGTCACTGTGTGACAGGTACTCTCTCCCAGCCTTGTCCCCTGGGACAGGGAAGTCACTGTGTGACAGGTACTCTCTCCCAGCCTTGTCCCCCTGGGACAGGGAAGTCACTGTGTGACAGGTACTCTCTCCCAGCCTTGTCCCTGGGACAGGGAAGCCTGTGTGACAGGTACTCTCTCCCAGCCTTGTCCCCTGGGACAGGGAAGCCTGTGTGACAGGTACTCTCTCCCAGCCTTGTCCCCCTGGGACAGGGAAGCCTGTGTGACAGGTACTCTCTCCCAGCCTTGTCCCCTGGGACAGGGAAGTCACTGTGTGACAGGTCCTCTCTCCCAGCCTTGTCCCCTGGGACAGGGAAGCCTGTGTGACAGGTACTCTCTCCCAGCCTTGTCCCCCTGGGACAGGGAAGTCACTGTGTGACAGGTACTCTCTCCCAGCCTTGTCCCCTGGGACAGGGAAGTCACTGTGTGACAGGTACTCTCTCCCAGCCTTGTCCCCTGGGACAGGGAAGCCTGTGTGACAGGTACTCTCTCCCAGCCTTGTCCCCTGGGACAGGGAAGTCACTGTGTGACAGGTACTCTCTCCCAGCCTTGTCCCCTGGGACAGGGAAGCCTGTGTGACAGGTCCTCTCTCCCAGCCTTGTCCCCTGGGACAGGGAAGTCACTGTGTGACAGGTCCTCTCTCCCAGCCTTGTCCCCTGGGGCAGGGAAGCCTGTGTGACAGGTCCTCTCTCCGAGCCTTGTCCCCTGGGACAGGGAAGCCTGTGTGACAGGTACTCTCTCCCAGCCTTGTCCCCTGGGACAGGGGAGTCACTGTGTGACAGGTACTCTCTCCCAGCCTTGTCCCCCGGGACAGGGAAGTCACTGTGTGACAGGTCCTCTCTCCCAGCCTTGTCCCCTGGGACAGGGAAGCCTGTGTGACAGGTACTCTCTCCCAGCCTTGTCCCCTGGGACAGGGAAGTCACTGTGTGACAGGTACTCTCTCCCAGCCTTGTCCCCTGGGACAGGGAAGCCTGTGTGACAGGTACTCTCTCCCAGCCTTGTCCCCTGGGACAGGGAAGTCACTGTGTGACAGGTACTCTCTCCCAGCCTTGTCCCCTGGGACAGGGAAGCCTGTGTGACAGGTACTCTCTCCCAGCCTTGTCCCCTGGGACAGGGAAGTCACTGTGTGACAGGTACCTCTCTCCCAGCCTTGTCCCCTGGGACAGGGAAGCCTGTGTGACAGGTACTCTCTCCCAGCCTTGTCCCCTGGGACAGGGAAGCCTGTGTGACAGGTACTCTCTCCCAGCCTTGTCCCCTGGGACAGGGAAGCCTGTGTGACAGGTACTCTCTCCCAGCCTTGTCCCCTGGGACAGGGAAGCCTGTGTGACAGGTGCTCTCTCCCAGCCTTGTCCCCCTGGGACAGGGAAGTCACTGTGTGACAGGTACTCTCTCCCAGCCTTGTCCCCTGGGACAGGGAAGCCTGTGTGACAGGTACTCTCTCCCAGCCTTGTCCCCTGGGACAGGGAAGTCACTGTGTGACAGGTACTCTCTCCCAGCCTTGTCCCCTGGGACAGGGAAGCCTGTGTGACAGGTACTGTCTCCCAGCCTTGTCCCCTGGGACAGGGAAGCCTGTGTGACAGGTACTCTCTCCCAGCCTTGTCCCCTGGGACAGGGAAGTCACTGTGTGACAGGTACTCTCTCCCAGCCTTGTCCCCTGGGACAGGGAAGCCTGTGTGACAGGTACTCTCTCCCAGCCTTGTCCCCTGGGACAGGGAAGTCACTGTGTGACAGGTACTCTCTCCCAGCCTTGTCCCCTGGGACAGGGAAGTCACTGTGTGACAGGTACTCTCTCCCAGCCTTGTCCCCTGGGACAGGGAAGCCTGTGTGACAGGTGCTCTCTCCCAGCCTTGTCCCCTGGGACAGGGAAGCCTGTGTGACAGGTACTCTCTCCCAGCCTTGTCCCCTGGGACAGGGAAGTCACTGTGTGACAGGTGCTCTCTCCCAGCCTTGTCCCCCGGGACAGGGGAGTCACTGTGTGACAGGTACTCTCTCCCAGCCTTGTCCCCTGGGACAGGGAAGCCTGTGTGACAGGTACTCTCTCCCAGCCTTGTCCCCCGGGACAGGGAAGTCACTGTGTGACAGGTACTCTCTCCCAGCCTTGTCCCCTGGGACAGGGAAGCCTGTGTGACAGATCCTCTCTCCCAGCCTTGTCCCCTGGGACAGGGAAGCCTGTGTGACAGGTACTCTCTCCCAGCCTTGTCCCCTGGGGCAGGGAAGCCTGTGTGACAGGTACTCTCTCCCAGCCTTGTCCCCTGGGACAGGGAAGTCACTGTGTGACAGGTCCTCTCTCCCAGCCTTGTCCCCTGGGACAGGGAAGCCTGTGTGACAGGTACTATCTCCCAGCCTTGTCCCCCTGGGACAGGGAAGCCTGTGTGACAGGTACTCTCTCCCAGCCTTGTCCCCTGGGACAGGGAAGTCACTGTGTGACAGGTACTCTCTCCCAGCCTTGTCCCCTGGGACAGGGAAGCCTGTGTGACAGGTACTCTCTCCCAGCCTTGTCCCCTGGGGCAGGGAATCACTGTGTGACAGGTACTCTCTCCCAGCCTTGTCCCCTGGGACAGGGAAGCCTGTGTGACAGGTACTCTCTCCCAGCCTTGTCCCCTGGGACAGGGAAGCCTGTGTGACAGGTACTCTCTCCCAGCCTTGTCCCCCTGGGACAGGGAAGCCTGTGTGACAGGTACTCTCTCCCAGCCTTGTCCCCTGGGACAGGGAAGTCACTGTGTGACAGGTACTCTCTCCCAGCCTTGTCCCCCGGGACAGGGAAGTCACTGTGTGACAGGTACTCTCTACCAGCCTTGTCCCCTGGGACAGGGAAGTCACTGTGTGACAGGTACTCTCTCCCAGCCTTGTCCCCTGGGGCAGGGAAGTCACTGTGTGACAGGTACTCTCTCCCAGCCTTGTCCCCTGGGACAGGGAAGCCTGTGTGACAGGTACTCTCTCCCAGCCTTGTCCCCTGGGACAGGGAAGTCACTGTGTGACAGGTCCTCTCTCCCAGCCTTGTCCCCTGGGACAGGGAAGTCACTGTGTGACAGGTACTCTCTCCCAGCCTTGTCCCCTGGGACAGGGAAGCCTGTGTGACAGGTACTCTCTCCCAGCCTTGTCCCCCTGGGACAGGGAAGTCACTGTGTGACAGGTACTCTCTCCCAGCCTTGTCCCCTGGGACAGGGAAGCCTGTGTGACAGGTACTCTCTCCCAGCCTTGTCCCCCTGGGACAGGGAAGTCGCTGTGTGACAGGTACTCTCTCCCAGCCTTGTCCCCTGGGACAGGGAAGTCACTGTGTGACAGGTACTCTCTCCCAGCCTTGTCCCCTGGGACAGGGAAGCCTGTGTGACAGGTACTCTCTCCCAGCCTTGTCCCCCCTGGGACAGGGAAGTCACTGTGTGACAGGTACTCTCTCCCAGCCTTGTCCCCCTGGGACAGGGAAGCCTGTGTGACAGGTACTCTCTCCCAGCCTTGTCCCCGGGACAGGGAAGTCACTGTGTGACAGGTACTCTCTCCCAGCCTTGTCCCCTGGGACAGGGAAGCCTGTGTGACAGGTACTCTCTCCCAGCCTTGTCCCCTGGGACAGGGAAGTCACTGTGTGACAGGTACTCTCTCCCAGCCTTGTCCCCGGGACAGGGAAGTCACGGTGTGACAGGTCCTCTCTCCCAGCCTTGTCCCCTGGGACAGGGAAGCCTGTGTGACAGGTACTCTCTCCCAGCCTTGTCCCCTGGGACAGGGAAGTCACTGTGTGACAGGTACTCTCTCCCAGCCTTGTCCCCTGGGACAGGGAAGCCTGTGTGACAGGTACTCTCTCCCAGCCTTGTCCCCCTGGGACAGGGAAGCCTGTGTGACAGGTACTCTCTCCCAGCCTTGTCCCCTGGGACAGGGAAGTCACTGTGTGACAGGTACTCTCTCCCAGCCTTGTCCCCTGGGACAGGGAAGCCTGTGTGACAGGTACTCTCTCCCAGCCTTGTCCCCTGGGGCAGGGAAGTCACTGTGTGACAGGTACTCTCTCCCAGCCTTGTCCCCTGGGACAGGGAAGACTGTGTGACAGGTACTCTCTCCCAGCCTTGTCCCCCTGGGACAGGGAAGCCTGTGTGACAGGTACTCTCTCCCAGCCTTGTCCCCTGGGACAGGGAAGCCTGTGTGACAGGTACTCTCTCCCAGCCTTGTCCCCCTGGGACAGCGAAGTCACTGTGTGACAGGTACTCTCGCCCAGCCTTGTCCCCTGGGACAGGGAAGTCACTGTGTGACAGGTACTCTCTCCCAGCCTTGTCCCCTGGGGCAGGGAAGTCACTGTGTGACAGGTACTCTCTCCCAGCCTTGTCCCCCTGGGACAAGGAAGCCTGTGTGACAGGTACTCTCTCCCAGCCTTGTCCCCCTGGGACAAGGAAGCCTGTGTGACAGGTACTCTCTCCCAGCCTTGTCCCCTGGGACAGGGAAGTCACTGTGTGACAGGTACTCTCTCCCAGCCTTGTCCCCTGGGACAGGGAAGCCTGTGTGACAGGTACTCTCTCCCAGCCTTGTCCCCCGGGACAGGGAAGTCACTGTGTGACAGGTACTCTCTCCCAGCCTTGTCCCCTGGGACAGGGAAGCCTGTGTGACAGGTCCTCTCTCCCAGCCTTGTCCCCTGGGACAGGGAAGCCTGTGTGACAGGTACTCTCTCCCAGCCTTGTCCCCTGGGGCAGGGAAGCCTGTGTGACAGGTACTCTCTCCCAGCCTTGTCCCCTGGGACAGGGAAGTCACTGTGTGACAGGTACTCTCTCCCAGCCTTGTCCCCTGGGACAGGGAAGCCTGTGTGACAGGTACTCTCTCCCAGCCTTGTCCCCTGGGACAGGGAAGTCACTGTGTGACAGGTACTCTCTCCCAGCCTTGTCCCCTGGGACAGGGAAGCCTGTGTGACAGGTACTCTCTCCCAGCCTTGTCCCCCTGGGACAGGGAAGTCACTGTGTGACAGGTACTCTCTCCCAGCCTTGTCCCCTGGGACAGGGAAGCCTGTGTGACAGGTACTCTCTCCCAGCCTTGTCCCCTGGGACAGGGAAGCCTGTGTGACAGGTACTCTCTCCCAGCCTTGTCCCCTGGGACAGGGAAGCCTGTGTGACAGGTACTCTCTCCCAGCCTTGTCCCCTGGGACAGGGAAGTCACTGTGTGACAGGTACTCTCTCCCAGCCTTGTCCCCTGGGACAGGGAAGTCACTGTGTGACAGGTACTCTCTCCCAGCCTTGTCCCCTGGGACAGGGAAGCCTGTGTGACAGGTACTCTCTCCCAGCCTTGTCCCCTGGGACAGGGAAGCCTGTGTGACAGGTACTCTCTCCCAGCCTTGTCCCCCTGGGACAGGGAAGCCTGTGTGACAGGTACTCTCTCCCAGCCTTGTCCCCTGGGACAGGGAAGTCACTGTGTGACAGGTCCTCTCTCCCAGCCTTGTCCCCTGGGACAGGGAAGCCTGTGTGACAGGTACTCTCTCCCAGCCTTGTCCCCCTGGGACAGGGAAGTCACTGTGTGACAGGTACTCTCTCCCAGCCTTGTCCCCTGGGACAGGGAAGTCACTGTGTGACAGGTACTCTCTCCCAGCCTTGTCCCCTGGGACAGGGAAGCCTGTGTGACAGGTACTCTCTCCCAGCCTTGTCCCCTGGGACAGGGAAGTCACTGTGTGACAGGTACTCTCTCCCAGCCTTGTCCCCCCTGGGACAGGGAAGCCTGTGTGACAGGTCCTCTCTCCCAGCCTTGTCCCCTGGGACAGGGAAGTCACTGTGTGACAGGTCCTCTCTCCCAGCCTTGTCCCCTGGGACAGGGAAGCCTGTGTGACAGGTACTCTCTCCCAGCCTTGTCCCCTGGGGCAGGGAAGCCTGTGTGACAGGTACTCTCTCCCAGCCTTGTCCCCTGGGACAGGGAAGCCTGTGTGACAGGTACTCTCTCCCAGCCTTGTCCCCTGGGACAGGGAAGTCACTGTGTGACAGGTACTCTCTCCCAGCCTTGTCCCCTGGGGCAGGGAAGTCACTGTGTGACAGGTACTCTCTCCCAGCCTTGTCCCCTGGGACAGGGAAGCCTGTGTGACAGGTACTCTCTCCCAGCCTTGTCCCCTGGGACAGGGAAGCCTGTGTGACAGGTACTCTCTCCCAGCCTTGTCCCCTGGGACAGGGAAGTCACTGTGTGACAGGTACTCTCTCCCAGCCTTGTCCCCTGGGACAGGGAAGTCACTGTGTGACAGGTACTCTCTCCCAGCCTTGTCCCCTGGGACAGGGAAGTCACTGTGTGACAGGTACTCTCTCCCAGCCTTGTCCCCTGGGACAGGGAAGTCACTGTGTGACAGGTACTCTCTCCCAGCCTTGTCCCCTGGGACAGGGAAGCCTGTGTGACAGGTGCTCTCTCCCAGCCTTGTCCCCTGGGACAGGGAAGCCTGTGTGACAGGTACTCTCTCCCAGCCTTGTCCCCTGGGACAGGGAAGTCACTGTGTGACAGGTGCTCTCTCCCAGCCTTGTCCCCCGGGACAGGGGAGTCACTGTGTGACAGGTACTCTCTCCCAGCCTTGTCCCCTGGGACAGGGAAGACTGTGTGACAGGTACTCTCTCCCAGCCTTGTCCCCCGGGACAGGGAAGTCACTGTGTGACAGGTACTCTCTCCCAGCCTTGTCCCCTGGGACAGGGAAGCCTGTGTGACAGATCCTCTCTCCCAGCCTTGTCCCCTGGGACAGGGAAGCCTGTGTGACAGGTACTCTCTCCCAGCCTTGTCCCCTGGGGCAGGGAAGCCTGTGTGACAGGTACTCTCTCCCAGCCTTGTCCCCTGGGACAGGGAAGTCACTGTGTGACAGGTCCTCTCTCCCAGCCTTGTCCCCTGGGACAGGGAAGCCTGTGTGACAGGTACTCTCTCCCAGCCTTGTCCCCCTGGGACAGGGAAGCCTGTGTGACAGGTACTCTCTCCCAGCCTTGTCCCCTGGGACAGGGAAGTCACTGTGTGACAGGTACTCTCTCCCAGCCTTGTCCCCTGGGACAGGGAAGCCTGTGTGACAGGTACTCTCTCCCAGCCTTGTCCCCTGGGACAGGGAAGCCTGTGTGACAGGTACTCTCTCCCAGCCTTGTCCCATGGACAGGGAAGTCACTGTGTGACAGGTACTCTCTCCCAGCCTTGTCCCCTGGGACAGGGAAGTCACTGTGTGACAGGTACTCTCTCCCAGCCTTGTCCCCTGGGACAGGGAAGCCTGTGTGACAGGTACTCTCTCCCAGCCTTGTCCCCTGGGACAGGGAAGCCTGTGTGACAGGTACTCTCTCCCAGCCTTGTCCCCCTGGGACAGGGAAGCCTGTGTGACAGGTACTCTCTCCCAGCCTTGTCCCCTGGGACAGGGAAGTCACTGTGTGACAGGTCCTCTCTCCCAGCCTTGTCCCCTGGGACAGGGAAGCCTGTGTGACAGGTACTCTCTCCCAGCCTTGTCCCCCTGGGACAGGGAAGTCACTGTGTGACAGGTACTCTCTCCCAGCCTTGTCCCCTGGGACAGGGAAGTCACTGTGTGACAGGTACTCTCTCCCAGCCTTGTCCCCTGGGACAGGGAAGCCTGTGTGACAGGTACTCTCTCCCAGCCTTGTCCCCTGGGACAGGGAAGTCACTGTGTGACAGGTACTCTCTCCCAGCCTTGTCCCCCCTGGGACAGGGAAGCCTGTGTGACAGGTCCTCTCTCCCAGCCTTGTCCCCTGGGACAGGGAAGTCACTGTGTGACAGGTCCTCTCTCCCAGCCTTGTCCCCTGGGACAGGGAAGCCTGTGTGACAGGTACTCTCTCCCAGCCTTGTCCCCTGGGGCAGGGAAGCCTGTGTGACAGGTACTCTCTCCCAGCCTTGTCCCCTGGGACAGGGAAGCCTGTGTGACAGGTACTCTCTCCCAGCCTTGTCCCCTGGGACAGGGAAGTCACTGTGTGACAGGTACTCTCTCCCAGCCTTGTCCCCTGGGGCAGGGAAGTCACTGTGTGACAGGTACTCTCTCCCAGCCTTGTCCCCTGGGACAGGGAAGCCTGTGTGACAGGTACTCTCTCCCAGCCTTGTCCCCTGGGACAGGGAAGCCTGTGTGACAGGTACTCTCTCCCAGCCTTGTCCCCTGGGACAGGGAAGTCACTGTGTGACAGGTACTCTCTCCCAGCCTTGTCCCCTGGGACAGGGAAGTCACTGTGTGACAGGTACTCTCTCCCAGCCTTGTCCCCTGGGACAGGGAAGTCACTGTGTGACAGGTACTCTCTCCCAGCCTTGTCCCCTGGGACAGGGAAGTCACTGTGTGACAGGTACTCTCTCCCAGCCTTGTCCCCTGGGACAGGGAAGCCTGTGTGACAGGTGCTCTCTCCCAGCCTTGTCCCCTGGGACAGGGAAGCCTGTGTGACAGGTACTCTCTCCCAGCCTTGTCCCCTGGGACAGGGAAGTCACTGTGTGACAGGTGCTCTCTCCCAGCCTTGTCCCCCGGGACAGGGGAGTCACTGTGTGACAGGTACTCTCTCCCAGCCTTGTCCCCTGGGACAGGGAAGCCTGTGTGACAGGTACTCTCTCCCAGCCTTGTCCCCCGGGACAGGGAAGTCACTGTGTGACAGGTACTCTCTCCCAGCCTTGTCCCCTGGGACAGGGAAGCCTGTGTGACAGATCCTCTCTCCCAGCCTTGTCCCCTGGGACAGGGAAGCCTGTGTGACAGGTACTCTCTCCCAGCCTTGTCCCCTGGGGCAGGGAAGCCTGTGTGACAGGTACTCTCTCCCAGCCTTGTCCCCTGGGACAGGGAAGTCACTGTGTGACAGGTCCTCTCTCCCAGCCTTGTCCCCTGGGACAGGGAAGCCTGTGTGACAGGTACTCTCTCCCAGCCTTGTCCCCCTGGGACAGGGAAGCCTGTGTGACAGGTACTCTCTCCCAGCCTTGTCCCCTGGGACAGGGAAGTCACTGTGTGACAGGTACTCTCTCCCAGCCTTGTCCCCTGGGACAGGGAAGCCTGTGTGACAGGTACTCTCTCCCAGCCTTGTCCCCTGGGGCAGGGAATCACTGTGTGACAGGTACTCTCTCCCAGCCTTGTCCCCTGGGACAGGGAAGCCTGTGTGACAGGTACTCTCTCCCAGCCTTGTCCCCTGGGACAGGGAAGCCTGTGTGACAGGTACTCTCTCCCAGCCTTGTCCCCCTGGGACAGGGAAGCCTGTGTGACAGGTACTCTCTCCCAGCCTTGTCCCCTGGGACAGGGAAGTCACTGTGTGACAGGTACTCTCTCCCAGCCTTGTCCCCCGGGACAGGGAAGTCACTGTGTGACAGGTACTCTCTACCAGCCTTGTCCCCTGGGACAGGGAAGTCACTGTGTGACAGGTACTCTCTCCCAGCCTTGTCCCCTGGGGCAGGGAAGTCACTGTGTGACAGGTACTCTCTCCCAGCCTTGTCCCCTGGGACAGGGAAGCCTGTGTGACAGGTACTCTCTCCCAGCCTTGTCCCCTGGGACAGGGAAGTCACTGTGTGACAGGTCCTCTCTCCCAGCCTTGTCCCCTGGGACAGGGAAGTCACTGTGTGACAGGTACTCTCTCCCAGCCTTGTCCCCTGGGACAGGGAAGCCTGTGTGACAGGTACTCTCTCCCAGCCTTGTCCCCCTGGGACAGGGAAGTCACTGTGTGACAGGTACTCTCTCCCAGCCTTGTCCCCTGGGACAGGGAAGCCTGTGTGACAGGTACTCTCTCCCAGCCTTGTCCCCCTGGGACAGGGAAGTCGCTGTGTGACAGGTACTCTCTCCCAGCCTTGTCCCCTGGGACAGGGAAGTCACTGTGTGACAGGTACTCTCTCCCAGCCTTGTCCCCTGGGACAGGGAAGCCTGTGTGACAGGTACTCTCTCCCAGCCTTGTCCCCCCTGGGACAGGGAAGTCACTGTGTGACAGGTACTCTCTCCCAGCCTTGTCCCCCTGGGACAGGGAAGCCTGTGTGACAGGTACTCTCTCCCAGCCTTGTCCCCGGGACAGGGAAGTCACTGTGTGACAGGTACTCTCTCCCAGCCTTGTCCCCTGGGACAGGGAAGCCTGTGTGACAGGTACTCTCTCCCAGCCTTGTCCCCTGGGACAGGGAAGTCACTGTGTGACAGGTACTCTCTCCCAGCCTTGTCCCCGGGACAGGGAAGTCACTGTGTGACAGGTCCTCTCTCCCAGCCTTGTCCCCTGGGACAGGGAAGCCTGTGTGACAGGTACTCTCTCCCAGCCTTGTCCCCTGGGACAGGGAAGTCACTGTGTGACAGGTACTCTCTCCCAGCCTTGTCCCCTGGGACAGGGAAGCCTGTGTGACAGGTACTCTCTCCCAGCCTTGTCCCCCTGGGACAGGGAAGCCTGTGTGACAGGTACTCTCTCCCAGCCTTGTCCCCTGGGACAGGGAAGTCACTGTGTGACAGGTACTCTCTCCCAGCCTTGTCCCCTGGGACAGGGAAGCCTGTGTGACAGGTACTCTCTCCCAGCCTTGTCCCCTGGGGCAGGGAAGTCACTGTGTGACAGGTACTCTCTCCCAGCCTTGTCCCCTGGGACAGGGAAGCCTGTGTGACAGGTACTCTCTCCCAGCCTTGTCCCCCTGGGACAGGGAAGTCACTGTGTGACAGGTACTCTCTCCCAGCCTTGTCCCCTGGGACAGGGAAGCCTGTGTGACAGGTACTCTCTCCCAGCCTTGTCCCCCTGGGACAGCGAAGTCACTGTGTGACAGGTACTCTCGCCCAGCCTTGTCCCCTGGGACAGGGAAGTCACTGTGTGACAGGTACTCTCTCCCAGCCTTGTCCCCTGGGGCAGGGAAGTCACTGTGTGACAGGTACTCTCTCCCAGCCTTGTCCCCCTGGGACAAGGAAGCCTGTGTGACAGGTACTCTCTCCCAGCCTTGTCCCCCTGGGACAAGGAAGCCTGTGTGACAGGTACTCTCTCCCAGCCTTGTCCCCTGGGACAGGGAAGTCACTGTGTGACAGGTACTCTCTCCCAGCCTTGTCCCCTGGGACAGGGAAGCCTGTGTGACAGGTACTCTCTCCCAGCCTTGTCCCCCGGGACAGGGAAGTCACAGTGTGACAGGTACTCTCTCCCAGCCTTGTCCCCTGGGACAGGGAAGCCTGTGTGACAGGTCCTCTCTCCCAGCCTTGTCCCCTGGGACAGGGAAGCCTGTGTGACAGGTACTCTCTCCCAGCCTTGTCCCCTGGGGCAGGGAAGCCTGTGTGACAGGTACTCTCTCCCAGCCTTGTCCCCTGGGACAGGGAAGTCACTGTGTGACAGGTACTCTCTCCCAGCCTTGTCCCCTGGGACAGGGAAGCCTGTGTGACAGGTACTCTCTCCCAGCCTTGTCCCCCTGGGACAGGGAAGCCTGTGTGACAGGTACTCTCTCCCAGCCTTGTCCCCTGGGACAGGGAAGTCACTGTGTGACAGGTACTCTCTCCCAGCCTTGTCCCCTGGGACAGGGAAGCCTGTGTGACAGGTACTCTCTCCCAGCCTTGTCCCCTGGGGCAGGGAATCACTGTGTGACAGGTACTCTCTCCCAGCCTTGTCCCCTGGGACAGGGAAGCCTGTGTGACAGGTACTCTCTCCCAGCCTTGTCCCCTGGGACAGGGAAGCCTGTGTGACAGGTACTCTCTCCCAGCCTTGTCCCCCTGGGACAGGGAAGCCTGTGTGACAGGTACTCTCTCCCAGCCTTGTCCCCTGGGACAGGGAAGTCACTGTGTGACAGGTACTCTCTCCCAGCCTTGTCCCCCGGGACAGGGAAGTCACTGTGTGACAGGTACTCTCTACCAGCCTTGTCCCCTGGGACAGGGAAGTCACTGTGTGACAGGTACTCTCTCCCAGCCTTGTCCCCTGGGGCAGGGAAGTCACTGTGTGACAGGTACTCTCTCCCAGCCTTGTCCCCTGGGACAGGGAAGCCTGTGTGACAGGTACTCTCTCCCAGCCTTGTCCCCTGGGACAGGGAAGTCACTGTGTGACAGGTCCTCTCTCCCAGCCTTGTCCCCTGGGACAGGGAAGTCACTGTGTGACAGGTACTCTCTCCCAGCCTTGTCCCCTGGGACAGGGAAGCCTGTGTGACAGGTACTCTCTCCCAGCCTTGTCCCCCTGGGACAGGGAAGTCACTGTGTGACAGGTACTCTCTCCCAGCCTTGTCCCCTGGGACAGGGAAGCCTGTGTGACAGGTACTCTCTCCCAGCCTTGTCCCCCTGGGACAGGGAAGTCGCTGTGTGACAGGTACTCTCTCCCAGCCTTGTCCCCTGGGACAGGGAAGTCACTGTGTGACAGGTACTCTCTCCCAGCCTTGTCCCCTGGGACAGGGAAGCCTGTGTGACAGGTACTCTCTCCCAGCCTTGTCCCCCCTGGGACAGGGAAGTCACTGTGTGACAGGTACTCTCTCCCAGCCTTGTCCCCCTGGGACAGGGAAGCCTGTGTGACAGGTACTCTCTCCCAGCCTTGTCCCCGGGACAGGGAAGTCACTGTGTGACAGGTACTCTCTCCCAGCCTTGTCCCCTGGGACAGGGAAGCCTGTGTGACAGGTACTCTCTCCCAGCCTTGTCCCCTGGGACAGGGAAGTCACTGTGTGACAGGTACTCTCTCCCAGCCTTGTCCCCGGGACAGGGAAGTCACTGTGTGACAGGTCCTCTCTCCCAGCCTTGTCCCCTGGGACAGGGAAGCCTGTGTGACAGGTACTCTCTCCCAGCCTTGTCCCCTGGGACAGGGAAGTCACTGTGTGACAGGTACTCTCTCCCAGCCTTGTCCCCTGGGACAGGGAAGCCTGTGTGACAGGTACTCTCCCAGCCTTGTCCCCCTGGGACAGGGAAGCCTGTGTGACAGGTACTCTCTCCCAGCCTTGTCCCCTGGGACAGGGAAGTCACTGTGTGACAGGTACTCTCTCCCAGCCTTGTCCCCTGGGACAGGGAAGCCTGTGTGACAGGTACTCTCTCCCAGCCTTGTCCCCTGGGGCAGGGAAGTCACTGTGTGACAGGTACTCTCTCCCAGCCTTGTCCCCTGGGACAGGGAAGCCTGTGTGACAGGTACTCTCTCCCAGCCTTGTCCCCCTGGGACAGGGAAGCCTGTGTGACAGGTACTCTCTCCCAGCCTTGTCCCCTGGGACAGGGAAGCCTGTGTGACAGGTACTCTCTCCCAGCCTTGTCCCCTGGGACAGCGAAGTCACTGTGTGACAGGTACTCTCGCCCAGCCTTGTCCCCTGGGACAGGGAAGTCACTGTGTGACAGGTACTCTCTCCCAGCCTTGTCCCCTGGGGCAGGGAAGTCACTGTGTGACAGGTACTCTCTCCCAGCCTTGTCCCCCTGGGACAAGGAAGCCTGTGTGACAGGTACTCTCTCCCAGCCTTGTCCCCCTGGGACAAGGAAGCCTGTGTGACAGGTACTCTCTCCCAGCCTTGTCCCCTGGGACAGGGAAGTCACTGTGTGACAGGTACTCTCTCCCAGCCTTGTCCCCTGGGACAGGGAAGCCTGTGTGACAGGTACTCTCTCCCAGCCTTGTCCCCCTGGGACAGCGAAGTCACTGTGTGACAGGTACTCTCTCCCAGCCTTGTCCCCTGGGACAGGGAAGCCTGTGTGACAGGTACTCTCTCCCAGCCTTGTCCCCTGGGACAGGGAAGTCACTGTGTGACAGGTACTCTCTCCCAGCCTTGTCCCCTGGGACAGGGAAGCCTGTGTGACAGGTACTCTCTCCCAGCCTTGTCCCCCTGGGACAGGGAAGCCTGTGTGACAGGTACTCTCTCCCAGCCTTGTCCCCTGGGACAGGGAAGTCACTGTGTGACAGGTACTCTCTCCCAGCCTTGTCCCCCTGGGACAGGGAAGTCACTGTGTGACAGGTACTCTCTCCCAGCCTTGTCCCCTGGGGCAGGGAAGCCTGTGTGACAGGTACTCTCTCCCAGCCTTGTCCCCTGGGACAGGGAAGCCTGTGTGACAGGTACTCTCTCCCAGCCTTGTCCCCTGGGACAGGGAAGTCACTGTGTGACAGGTACTCCCTCCCAGCCTTGTCCCCTGGGACAGGGAAGCCTGTGTGACAGGTACTCTCTCCCAGCCTTGTCCCCTGGGACAGGGAAGCCTGTGTGACAGGTACTCTCTCCCAGCCTTGTCCCCTGGGACAGGGAAGTCACTGTGTGACAGGTACTCTCTCCCAGCCTTGTCCCCTGGGACAGGGAAGTCACTGTGTGACAGGTACTCTCTCCCAGCCTTGTCCCCTGGGACAGGGAAGTCACTGTGTGACAGGTACTCTCTCCCAGCCTTGTCCCCTGGGACAGGGAAGCCTGTGTGACAGGTACTCTCTCCCAGCCTTGTCCCCTGGGACAGGGAAGTCACTGTGTGACAGGTACTCTCTCCCAGCCTTGTCCCCTGGGACAGGGAAGTCACTGTGTGACAGGTGCTCTCTCCCAGCCTTGTCCCCGGGGACAGGGAAGTCACTGTGTGACAGGTACTCTCTCCCAGCCTTGTCCCCTGCGACAGGGAAGCCTGTGTGACAGGTACTCTCTCCCAGCCTTGTCCCCTGGGACAGGGAAGTCACTGTGTGACAGGTACTCTCTCCCAGCCTTGTCCCCTGGGACAGGGAAGCCTGTGTGACAGGTACTCTCTCCCAGCCTTGTCCCCCTGGGACAGGGAAGCCTGTGTGACAGGTACTCTCTCCCAGCCTTGTCCCCTGGGACAGGGAAGCCTGTGTGACAGGTACTCTCTCCCAGCCTTGTCCCCTGGGACAGGGAAGTCACTGTGTGACAGGTACTCTCTCCCAGCCTTGTCCCCTGGGACAGGGAAGCCTGTGTGACAGGTACTCTCTCCCAGCCTTGTCCCCTGGGACAGGGAAGTCACTGTGTGACAGGTACTCTCTCCCAGCCTTGTCCCCTGGGACAGGGAAGCCTGTCTGACAGGTACTCTCTCCCAGCCTTGTCCCCTGGGACAGGGAAGTCACTGTGTGACAGGTACTCTCTCCCAGCCTTGTCCCCTGGGACAGGGAAGCCTGTGTGACAGGTACTCTCTCCCAGCCTTGTCCCCTGGGGCAGGGAAGTCACTGTGTGACAGGTACTCTCTCCCAGCCTTGTCCCCTGGGACAGGGAAGCCTGTGTGACAGGTACTCTCTCCCAGCCTTGTCCCCTGGGACAGGGAAGCCTGTGTGACAGGTACTCTCTCCCAGCCTTGTCCCCTGGGACAGGGAAGTCACTGTGTGACAGGTACTCTCTCCCAGCCTTGTCCCCTGGGACAGGGAAGCCTGTGTGACAGGTACTCTCTCCCAGCCTTGTCCCCCTGGGGCAGGGAAGCCTGTGTGACAGGTGCTCTCTCCCAGCCTTGTCCCCCTGGGACAGGGAAGTCACTGTGTGACAGGTCCTCTCTCCCAGCCTTGTCCCCCTGGGACAGGGAAGCCTGTGTGACAGGTACTCTCTCCCAGCCTTGTCCCCTGGGACAGGGAAGCCTGTGTGACAGGTACTCTCTCCCAGCCTTGTCCCCCTGGGACAGGGAAGTCACTGTGTGACAGGTCCTCTCTCCCAGCCTTGTCCCCTGGGACAGGGAAGCCTGTGTGACAGGTACTCTCTCCCAGCCTTGTCCCCTGGGACAGGGAAGCCTGTGTGACAGGTACTCTCTCCCAGCCTTGTCCCCTGGGACAGGGAAGTCACTGTGTGACAGGTACTCTCTCCCAGCCTTGTCCCCTGGGACAGGGAAGCCTGTGTGACAGGTACTCTCTCCCAGCCTTGTCCCCTGGGACAGGGAAGCCTGTGTGACAGGTGCTCTCTCCCAGCCTTGTCCCCCTGGGACAGGGAAGTCACTGTGTGACAGGTCCTCTCTCCCAGCCTTGTCCCCGGGTCAGGGAAATCACTGTGTGACAGGTGCTCTCTCCCAGCCTTGTCCCCGGGACAGAGAAGTCACTGTGTGACAGGTACTCTCTCCCAGCCTTGTCCCCCTGGGACAGGGGAGTCACTGTGTGACAGGTCCTCTCTCCCAGCCTTGTCCCCGGGACAGGGAAGTCACTGTGTGACAGGTGCTCTCTCCCAGCCTTGTCCCCGGGACAGGGAAGTCACTGTGTGACAGGTGCTCTCTCCCAGCCTTGTCCCCGGGACAGGGAAGTCACTGTGTGACAGGTCCTCTCTCCCAGCCTTGTCCCCGGGACAGGGAAGTCACTGTGTGACAGGTACTCTCTCCCAGCCTTGTCCCCTGGGACAGGGAAGCCTGTGTGACAGGTACTCTCCCCCAGCCTTGTCCCCTGGGACAGGGAAGTCACTGTGTGACAGGTACTCTCTCCCAGCCTTGTCCCCTGGGACAGGGAAGTCACTGTGTGACAGGTACTCTCTCCCAGCCTTGTCCCCTGGGACAGGGAAGTCACTGTGTGACAGGTACTCTCTCCCAGCCTTGTCCCCTGGGACAGGGAAGCCTGTGTGACAGGTGCTCTCTCCCAGCCTTGTCCCCTGGGACAGGGAAGCCTGTGTGACAGGTGCTCTCTCCCAGCCTTGTCCCCTGGGACAGGGAAGTCACTGTGTGACAGGTACTCTCTCCCAGCCTTGTCCCCTGGGACAGGGAAGCCTGTGTGACAGGTACTCTCTCCCAGCCTTGTCCCCTGGGACAGGGAAGCCTGTGTGACAGGTACTCTCTCCCAGCCTTGTCCCCTGGGACAGGGAAGTCACTGTGTGACAGGTACTCTCTCCCAGCCTTGTCCCCTGGGACAGGGAAGTCACTGTGTGACAGGTACTCTCTCCCAGCCTTGTCCCCTGGGACAGGGAAGCCTGTGTGACAGGTACTCTCTCCCAGCCTTGTCCCCCTGGGACAGGGAAGTCACTGTGTGACAGGTACTCTCTCCCAGCCTTGTCCCCCCTGGGACAGGGAAGTCACTGTGTGACAGGTACTCTCTCCCAGCCTTGTCCCCTGGGACAGGGAAGCCTGTGTGACAGGTACTCTCTCCCAGCCTTGTCCCCCGGGACAGGGAAGTCACTGTGTGACAGGTACTCTCTCCCAGCCTTGTCCCCCTGGGACAGGGAAGCCTGTGTGACAGGTACTCTCTCCCAGCCTTGTCCCCCTGGGACAGGGAAGTCGCTGTGTGACAGGTCCTCTCTCCCAGCCTTGTCCCCCTGGGACAGGGAAGTCACTGTGTGACAGGTCCTCTCTCCCAGCCTTGTCCCCCTGGGACAGGGAAGTCACTGTGTGACAGGTACTCTCTCCCAGCCTTGTCCCCTGGGACAGGGAAGTCTGTGTGACAGGTACTCTCTCCCAGCCTTGTCCCCCTGGGACAGGGAAGCCTGTGTGACAGGTACTCTCTCCCAGCCTTGTCCCCTGGGACAGGGAAGTCACTGTGTGACAGGTACTCTCTCCCAGCCTTGTCCCCTGGGACAGGGAAGCCTGTGTGACAGGTACTCTCTCCCAGCCTTGTCCCCTGGGACAGGGAAGTCACTGTGTGACAGGTACTCTCTCCCAGCCTTGTCCCCTGGGACAGGGAAGCCTGTGTGACAGGTGCTCTCTCCCAGCCTTGTCCCCTGGGACAGGGAAGTCACTGTGTGACAGGTACTCTCTCCCAGCCTTGTCCCCTGGGACAGGGAAGCCTGTGTGACAGGTACTCTCTCCCAGCCTTGTCCCCTGGGACAGGGAAGTCACTGTGTGACAGGTCCTCTCTCCCAGCCTTGTCCCCGGGACAGGGAAGTCACTGTGTGACAGGTGCTCTCTCCCAGCCTTGTCCCCGGGACAGGGAAGTCACTGTGTGACAGGTACTCTGTCCCAGCCTTGTCCCCCTGGGACAGGGGAGTCACTGTGTGACAGGTCCTCTCTCCCAGCCTTGTCCCCGGGACAGGGAAGTCACTGTGTGACAGGTGCTCTCTCCCAGCCTTGTCCCCGGGACAGGGAAGTCACTGTGTGACAGGTGCTCTCTCCCAGCCTTGTCCCCGGGACAGGGAAGTCACTGTGTGACAGGTCCTCTCTCCCAGCCTTGTCCCCGGTACAGGGAAGTCACTGTGTGACAGGTACTCTCTCCCAGCCTTGTCCCCTGGGACAGGGAAGCCTGTGTGACAGGTACTCTCTCCCAGCCTTGTCCCCTGGGACAGGGAAGTCACTGTGAGACAGGTACTCTCTCCCAGCCTTGTCCCCTGGGACAGGGAAGTCACTGTGAGACAGGTACTCTCTCCCAGCCTTGTCCCCTGGGACAGGGAAGCCTGTCTGACAGGTACTCTGTCCCAGCCTTGTCCCCTGGGACAGGGAAGTCACTGTGAGACAGGTACTCTCTCCCAGCCTTGTCCCCTGGGACAGGGAAGTCACTGTGTGACAGGTACTCTCTCCCAGCCTTGTCCCCTGGGACAGGGAAGCCTGTCTGACAGGTACTCTCTCCCAGCCTTGTCCCCTGGGACAGGGAAGTCACTGTGTGACAGGTACTCTCTCCCAGCCTTGTCCCCTGGGACAGGGAAGCCTGTGTGACAGGTACTCTCTCCCAGCCTTGTCCCCTGGGGCAGGGAAGTCACTGTGTGACAGGTACTCTCTCCCAGCCTTGTCCCCTGGGACAGGGAAGCCTGTGTGACAGGTACTCTCTCCCAGCCTTGTCCCCTGGGACAGGGAAGCCTGTGTGACAGGTACTCTCTCCCAGCCTTGTCCCCTGGGACAGGGAAGTCACTGTGTGACAGGTACTCTCTCCCAGCCTTGTCCCCTGGGACAGGGAAGCCTGTGTGACAGGTACTCTCTCCCAGCCTTGTCCCCCTGGGGCAGGGAAGCCTGTGTGACAGGTGCTCTCTCCCAGCCTTGTCCCCCTGGGACAGGGAAGTCACTGTGTGACAGGTCCTCTCTCCCAGCCTTGTCCCCCTGGGACAGGGAAGCCTGTGTGACAGGTACTCTCTCCCAGCCTTGTCCCCTGGGACAGGGAAGCCTGTGTGACAGGTACTCTCTCCCAGCCTTGTCCCCCTGGGACAGGGAAGTCACTGTGTGACAGGTCCTCTCTCCCAGCCTTGTCCCCTGGGACAGGGAAGCCTGTGTGACAGGTACTCTCTCCCAGCCTTGTCCCCTGGGACAGGGAAGCCTGTGTGACAGGTACTCTCTCCCAGCCTTGTCCCCTGGGACAGGGAAGTCACTGTGTGACAGGTACTCTCTCCCAGCCTTGTCCCCTGGGACAGGGAAGCCTGTGTGACAGGTACTCTCTCCCAGCCTTGTCCCCTGGGACAGGGAAGCCTGTGTGACAGGTGCTCTCTCCCAGCCTTGTCCCCCTGGGACAGGGAAGTCACTGTGTGACAGGTCCTCTCTCCCAGCCTTGTCCCCGGGTCAGGGAAATCACTGTGTGACAGGTGCTCTCTCCCAGCCTTGTCCCCGGGACAGAGAAGTCACTGTGTGACAGGTACTCTCTCCCAGCCTTGTCCCCCTGGGACAGGGGAGTCACTGTGTGACAGGTCCTCTCTCCCAGCCTTGTCCCCGGGACAGGGAAGTCACTGTGTGACAGGTGCTCTCTCCCAGCCTTGTCCCCGGGACAGGGAAGTCACTGTGTGACAGGTGCTCTCTCCCAGCCTTGTCCCCGGGACAGGGAAGTCACTGTGTGACAGGTCCTCTCTCCCAGCCTTGTCCCCGGGACAGGGAAGTCACTGTGTGACAGGTACTCTCTCCCAGCCTTGTCCCCTGGGACAGGGAAGCCTGTGTGACAGGTACTCTCCCCCAGCCTTGTCCCCTGGGACAGGGAAGTCACTGTGTGACAGGTACTCTCTCCCAGCCTTGTCCCCTGGGACAGGGAAGTCACTGTGTGACAGGTACTCTCTCCCAGCCTTGTCCCCTGGGACAGGGAAGTCACTGTGTGACAGGTACTCTCTCCCAGCCTTGTCCCCTGGGACAGGGAAGCCTGTGTGACAGGTGCTCTCTCCCAGCCTTGTCCCCTGGGACAGGGAAGCCTGTGTGACAGGTGCTCTCTCCCAGCCTTGTCCCCTGGGACAGGGAAGTCACTGTGTGACAGGTACTCTCTCCCAGCCTTGTCCCCTGGGACAGGGAAGCCTGTGTGACAGGTACTCTCTCCCAGCCTTGTCCCCTGGGACAGGGAAGCCTGTGTGACAGGTACTCTCTCCCAGCCTTGTCCCCTGGGACAGGGAAGTCACTGTGTGACAGGTACTCTCTCCCAGCCTTGTCCCCTGGGGCAGGGAAGTCACTGTGTGACAGGTACTCTCTCCCAGCCTTGTCCCCTGGGACAGGGAAGCCTGTGTGACAGGTACTCTCTCCCAGCCTTGTCCCCTGGGACAGGGAAGTCACTGTGTGACAGGTACTCTCTCCCAGCCTTGTCCCCTGGGACAGGGAAGTCACTGTGTGACAGGGACTCTCTCCCAGCCTTGTCCCCTGGGACAGGGAAGCCTGTGTGACAGGTACTCTCTCCCAGCCTTGTCCCCTGGGACAGGGAAGTCACTGTGTGACAGGTACTCTCTCCCAGCCTTGTCCCCTGGGACAGGGAAGTCACTGTGTGACAGGTACTCTCTCCCAGCCTTGTCCCCCTGGGACAGGGAAGTCACTGTGTGACAGGTACTCTCTCCCAGCCTTGTCCCCTGGGACAGGGAAGCCTGTGTGACAGGTACTCTCTCCCAGCCTTGTCCCCTGGGACAGGGAAGTCACTGTGTGACAGGTACTCTCTCCCAGCCTTGTCCCCTGGGACAGGGAAGTCACTGTGTGACAGGTACTCTCTCCCAGCCTTGTCCCCCTGGGACAGGGAAGTCACTGTGTGACAGGTACTCTCTCCCAGCCTTGTCCCCTGGGACAGGAAAGCCTGTGTGACAGGTACTCTCTCCCAGCCTTGTCCCCCTGGGGCAGGGAAGTCACTGTGTGACAGGTACTCTCTCCCAGCCTTGTCCCCCTGGGACAGGGAAGTCACTGTGTGACAGGTACTCTCTCCCAGCCTTGTCCCCTGGGACAGGGAAGCCTGTGTGACAGGTACTCTCTCCCAGCCTTGTCCCCCTGGGACAGGGAAGTCACTGTGTGACAGGTACTCTCTCCCAGCCTTGTCCCCCCTGGGACAGGGAAGTCACTGTGTGACAGGTACTCTCTCCCAGCCTTGTCCCCTGGGACAGGGAAGCCTGTGTGACAGGTACTCTCTCCCAGCCTTGTCCCCCGGGACAGGGAAGTCACTGTGTGACAGGTACTCTCTCCCAGCCTTGTCCCCCTGGGACAGGGAAGCCTGTGTGACAGGTACTCTCTCCCAGCCTTGTCCCCCTGGGACAGGGAAGTCGCTGTGTGACAGGTCCTCTCTCCCAGCCTTGTCCCCCTGGGACAGGGAAGTCACTGTGTGACAGGTCCTCTCTCCCAGCCTTGTCCCCCTGGGACAGGGAACTCACTGTGTGACAGGTACTCTCTCCCAGCCTTGTCCCCTGGGACAGGGAAGTCTGTGTGACAGGTACTCTCTCCCAGCCTTGTCCCCCTGGGACAGGGAAGACTGTGTGACAGGTACTCTCTCCCAGCCTTGTCCCCTGGGACAGGGAAGTCACTGTGTGACAGGTACTCTCTCCCAGCCTTGTCCCCTGGTACAGGGAAGCCTGTGTGACAGGTACTCTCTCCCAGCCTTGTCCCCTGGGACAGGGAAGTCACTGTGTGACAGGTACTCTCTCCCAGCCTTGTCCCCTGGGACAGGGAAGCCTGTGTGACAGGTGCTCTCTCCCAGCCTTGTCCCCTGGGACAGGGAAGTCACTGTGTGACAGGTACTCTCTCCCAGCCTTGTCCCCTGGGACAGGGAAGCCTGTGTGACAGGTACTCTCTCCCAGCCTTGTCCCCTGGGACAGGGAAGTCACTGTGTGACAGGTCCTCTCTCCCAGCCTTGTCCCCGGGACAGGGAAGTCACTGTGTGACAGGTGCTCTCTCCCAGCCTTGTCCCCGGGACAGGGAAGTCACTGTGTGACAGGTACTCTGTCCCAGCCTTGTCCCCCTGGGACAGGGGAGTCACTGTGTGACAGGTCCTCTCTCCCAGCCTTGTCCCCGGGACAGGGAAGTCACTGTGTGACAGGTGCTCTCTCCCAGCCTTGTCCCCCTGGGGCAGGGAAGTCACTGTGTGACAGGTGCTCTCTCCCAGCCTTGTCCCGGGGACAGGGAAGTCACTGTGTGACAGGTCCTCTCTCCCAGCCTTGTCCCCGGTACAGGGAAGTCACTGTGTGACAGGTACTCTCTCCCAGCCTTGTCCCCTGGGACAGGGAAGCCTGTGTGACAGGTACTCTCTCCCAGCCTTGTCCCCTGGGACAGGGAAGTCACTGTGAGACAGGTACTCTCTCCCAGCCTTGTCCCCTGGGACAGGGAAGTCACTGTGTGACAGGTACTCTCTCCCAGCCTTGTCCCCTGGGACAGGGAAGCCTGTGTGACAGGTACTCTCTCCCAGCCTTGTCCCCTGGGACAGGGAAGTCACTGTGAGACAGGTACTCTCTCCCAGCCTTGTCCCCTGGGACAGGGAAGTCACTGTGTGACAGGTACTCTCTCCCAGCCTTGTCCCCTGGGACAGGGAAGTCACTGTGTGACAGGTACTCTCTCCCAGCCTTGTCCCCTGGGACAGGGAAGCCTGTGTGACAGGTGCTCTCTCCCAGCCTTGTCCCCTGGGACAGGGAAGCCTGTGTGACAGGTGCTCTCTCCCAGCCTTGTCCCCTGGGACAGGGAAGTCACTGTGTGACAGGTACTCTCTCCCAGCCTTGTCCCCTGGGACAGGGAAGCCTGTGTGACAGGTACTCTCTCCCAGCCTTGTCCCCTGGGACAGGGAAGCCTGTGTGACAGGTACTCTCTCCCAGCCTTGTCCCCTGGGACAGGGAAGTCACTGTGTGACAGGTACTCTCTCCCAGCCTTGTCCCCTGGGACAGGGAAGTCACTGTGTGACAGGTACTCTCTCCCAGCCTTGTCCCCTGGGACAGGGAAGCCTGTGTGACAGGTACTCTCTCCCAGCCTTGTCCCCTGGGACAGGGAAGTCACTGTGTGACAGGTACTCTCTCCCAGCCTTGTCCCCTGGGACAGGGAAGTCACTGTGTGACAGGGACTCTCTCCCAGCCTTGTCCCCTGGGACAGGGAAGCCTGTGTGACAGGTACTCTCTCCCAGCCTTGTCCCCTGGGACAGGGAAGTCACTGTGTGACAGGTACTCTCTCCCAGCCTTGTCCCCTGGGACAGGGAAGTCACTGTGTGACAGGTACTCTCTCCCAGCCTTGTCCCCTGGGACAGGGAAGTCACTGTGTGACAGGTACTCTCTCCAAGCCTTGTTCCCTGGGGCAGGGAATCACTGTGTGACAGGTACTCTCTCCCAGCCTTGTCCCCTGGGACAGGGAAGTCACTGTGTGACAGGTACTCTCTCCCAGCCTTGTCCCCTGGGACAGGGAAGTCACTGTGTGACAGGTACTCTCTCCCAGCCTTGTCCCCCTGGGACAGGGCAGCCTGTGTGACAGGTACTCTCTCCCAGCCTTGTCCCCTGGGACAGGGAAGCCTGTGTGACAGGTACTCTGTCCCAGCCTTGTCCCCTGGGACAGGGAAGTCACTGTGTGACAGGTACTCTCTCCCAGCCTTGTCCCCCGGGACAGGGAAGCCTGTGTGACAGGTACTCTCTCCCAGCCTTGTCCCCTGGGACAGGGAAGCCTGTGTGACAGGTACTCTCTCCCAGCCTTGTCCCCTGGGACAGGGAAGTCACTGTGTGACAGGTACTCTCTCCCAGCCTTGTCCCCTGGGGCAGGGAAGTCACTGTGTGACAGGTACTCTCTCCCAGCCTTGTCCCCTGGGGCAGGGAAGTCACTGTGTGACAGGTACTCTCTCCCAGCCTTGTCCCCTGGGACAGGGAAGCCTGTGTGACAGGTACTCTCTCCCAGCCTTGTCCCCTGGGACAGGGAAGTCACTGTGTGACAGGTACTCTCTCCCAGCCTTGTCCCCTGGGACAGGGAAGTCACTGTGTGACAGGGACTCTCTCCCAGCCTTGTCCCCTGGGACAGGGAAGCCTGTGTGACAGGTACTCTCTCCCAGCCTTGTCCCCTGGGACAGGGAAGTCACTGTGTGACAGGTACTCTCTCCCAGCCTTGTCCCCTGGGACAGGGAAGTCACTGTGTGACAGGTACTCTCTCCCAGCCTTGTCCCCTGGGACAGGGAAGTCACTGTGTGACAGGTACTCTCTCCCAGCCTTGTCCCCTGGGGCAGGGAATCACTGTGTGACAGGTACTCTCTCCCAGCCTTGTCCCCTGGGACAGGGAAGTCACTGTGTGACAGGTACTCTCTCCCAGCCTTGTCCCCTGGGACAGGGAAGTCACTGTGTGACAGGTACTCTCTCCCAGCCTTGTCCCCCTGGGACAGGGCAGCCTGTGTGACAGGTACTCTCTCCCAGCCTTGTCCCCCTGGGGCAGGGAAGCCTGTGTGACAGGTACTCTGTCCCAGCCTTGTCCCCTGGGACAGGGAAGTCACTGTGTGACAGGTACTCTCTCCCAGCCTTGTCCCCTGGGACAGGGAAGCCTGTGTGACAGGTGCTCTCTCCCAGCCTTGTCCCCTGGGACAGGGAAGCCTGTGTGACAGGTGCTCTCTCCCAGCCTTGTCCCCTGGGACAGGGAAGTCACTGTGTGACAGGTACTCTCTCCCAGCCTTGTCCCCTGGGACAGGGAAGCCTGTGTGACAGGTACTCTCTCCCAGCCTTGTCCCCTGGGACAGGGAAGCCTGTGTGACAGGTACTCTGTCCCAGCCTTGTCCCCTGGGACAGGGAAGTCACTGTGTGACAGGTACTCTCTCCCAGCCTTGTCCCCTGGGGCAGGGAAGTCACTGTGTGACAGGTACTCTCTCCCAGCCTTGTCCCCTGGGACAGGGAAGCCTGTGTGACAGGTACTCTCTCCCAGCCTTGTCCCCTGGGACAGGGAAGTCACTGTGTGACAGGTACTCTCTCCCAGCCTTGTCCCCTGGGACAGGGAAGTCACTGTGTGACAGGGACTCTCTCCCAGCCTTGTCCCCTGGGACAGGGAAGCCTGTGTGACAGGTACTCTCTCCCAGCCTTGTCCCCTGGGACAGGGAAGTCACTGTGTGACAGGTACTCTCTCCCAGCCTTGTCCCCTGGGACAGGGAAGTCACTGTGTGACAGGTACTCTCTCCCAGCCTTGTCCCCCTGGGACAGGGAAGTCACTGTGTGACAGGTACTCTCTCCCAGCCTTGTCCCCTGGGACAGGGAAGCCTGTGTGACAGGTACTCTCTCCCAGCCTTGTCCCCCGGGACAGGGAAGTCACTGTGTGACAGGTGCTCTCTCCCAGCCTTGTCCCCTGGGACAGGGAATCACTGTGTGACAGGTACTCTCTCCCAGCCTTGTCCCCTGGGACAGGGAAGTCACTGTGTGACAGGTACTCTCTCCCAGCCTTGTCCCCCTGGGACAGGGCAGCCTGTGTGACAGGTACTCTCTCCCAGCCTTGTCCCCTGGGACAGGGAAGCCTGTGTGACAGGTACTCTCTCCCAGCCTTGTCCCCCTGGGGCAGGGAAGTCACTGTGTGACAGGTACTCTCTCCCAGCCTTGTCCCCCTGGGACAGGGAAGTCACTGTGTGACAGGTACTCTCTCCCAGCCTTGTCCCCTGGGACAGGGAAGCCTGTGTGACAGGTACTCTCTCCCAGCCTTGTCCCCCTGGGACAGGGAAGTCACTGTGTGACAGGTACTCTCTCCCAGCCTTGTCCCCTGGGACAGGGAAGCCTGTGTGACAGGTACTCTCTCCCAGCCTTGTCCCCTGGGGCAGGGAATCACTGTGTGACAGGTACTCTCTCCCAGCCTTGTCCCCTGGGACAGGGAAGCCTATGTGACAGGTACTCTCTCCCAGCCTTGTCCCCTGGGGCAGGGAAGCCTGTGTGACAGGTACTCTCTCCCAGCCTTGTCCCCTGGGACAGGGAATCACTGTGTGACAGGTACTCTCTCCCAGCCTTGTCCCCTGGGACAGGGAAGTCACTGTGTGACAGGTGCTCTCTCCCAGCCTTGTCCCCCGGGACAGGGAAGTCACTGTGTGACAGGTACTCTCTCCCAGCCTTGTCCCCTGGGACAGGGAAGTCACTGTGTGACAGGTACTCTCTCCCAGCCTTGTCCCCTGGGACAGGGAAGCCTGTGTGACAGGTACTCTCTCCCAGCCTTGTCCCCCTGGGACAGGGAAGTCACTGTGTGACAGGTACTCTCTCCCAGCCTTGTCCCCTGGGGCAGGGAAGTCACTGTGTGACAGGTACTCTCTCCCAGCCTTGTCCCCTGGGACAGGGAAGCCTGTGTGACAGGTACTCTCTCCCAGCCTTGTCCCCCTGGGACAGGGAAGCCTGTGTGACAGGTACTCTCTCCCAGCCTTGTCCCCCTGGGACAGGGAAGTCACTGTGTGACAGGTACTCTCTCCCAGCCTTGTCCCCCTGGGACAGGGCAGCCTGTGTGACAGGTACTCTCTCCCATCCTTGTCCCCTGGGACAGGGAAGCCTGTGTGACAGGTACTCTCTCCCAGCCTTGTCCCCCTGGGGCAGGGAAGTCACTGTGTGACAGGTACTCTCTCCCAGCCTTGTCCCCTGGGACAGGGAAGTCACTGTGTGACAGGTACTCTCTCCCAGCCTTGTCCCCTGGGACAGGGAAGCCTGTGTGACAGGTACTCTCTCCCAGCCTTGTCCCCCTGGGACAGGGAAGTCACTGTGTGACAGGTACTCTCTCCCAGCCTTGTCCCCTGGGACAGGGAAGCCTGTGTGACAGGTACTCTCTCCCAGCCTTGTCCCCTGGGGCCGGGAAGCCTGTGTGACAGGTACTCTCTCCCAGCCTTGTCCCCTGGGACAGGGAAGTCACTGTGTGACAGGTACTCTCTCCCAGCCTTGTCCCCTGGGACAGGGAAGCCTGTGTGACAGGTACTCTCTCCCAGCCTTGTCCCCTGGGGCAGGGAAGCCTGTGTGACAGGTACTCTCTCCCAGCCTTGTCCCCTGGGACAGGGAATCACTGTGTGACAGGTACTCTCTCCCAGCCTTGTCCCCTGGGACAGGGAAGTCACTGTGTGACAGGTGCTCTCTCCCAGCCTTGTCCCCCGGGACAGGGAAGTCACTGTGTGACAGGTACTCTCTCCCAGCCTTGTCCCCTGGGACAGGGAAGTCACTGTGTGACAGGTACTCTCTCCCAGCCTTGTCCCCTGGGACAGGGAAGCCTGTGTGACAGGTACTCTCTCCCAGCCTTGTCCCCCTGGGACAGCGAAGTCACTGTGTGACAGGTACTCTCTCCCAGCCTTGTCCCCTGGGGCAGGGAAGTCACTGTGTGACAGGTACTCTCTCCCAGCCTTGTCCCCTGGGACAGGGCAGCCTGTGTGACAGGTACTCTCTCCCAGCCTTGTCCCCTGGGACAGGGAAGCCTGTGTGACAGGTGCTCTCTCCCAGCCTTGTCCCCCTGGGACAGGGAAGTCACTGTGTGACAGGTACTCTCTCCCAGCCTTGTCCCCCGGGACAGGGAAGTCACTGTGTGACAGGTACTCTCTCCCAGCCTTGTCCCCTGGGACAGGGAAGCCTGTGTGACAGGTACTCTCTCCCAGCCTTGTCCCCCTGGGACAGCGAAGTCACTGTGTGACAGGTACTCTCTCCCAGCCTTGTCCCCTGGGGCAGGGAAGTCACTGTGTGACAGGTACTCTCTCCCAGCCTTGTCCCATGGGACAGGAAAGCCTGTGTGACAGGTACTCTCTCCCAGCCTTGTCCCCCTGGGACAGGGAAGCCTGTGTGACAGGTACTCTCTCCCAGCCTTGTCCCCTGGGACAGGGAAGTCACTGTGTGACAGGTACTCTCTCCCAGCCTTGTCCCCCTGGGACAGGGCAGCCTGTGTGACAGGTACTCTCTCCCAGCCTTGTCCCCCTGGGACAGGGAAGTCGCTGTGTGACAGGTCCTCTCTCCCAGCCTTGTCCCCCTGGGACAGGGAAGTCGCTGTGTGACAGGTCCTCTCTCCCAGCCTTGTCCCCCTGGGACAGGGAAGTCACTGTGTGACAGGTCCTCTCTCCCAGCCTTGTCCCCCTGGGACAGGGAAGTCACTGTGTGACAGGTACTCTCTCCCAGCCTTGTCCCCCCTGGGACAGGGAAGTCACTGTGTGACAGGTACTCTCTCCCAGCCTTGTCCCCTGGGACAGGGAAGTCTGTGTGACAGGTACTCTCTCCCAGCCTTGTCCCCCTGGACAGGGAAGCCTGTGTGACAGGTACTCTCTCCCAGCCTTGTCCCCTGGGACAGGGAAGCCTGTGTGACAGGTACTCTCTCCCAGCCTTGTCCCCTGGGACAGGGAAGTCACTGTGTGACAGGTACTCTCTCCCAGCCTTGTCCCCTGGGACAGGGAAGCCTGTGTGACAGGTACTCTCTCCCAGCCTTGTCCCCTGGGACAGGGAAGTCACTGTGTGACAGGTACTCTCTCCCAGCCTTGTCCCCTGGGACAGGGAAGCCTGTGTGACAGGTGCTCTCTCCCAGCCTTGTCCCCTGGGACAGGGAAGTCACTGTGTGACAGGTACTCTCTCCCAGCCTTGTCCCCTGGGACAGGGAAGCCTGTGTGACAGGTACTCTCTCCCAGCCTTGTCCCCTGGGACAGGGAAGTCACTGTGTGACAGGTCCTCTCTCCCAGCCTTGTCCCCGGGACAGGGAAGTCACTGTGTGACAGGTGCTCTCTCCCAGCCTTGTCCCGGGGACAGGGAAGTCACTGTGTGACAGGTACTCTCTCCCAGCCTTGTCCCCCTGGGACAGGGGAGTCACTGTGTGACAGGTCCTCTCTCCCAGCCTTGTCCCCGGGACAGGGAAGTCACTGTGTGACAGGTGCTCTCTCCCAGCCTTGTCCCCGGGACAGGGAAGTCACTGTGTGACAGGTGCTCTCTCCCAGCCTTGTCCCCGGGACAGGGAAGTCACTGTGTGACAGGTCCTCTCTCCCAGCCTTGTCCCCGGGACAGGGAAGTCACTGTGTGACAGGTACTCTCTCCCAGCCTTGTCCCCTGGGATAGGGAAGCCTGTGTGACAGGTACTCTCTCCCAGCCTTGTCCCCTGGGACAGGGAAGTCACTGTGAGACAGGTACTCTCTCCCAGCCTTGTCCCCTGGGACAGGGAAGTCACTGTGTGACAGGTACTCTCTCCCAGCCTTGTCCCCTGGGACAGGGAAGTCACTGTGTGACAGGTACTCTCTCCCAGCCTTGTCCCCCTGGGGCAGGGAAGCCTGTGTGACAGGTGCTCTCTCCCAGCCTTGTCCCCTGGGACAGGGAAGCCTGTGTGACAGGTGCTCTCTCCCAGCCTTGTCCCCTGGGACAGGGAAGTCACTGTGTGACAGGTACTCTCTCCCAGCCTTGTCCCCTGGGACAGGGAAGCCTGTGTGACAGGTACTCTCTCCCAGCCTTGTCCCCTGGGACAGGGAAGCCTGTGTGACAGGTACTCTCTCCCAGCCTTGTCCCCTGGGACAGGGAAGTCACTGTGTGACAGGTACTCTCTCCCAGCCTTGTCCCCTGGGGCAGGGAAGTCACTGTGTGACAGGTACTCTCTCCCAGCCTTGTCCCCTGGGACAGGGAAGCCTGTGTGACAGGTACTCTCTCCCAGCCTTGTCCCCTGGGACAGGGAAGTCACTGTGTGACAGGTACTCTCTCCCAGCCTTGTCCCCTGGGACAGGGAAGTCACTGTGTGACAGGGACTCTCTCCCAGCCTTGTCCCCTGGGACAGGGAAGTCACTGTGTGACAGGTACTCTCTCACAGCCTTGTCCCCTGGGACAGGGAAGTCACTGTGTGACAGGTACTCTCTCCCAGCCTTGTCCCCTGGGACAGGGAAGTCACTGTGTGACAGGTACTCTCTCCCAGCCTTGTCCCCTGGGACAGGGAAGTCACTGTGTGACAGGTACTCTCTCCCAGCCTTGTTCCCTGGGGCAGGGAATCACTGTGTGACAGGTACTCTCTCCCAGCCTTGTCCCCTGGGACAGGGAAGTCACTGTGTGACAGGTACTCTCTCCCAGCCTTGTCCCCTGGGACAGGGAAGTCACTGTGTGACAGGTACTCTCTCCCAGCCTTGTCCCCCTGGGACTGGGCAGCCTGTGTGACAGGTACTCTCTCCCAGCCTTGTCCCCTGGGACAGGGAAGCCTGTGTGACAGGTACTCTGTCCCAGCCTTGTCCCCTGGGACAGGGAAGTCACTGTGTGACAGGTACTCTCTCCCAGCCTTGTCCCCCGGGACAGGGAAGCCTGTGTGACAGGTACTCTCTCCCAGCCTTGTCCCCTGGGACAGGGAAGCCTGTGTGACAGGTACTCTCTCCCAGCCTTGTCCCCTGGGACAGGGAAGTCACTGTGTGACAGGTACTCTCTCCCAGCCTTGTCCCCTGGGGCAGGGAAGTCACTGTGTGACAGGTACTCTCTCCCAGCCTTGTCCCCTGGGACAGGGAAGCCTGTGTGACAGGTACTCTCTCCCAGCCTTGTCCCCTGGGACAGGGAAGTCACTGTGTGACAGGTACTCTCTCCCAGCCTTGTCCCCTGGGACAGGGAAGCCTGTGTGACAGGTACTCTCTCCCAGCCTTGTCCCCTGGGGCAGGGAAGCCTCTGTGTGACAGGTACTCTCTCCCAGCCTTGTCCCCTGGGACAGGGAAGTCACTGTGTGACAGGGACTCTCTCCCAGCCTTGTCCCCTGGGACAGGGAAGCCTGTGTGACAGGTACTCTCTCCCAGCCTTGTCCCCTGGGACAGGGAAGTCACTGTGTGACAGGTACTCTCTCCCAGCCTTGTCCCCTGGGACAGGGAAGTCACTGTGTGACAGGTACTCTCTCCCAGCCTTGTCCCCTGGGACAGGGAAGTCACTGTGTGACAGGTACTCTCTCCCAGCCTTGTCCCCTGGGGCAGGGAATCACTGTGTGACAGGTACTCTCTCCCAGCCTTGTCCCCTGGGACAGGGAAGTCACTGTGTGACAGGTACTCTCTCCCAGCCTTGTCCCCCTGGGACAGGGAAGTCACTGTGTGACAGGTACTCTCTCCCAGCCTTGTCCCCCTGGGACAGGGCAGCCTGTGTGACAGGTACTCTCTCCCAGCCTTGTCCCCCTGGGGCAGGGAAGCCTATGTGACAGGTACTCTGTCCCAGCCTTGTCCCCTGGGACAGGGAAGTCACTGTGTGACAGGTACTCTCTCCCAGCCTTGTCCCTGGGACAGGGAAGCCTGTGTGACAGGTGCTCTCTCCCAGCCTTGGCCCCTGGGACAGGGAAGCCTGTGTGACAGGTGCTCTCTCCCAGCCTTGTCCCCTGGGACAGGGAAGTCACTGTGTGACAGGTACTCTCTCCCAGCCTTGTCCCCTGGGACAGGGAAGCCTGTGTGACAGGTACTCTCTCCCAGCCTTGTCCCCTGGGACAGGGAAGCCTGTGTGACAGGTACTCTGTCCCAGCCTTGTCCCCTGGGACAGGGAAGTCACTGTGTGACAGGTACTCTCTCCCAGCCTTGTCCCCTGGGGCAGGGAAGTCACTGTGTGACAGGTACTCTCTCCCAGCCTTGTCCCCTGGGACAGGGAAGCCTGTGTGACAGGTACTCTCTCCCAGCCTTGTCCCCTGGGACAGGGAAGTCACTGTGTGACAGGTACTCTCTCCCAGCCTTGTCCCCCTGGGACAGGGAAGCCTGTGTGACAGGTACTCTCTCCCAGCCTTGTCCCCCTGGGGCAGGGAAGTCACTGTGTGACAGGTCCTCTCTCCCAGCCTTGTCCCCTGGGACAGGGAAGTCACTGTGTGACAGGTACTCTCTCACAGCCTTGTCCCCTGGGACAGGGAAGTCACTGTGTGACAGGTACTCTCTCCCAGCCTTGTCCCCCTGGGACAGGGAAGTCACTGTGTGACAGGTACTCTCTCCCAGCCTTGTCCCCTGGGACAGGGAAGCCTGTCTGACAGGTACTCTCTCCCAGCCTTGTCCCCCGGGACAGGGAAGTCACTGTGTGACAGGTGCTCTCTCCCAGCCTTGTCCCCTGGGACAGGGAAGTCACTGTGTGACAGGTACTCTCTCCCAGCCTTGTCCCCTGGGACAGGGAAGTCACTGTGTGACAGGTACTCTCTCCCAGCCTTGTCCCCCTGGGACAGGGCAGCCTGTGTGACAGGTACTCTCTCCCAGCCTTGTCCCCTGGGACAGGGAAGCCTGTGTGACAGGTACTCTCTCCCAGCCTTGTCCCCCTGGGGCAGGGAAGTCACTCTGTGACAGGTACTCTCTCCCAGCCTTGTCCCCCTGGGACAGGGAAGTCACTGTGTGACAGGTACTCTCTCCCAGCCTTGTCCCCTGGGACAGGGAAGCCTGTGTGACAGGTACTCTCTCCCAGCCTTGTCCCCCTGGGACAGGGAAGTCACTGTGTGACAGGTACTCTCTCCCAGCCTTGTCCCCTGGGACAGGGAAGCCTGTGTGACAGGTACTCTCTCCCAGCCTTGTCCCCTGGGGCAGGGAATCACTGTGTGACAGGTACTCTCTCCCAGCCTTGTCCCCTGGGACAGGGAAGCCTGTGTGACAGGTACTCTCTCCCAGCCTTGTCCCCTGGGGCAGGGAAGCCTGTGTGACAGGTACTCTCTCCCAGCCTTGTCCCCTGGGACAGGGAATCACTGTGTGACAGGTACTCTCTCCCAGCCTTGTCCCCTGGGACAGGGAAGTCACTGTGTGACAGGTGCTCTCTCCCAGCCTTGTCCCCCGGGACAGGGAAGTCACTGTGTGACAGGTACTCTCTCCCAGCCTTGTCCCCTGGGACAGGGAAGTCACTGTGTGACAGGTACTCTCTCCCAGCCTTGTCCCCTGGGACAGGGAAGCCTGTGTGACAGGTACTCTCTCCCAGCCTTGTCCCCCTGGGACAGGGAAGTCACTGTGTGACAGGTACTCTCTCCCAGCCTTGTCCCCTGGGGCAGGGAAGTCACTGTGTGACAGGTACTCTCTCCCAGCCTTGTCCCCTGGGACAGGGAAGCCTGTGTGACAGGTACTCTCTCCCAGCCTTGTCCCCCTGGGACAGGGAAGCCTGTGTGACAGGTACTCTCTCCCAGCCTTGTCCCCCTGGGACAGGGAAGTCACTGTGTGACAGGTACTCTCTCCCAGCCTTGTCCCCCTGGGACAGGGCAGCCTGTGTGACAGGTACTCTCTCCCAGCCTTGTCCCCTGGGACAGGGAAGCCTGTGTGACAGGTACTCTCTCCCAGCCTTGTCCCCCTGGGGCAGGGAAGTCACTGTGTGACAGGTACTCTCTCCCAGCCTTGTCCCCCTGGGACAGGGAAGTCACTGTGTGACAGGTACTCTCTCCCAGCCTTGTCCCCTGGGACAGGGAAGCCTGTGTGACAGGTACTCTCTCCCAGCCTTGTCCCCCTGGGACAGGGAAGTCACTGTGTGACAGGTACTCTCTCCCAGCCTTGTCCCCTGGGACAGGGAAGCCTGTGTGACAGGTACTCTCTCCCAGCCTTGTCCCCTGGGGCAGGGAAGCCTGTGTGAAAGGTACTCTCTCCCAGCCTTGTCCCCTGGGACAGGGAAGTCACTGTGTGACAGGTACTCTCTCCCAGCCTTGTCCCCTGGGACAGGGAAGCCTGTGTGACAGGTACTCTCTCCCAGCCTTGTCCCCTGGGGCAGGGAAGCCTGTGTGACAGGTACTCTCTCCCAGCCTTGTCCCCTGGGACAGGGAATCACTGTGTGACAGGTACTCTGTCCCAGCCTTGTCCCCTGGGACAGGGAAGTCACTGTGTGACAGGTGCTCTCTCCCAGCCTTGTCCCCCGGGACAGGGAAGTCACTGTGTGACAGGTACTCTCTCCCAGCCTTGTCCCCTGGGACAGGGAAGTCACTGTGTGACAGGTACTCTCTCCCAGCCTTGTCCCCTGGGACAGGGAAGCCTGTGTGACAGGTACTCTCTCCCAGCCTTGTCCCCCTGGGACAGCGAAGTCACTGTGTGACAGGTACTCTCTCCCAGCCTTGTCCCCTGGGGCAGGGAAGTCACTGTGTGACAGGTACTCTCTCCCAGCCTTGTCCCCTGGGACAGGGCAGCCTGTGTGACAGGTACTCTCTCCCAGCCTTGTCCCCTGGGACAGGGAAGCCTGTGTGACAGGTGCTCTCTCCCAGCCTTGTCCCCCTGGGACAGGGAAGTCACTGTGTGACAGGTACTCTCTCCCAGCCTTGTCCCCCTGGGACAGGGAAGTCACTGTGTGACAGGTACTCTCTCCCAGCCTTGTCCCCTGGGACAGGGAAGCCTGTGTGACAGGTACTCTCTCCCAGCCTTGTCCCCTGGGGCAGGGAAGCCTGTGTGACAGGTACTCTCTCCCAGCCTTGTCCCCTGGGACAGGGAATCACTGTGTGACAGGTACTCTCTCCCAGCCTTGTCCCCTGGGACAGGGAAGTCACTGTGTGACAGGTGCTCTCTCCCAGCCTTGTCCCCCGGGACAGGGAAGTCACTGTGTGACAGGTACTCTCTCCCAGCCTTGTCCCCCTGGGACAGGGAAGCCTGTGTGACAGGTACTCTCTCCCAGCCTTGTCCCCTGGGACAGGGAAGCCTGTGTGACAGGTCCTCTCTCCCAGCCTTGTCCCCTGGGACAGGGAAGCCTGTGTGACAGGTACTCTCTCCCAGCCTTGTCCCCTGGGACAGGGAAGCCTGTGTGACAGGTACTCTCTCCCAGCCTTGTCCCCCGGGACAGGGAAGTCACTGTGTGACAGGTACTCTCTCCCAGCCTTGTCCCCTGGGACAGGGAAGTCACTGTGTGACAGGTACTCTCTCCCAGCCTTGTCCCCTGGGACAGGGAAGTCACTGTGTGACAGGTACTCTCTCCCAGCCTTGTCCCCTGGGGCAGGGAAGCCTGTGTGACAGGTACTCTCTCCCAGCCTTGTCCCCTGGGACAGGGAAGTCACTGTGTGACAGGTACTCTCTCCCAGCCTTGTCCCCTGGGACAGGGAAGTCACTGTGTGACAGGTGCTCTCTCCCAGCCTTGTCCCCCTGGGACAGGGAAGCCTGTGTGACAGGTACTCTCTCCCAGCCTTGTCCCCTGGGACAGGGAAGTCACTGTGTGACAGGTACTCTCTCCCAGCCTTGTCCCCTGGGACAGGGAAGCCTGTGTGACAGGTACTCTCTCCCAGCCTTGTCCCCCTGGGGCAGGGAAGTCACTGTGTGACAGGTACTCTCTCCCAGCCTTGTCCCCTGGGACAGGGAAGCCTGTGTGACAGGTACTCTCTCCCAGCCTTGTCCCCTGGGGCAGGGAAGTCACTGTGTGACAGGTGCTCTCTCCCAGCCTTGTCCCCCGGGACAGGGAAGTCACTGTGTGACAGGTACTCTCTCCCAGCCTTGTCCCCCTGGGGCAGGGAAGCCTGTGTGACAGGTACTCTCTCCCAGCCTTGTCCCCTGGGACAGGGAAGCCTGTGTGACAGGTACTCTCTCCCAGCCTTGTCCCCTGGGACAGGGAAGCCTGTGTGACAGGTACTCTCTCCCAGCCTTGTCCCCCTGGGGCAGGGAAGCCTGTGTGACAGGTACTCTCTCCCAGCCTTGTCCCCCTGGGACAGGGAAGTCACTGTGTGACAGGTGCTCTCTCCCAGCCTTGTCCCCCTGGGACAGGGAAGTCACTGTGTGACAGGTACTCTCTCCCAGCCTTGTCCCCCTGGGGCAGGGAATCACTGTGTGACAGGTACTCTCTCCCAGCCTTGTCCCCTGGGACAGGGAAGCCTGTGTGACAGGTACTCTCTCCCAGCCTTGTCCCCTGGGACAGGGAAGCCTGTGTGACAGGTACTCTCTCCCAGCCTTGTCCCCCTGGGGCAGGGAAGCCTGTGTGACAGGTACTCTCTCCCAGCCTTGTCCCCCAGTACCTGCGCCACCCTCCACCGCTCCTACAGTTTTACACTCAGGTGGTTAAAATACAAACAAACCACGTTGGCAAAGCAAGAAAATGAATAACGTGAAAATCAGCCAGGCACTTGCTTCTCTGGTGGGGGGGGGGAATGAGAGGTGACACCCAGGAGGTCTGCTGGGGGTGAACTGTGTCCCCCCAAGTCCTAAGCCCCAGAACACGCACATGGGACTGTCTGGAGATTGGGTTTTTGCAGCCGCAACCAAGTCCACTTGGGGCCTCCTGACTGGGTTAGGGTGGGCCCCGCATCCAGCAGCTGTTTTTTTTTTTTTTTTTTTTTAAGATTTATTTATTTGTTTGAGAGGTAGCGTTACAGACAGAGAGAGGAAGACACAGAAAGAGAGGTCTTCCATCCGCTGGTTCACTCCCTAAATGGCCGCAATGGCCGGAGCTGAGCCGATCCAAATCCAGGAGCCAGGAGCTTCTCTCGGGTCTCCCAGGCGGGTGCAGGGGCCCAAGCACTTGGGCATCTTCCACTGCCTTCCCAGGCCATCAGCAGGGAGTTTGTCTTGATGAGAGCAAGGAGAGGGCGATGTGGGTATGGGCACGGTGGGCAGCGGGCTGTGTGAGGAGGGGGGCAGAGACTGGAGGACCAGTGATTGGAGCTGTCACCAGGCAGCAAGAGCCTGCGGCAGCAGCAGGCCCCGCTGACCCTGGGCCTCGGCATCGTGTGGAACTCCTGGTCTGTGGCCTTCGGTCGACAGGCGCGGCGGGCCGCTGAGGTTTCTCCGTGGGCACTCCTCGCCGGGGCTGCTGGTACACGTGTGACTTCACGGCAACAGAGATGAAAGGAACAAGAACAAAGGGAACAGGGAGGGACTGCCCGGCCTTTGAAGTTCAGTTCAGGTTGGGCACTTTTGGCCGTGGGTTTTCTCTGTGTACCAAGACCACAGCAGGGGATGTCCCCACCTGCGGGTGTGTGGAGCCCGTGCAGGAGGGTGGGGAGCAGAGGGACCCCGGGGCATCGCGTCTTACAGGCAAGCACTTCACGTGACCATGGGCAGACGGCGTCCCTGCTGGCGAGATGCCTTGTGTCCCGGGGCGGCAGCCCGGGCGCCCTCGCAGGGGCGGGTCTGCGATGCTGAGCACAACCCTGGGCCACATCTAGCTCTCTGTGGCTGACCACGGGGACCAGCAGCGAGGCCTCACCCCAGGCCAGAGGAGCTTCCTGGAGCAACCTGTATCCACAGAGGGGCCAGCAGTCAAACAGAACAATCCCCTGCCCCTGCCCAGCACCGGAGGCTCCCTCCCGACGCGCTGGCTGGGGCGGGCGTCGTGGTGAGCTGCTGCCTGGGGAGCCTGCAACCCACGTGGGAGCGCCGGGGTTTGGGTGCCCCTCTGCCTGCACTTCCTGCTCTGTGCACCCTGGGAGGGGGAGAGGGTGGTCAAGTACTCGGGTCCCTGTCACTCACACGGGAGGCTCTGTGTGGAGTTGCTGGCTCCTGCTTTTGGCTCGGTGCAGCCCCAGGTGTTGCAGGCATTTGGGGAGTGACGCGGTGGATGGGAGGTCTCTCCTTGTTTGTTCTGTTTCTGCTTTCCAGATAAATAAGGAAAGAAAAAAAACAAAAATTAAACGACACCCCACCCCCACCGCCACCCTCTGCTCTCTGAAAATCAACCTCGGGAGCAGCTTTGTCATCCTCTGTCGGCTGGGGGCAGCGGGGCAATCTGCTTTCTCAGTGGTTTTTAAATTTGGATTTATTTATTTATTTATTTGAAAGGCGGAGTTGCAGAAAGACAGGGAGAGACTGAGAGAGAGAGGTCTTCCATCCACTGGTTCACTCCCCAGATGGCCACAAGAGACAGGGCTGGGCCAGGTCAATGCCAGGAGCCGGGACCCCCATCCGGGTCTCCCACGTGGGTGCAGTGGCCCAAGCGCTTGGGTGATCTGCTGCTGCTTCACCCAGGCCCTTAGCAGGGAGCTGGAAGGAAAATGGAGCAACCAGGACTCAGAGCGGATGCTGGTGGTGGTGCAGCCCACTGCGCCTGCTGCGCCCTGACACCAGCCCCTCCCGCTGGTCTGTCATTCTACTTGGTCCCCGCTCTTGCCGTTCGAAGTGCTAACAGCCATCCCAGGAGTTCTCAGTGTCAGTGCATGGTTTTAGTAAAGGATGGGGCAGCAGATGCTGAACAGGCACAGCTTCCAAAGACAGGGTGAAAAGTGCGCTTTGAGGGGCCGGCGCCGTGGCTCACTAGGTTAATCCTCCACCTGCAGCGCCGGCATCCCATATGAGCGCCGGGTTCTAGTCCCGGTTGCTCCTCTTCCAGTCCAGCTCTCTGCTGTAGCCTGGGACAGCAGTAGATGATGGCCCAAGTCCTTGGGCCCCTGCACCCATATGGGAGACCCGGAAGAGGCACCTGGCTCCTGGCTTTGGATCAGCGCAGCTCCGGCCATTGTAGCCACTTGGGGAGTGTACCAACGGAAGGAAGACCTTTCTCTCTGTCTCTCTCACTGTCTGTAACTCTACCTGTCAAATAAATAAATAAATACATCTTTAAAGGGGCTGGCGCTGTGGTGCAGAGCCCTGGCCTGAAGCACCGGCATCCCATATGGGCGCCCGTTCTAGTCCCGGCTGCTCCACTTCCAATCCATCTCTCTGCTGTGGCCTGGGAAAGCAGAAGATGCCCAAGTCCTTGGGCCCCTGCACCTACATGGAAGACCCGGAGGAAGCTCCTGGCTCCTGGCTTCGGATTGGCGCAGCTCCGACCATTGCAGCCATCTGGGGAGTGAACCATCAGATGGAAGACCTCTCTCTCTCTCTCTCTCTCTCTCTCTCTCTCTCTCTCCCTCTCTCTCTCTTTCTCTGCCTCTCCTCTGTCTGTGTAACTCTGACTTTCAAATAAATAAATAAATCTTTAAAAACAAAGTGCACTTTGGACAGTGGGTAGAGTGGAGGAAGCCCCTTGACAGCTGCCTCTTAGCGCTGTGCTACGCTCTGCCTCACTGAGCTTCTGGGAGAACGCAGTGATTCCGTGAAAGGCTGGGCTGCGCTGTCCAAGGGCGGGGGACGCGGGGAGGTGAGAGCGGAGACCTGAGTGGCCACTGCTCGCCGTGCCGGGAGGGGGCCTGGCTGCCCAGGAACCCGACGTCAGGGGCTTTTCTACACGGCCGCTGGGCTCCTGCGGCAGTGCACAGGAAAAGGAGGAAGCCAGGGAGTGGAGGAGGCCGGCGGTGCACTGCGCGTGCGTCTCTCAGGCGAGCCGTAAGCAGGCCGTTAAAGAATGCTGCTGCGGAGGGGGCGGGGCAGGCCTCACGCGTTCTGCATGTCAGCTGCCCTTGTTTCAAAAGTGCTAGAGCTGTGTGTAGCCCCACGGATAATTTTTTCTCCAAGCGATGATTAATTAGAGTTGAAAAAAAAGAGAAAAATAATAAAGCAACCTTAAGTGCCCATCCCTGGGCCTGTGGCAGACATCGTGGGTCAGTCAGCTGCCTGACCAGCACTGTAGATGGACCCCAGCCCCGCACCCACTGTACATGGACCCCAGCCCGGCGCCCACCGTACATGGACCCCAGCCCCGTGCCCACCGTACATGGACCCCAGCCCCGCATCCACTGTACATGGACCCCAGCCCGGCACCCACCGTACATGGACCCCAGCCCCGTGCCCACCGTACATGGACCCCAGCCCGGCACCCACCGTACATGGACCCCAGCCCAGTGCCCACCGTACATGGACCCCAGCCCCGCGCCCACCGTACATGGACCCCAGCCCGGCGCCCACCGTACATGGACCCCAGCCCGGCGCCCACCGTACATGGACCCCAGCCCCGCGCCCACCGTACATGGACCCCAGCCCCGCGCCCACCGTACATGGACCCAGCCCAACGCCGCACATCAGCGCCCTTGTCTGTGAGGTGCAGATAACACAGCTCATAACTGATGGGGCTGCTGCAAGCACTCGACCACCTGCCTCCCTACAGCAGCTGAGGGAAAGGCCCAGAGAAGACTGCACAAACGTCTGTTAACTTTTCTGGACTGGAGAGCCCGGTCAGGACTCAGGCCGGGGGGAGCGCCCCCCAGGGCAGTGCCCGCCCCAGCCTCGCCAAGTTTCTCCCTCCTGTTTGCCTCTGAGAACAGCGAGGCTGCAGGGCGCCGGCTCCGGCTGGTTGGAACCTGTGAGAGCCAAGAGGGCTGCTGGCGTGACCGAAGACTGACCGCCAACTGACTGAAAAGTCTCCGCATGGGGCCGCGACAGACAACGGTGCCCAGAAGGGATGGCAGGACAGGAGGACAGGAGGGAACCCCTGGCCGGAGAATCGCTGTGGCCTCTGCGCTGGCGAGGCCAGGATGGTGCGTTCCTGCATGTGGACTCCTCGGCCTCGCTGTCGCCTTCCTGATGCCGGACCAGAAGTCGGGGTCTCCCAGCTGCCCCAGGACGGCCCTGCAGAGGACTAGGTTTGTGGTTACCTATGAGCTCAAGTTGTACTCAGCAAAAAATAGTTGTTGTGTGCTGGAGCTGGTGCAGAAATGCTGGGGTTCTGGGGTGACCAGAAGTGAGGCCTGGGTTTATGTGGGCGCTGGAACCCCTGGCCAGTGGCCGTCTTGTTACATGGATGGCGTGCAGGTCGTGTGTTTATGTTTGTTGTGTGCCAGACTGGTGCAGAAATGCTGGGGTTCTGGGGTGACCAGGAGCAGCGAGGCCTGGGTTTATGAGGGTGCTGGAAGCCCTGGCCAGTGGCCGTCTTGTTACATGGATGGCGTGCAGGTCGTGTGTTTATGTTTGTTGTGTGCCAGACTGGTGCAGAAATGCTGGGGTTCTGGGGTGACCAGGAGCAGCGAGGCCTGGGTTTATGAGGGTGCTGGAAGCCCTGGCCAGTGGCCGTCTTGTTACATGGATGGCGTGCAGGTCGTGTGTTTATGTTTGTTGTGTGCCAGACTGGTGCAGAAATGCTGGGGTTCTGGGGTGACCAGGAGCAGCGAGGCCTGGGTTTATGAGGGTGCTGGAAGCCCTGGCCAGTGGCCGTCTTGTTACATGGATGGCGTGCAGGCCATGTGTTTATGTTTGGTTGTTTTACATGAATACTCAATCTACCAGAGTGACTAGAAGGCTCATGGACAATTAAATATAGAAAGCTGTTCTTCATGAACAGGGAAACCCAGTGGTGGCGTGGAAGACGAGAGAGGGAGATCCGTTGATCTAGGCATTCAACATCCATATCTAAGGAAACCCAGACAGAGCAGAGGAGGCAATTTAAAGTGGAAAATCATCAAAAAATATGTCTACACCTGAAGAGCAGGTGTCTTAGCAAAATGAATGAAGATACTCTCACCAGAGCATATGATCTGTGACATTCCTGAATCCCAGGGGTTGGGGGCTGGGGGGCACCAAAAAAACCCAGTGTGAGGGGAAGGCAGGAAACGAGTCCCACACAAAGAAACAGGAGTCAAAAAGCCTTAGATTTTTATACCCAGCTAATCTACCAGTCAACTGTGAAGTTGATATTTTCAAACACAGTATTTTTTTAGAAAACTTTTATTTAATAAATATAAATTTCATAAGTACAACTTTTGTATTATAGCGGTCCCCCCCCCATAACCATGCTTCCACCCGCAAACCAACCCATCCCCCACTCCCTGTCCCATCCCATTCTTCATTAAGATTCATTTTTAATTATCTTTATATATGGAAGATCAACTTAGTATATACTAAGTAAAGATCTCAACAGTCAAACACAGTGTTTTAAAAAATATATTTCTGCTGGGGTGGACATTGCGGCCCAGGGGGTTAAGCTGCCACTGGGAACATCTGCATTCCGTAGCCAAGTGCTGGCTTGCGTTCCGGCTCCTTGGCTTCCGATTGGTTTTCTGCTCGTGCGTCCCTGAAGGTAGTGGTGATGGCTCAAGTGGTTGACCCCTGCCACCCACAGGGAAGTCCTGGATGGTGTTCTGGGCTCCTGGCTCTGGCTGTGGGCAGCCCTGGCTGTTGCAGGCATTTGAAGATGAATCAGCAGGTGGAAGATTCTCTCTGTCTCTCCCTCCCTGCCTCCCTCCCTCCCTCTCGCTCTCATTCTCTCCGTTGCTCTGCCTTTCAATTCAATGAAAATAAACATTTTTTAAAAATTTTTTGACAGGCAGAGTGGACAGTGAGAGAGAGAGACAGAGAGAAAGGTCTTCCTATGCCGTTGGTTCACCCTCCAATGGCCGCTGCGGCCAGCGCACTGTGGCCAGCGCACCGCGCTGATCTGATGGCAGGAGCCAGGTACTTATCCTGGTCTCCCATGGGGTGCAGGGCCCAAGCACTTGGGCCATCCTCTACTGCACTCCCGGGCCACAGCAGAGAGCTGGCCTGGAAGAGGGGCAACCGGGACAGAATCCGGCGCCCCGACCAGGACTAGAACCCGGTGTGCTGGCACCGCAAGGCGGAGGATTAGCCTAGTGAGCTGTGGTGCCGGCCGAAAATAAACATTTTTTAAAAAAGAAAAAAATACTTCTGTTAAAGGATAGTCTTCAAAGAAAAGGTAATATCGCAACTCTTGTAGAGCATATGAAATTTACATGTGATAAATATCTTAACTTGTTATTGATGAGCGTACTGGTATGCTATAGCCAGTTGAAAGAGCAAGTCAGAGAGGCACAAATTCATATGAGATAAAGGAATTCTGAGATTAACTTGCAAATACATAGGAAGCTGGCTTTTTCTGGAGGGGAAGGCGTGTGGATTGTTCAGTTGCCTGTCCAAAGATGAGAATTATTTTGCACTGCTGGTTATCTACAATTTGCAAAGTGGTAAAGTCACTCAAAGACAGCTGAAGGCACAGAGCCTCTGTAAGATCAGGATCAGGAGCTCAGAAGGCCGTGCCTTCCGTAATGCATGGGTTTTCCGGGAGCCCACAGTGCTCCAAGTCTGTTCCCGGTGACTCTATTAGGACACCACTAGAGCAGGTACCTCATCCAAAGGAGAAAGTAAATTAGAAAAAAAGAAAAAGACACAGGATCTCTCAGACGGGGTACAGGGCGTCCCACACTGGGGGTGGTGCATCTAGAGGCTGTGCTGCGCTCAGGCCGGAGCCCAGGGGCCCAGTCCAGGAGGAAGGGGGCTTCCCGAGGGCCCAGAGAGGAGAGGTGGAGCTGAGCTGGTGGGGCGTGTGGAAGCTCCTGGGGAGGCCTTTGTTCGAGGACATCGATGGCGAGTAGTAGCAAACAGGCGCATTTTAGCTGAGGCCATTGTTGGCTTCAGGAGTGCCGAGGGCTAGCGAGGACGGCGACGCAGGAGGCTGCCGTTGGTTCAGGAGGGACTAGTCCTCCCATAGCATGCATCCTGTTTGTTCTCTCCAGGAGTGCGGTAGAGCTGGGTGGGGTGGAGGAGAAGTGACGGGTGTGAAATGAAAAAACGGCAACACATTCAGCTTAAGGTGCCTGCCCCATCTTGATTACAATTCTAGAACTGGCAGCACGTCGTTCCCTAGAGAATAACGCTCCCGTGAGCTGGACAGACGAGGACACGCTGAGCTCCTGTGAGCTGGACAGAGAGCTCACGGCTGAGGCAGGGAGGGCAGAGGGAAGCAGAAACAGTGCACGGGCGGCTTCACAGCCACCTTCCTTGGGGGGAACTCCTCGTCGAGCCAGCTGAAACTGGCTTGTCCGGGGCTCTGGCTGGTGTCTCTCACGCTCTTGATTCCTGGGAAGGTCAGATAAACAACTCAGTTTTGGCTCGGTGATGTGGAACTTTACCTGAGCGACTCCACTTTGGATTGGCCATTTGGGCCTTGCACAGGAGCTCGGTCCAAACCAGTGTTCTCCCACAGATTTTATTCAACGTGGATCACACACAGGAGAGTCTGGCCTACGCCTAAGCCAGTGGAGTAATGTCCGGCAACGGCTAACTTGAAAACAGCCCCGGAAGCACAGTATTCATAAATGTGGAGACAAATGCCAGAGGAAATAGCTAGAGTGGCTCTCAACGGCTGCCTTTGGGAACCTGAGCCTGGAGGTGAGACAGCTTAGGGCAAGAAACGCCTAGTTTTCATTAAAATTGCACATACACACATGTATTAATTAAAAGTAAATTTGAAAAGCATCACACCTACGAAAAGGCGTACGTTATTAAGTGCTGGTGGGGCGTGGTCACCGTCCCGTAGTTACTAGTGACGTGGAAGTTGGCACGGCCATTGTGGAAGGTCATTCGGCAGAATCTAATGAAACCTGAAATCTGAAAACCATTTTGGAGGCTGAGACATGGAGAGAAAGAGCCAGATAGTGAGCTCCCCTCCCCTGGTTCACTCTCAATTGCCCACAGTGGAAGCAGGTTGCCCACGGGGGTGGCAGGAACCAAGGACGTGGGCCCGCACTGCTGCCTCCCAGGGACCGCGTGGGCCGCAAGCTGCAGTCGGGAGCCACGGCCACGGACGGACCCCGCACTGCGATTGGGGCGGGCGTCCAGCCGCCAGGCGAGGCCTGCTCCCTGCTCCTGGACGGAGCTGTGATGGACATGGCCCCTTGACCCGCAAGTCCTGCTTCTCGGCTTCTTTCCTCAGAGGTCTCCCCCTACGGGCGTGGTCAAGGAAGCACAGCTCGCGAGGCTCCTGGAACACTGGCTGTAAGGCAAAAAATTTGTAAATATCCAATGAAAGAGGGACGTGTGACAACAGCAGCACAAAGCAGAAGTATGGGACTGCTGACAGGCAGTGTGTGCACTATGCAAGGACACTATGCAAATCGCTACGTGAGGACGCTACGCCAGGACGCTACTAAGGACACTACGCGAGGACACTACGCGAGGACACTACGCAAGGACACTACGCGAGGACACTATGCGAGGACACTACACGAGGACACTATGCCAGGACACTACTAAGGACACTATGCGAGGACACTACACGAGGACACTACACGAGGACACTACATGAGGACACTACTAAGGACACTACGCGAGGACACTACGCGAGGACACTACGCAAGCCTTGCAGACAGACGGTTTAGTGGAAACCACAAGTTCCATTGTTAAAATTACAACCACACCTACACAGAATGAAAGGGCATTTTAAAAATTTTATTTTATTTATTTGACAGGCAGAGTTAGAGAGAGAAAGGGAGAGATAGAGAGGTCTTACAGCCACTGGTTCACTCCCCAGATGAATGCAACCCTGGCTGAATTTAGGAGCCTTCTCTGGGTCCCCAGTGTGGGTGCAGGGGTCCAAGCACGTGGGCCATCTTCCACTGCTTTCCCAGGTGCATTAGCAGGGAGCTGGTTTGGAAGTGGAGCAGCCGGGACTCAAACTGCTACCCATATGGGGTACCAGTGCTACAGGTGGCAGTTTAACCTGTTGTGCCACAACACTGGCCCCTGCAAATCTATTTTTTTAAGAATTAAAAAATTTTATTTGAAAGAAAGTTACAGAGAGAGGTAGAGACAGAGAGAGAGGTCTTCCATCCGCTGGTTCACTCCCCAGATGGTTGCAACGGCTGGAGCTGCGCCGATCTGAAACCAGGAGCCAGGAGCTTCTTCCGGGTCTTCCATGTGGGTGCAGGGGCCCAAGGACTTGGGCCATCTTTTATTGCTTTCCCAGGCCATAGCAGAGAGCTGGATCGGAAGTGGAGGAGCCGGGACTTGAACCGGTGCCCATATGGGATGCTAACGCTTCAGGCCAGGGCTTTAACCTGCTGCGCCACAGTGCCGGCCCAGAATTAAAAGTTTTAATAATGGTGAAGTACACACAGATGAATTTATCATCTTAGGCATACAGCTCAGTAGTATGAAATACATTCCCATTGTTGAGCACCTGCTTTTCTTTTTAAGGTCTATTTATTTATTTGGAAGGCAGAGTGACAAAGAGAGAGAGACACACACAGAGACAGAGACAGAGAGGGGCAGAGATCTTACATCCCGTGGGTCACTCCCCCAAGTGGCCACAGCAGCCAGGGCTGGGCCAAGTCAAAGCCAGGAGATGGGATCGCCATCTGGGTCTTCCATTTGAGTGGAAGGCCCCATGTACGTGGGCCATCTTCCACCGCCTTCCCAGGCACATTGGCAGGGCCCTGGATGGGAAGTGGAGCAGCCGGGACTTGAACTGGCGCTTTGATATGGGATGCCAGCACAAGTAGCTTAACCCGCTGTGCCACAACTCTGGCCCCGTGACCTCTCTTCAGAACACTTGTTCATTTTCAAACTGTGCCCATCAAATACCAACTTCCCACCCCTTCCCCTCAATCCCTGGCAACCGCTGGTCACCTGTCTCTGAGTTGGATGGCGCTGGACCACAGCTAAGTGGGATGATGTATGCGTCTGTCTTTCTTGATGGCTTAGTTCGTTTAGCATGGTGCGCCCATGAGTCACCCTGTCATAGTGTGTGTCAGGAGCGTCTCTCTTTTCTTTGTATTTCTTTTTAAAAATGAGAAGGTATACATTACTTTCAGTAAAGTAAAAATAAAAGTCTGGGAGGTCATTGTGGTGTCGCAGGGTAAGCTCTGCTGGGCTGCAGTCCAAGTCCCAGCTGCTCTGCTTCCAACCCAGCTCCCTGCTCACGTGCCAGGGAGACAGTGGAAGACGGCCCAAGTCCAAGGGCCCCTGCACCACTGGGGAGACTCTGATGGAGCTCCAGGCTCCTGGCTTCAGTCTGGCCATGACCTGGTTGCTGCAGGCATGTGGAGAGCAAGTCGTTGGATGGAAGATATCTCTCTGTCACTCTGCCTTTCAAGTAGATGAAAACAAAAAGCCAACATTAAAAACGTGTTTGAAAGACAAAGCAAATTTGACTGACCCTCTGTATCTCTGGGTTCCATGTCCATGAATTCAACCAACAGAGGATGGAAATCATTCTTTTTTTCAAGATTTATTTATTTATTTGAAAGGTGGAGTTACAGAGAGGCAGAGGCAGAGAGAGAGAGAGAGAGAGGGAGAGGGAGAGAGAGGGAGAGAGAGGGAGACAGAGAGAGTGATCTTCCATCTCCTGGTTCACTCCCCAGAAGGCTGCAATAGCCAGGACTGGGCCAGCTTGAAGCCAGGAGCTTCTTCCGGGTCTCCCACGTGGGTGCAGGGGCCCGAGGACTTGGGCCATCTTCTACTACTATTCCAGGCCACAGCAGAGAGCTGGATCAGAAGTGGAGCAGCCGGGACTAGAACTGGCGCCCATATGAATGGCAGCACTGCAGATGGTGGCTTAACCCACTGGCCCGCAGTGCCGGCCCAGCAGAATAGATTGAAGGTCCCGAGCAGACCCAGCTACACACAGGATGTAGTTTAGAAGCAGAAGTTTGGTTTATCGCCTGTGGTGGACACCTCCGGCCATCTGGAATGAAAATGGACTATTTCCACCACATCTTAACCTAAGAGGCAGACTCACTGATCACGTACAAACAGAAACCAGAGAAGTACTGGGATAAAATGCGAGATCAAAAAGATGTGTTGTGGGAAGGCCTTTTAAAATGATGTAAATCCCAGAAATCATGAAAGCAAAGGTTCAAAAATTCAAGAACAGAAAAACTGTGCAATGTCTGAGGCAGGTGATCCCACTGTGCTGTACCTCTGAAAATGGTAAATTTCATTTTAGGAGCATTTCAGCACCATAGACAAATCTAAGGCACTAAAAAGGAAGTCAGAAGACAGCCTTGGGAAATGTAAGTCACGTCGCAGGTGAGACTGATATTCCTGATGAGACTCCTGCACATCTGTATGGAGAGCTGGAAGAAGAAAGAAAGAGAACAAGGCTGATGCCTGCGCCGGCCAGCACTTTGCCGCGCCCTCGGCCCCGTGGATACAGGTGCCTGAGCTCCCATCTCTAATCCTCACAACTCCATGAGGGACAGGCTGCTGCTGTCCCCTAAGAAGTCGGGCGCAGGGGCAGTGGCGTGGCGTGGCGCCGGTTCGAGTCCTGGCTGCTCCACTTTGACCCAGCTCCCTGGAAAGCAGGAAGATGTGCGCCCAGGTGGGAGGTCCGGAAGACCAGGCTTCACCGCTGTGGCCCTGTGGGAGGGAATCAGCTGATGGAAGCGCTCTGTCTCTCCCTACCGAGGCCAGGCACAGACGGGGTGGTAGCTGGCGGAGGTCACACAGGTTCCTCCAGGGGCCGGACCCATCCCCACGTGGACTGCTGCAGCTCGAGCCTTCAGAAGAAGCGAGCGTGGGGGCCGAGGCAGAGGCGAGCTGCAGCCCCCTGGCCGCAGGGGACAGCACAGCAAGGCCGCCGGGGTGCCCAGGCGTCCCCCGCGGCCTCCAGAGGGGCCAGATTCAGACACAGCCTCGCGGGCCTCTGGGGTCGGTCCTGGAAGAGATTCAGACGCGGATCCCAGGGCTGGAAGACACAGGGAAGACGGCTGCCGCCCAGGTGGGGAGACCGGGCCTTGCCCCCCACCCCCAGGTCTCCCTCCCGCACGCCTGGAGGAGCCAGCGTCTCCCCCGGGCGGGCCCGGCGCATGGAGGGGACGGAGGAGCAGCCTGTGTCCTGCACGTTCTGCCCGGAGCTGGCGAGTGGCAGCCTTGGCCTTGGACCTAAGTTGAACTTTGACTACTTTCACGGATGTGGGCTGTTTCTAGAAGCACCGTGTGAACGTGACGGTGCCTCCCTGCGGTGCCGGTGGGGACAGGCAAGGCGGCCAGACACACGGGGCCTGCGTGTGGGCGAGACGTCTGGGTTCCGAGTGCGCCGCGGTGAGAGCTGCCAGGGAAGCAGGCACGTGCGGTGTGCTTGAAAGAGAAAGGATTTGTTTATGGAGCGGGGCTGGGCCAGGCGGAGCCGGGAGCCAGGAGCTTCATCCGGATCTCCCACGTGCGTGCCGTGCACCCCTTCCTCAGTCAGCAAGGGCGAGGCGCCCACCACGCCGGGCAGCTCACAAAGAACGGAGGTTGAGTCCTGCCAGTCGGGAGGTGGAAAAGTTCAAAGTCAAAGCCTTGGTGCCTCGTGTGTGGCGGGGGCCTCGTGCGTGGCGGGGGCCTCGTGCGTGGCGGGGGCCTCATGTGTGGCGGGGGCCTCGTGCGTGGCGGGGGCCTCGTGCGTGGCGGGGGCCCCGTGCGTGGCGCTGACAGGGCAGACGGTGCGAGGACTCCCGGCCTGTGTTATGGCCGTGCTGATCCTAAACGCTGCCCCGCAGGCCCCACTCCCAACACGCTGCACTGCGGATTTTGTTTCTCATGCAGGAATTCTGGGCACCTGCAGACCGTGGCAGGGCTCTGCGTGGACTGCTGGAGCCTGATGAGGCCACACGGGGCCACGTGAACCGCTGGACCCTGACGAGGCCACGTGGGGCCACGTGAACCACTGGAGCCTGATGAGGCCACGCGAGGCCACGTGAACTGCTGGACCCTGATGAGGCCACGCAGGGCCACGTGAACCGCTGGACCCTGATGAGGCCATGTGGGTCATGTGAACTGCTGGACCCTGATGAGGCCACGTGGGGCCACGTGGACCGCTGGAGCTTGAACCACTTAGGGGAATCCAGGAGCAACTGCTGGGGGCTAGCCTCCCCAGGGAAGTGTGAACAGAGTCCAGCTGCACAGAACAAAACTCCCAAACAGTAATGGCTCAAATAAATGGTTTCCTTGTTTCTCATGCGGAGAAGCTCAGAGCAGGTGCCACGTGTTATCAGGAATCTCCGGACTTTGCTCTCTGCTGTCTTCAGTGCTATAAAAACTTACCTCAGAGTACCTAATGGCTGCCAGAGCCCCTGCCATCACCTCTGTGTCATGCAGGTCAGCAGAAGGAAGAAACAGGAGAGGACAGGAGAAAGCCCACTTCTTTGAAGGAGCTTTCTGGAGAACCCCTCACCCTTCTGCTTACATTCCGTCGGCTGGAGGCAAGTGGAGAAATGATGCCTTTTGACTCGCAGCGTTGCCACTGCTCATGAAGCCAGACAGTGGTCAGTGACCGGGGGCGTGGCCACCGCGGCACTGTCCGCGCTGAAATGACACGCTGTATGTGGACTTTATCACAGGAAAAGGTAGAGTCCGACAAAGAGGAGTGGCACACGAAGGAGTACTGGGGTGTGTGCCACCAGGTTTGCAGACTGCGTTTTAAGCAATTGCTTATTTGAGGGACAGAGAGAGGGAGAGGGAGGCGACAGAGCGCTCCTGTGGCGGGTCTGCTCCCCAGATCTCTGCATCGGCTGAGGCTGGGCAGGGGACAAAGCTGGGGCCAAGAACACAATCCAGGATCGAAGAACCCAGCTATTGAGTCATTGCCACTGCCTCCCAGGGTCTACACTGGCAGGAAGCTTAGTCAAGAGCTGGATCCAGGAATCAGACCCAGGCACTAGTGTGGATGGTTCCATCTTTTTTCTTTTTTAAAGATTTATTTATTTATCTGAAAGGCAGAGTGACAGAAAGATAGAGGCAGAGACAGAGAGAAATTGAAATCTTCCACCTGCTGGTTCACTCCCCAAATGGCTGCAAGGGCCGGAGCTGGGTCAGTCTGAAGCCAGGAGCCAGGAGCTTCTTCCAGGTCTCCCACGTGGGTGCAGGGGCCCAAGCACCTGGGCCATCTTCTGCTGCTTTCCCAGGCCACAGCAGAGAGCTGGATCAGAAGTGGAGCAGCCGGGACTAGAACCGGCGCCCACATGGACTGCTGGTGTTGCAGGCTGGGGCTTTGCGCGCTGTGCCGCAGTGCTGGCCCGGGGCGCGTCCATCTCAGTGCTAGGCCGAGCATCTGCCTCCTCCCGTGAGCGCTCTGGGGTAGCTGGCACGACCGCTGTGCGGTGTCTGTCTAGGCCTGAGCTGCGGGTCCTCGCGGGGAGGCCCGGCCCTCCAGGCAGCTGGAGCGGCAGCTTCCGTGCTACAGAAGGCTCTGGACGGACCAGGCCCCCCGCAGTGTCAGCCAGCCTGGAGGCGGCCAGGAGCAGACGCCACAGAGCGGGCGGCTCAGACGGCAGTGGCTCAGTGGCTCGGGAGGCTGGGAAGTGGAGACGGCGGTGCCGGCTGCCTGGCGCCCGGGGAGGCGGCCTTCCTGCGGCACACACAGCAAGGACTCAGAGCCCCGCCTTCTCCCCTGCCAGGCCCTGTCTCCACGCGCAGTCTCAGCAGCGATCAGGGCTTCAACGTGAGTCCTGAGGACGCACGTCCGTCTGCGGCAGCGCGCGGCTGTGATGCGGTCGCCACTTCACGGCTGCCAGTCTCGGTGCAGGCCGGCTGCCAGCTCAGCCCAGGCCAGGCCAGGCCAGCCGTTTGCTTCTCACCTCGCCTGAGAGCTCGGGCAACCCACAGCCCACACTGGGAGTGTCCCTGCCGGGAGCCTGCATTTCTGTGCACCCCAGGATGAAGGGCTGGTCCCCCGCCTTGCACGGAATGTTACTCGGGAAGGAATGGGTAGCAGGGAGGGAAATGGAGAGACCAAAACGGGGGTGGCCTGGCCACGCCTCCTGCTTCACCCTCGTCTTCCCAGAGGCCTGAGTGTGGCCCGGAAGGCCCAGGACTCAGAAGGAGCGGGCCAGGGAGCGGCAGGGGGGCTCCGCCTGCCCAAGCCGGCCAGCGTGCTCCGACAAGGGCAGGTCAGGTTCAAAACAGGAGACCCCAGGGCGGCGATGCGCGCGCGCGGGCCCTTCCCTGTGGACTTGAGTGCGCCTCCGGGGAAGCAGCCGGCACTGATCCCGCTCGGCTGGTTTTCACGAATGCGCTGGAAGAGGAAGTACTCAGGAGCTCTGCAGCCCGGCAGGGGCGCCAGTCTCTTCCAGGTGCTGAGAGGCAGGCGATGGGGACGCTGCGGGAGGCTCCCAGGGCTCTGCTACAGCGGAGGAAAGGCGGCCCCCGCGGGGCCGGAGTCGAGTGGAGCTCCAGGAGCCGAGTGAAGCCCCAGCGCTGAGCGCCGAGCAGCTGCACGCAACCTTCCCCGCCGGGCGGGCGGCTGCAGCGCTGTGTGACGGTGCCGGTGCCGGTGCAGGTGCAGGTGCTGGGGCCCCGCCCTCCTCAGAGCCCGGCGCGGTCCCATTCCTTTGGAGCCCACGCTCACAGAACTCCCGGAGCCGCGGGGCTTCCCTGCCCTGTGCCGTGTGGCCCTGCGGTTGCCCCCCACACTTTCTCTCCTCTTCTTGGCCAGTCTTTCCTACCCAGTGTGGGGATTGTTGACTTCTCCCCTCTGCTTGGATGGAGTGTGTGGCGACCCCACGAATCCCACCCCAATACCAGTGTGAGATGAGTAGGCAGGAAGTTACAGTGTAGGCCTGCAACATGATGCTGTCTCTGTTTTTTATGTTTTTATAAAAACTTTTGTTTAATGTACATTCCACAGGTACAGCTTTAGGAATACAGCGGTTCTTCCCCCCATGCCCACCCTCCCACCCCCGCTCCCGCCCCACCTCCTACTCCCTCTCCCATCCCATTCTTCACGAAGATTCATTTAAATTTAACTTCATATACAGAAGACCAACTCTATACTAAGTAAAGATTACAACAGTTTGCACCCCCACACACCACCTATGAAGTACTGCTTGAGAACAAGTTTTGCAGTTAATTCTCATAGTACAACTCATTAAGGACAGAGCTCCTACATGGGGAGCAGGTGCACAGTGACTCCTGTTGTTGATTTAACAGTTGCCGCTCTTATTTATGACGTCAGTGATCACCTGAGGCTCTTGACCTGAGCTGCTGTCTCTTTAACCGCGGGCTCCATACGCCGCCTTCCCAGGATGCACCTGCTGTGGCCAGGGCTCAGGCCCCACTCTGTTTGCATATCCATTGAGGTACCGCCCCCTCCCTGTAAAGAGAGAGGGCAGGCCGGGAGGTGGCTCTTTCCGTCCCGCTTATAGGTACCATTTTCAGTTTTTCTTTTCTTTCCAGTTTAAAAGTGAGCAGTGGCGGCTCGGGGTGGGTACTTGTGTGCAGCCGCCCACGTTTGCGCGGGAATAAACCGTCGCTGTTTGCACCGGCATCCTCTGCTGGTACTGGTCCGGCAGAGTGCATCCTCGCCCGCCCGGGGCCGCGTGCTGTGGCAGAGGAGAGAGGCTGCCCTGCCGGCCGGTCTCCCTGCCTCCCTGCCTCCCTGCCGCGGGACCCTGGCGGCAGGCCTTGTCCCGACCTGCGTCTGGTTTCACCTGGGCACTCCTCCCCGAGGCCCCGCTCCCAGTGCAGGCTCCACAAGCGGAGGCCGCCGTTCCGGTTCAGGCCTGGGCACCGCCGAGCCGGGCCTGGAGTCACGGATGCAGGAGGCCAGCCAGCCGATGTGCAGGTAAGACACTGGGCTCCCTGCGGTGCGTGTCAGCGCTGGGTGTGAAGGTGTCCCGAGCCACTGCACTGCCGCACGTGGGATGCAGGTTCCTGAGGCGAGCGGGAGACCTGAGCCAGGCAGAGCACCCGGCTGCACGCTCTTGGGAAACAGGACGCCTTGTGAACTTGCCTTACAAGGTGGGTGACTTCAAGAAGTGCGTAAGTGCTCTGTGAGTAGCTCCTCTACGGCATTGTTAGCGTGTGTTCAGTGCAGACGGCACCATCGAAGCCGCGACTCTGTAGGGTGCAGGTGAGATGCGAGGTGTGCAGGGCTCAGTCGGGCGCCTGGAGACGAGGGAGGACCTGGGAGGGCGGGAGCCGCCGCAGAGCGTGTCCAGCCTGGTACTCAGAGCGTGGGAAGTGCAAGTTCGGCTTTTTTGGACATTTCATAGAGGGCTGAGTCTGGATACAGAGCCCGCAGGTGTGGAGCGCTGACTGCGTAGACAGAGGATGGATAAGGAATGGCCTGCCGTGACGGGGGGCTGGGAAGTCCCCAGCCCTGCAGTCTGCAAGCTGGGGACCGGGAGGGCCCGGCGGGGCCAGTGGGGACTGAAGGTTTTTGCACCAGGTGAGCTGGAGGGGGAGTTCTGGTCTGCAGCAGGCCGGAGAGCGGGGGAGCTGGTGTTCCAGTCAGAGTCCGGAGGCGGGAGTGCCCCCTCCTCAGGAAGAGCCCTTTCTGTCCTGTCCAGGCCATCCGCGGAGTGGCTGTCGCCGACGGAGCTCTGCCCCCACAGCCCAGATTCCCGTGTTGGAGGGTTAATCCCCAGTGCCAGGCACTTGGAGGGCACGAGGGTGTGGCCCCGCCGAGGGGCACAGAGCCCTCACCATGCACCCTGACCTTGCGCCCCCAGCCCCCAGCCTCCAGCCCCCAGCCTCCAGCCTCCAGCCCCCAGCCCCCAGCCCCCAGCCTCCAGCCTCCAGCTCCCAGCCCCCAGCCCCCAGCCCCCAGCCTCCAGCCTCCAGCACTGGGGAAAATGTGTTTCCGTTGTTCGAGCCTCAGAGCCCACGGCGTCTGTGACGGCAGCCTGGACAGACTCGGGACGCAGGAAGACGGCCCTGCACAGCCGGGCGGCAAGGCCTGGGGGAAACCTTGACCTCAGGCTTGCAAATGCCAGCGCTGTGAGACAGTGCATCTCTTCCCTCCCTCCCTCCGTCCATCTGTCCGTCTTTTTTTTTTTTTGAATGATTTAAAAAGCAGATTTACAGAAAAAGGGAGAGACACAGAGAAGTCATCTACCTGCTGGTTGCCTCCCCAAGTGGCCATAATGACTGTGGCTGGGCCAGGCTGCAGCCAGGAACCAGGAACTCCATCTGGGTCCCCCTTGTGGGTACAGGGCCCAAGCACCTGGGCCATCTTCCCTGCTTTCCCAGGCGCATTAACAGGAAGCTGCATTGGAAGTGGAGCAGCTGGGACTCACACTGGTGCCATATGGGATGCTGGCCTTGCAGGCGGTAGCTTTACCCACAACACCACAGTGCTGGCCCTGATAAATTTGACTATGTAAAAAATAGGCTTGGGAGCAGACATTGTGGTGCAGTGGGTTAAGCTGCCTCTCAGGACCCTGCATCCTATACTGGAGTGTCAGTTTAAATCCTGGCTGCTCCATTCTGACTCGGCTTCCTAACACACTAGGAAGGCAGTGGGTGATTCCCAAGTACTTGAGTCCCTGCTGCTCACGTGGGAGACTTCGATGCAGTTCTAGGCTCCTGGCTTTGGCCTTACCCAGCCCCATTTGTTGTGGGCATTGGGAGGGGAGTGAACCAGTGGATGGAAGACCTTTGTGTGTGTGTGTGTGTGTGTGTGTGTGTGTGTGTCACTCTGCCTTACTGGCTGGGACTGATCTGGATAGAAAACAGGAGATTCTTTGGGTCTCCCACGTGGGTGTAGGGTCCCCAGCACCTGGGCCGTCCTCCGCTGCTTGCCCAGGCACATTAGCAGGGAGCTGATTGGAAGTGGAGCAGCCGGGATGGGAATCAGTGCCCATCTGGGGTGTAGGTGTTGCAGGCAGAGGCTTAGCCATGTCCATCACAATTCAACCCCCAAAAATCTTTGAAAAAAGTAGGTTTTACCAAGCAAAAATTACTGTAAAAAGTCAAAAGACAAAGGAGCAGTATTTTCAACGTGTAACAAACAGAGCTCCTGTCCTTGCTCGAGCAGCCCGCGTGTTAGGAGAATGCCTCAAGGAGTGTAGACAGGAGGGAGCAAGAAGCGTAGACAGGAGGGGCCCGGAGTCCAGGCTCCTGTCGGGTGGAGCGGGGGCACAGGCAGCTCCTGGGCTTCGCCATGTTCCCGCTGAAATAGCCGTCTGAATTCTCCGTCTCCCCATCTCTGAATTGCACACCGAGACCTCCCCGGATGTGGCTGAGCTACCAAGAAATCCCTGTTGGAGGTTTCACTGGCCGGAGTGTGTGTTTTCTCAGGCCGCCTTAACACAGCACCACCCACCAGGGGCTTGAAGCAGCGTGAGGTTCTCTGCTGAGTTCTGCAGGCCGGGGTTGAGAGTCCGAGCCTCAGCCCTGCGCCCTCGGAAGGCACCACAGCGGGACGGGACCCCTCGCCTGCACCTCGGAGCTTCCTGGGCGGGCACCCTTTGCCTGGAGGCGGCGGACCTCTGCCTCTTCCTGTGTTCTGCATCCCTGCATTCTCTCTTTATCTCGTGTGAGATGTAGGGCCCGCCCTCTACCACTGATGATTTTGCCTTGAGATCCTTAACTAACGACTTCTGCAAAGACCTTGTTTTGGACAAGATCAGGGCCTGGGGCTTGGTGTGCATTTAAGACACTGCCGAGCTCCTGCGCCCCGTAAGAAGAACCTGGGTTCCCGTCTCAGCTCTGCTCTGGATTCCAGCAGCCTGCTAAGGCACCTGCGAGGCAGCAGATGATGGCTCAGGTGCTTGGGCCTCTGCCACCCATGTGGGACAGCCAGATGGAGGTCCTGGTCCTGGCTTCAGCCTGGCCCGGCCCGGTCCTGGCAATGGGGGAGTGACCAGTGGACGGGAGATTTGTCTCTCTGCTTCTCTCTGTCCCTGTTTCTCAGATGGAATGAAGGAAGGAAGGAAGGAATACGATTGGGGTGAGTGCCCAGCAGTTGAGATGCTGGTTAAGAAGCCTGCATTGCAGGCTGGAGGATCCGGGTGCAAATGTTGGCTCTGCTCCAACCCCAGCGTCCTGCTGATGGGCGCCCTGGGAGGCGGCAGTGACGGCTCAACTAGCTGAGGCCCTGCACGCACGTGGGAGACCAAGACTGAGTTCCTGGCACCTGCGTTCCCTGGGGCCTACGTGGGCATCAGGGGAGTGAATGACTGGATGGGAATTTCTCTCTCTCTCTAATAAATAACTAAAATCATACACTGAATTCTGGGAGGAACACGCCTCCACCTGTTTCCCTGAGCCTTTTCAGTGGCAGATGATAGGAAGTTCCGTGCAGCTCGCTCAAACAAGTCATCGATAGCAGTCACAGCCATCCACACGCAGAAATCCATCCCTGCGCTTAGCAGCCTAAGCAGAAAACTCATGCATGTCGTTGGCTTTGACCACATTACAAGTCCGACTCCAAGCCCATTGCTGCTGTCAGCCTGGGGTATTTGTCTTAGCTCCACAGCCAGGGGGAGGTTCCGTTCTGTTGAGAGCACAGCCTGACGTTGTCCTCAGATCCTGTGACTAGGAGAAGGGTGAATGGGGGCCAGGAAAACGCAAGCCCTCCACTGGAATCCACTAGGTCTTCCCCGTGGCCCGCGAGCTCTTGGTTGTCATGTCTGCATTCCAGGGCCTTGGAGAGCATCAGGCTCTCAAGTAAATATTTGAGTTGTTTTTGAATATTTAACGTGATTCAGTCTCTGAGGACTTAATCCATCCTAAATTGGAGGCCCAGCATCTGAACCATGGTGACCCCTCCCATGGAGATACTGCTTTTCGTCAGGCCCTGTTTAGGTAGACCAGCTGGCCATCTGTTATGTAACCATTCACTTAGAAACTTCCGTGAAAGGGAACCGAGAAGGGTTCGGCTCATGTTTAGGCAAGAAACAGAAGTGGAGGTGAAATTGAGGAACAAAGAAGGACGTCTCCAGCTCTCCGCTGTGTCCTAACACACTTGCAAACATCACCGCCGAGTTAGAGCAGTTACCCCTGGGACCTTGGTGGAGAACACAGGATTCTGGATTTAGCCCTGTGTCGTCCAGTGGGGTAGCCTGAAGTGTTGTGCCTTGAACACCCACAGAGGGACCTTGTGTCCCAAACACGACAAGAGCCGATGCCTGGGGGGTGAAATCACAGCCCTAAGCCAGACCACGCTGGACTCGGGAACCACACTGGGGGGTGAAATCACAGCCCTAAGCCAGAGCACGCTGGACTTGGGAACCACACTGGGGGGTTAATTTGCTGACCCAGATGTAGCTTGCAGCCCACAAAACCTCATGCCACAGCAAAGCGCTTTCTTGTGCTGAGCCAGCTGGTGGAGCGTGATGTTGCAATGGCTCAGTTCTCAGTAAGGGATCTGAAGAAAGGGGCAGGGCCACAGCCCGAGCCCACAGCCCCGAGAGGTCTTCCTGTTTACTATGTGGGTGAGAGGGGAACCTTCTGTCTGTGGGCCCTGGGGTTTCGACAGAAGGCACAGGCTGGGACTTGGGTTTGAACTGTGTGTACACAGTCCACACTTGATGGCCCGGCAGCTGGACTTGGGGTGAGACTTCAGATTTAATTCCATGGCCCCAAAGCGTGTTTGGAAATTGGCCTTTAGACTGTGTGAACAGGGCCAGCACTGGGGCTCGGCAGGTTAAGCTGCCACCTGCAACACTGGAATCCCATATGAGTGCCAGTTCAAGTCCCGGCTGTGTCACTTCCAATCCAGCCCCCTGCTGCTGTGGCTGGGAAAGCCAGGGAGGGTGGCCCAAGTCCTTGGGCCCCTGCCACCCACGTAGGAGGCGGATGAGGCGCCTGCTCCTGGCTGCAGCCTGCTATTGCAGCCATTTGGGGAGTGAACCAGCGCATGGGAGATTCTCTCTCTTTCTCACTCTGCCTTTCAAATAAATAATAAATTTTTACCAGAAAAGACTGTGAACCAAGTCACATTTCTCCTTGACTTCAATTTTTTTTAAAAAAGATGTATTTATTATTTTAAAGGCAGAGAGACATTGATGTTCCCCCAAATTCCCACAGTAGCTGGGACTGGGCCAGGCTGCAGCCAGGAGCCAGGAACGCCATCCAGAGCTCACATCAGCAGGAAGGTGGATTGGAAACAGAGTAACTGGGACTCAGGCGGCCTCTGGACACAGGATGCAGGCCTCCCAGTGCGTGTGAGCCCGCCGCGTCACCTGCTGCGTCACCTGCTGCGTCACCCGCCGCGTCACCACGCCTGCCCTTGTCTACACTGGCAGCTAGGAACAGGTTTGCGTGGAGCCGAGGGCTGTGCGGGCTGGGAGGTCTCCCTGTGAAACAGCAGCTGCTCGGTGTGGACCTCGCCTCTCCCTCAAGCCCCGCCAACATGTGAGTGGAGATTTTTTTCTTTAAAAGGTGTAGCCTATAAGGAAGGTAATAACATACAGGGGGATTAAGAACTTTTTTTTTAAACTGGAAATTAGTTAGGGATCCTAACCCCATATACCAGAGGGAAGGGTCTTGTAAGGGGGGAGCCAGGAAAACAAGCTGATCCATTTTCTTTTCTTTAGGATTTATTTATTTTTATTTGAGAGGCAGAGTTAACAGAGAGAGGAAAAGACAGAAAGATCTTCCATCCACTGGTTCACTCCCCAAATGGCCGCAATGGCCAGAGCTAGGCTGATCTGAAGCCAGGAGCCAGGAGCCACCTCTTGGTCTCCCTCACGGGTGCAGGGGCCCAAGCACTTGGGCCGTCACCCACTGCTTTCCCAGGCCACGGCAGAGAGCTGGATTGGGGGAGGAGCAGCTGGGACACAAATCGGCGCTCATGCCGCAGGCAGAGGCCCAGCCCACTACACCACTGTGCCAGCCCTGATTCATGTTTCTGAGATGCCCGAGGCCTGGACATTGGTTCACCAGGTACTTCTGAAGACTGGAAATGGCTGTAGCAAAAAAGTAGAGCATCGTTTAAAAGCTGTCATCAGGCATGAGTGTTTGGTAGGACAGCTAAGATGCCACTGGGAGGCCTTCATCCCACATCAGTGTTTGGGCTGAGTCCTGGCCCCACTTGCAATTCCAGCTTCCTGCTAATACACACCCTGGGAGACAGACAGTGATGGCTCAGGTGCCCACGGGGGAGACCACCCTGAGGTTTTGGCTCCTGACTTTGGCTTCGTCCAGCCTTAGCTATTGTCATAAGATCCCTGACTTCCTCCCCCAGCCTACACAACAAGCCGTTCCCGTTTCTCTGCCTGAGTCAGAGACCGAGCACTTGGCCCATGGGGAGGTGAAGCCAGAGAGGCCCTGGAGGCCCTGGCACAGCAGGGTGAGATTCGTCAGTAAAGAGGACGCTGGGTTCGAACTCACACAGACACTCGGACCAGAGCGATACGCTGATGGCACCAAAGGCAGGGGAATGTGATCTGATGGTGTTGGGTGTCGTTCTCACGAGAGGGCCTGAGCTGGGCCCAGCCCCTCACCCCGCTGCCTGGCTCCCCACGGGCTCTGTTCTCCAGGTGAACTTTGCCACTGCCCTCTCCAGAAGCCAAACCAACGGGGCTACCCGGCCTTGGGCTTGAACCTCTGAAACTGGGAACTAAGCAACCCTTGTTTCTTTACAGGGTGAGTTGTTTCAGGTATTCTATTGCTGTGATGAGAAGCTGCCTCGTGCAGGGGTGAGGCGCTCATTCTTCCCATCCTGTCTCCTGGACACCGGCAGACAAGTTTAAACCTGAGAGCGAGTCTGGGGAACTCTGCTGAGGACGCTGACCACTGAGAAAGGGAGAAGGAGACCCCGTCGAACGTGAGTGCCCAACGTGCATTCACATCTTGTTTATGTCAAGGTTTGGTGAGTCACTCTTAGTATGACCGGATGGGCAATTTGTGAACAGCATGTGACATGAAACAGGACAACACACACACACACACACATATACACACATACACATACACACATTCACACACATACACATACACTCACACACACACACACACATACACACACTCATACACACACATACACACACATACACTCACACACATATACACACATACACACATACGCACTCACACACATACACATACACATACATACATATACACACATACACACACTCATATACACATATACACATACACACATTCACACAGACACACACATACACACTCACACATATACACACATACATACATACACACATACACACTCACACACATACACACACTCACATATACACACATATACACTCACACACATATATACACATACACATACACACACTCACACACAGAACCTGGAGGAAGAGAGCCAGTGAAAGAAGCAGAGACAGCTTGAACAAAACCAAGCAGATCCACACTGAGGATGCCCGGCGTGGTGAAAGCAGGTCTGTCCCTGGGAAACGAGGAGAGGGCTGTGTCGCGGTGGCTCCCGAGAGGCCAAGGCTGAGACAGCGTTTGGCGTGCAAGACGGTTCTCAGGGACTGGCCGTTGTGTAAGCTACGAGGAGGAGACAGACTCTGACTGAGCGGGGCGAGGCCTTGACGCCCCCCGTGGAGAGCAGCACTGGTGCGTGGGGGGCACCAGGTTCTGAGTTGGCCGGGAGGGCCGTGTGCTGATGCCCCGGCCCTGGCCAGTGGTGAGCCCCAGGAGGGCCCCAGGGAGCTGGTCTCCGTGGAAGCATCTCCACCTCCAAGGATATTATTTTTTAACATTTTTTTTTATAGATAAAGTTAGACAGTGAGGAAGAGAGACAGAGAGAAAGGTCTTCCTTCTGTTGGTTCACCCCCCAAATGGCCGCTATGGCCGGTGCTGCACCAATCCGAAGCCAGGAGCCAGGTGCTTCCTCTTGGTCTCCCATGTGGGTGCAGGGGCCCAAGCACCCGGGCCATCCTCCACTGCCCTCCTGGGCCACAGCAGAGAGCTGGACTGGAAGAGGAGCAGCCGGGACAGAATCTGGTGCCCATATGGGATGCCGGCACCGCAGGTGGAGGATTAGCCAAGTGAGCCATGGTGCTGGCCCCAGGATATTATTTTTTAAAATGAGCACTCAGAATAAAAAAGAATTCTTGGAGGTTTGTGCTGTGATATTAGAAACTAAAAATTCAAGAATGGTCAGAAGATAATGTTGAGAAAAAAAATCTGCAGATAATAAGGGACAAAAAAGGTGAGCACATATGACAAAGACAGTAAGAAAAGAAGGGTCCATTGAGAAGGTAGAACATTTGAGAAATTGGGATTCCATACGGAGAAAATAGAAAGGAAGAAATAATGTTTTAAAAAATTATAGGCTGGCGCCACGGCTCACTAGGCTAATCCTCCGCCTTGTGGTGCCGGCACACCAGGTTCTAGTCCCGGTTGGGGCGCCGGATTCTGTCCCGGTTGCCCCTCTTCCAGGCCAGCTCTCTGCTGTGGCCCGGGAGTGCAGTGGAGGATGGCCCAAGTGCTTGGGCCCTGCACCCCATGGGAGACCAGGATAAGTACCTGGCTCCTGCCATCGGATCAGTACAGTGCGCTGGCCGTGGTGGCCATTGGAGGGTGAACCAGCGGCAAAGGAAGACCTTTCTCTCTGTCTCTCTCTCACTGTCCACTTTGCCTGTCAAATAAAAAATAAATAAAAAAATAAAAATTAAAAAAAATTAAAAAAATTATTATTCCGGAAAGAATTATAAAATGGAAATCATTTATTTCTAGATTGAAAGCCTGTCCAATGAATGGGAAAGAAATCGTATAACAAGACACAGAATCATGAAGTTTCTGAGGGCCGCTGCTGTGGTGTGGCTGGTGAGGCCACTGCCTGCAGTGCCGGCATCCCACATGGGCGCCAGTTCTAGTCCTGACTGCTCCACTTCCGATCCAGCTCCCTGCTATGGCCTGGGAGGGCAGTGGAGGGTGGCCCAAGTCCTTGGGCCCTGCACCCACGTGGGAGACCTGGAGGAGGCTCTAAGCTCCTGGCTTCGGATCAGCCCAGCTCCGGCCATGTGGCCACCTGCGGAGTGAACCAGAGGAGGAGGAAGACTCTGCCTCAGCCTCTGCCTCTGCCACTCTGCCTTTCAAATAACTAAATAAATAAATCTTAATCATGGCATTTCTGAACAGCATGATTAAAGAGAAGATCAAAAAATAAAGCCAGGAGCAAAAACACAGAAATCAGGACTTTGACGAAAGGTCCGGAATCGCATGACTCTGGATTCCTGCGCCAGATGCTGGGCCACAATGAGTTCGGTGGCTTCGCAGCTCTCCGAGTCGCTTCCAAGCGACAGGCAGCCAAACCAACAGTAGTGCGGAGGCAACGTGAGGACGTGTTCAGAAATGCAACATCTCAGCATGTTTGTATCCAGAGTAACCTTGCACAGAGAACCAAGTGGCACACTGCCTGCAAACCCAGGAGGGCCTGAGCTGGGAAACGGGGGAGGACGAGGACGAGAGGATGAGGACGAGGACGAGGACGAGGATGGAGGACGGAGGATGAGGATGGAGGACGAGGATGGAGGATGAGGACGAGGACAGAGGACGAGAACGGAGGACGAGGATGGAGGATGAGGACGAGGATGGAGGACGAGGATGAGGATGGAGGACGAGGATGGAGGACGAGGATGGAGGATGAGGACGAGGATGGAGGACGAGGACGAGGACGAGAGGACGAGGATGGAGGACGAGGATGGAGGACGAGGATGGAGGATGAGGACGAGGATGGAGGACGAGGACGAGGACGAGAGGACGAGGATGGAGGACGAGGATGGAGGACGAGAGGACGAGGATGGAGGACAAGGACGAGGATGGAGGACGAGGATGGAGGATGAGGACGAGGATGGAGGACGAGGATGAGGATGGAGGACGAGGATGGAGGACGAGGATGGAGGATGAGGACGAGGATGGAGGACGAGGACGAGGACGAGAGGACGAGGATGGAGGACGAGGATGGAGGACGAGGATGGAGGATGAGGACGAGGATGGAGGACGAGGACGAGGACGAGAGGACGAGGATGGAGGACGAGAGGACGAGGATGGAGGACGAGGACGAGGATGGAGGACGAGGATGGAGGATGAGGATGGAGGACGAGAGGACGAGGATGGAGGACGAGGACGAGGATGGAGGACGAGGACGAGAGGACGGAGGATGGAGGACGAGAGGACGAGGATGGAGGGATGGAGGACGAGAGGACGAGGATGGAGGACGAGGATGAGGATGGAGGACGAGAGGACGAGAGGACGAGGATGGAGGACGAGGATGGAGGACGCGGATGGAGGGATGGAGGACGAGGATGGAGGACGAGGATGGAGGGATGGAGGACGAGGATGGAGGACGAGGACGAGGATGGAGGACGAGAGGACGAGGATGGAGGATGAGGATGGAGGACGAGAGGACGAGGATGGAGGACGAGGACGAGAATGGAGGATGAGGATGAGGATGAGGACGGAGGACGAGGATGGAGGACGAGGACGGAGGATGAGGATGGAGGACGAGAGGACGAGGATGGAGGACGAGGATGGAGGACGAGGACGGAGGATGAGGATGGAGGACGAGAGGACGAGGATGGAGGACGAGGACGGAGGACGAGGATGGAGGATGGAGGATGGAGGACGAGGACAGAGGGCTCAGAGGGAGTGCCCAAGGGAAAGGAAACGGAACCGGTCCTGCCGCATCTGAATCTGAGATCTAGGTTCCAGCGGAGAGCTTGGAGAGGAGTTGCGTGTGTGCGTCATCAGCTGCACATGCAGAAAGCCGGGCCGCGTTCCCTTCCGGGGACGTGCAGACGTAGTGTGTAACGTGCTTTGGTTTGCACGAGATTTGGCTTCCCTACAGAGGGTGGAGGTTCGGTGTTCCTTTATGGGGTCTGAAGGGGAGGCTTCAGGAATTGGTTGGATTAGGTTGTTTGGGTGAAGCCCCACGCTAGAGTCATGATGTTTTTTTTTTTTTTTTAAGATTTATTTATTTATTTGAAAGGCAAAGTTACAGAGAGAGTGAGAGACAAAAAGGGGTCTTCCATCTATTGGTTCATTCCCCAAATGGCCACAAGAGCTGGGGCTGGGCCAGGCCGAAGCCAGGAGCTTTATCCAGGTCTCCCACATAGGTGGCAGGGGCCCAAGTGCTTGGGCCATCTTCTGCTGTTTTCCTTGGCACATTAGCAGGGAGTTGGAGTGGAAGTAGAACAGCCAGGACTCGAACCTGTGCCCATATGGGATGCCAGCGATGCAGGTGTGCCACAACACTGGCCCCATCATGACTTTTCAGGGGAGACCACGTGGATGAGCGAGCTCCCTGCCGCTCTCTGCGTCCTGGCTCCCATGTGACCCGCTCTCTGTGTGCGCGCTGCTGCCCACCACCCTCAGCAGATGCCAGAGTAGCGAGGATCTGAGACTGCGCCCCTCAAATCCTTCCTCCTTCCAAAGCAGCTTCCCTCTGCTGAGACGGCTGACTAACACAGACCAGCTCGGAGGCAGACTAAGACGACTCAGCCCAGCTCAGCTGTGAACAGTGAGCACGCCGTCCTGAGAACCCCTGGCTACTGATAGGAGGAGAAGAAAAGGGAATATGTGAGAGCCATGTCTTTATTTTCCAAAGGACGAAGGCATCAGATAATAAATAAAACCGAGAGTAACAGGAGAAGCTGGTGGAAGTCAGAAAGTGGTGCTTTTCAGCGGCCTTGTTGTGGCGCAGCTGGTAAAGCTCCCTCCTGCGACACCGGCATCCCATACGGGCGCTGGTTCTTGTCCAGCTGCCCCACTTCCCATCCAGCTCCCTGCTATGGCCTGGGAAAGCAGAGAATGGCCCAAGTGTTTGGGCCCTGCACTCGCATGGGAGACCTGGAAGAAGCTCCTGGCCTCCTTGCGGCCCTCTGGGGAGTGAAACAGTGGTTGGAAGATTCCCCTCATCCCTTTCTCTCTGTAACTGACTTGCAAATAAACAAATCTTTAAAAACAACAAATAGTGGTGTCCCAAGGGAGCGACATTGCAGCACAGCCAGTTAGACCGTTGCGGTCGGCACTGGCATCCTGTATTGGAGCGCCGGTTCAAGCCCCAGCTGCTCTGCCTCCAACTCCCTGCTAACGCAGCGGGGAAGGCAGCAGATGACCCTTGCCACCCGTGTAGGAGACCTGGATGGGGTTCTGGGCTCCTGCCTTTGGCCTGGACCAAGCCTGGCTATTGGGGCCTTTGGGAAGTGAACCAGTGGCTATAAGATACCTTTCTCACTCTCTCTGTCACTCTGTCTTTCAAATAAGTAAATCTTAAAACAAAACAAAACAAAACAAAAAAAAGTCTTGGCCTTTGGAAATCAGAGATGGGAATAGTGGGGGAAGGGACTGAGCATTTTAAGATTTTTGAGAATTATTTTATTTTTAAAATATTGCATATATATTTTTCTTTAACAACAGTAAAACTGAGAAAAGATCATTACTGAATTATGGAAGAAGTTAAATTAGTAGTGACTTATTTTTTGAGTGCTTGCTATATATAAGAAGCTATGTTAGGCATTTAACTCCCATTTTAACAACATTTTCATTTGAAAGGCAGAGAGAGAGAGAGAGAGAGAGATCTTCCGTGTGTCGCTGTCTTCCCAAATGCCAGCCTCAGATGGGGTGGGTCAGGCCAAAGCCAGGAACACGGAATTCAGTTGAGTCTCCCACGTGAGTGGCAGGGGCCCAAGTGCTCGAGCCATGCACCCTGCTGCCCCCCAGGGTGCACATTAGCAGGAAGCTGGAATTGGAAGCGGAGCCGGGGTGCACATCCAGGCACTGATGTGGAATGCAGGCATCCCCAGTGGTGTCCTACACACTGCACCGCACACCCACCTTGCTTCCACTTCTGTTAGCCGATGGTTCCCTCCCTTCCTCCCCTGTTGCGAGTGTCGCTGTGGACACACGGATTTTTATTCCACAGCTGCCATTCATTTGGATGCTCCGTTGACCCCCGTTTGGTGCAAACCCCGCCCGGTGGTTCCTGTCTGCAGCAGGTGTGACGTCCCTGGCTCACTTTCCCTGCTCTACAGGGGCTGCCGCGTTTCTCCGCGGGGTGGAAAACATGGCCATCCTCGGTGAGCTGCTCGTGGAGGTCCCACCCTTGCCCCGGGAAAGCAAGCCCGTGCCGCGTGGTTTCGTGCGTCACCTCTTAGTTCACGGACAGTTCCTCGTGGGAGATGATCTCACCCCCTTAGCAGTCAGGTTGTGGAGAAGGTGCTGAGCCAGCAAGGGAGGAGCCTGCGTCCTGGTGCCAGAGAGCGAGCTGGCAGCCCCTTTGCCGCGTGTGTATCGCCACTCTGCCCACAGAAAATCCAGATCTCCTAATGGCTACAAGAGAAACAACAAGACCAAGCTTTAGGAGGCTAGGGCTTGAGTGCAGCAGGTGGCCTGGTGCTCGGACACCCACCTCCCGTACCAGCATGCCTGGGGCCAAGGCCCGCCTCTGCCACCCGCTCTAGCTTCCTGCTAGTGTGCGCCTGCATGGCTCCCCGTCACCACCCAGAGACCCAGCGGAGTTCCCGCTCCTGGCCTTGACCTGCTATTGTAGGCCTTTGAGGAGTGGAAGACTCTCCCTCTCTCTCCCTCTCCTTTCCTCTCCCTCTCTCTCCTTCTGCCTCTCCCTCTCTCTCCCTCTCTCTCTCTCTGTGTCATTGCTCTGCCTTTCAAATAAATAGCATTTTTAAAAGATAATAGGTAAAAAGGAAAATTTAAAGAAAGAAATCCTTGAATACAAGCTGGTGGCTTTGCCATTCATTCTAGATTGCCCGTGAGCACAGCTTAGGCTACCTCGGCCAGGCCTGTCTCGGAGCTCGGCCGCAGCCTCATGGTGCCGCACATGGGAGCCGAGACTCTGGACCAGGCAGGCCTCCGAGGCCCCTCAGGCGTCTCTCGGCCACAGCTGCTTCTCTGTGTGCACTCAGGACTTGAGATGTGCAGGGCGTGAAAGTGTTGGAGGACAGAGCTGTGGCGATCGTGTAGCCGCGCAGGTTCTCTGTGGCCGGTGCCGGGGACGTGGAGGGGCACCTGCCGAGTCACAGGCCGGGGCTGCCTGAGGACGGGGCCCCTTCTCCGAGGTGCACAGAGGCGCCCTGTGGGCTAGCAGAGGTCCTCTCTGGGAGGGTTCTTCCAGGACAGGATCCTTCTGGTTCAAGGGGGAGTGACTTATCTCGTAATGAGAGGAAACACGGAGCTCCAACAGGAATTTCCAGCTGTGGTCAGCAGCCCGGGGCGACCTGAGGCTGCCTGGCACGCTGCCCCTTTCCTGCCTTTGTCTGCCTCTGCCCTCACCCTCCACTCTGACCGCCGAGGCTGGGACGCCCTGGCGCTGGCTCTGGGCCCTCTTCCCTCCCGCTCTGTGCTCAGGCAGGAAGCAGCCCCCACCTGCGCACCTGGGCCGTGGGGATCCCAGGGTCCCCTGGAGCTTGCGGAGGGTGTGGGCCGGGGAGCCGGTCCGTTAAGATAAAGGAAGAGTAAACAGAAGCAGGTGTCCTCCAGCTCAGGTCCCAGGCTCGCTGGAGCCCCGCAGCGGCTGACAAAAGCGGGCTAGGGGTGGTCTGGGGCGGTCTGGGATGGCCTGGGGTGGTCTAGGGCAGGCTCGGGTGGTCTGGGGTGGTCTGTGGGTGGTCTGGGGTGGTCTCAGGTTGTTTGGGGTGGTCTGGGGTGGTCTAGGGCAGGCTCGGGTGGTCTGGGGTGGTCTGGGGTGGTCTGGGGGTGGTCTGGGGGTGGTCTGGGGTGGTCTCAGGGTGGTCTGGGGCGGTCTGGGGGTGGTCTGGGGTGGTCTGGGGCGGTCTCGGGATACTCTCGGAGTGGTCTTAGGTGGTCTGGGGTGGTCTCGGGTGGTCTGGGGTGGTCTGGGGTGGTCTCGGGGCAGGCTCGGGCAGGCTTAGGATGGGCTTGGGGCGGGCTCGGGGCAGGCTGCACTCCTGAGCCGGGCGCTGGGCTGGACTTAGTCCTTGTCTCTCCACAGCTCCACCTTGCTTCCCTTCCTCCTCTCCCTGCACGTGTGTGAAAATCAAGTACATCCACATCCTGTCCTCATCAATGCCAGTGGCCACTCTCAGCTGTAAACGATGGGCACCTGGGAGCTGCACACGCACACACGCATACACACATGCATGCATACCATGTACACACTGTACATGCTACTCACACGCACCACACACATACACAAGCACATTGTACATGCACATGCATGCATACCACATACACACTGCATGTGTTATATGGACCACACACATACACAAGCGCATCACGCACACACACACGCACCATGCATGCATACCACATACACAACTGCACATGTTACATGCACCACACACAGGGACACAGGCACATTGTACACACACCATGCATGCATACCACATACACACTGCACATGTTACATGCACCACACAGGTACACAGGCACATTGTACACACACCATGCATGCATACCACATACACAACTGCACATGTTACATGCACCACACACAGGTACACAAGCACATTGTACACACACCATGCATGCATACCACATACACACTGCACATGTTACATGCACCACACAGGTACACATGCACATTGTACACACACCATGCATGCATACCACATACACACTGCACATGTTACATGCACCACACATGTACACAAGCGCATTGTACACACACATGCATGCATACCACATACACACTGCATGTTACATGCACCACACACGTACACAAGTGCATTTTCACACATAGACACACTTAGCAAACACATACAGTATGCAGACTGCACACGTGTATACCACAGTACACACACATGTACGGCATATGCGTGCACACACAGCTGTCTTCTAGGCTGGATGTAAAAGCCCTGAGGTGACCCATTCACCAGGAGAGCTGGCTCTCTAGAACCTTCCATTCCCCTGCCTCAGAATGGCTTGTCCAAGCTTCACCACGTGCTCTTTGGGTACCGACTTTCACCTCAGTAAAGGGACGAGGGGAACAGGGGAGGCTCTAGGGCCCCAGGCTCTAAGCCCTCCGGCTCCTGGGCTGTGTGCACCCAGCACCCCTACTCCGGCAGGGATCAGGGCCAGAGAGAGTCTGACCCTGGGGCTGGGGATGCAGTGGTACCATCTCCCGTGTGCCATTCCACAGCTGGTTCCCCTCGAAATAAAGGGCGGTCAGGGGCCCGGGCAGATTTAAAATCCTAATATTGGGTGGGTGTTGCGCACCAGGGGTTAGACTGCTGCTTGGAACCTGCATCCCCTCTGAGTGCCTGGGATCGCGCTCCACCCCCACTTCCCACCCAGCTTCCTGCTGAGGCACACCCCGGGAGGCAGCAGTCATGGCTCAAATGCGTGGGTCCCTGCTGCCCGCAGGGAGGCCGACTCTGGACTCCTGGCTTCGGCCTGGCCTCGTCCTGGCTGCTGTGGGCATCTGGGCAGAGAACAAGCAGATCTGCTCTCTGTCACTCTGCTCCTCTGCTCTTCAAATAAAATAAACCTTTAAAAACAGATCTTTTAAAGATTGATTTATTTGAAAGGCAGAGAGAGAGAGAGAGAGAGAGAGAGAGAATCTTCCAGTCACTGGTTCACTCCCCAAATGGTGCAGTAGCCAGGGCTGGGCCAGACCAAAGCCAGGAGCCAGGAGCTTTTTCCAGGTCTCCCACAAGGGTACAGATGACCAAGCACTTGGGCCATCTCCTGCTGCTGTCCCAGGCACATTAGCAGAGAGCTGGATTGAAAGTGAAGCAGCCAGGACTCAAACCGGAGCCCACACTGGGTACCAGCGTCGCAGGCAGTGGCTTAACCTGCTGGCCACACCACCAGCCCCCAAAATCCTTAATAACCTAAAAGTGTGCAAACTCAGTCCAAGTGCAATCTGCTTGTACTTTTAAGCAGTGTGTGACCGTCCAGGCAAACAGGAAGGAGGAGGGAGACGCCCTAACGTCAGGTGTGTCTGCAGGAAGAGCTGCTTCCTCGTGGCTCCAGTTCCTCCCCCTCCCACTCCCCTGTCCTTTGGACTTCACCGCCAGGTGACCCCTCGGGTCCAGGCAACAGGTCATCGAGCCCCGGGAGGCTGCCCGCCTGCTGCTGTTAACCTTCGGGTCGCCTCATTCCTCCCTTTTTGGAGTCTGGGTTTTCAGTCCAGCAGGCTTGAGGTGGGGACAGCAAGTCCCAGCTTACTGTGGCAGCCCCTAGAGGGAGCTTGGCGTGCAGCAGGGTGACTGGGGAGGGTCCCCTGGCAGGGGGAGGGAAGCAGGACTGGGAGGAGGAGAAGCCCAAGTGCAGCGCAGTTGACACGACAGCCCTGCCTTCCACCCTTCCGAGCTGGCCTGAGTGAGGCCAGGGCTGGGTTCTGGGCCCTGCTCCCTGCCCCCACGCAGTTGAGTTGGATATGGGCACCCCCACCCCAGGGAGGGGCCAGCCTTGGATGAGGCAGCTTCCTGTAGGCAGGGAGGGGCTGTGAGTTGTCATTGGTCCCTGAAGGGAATCTGGGCAGAGGCCAGAGAGTCCAGCCCGCGTTCCGAGTGCCCTACTTCCTACCTGTGTGACCTTGCCCCGGTTCCTTGTCCGTGTTTAATATGCATTCCATGCTCTGCATCTGCAAACAGGGAGCTATGAGCACTAGGTGAGACTGTGTTCCTGCAGGGGAGAGAGCCCTGCCCCTTGGCTGGCTGCCCTCTGGGAGCTGCTGCCTGCTGGTCTGGTCGGGATCCAGGACTCTGGTTCACCCATGTTTATGAGGGGTGGGGCTCCTAGGTGATAAGGGGCCCTGTGCCCAGGTGTGGCCTTCTCGCCCACTTCCTGCTCCCAGGGATGGGCGGGTCTTGCTCTCCCCTCCTGGTCTCCAGGCCTCATGGGGCCCGGCCTGCTTGCCACCCCACCCCCTCCCTCTCAGGCAGGTTGGGCCTGTGTCAAGCGGGATGTGGGATGTGAGAGCGTCTAGGTTATGGGTTTCCGAGCCTCTGCTGTGCCGTCTGTACAGAGCCCTGCCCAGTGTGGCCTCTGCCCCCTGCAACACAGCTGATGGACAGGAGCTGCCGGCCATGTCTGTGGGAAACAGCAGCTCCTACACACGGGCTCTGAGCCAGGCAGGGGCCTGCCTCTTTGTCTGGGGCTCTGTCTCTGAGGGAACAGGTTCTGCCCTTTATCTTTTTAAAAATCTTTTATGTATTTGAGAGTTAGATTTACAGACAGAGAGAGAGGTCTTCCACCCACTGGTTCACTCCCCAAGTGGCTGCAACGGCCAGAGCTGGGCTGATCCGAAGCCCGGAGCCAGGAGCTGCTTCCGGGTCTCCCACGCGGGTGCTGAGGCCCAAGGACTTGCGCCATCTTCTGCTGCTTTCCCAGGCCAAGGCAGGGAGCTGGGTCAGAATAGGAGCAGCCAGGACTTGAACCAGCGCCGTATGGGACACCAGAGCCACAGGTGGAGGCTTAACCCACTGTGCCACAGCGCTGGCCACTGCTGTCTTATTTTTTACCTTGATGTGGGCCCTCAGGAGCCCTGCAGGATGGAAAGGGTGGAAAAGCAAGGGCAGAACTCACACGTTCCTGGGCCCCCTGAATCCCACCTGTGCTCTCAGTAGTGGAAGAGATGGGAGATTGCAGGTGGATGAGGTGGGGCGGAGCAGAGCACGGTGGCCACAGAGGAGCCAAGCACAGAAAGTAGGAAGCACGGACAGTGCCACTGCGCAGAGATGGATGCGATGCAGGCTTGTGCCTTTTCTACCCGTGTAGTACCCACAGTGTCTGCCCCACAAAGGACTGAGTCCAAACTCCAGCTCAACCCAGCGCACCAGAAAATGGCAGAACCTAGGGCACTTTCCACTCCCAAGAGCTTTAGTCACAGAGATTTTCCCTCACTTTTTAAAAAACTGCCAGTGCCCCCTCTTCTTCCTCCTCTCTTCAGTAATCGCTTCTTTAGAGAAATTTATTTTTATTTTTTGAAGATTTATTTATTTGAAAGGCAGAGTTACAGAGAGGGAGAGACAGAAGCTGAGAGAGCGGTCTTCCATCCACTAGTTCACTCCCCAAATGGCCAGAACAGCCAGGAATGGGCCAGGCCGGAGCCAGGAGCTTCCTCCGGGTCTCCCATGTGGGTGCAGGGGCGCAAGCACTTTGGCCATCCTCTACTGCTTTCCCAGTGCCTTGACAGGGAAGTGGAGCAGCCAGGACTCGAACCGGCACCCACAGGCGGAGGCTTAACCACAGTGTCCACCCCCTTGCTCACTCATTTTATTTAAAAGAAGAGAGAGAGCAAGTTTCCATATGCTGATTCACTCTCCAAATGTTCACAATAGCCAAGGCCGGGCCAGGCAAAAGCCAGGAGCCTGGAACTCAATCCAGTTCTCCCACGTGGGTTGCAAGGACAGAAATATTTCAGCCATCGCCTGTGACCTCCGGGCTGTGCCTGATCAGGAAGCTAGCTTGGAAGCAGAGGACCCAGGATGTGAACCAGGAGTTTAGGTATGGATGCCAGCATCCCAAGTGGCATCGTAACCACTGCTTCCCATGGCTTTTCCTGATCGATGGATATGGCCACTTGGCTTTTCCTGATCGATGGATATGGCCACTTGGCTTTTCCTGATAGATGGATGTGGCCACTTGGCTTTTCCTGATCGATGGATGTGGCCTCAATGGGCCCTGTATCATATATGGCAACACTTGTTGGAGGGGAGCAACGTCTGCCCTGGCAGCTGCTCCCTGTGTAAGAGTGGCCACAGTCTACAGGAGAAGTAGTGAGTTATGTACTCCAGGAGCTGGCGCTGTGGTATCGTAGGGCAAGCCTCTGTCTGCGGTGCTGGCATCCCATATGGGTGCCCAGTTCACATCCCGGCTGCTCCTCTTCCGATCCAGCTTCCTGCTAATGTGCCTGGGAAAGCAGTAGAAGATGGCCCAAGTGCTTGGGCCCCTGCACCCATGTGGGAGACCCAGAAGAAACTCCTGGCTCCTGGCTTCAGATTGTCCCAGCTCTGGCCATATGGCCATCTGGGGAGTGAACCAGAAGATGGAAGATTCTCTCTCTCTCTCTCTCTCTGTAACTCTGCCTCTCAAATAAATAAGGTATTCCAGAGTCAGTGGCCTGTCTTTGCATTTTTTAAAGGTTTATTTTATTTATTTGAAAGAGTGTCAGAGAAAGAGATCTTCCATCTGCTGGTTCACTCCCCAAATGGCCACAATGGCCGGAGCTGGGCCAGGCAGAAGCTGGAGCCCCAAGAGTGTAGGGGCCCAAGCACTTGGGCCATCCTCTTCTGCTTTCCCAGGTGCATTAGCAGGGAGCTGGACTGGAATCAGAGCAGTCAGGACCCGAACTGGTGCTCCGATGTGGGAAGCCAGGGCTGCAGGCTTAGCCCACTCCCCTGCAATGCCAGCCCCTGTACTTGAATCTTGGATCACAGTAGTTGTGGGGCTTGAACAAGTGATGGCACTGTGCCTCAGTTTCCCTGTCTGCCCAACACGATGGAGTAGAATCCACCCCACAGGGTGCTAGTGACAGCACTCAGTGCCTAGTTGTACTGAGTGTCAACTGTCACAGACAACAGATGTCAGTGGGCAGACACTTACGTTGAGTTCCACAGACATCACTCGTGGTCTTAGGACGTTCTACTGACTTTCAGATTCCCGGCAACACAGTGTCGCTAGCCCGAGGACAACCAAGTTGGGAAAGTCAGACTTGCATTAATGAGGACCCCCACCCCCAAGCAAACAACTCCCTCCAGAAAGCTCTTTTCGGCTGCCCAGGGGTTGTGGGGGCAGCCTTGGCACGAAGAGAAGCACCGTCATGCTCCCTGTCTGCCGCTCAGCGCGCACCTCCTGGATCCCAGGACCCCACCCCTTCCTGTGTCTCAGGGCTCTGTCCACAGCCAAGTCCCCCGGAGCAGCACTGCGGCCGACTCCTGCTGGGGGAGTGAGCGCCCTGAGCCACCGCCCGAGGCAGGGACTTTTTAATTGTTCCTAAACCTAAGTCTGGAGCTTCCAGCAGAGTGTCCTGTCCTGGTTCAGGGACCGCCCTAACCGTCACCGTCACCGCCGCGCGATGAAGCAGGGGTTACTCCTCCGTGCTGGGAGAGCCGCTGCCCTGCTCGCTGCCAGCTGCCTTGCCCTTCCTCCGTTCCGTTCCCACGGTCTTTGCTGAGGTGTCGGCAGCACGCAGGACAGAAGCCCCTCTCCAGCCGCACCTCCCGTCTGCCATGTTCTGCTGCACCTGCCTGTTCAGCAAAGCACAGAACGAGAAGTTCAGTCCGAGCTACGCGACGTGCAGTCACTGCACCGAAGAGAGCTGGAAAGACCCGGGTTTGGGGGTTGGTGATGGAGAAGGGGGAAGGCTGTGGGCAGAGCACCAGCTGAGGATTTTTCCAGAGGTGTGGAGACCTTAAAGGCAGGTGAGGCCAGCTAGGCAGGACGCGGCCTCCCCAGGCGACACTGCCTCTTCCTGCTCTGTAGACCATTCCTTCCCTGGCAGCGGGCACACGGAGGACAGACGCGCCAGGTGAGGGCTGGTCTCGGGGCTGACGGGCTCTGTCGCCGACCCATGGATCGTGTTAGGTGTCGGGCAGGCAGGGTGAAGAGGGCTGCCTGCTCTCACAGAGCTGCTACTGTAGTCGGGGGAAATAAACCAGAGGTAAATTTAGATGCCACAGACACCCAATGGCATTGGTCAATAGCTGGCAGAGCAGGGCCCTGGGGCCAAATCCAGCTCTTGTCCTGGTTTTCCTTTGTTGAATGTTTAAAGGATTGTAAACAAAACCAAGTTAGGCACACAAGCCCAGCTCTCCATTACTTGGTCCTTTACAGGACGAATTTGCTGAGCCCGGGTGGAGGCGGTGACTTGGCACGGTACACGGTACACGGTACACGGGACAAGGTACATGGGACACGGGACACGGTACACGGTGCACGGGACACGGTACACGGGACACGGTGCACGGGACACGGTACACGGGACATGGGACACGGGACACGGGACACGGTACATGGTACATGGTGCACGGTACATGGTACACGGGACACGGGACACGGTACATGGGACACGGGACACGGGACACGGGACACGGTACGGTGATCCAGTGGACGCTGCTGGTTGCTCTTCCGGATCCCAGCCACAGAGAACCGTAGTACCCCTGAGCCTCGGGTGGGGTGGGGCCTTAGCCGCCTAAGCCCAATCAGGCTCCAGAAGGAAGCGGGGCTCGGTTCAGGGATGTGCCCGTGAGCACGTGGATTCCCCTGGGCTGACTGTGGGTCCAGCATCTTTCCCTTGGGTGCTGGAGGACGAGAGACTCTTGGTAGGAGTGGAACTTGGACGTGAGGCCCGGGGTGCTGCAACCACTTTGCTAGTGTGCAAGACATCAGCAGGATAAAGCTGACCCGTGGAGGAAGGGAAGGACCCAGGCCCTGGCCATACCACGGTGAGGTCTGGTTTGCTTTCCGACTTTCTAGCTCCCAAGTCAATAATTTCCCACCCGTGTTTAAGCCGGTCGGGGGTTCTTGTTTCTTCCTTATTAAGTTTACTTTTATTTATTTGAAGGCAGAACGAGAGAGAGAGAGATCTTTCATCCTTTGGTTGGCTCCCCAGGTGTCTGCCACGGTCAGGGCTGGCCAGGCTGAGTCCAGGAGCAGGACGTCACGTGGGGGGCAGGGACTCAAGTACTGGGGCCACCCGCGGCTTCCCAGTTAGCAGAAGCCGGACTGGTGGCAGAGCGGGACTCGGTCCCGGGCACCGTGACGTGGGACGCAGGTGCCCCAGGGACAGCTTGACCTGCTGTGCCTTAACACCCACATCTCTTTTTTTGACCCAATGCATCCTAACTGCTAGAGGAACGTCAAGGAAGAAAGAAGTGGCGATTCAGCCGGGCCCCAGCGATGCCAAGCGATGCCAAGCGATGCCAAGCGATGCCAAGCGATGCCAAGCGATGCCAGATGACTTAGGAGACCTGGAGGAAAACCTTGCAAAAAGAGGCAGATGTCCTGAGTGCGCACGGATGAGACACCCCAGGACAGCCGGGAGGCCAGTGAGCCCTGGCGAAGATGGCACGGGACAGGCACGGGGCTGGGCGCGGCTGAGGTGGCTTTGGGGAGCTGAGATTTTACTCCAGAGGCATTGGCAAGCTGCCGTTACTTCTTTCTTTTGCACTTAAATCCATTTTTATTTATAGTACAGCAATAAAGTACGCAGCGTGACGAGTTTCAACACCCAGGCACACACTCACACAGCCGTCACCCAGATGAGGAATGTTCCTGGCTTCTGCGAGGTGCTCTACTAGCTACGGGAAAGCAAGTGCAAAGGAAACAGGCGAGGTGCTGGTGGAGGATTTAGTGAAGCCCAAAGTATTATTTATCGATGCTGAAAGTATCAATGAGCTGCTACCCTTCTTCCTTACCAGGCCTCTGGAGTCCAGTGTTTGCTTTGCACTCACCGCCTGGCCAGTGTAGCCAGCCACGACCTGGGTGGCCAGGCACTCGGGTACTGGACAGCGCAGGTGCAGAAGGCTGGGGCTCCAAGGCTGAGCAGCAAGCACTGAGAGGAACAGAAACTGTCCGAGGCAGGCCTCGCCTGTATTCACAGTGTAACTGCTTTGTTTTTCTGAAAGCAAAGTTCGCTCACGCCCAGTCTCAGTTCCCTAACCCTGTATCCCCTAAGGTCTCAGATTACTCAACACAGGATACTGCCACAGGGTCTGGTTCCCTCCCAGGCTGCCTTGTGAAGGGGGAGTTCTGCACCGCCCGAGGCAGCAGGCACATCTGAAGGACGGGTCCTCTCCCCAGCCTCCAGCCTCCAGCCTCCTCCCTGAGTTGGCGCAGATGTTCACATGGGAGCCTTCCTCAGGCTCTGGGCTAAAGCTCGCAGGCAGCACAGTGCGTGCCCGGGGCCGTCCGAACCCCCGTCCACGCCCATGGTCCCCTGGCCGCTGAGCCTCATCCGCGGGGCCCCAGAGGCCCAGAGCCTTCCATGGCCAGGTGGCAGGACTCCGCGGGCCTGGCTGGGCGAATCCCCGGGGAGCAACCCTCCTGTTGACAGCATCACGGTAGCCAGGGGCAGCGGGACGGCGGGGGCCGCACTGCTGCTTCCTCAGGGCCGGGATGGTGGCGGAGGCTCAGATGCAGGCTTGAGGCCCCTTGGGTGTAGCCTACCTGAGGGAGGCAGCGCCCAGCCTCCCACTGGGGACCAGCAGGGGGACGATCGGCTCCAGCCCATGGTAACCCATCCTCCTCGCCTGTTTTCCCATCTGGCACTGGCTTTCCACGCCTGTTCACACACAGGTGTGCAGCAGCAGAGCTACCCTGTGTTTCAAGGGCGACGGCTGGGGGTGGGGGGTTGGTCTAATCCCGCTGGGTTTCATTTCAATTGCTGGGTGTGCCCTTGGCTGCCCGGGCCCTCCTTTGATGTCTGTACAGCGCCCTGCAGTTCCCGTCAGGACACTGGTCCCCGCCCCGACCTGTACCCCAGGTGTGTCACTCAGGGTACACGGCTCGACTAACCAGGCCTCGCTTCCCCCAGGGTTAAAATGCCAGTTACTGTATCTTGGAGGCTGTAGTGACTGCCGGGTGGGTGTGGGCATTTGGCTGCGTGGTTAGGACATAGCTTGCAACCCTGAAGTGCTGGGTTCAAGGCCAGCTCCCCCGTCTATTCCAGCTTCGAGCTAAGGTTCCTTGGGAGGTTCCTGACCTGCATGGAGTGCCAGGCTCCTGACCGGCCCGGGCCAACCCAGGCTGTTGTGGGAACAAACGATCTCTGTGCCCCAATGCCTCTCAAATAATAAATGAAATAATAATAATTCAGTCACTGCACGTGAGAGCGCGGCAGGGGAAGTGGTGCTGGACGGCCTCCCCAGGGAGGAATCGCCCTGCGGTCTGGGGCTCTCTCACGGCAGCCCCAGGGACGGCTCCGGCCGGGTCCCCGGACCCCACACCGGTCTCTCTCCAGCCGCTGGGCCAGGGCGCGGCGCGCGGCCGCACCGCAGGCTCGTCCCGGGTCCCGGGGGCTGCGCGCACCTGCGCCGCAGCCCGGGGCCACCCTTCCTTCCCGGCCCGGCCCTTCGGCGAGGTCCTCCTGGGCTCCTGCTCGGGCAGAGCGTCACGGCCCAGCCAAGCGCGCGCCGCCTTTGTGCGTCCCGGGCCTCCCGGGGCCGGGAACGTTCTCCGCACTCGCACACGCGTTCGCACCCCGCTCCACGGAGCACCGCCCCATCGGGCCCCATTGTTCCTGGGCGACAGCCCTCGCCGCCCCGGACCCCTCTTCCGCCCCCGGCCCGGGGCTGGGGGCGGGGCCGGCGCTGCCAATCACGGCGCGGCGCACGTGCCGCACGTCCCCGCTCCGGCCCGCCCCGCGCAGGCTCCGTGGGGCGCGGGGCACTGTGGGGCCGGGAGGTGTGAGCGCGCCGCGGGTGTCGGGGGTCTGCGGCGCGTGGAGGGCTGCGTGCACGCCGGGACCCCCGGGGAGGACACCCCGGGGCCGGAGAAGGGGCCTGCACCTCGCGGGCCCCCTTCTGTAGTAAGGGGCGCGCCGGAGACCCCAGCCGTTCCCCCTAAGTGCGCCGCGGACAGGTGGCCACGGCCCGCCCACCAGGGACCCGCCCGGGGAGGGCGGGCAGAGGGGGATGGAGGGCACCTGTGCAGGGGCAGCTCTCCGCTGCAGACCCCTCCTCGCCCCCAGCCAGAGAAGCGGCGTGGTTCACAGACCCAGCGCAGGTGCGGACCGAGGGGCCGGCGCGAAGCCGGCAGGCCGACCTCCGTCCGGGGTGCCCCGGGCGCGCGTGGGGCCAGTGCCATGTGGCCGGGAAGGCGCCCCTTTGACGTGTGGGTAGGACTTGGGCCCCCTGATGTGGCGGTGACCAGAAACTTAGCAGGGGCTGGCTGCCTGGGCTGCGGGCTCACCGCACGCGTCGCGGGGCGCGGGAAACAGGCCGCAAAGACAGGATTTTCCATTTCCCGGGGTGTTCGTTGTGAAATTACAGTGGGAAGCTTTGGGCTATAGGTCCACAGAGCGCATTTCCTTGAGTCCTGGCGGGCCCCTGCTTACCGAAGTTAATGGGGTTAATTAAGTGCATCAGGCCAAGCCAAATGCCGAGCCGGTGCCGGGCCAGGGTGAGGAGGTGAGGAGTGGCCGGCTGGCCTCCCCGCTGTCGGTGGACGCGGACGGGAAGTTCTCCGTTGGCGCTGCGAGGTCGTCACGGATCTCGGGCCTCACACCTCCAGGAGTGTCGCAGGGGTTTGCCTTTCTTTGGTTAGCGCCGTCTCCAAGTGGCATTACAAGTGCAGCTCGCAAACAAGAGGCTTCAAGACAGCCTATGCCGTGTCTGCGTTGAAATGTGCTCCCAGGCCGGGTCTGTCCCTTCCTTCTCCATGGCCCAAGTTGCACAAAACGAGTCACTCGGCCCCGGCCCCGGGCCTGACACAACGGAACGTGGGTTTTTGTCCTTTGACACAGACATTGTGACTTTGCTTCACAAAGCCAGTCAGCACCGTGGATTGACTTGGTCCGTCTTCTGTTGCTGAGCCGCTAGTTTATACAGGAAAGGTGCGTATTTGGCACCAGCGTCTGCCCAGTTCCTGGCAGGGTCCTCGTGGTTGAAAAGCGGAAGAGGGAAGCACGTGTGAGAGCCTGAGGGGACGCGCCAGGCTGTTTCACAGCCATTGTGGGACCTCATCCACTCGGGGACAGGACCGCTCCCATGACCCAGAGGCCCCACCACCCCTCAGCCCCACTGCACTGGTGGAGAGAAATCATACTCAAACCAGGGCATTACCGAAATGACCTTTTCCCCAAGGATTTATTCGTTTACTTATTTGAAAGAGCAACAGAGAAAGAGAGAGAGGTCTTCCGTCTGCGGCTTCACTCCTCAAACGACCGCAGCGGCAGAGACTGGGGCAGGCTGGAGCCAGGAGCCAGGAGCGCCACACGTAAGGTCTCCATATGCGTGGCGGGGGCCCAACACCTGGGCCCCCATCGGCTGTCTCGGGAGCATTAGCAGGGAAGTGGCTGGGAAGCAGGGGAGCTAGGACTGGAGCCAGTGCTCCGATCCGGGCTGGGGACCCCCAGCGCAGCGGAACCCACTGCGCCGCCACACAGCCCGTCTCACCTTTCCCAGGGGGCTGCCTTTGGGATCGAGGGTGCCCTCCTGAGGGACCAGCAGGCGTAACCTCAGTGAGCAGAGTGTGCTGGGCTGTTCTGAAGACGGCTGTGCCCCGGGAGCCCCGGGAGCCCCGGGAGGGAGGCAGGGAGGCTGAGCGGCCCTCTGGGTGTCCGCAGCCGGTCTGGGAGGAATGCAGGAGCCGCAGAAGTCGGGATAGCCAGCCGGGGCCGCTCCAGCCAAAGGCTGATGGGGGGTCAAGCCTGGCCAGGCTTTGCTGTTAGCATGGAGAGAAGGAGCCACAGCTGGTGACACCAAAAATACCATGGGATTTGCTGGCTGCCTGCTGTGTCCTGGGCGCTTCGCAGAAACCCCTTGTGATGGGTTGCTACAGGCCGGGAAACGGCCGCGTTATCCCAAGCGGAAGTGGCCTGGGTGATCTGCTCTGGCTTTGTAAGCACTGGGGGATGGCAGTGCAGAGGTTGGTTTACAAGATCTTATCGTGAGGGAAGTCAGGGGCTTCCTAGACTCCAGCCCCTGCAGGAGAGGGGGCTGGATCCGAGGGAGCAGGGACAGATAAGGGTGTCCTGGCGGCAGAGTTGTGCGGGAAGGAATTGGGACAAACGACACAGGGTAATTGGTGCTGTTGGGGTGGGCCAGAGTGCCTTTTGGTGAGTGCGTGTTCAGGGAGAAATGAGAGGTGGGGCCTGGTGGGGCCGGGGTGCCAGCGGGGGCATCGTAGGAAGGCGGCTGTGCGCAGCTGCAGGACCTGCAGTGTGGCCAATTCCTTCTAAGTATCGTAGGAACACTGCACAGTTTTGTGTTTTTCCTTTTAATATTTTATTTACTTGAAAGGCAGAGTCACGGAGAGAAGAGACAGAGAGGTCTACCATCTGCTGGTTCACTGCTCAGATGGCCATAACGTCTGGGGCTGGGCCAGGCTGAAACCAGGAGCCAGGAGCCTCTGGAACTCTCGCAAGGTGCAGGGGCCCAAGGACTGCCTTCCAAAGTGCATTAACAGGAGCTGGATTGGAAGTGGAGCAGCTGGGGCTCAAACCGGCACCCACATGGATGCCAGCGTCACAGTAGCGACTTCACCTGCTATGCCACAGTGCCGGCCCCTACTGCGCAGTTCTAACACAGTGCCATTGGCTGAACTGTGTGTGTGTCCTGTAACCCACATGTAACTTGCAGTACTTCAGAATATGACCTTTTGGCAAGGGGGCTTTGCAGATGAAATGAGTGAAGAGGAAGTTGCCTTAGAGTAGGAAGGGCTTCTGCGCCATGGCTAGTGTCCGTATACAAAGAGGGAATCTGGACACAGACGTGCACGGGGCGGGAAGGCAGAGGCCGCCCAGCCAAGGAACACCAAAGCTGACCCCCGCCAACTCACCAGAGGCCGAGGGAGAAGCCTAGAACAGGTTCTCCCTCCCAGCCCTTAGAGGGAACCAAGTCTGGTGAACCTTGATCTTCGAGTCTGGCCTGCAGAGCTGTGAAGTGCCGCGCTTGTGTGGTTCATGCCTCCCAGGCTTGCTACTTTGCCCCAGCCCTGGGTAACTGATGGGCGGGGCCGCTTCTCTGATGAAGGCCTGGTGGGGGCAGGGCCCAGACTTGGAGAGCTCGCTTTGTAGAGGCTGAAGGGCCTCTCTCAGAGGAAATGATCGCTCTCCAGCAGGAAGATGCGTGTATTTCACTTCAAACGCAAAGTAGGGGTGGTGTTTGGCTTTGGGACACGGCATCCCATATCTGAGTGCCTGGTTTGAGCCCTAGCTCCACTCCCAGTTCCAGCTCCCTGTAATGCAGGCCTTGGCGGCCAGTGGTGAGGCTCGAGGAGTTAAGTTCCTGCCCCCACTTGGAGACCCTGATGGAGTTCTGGGCTCCTGGCTTCAGCCTGGCCCAGCCCTTGCTGTGGGGGACATTTGGGGGAGTGAACCAGCAGGTGGGAGCTCTTTGTCTCTCTCTCTTTCTCCCGCCTCCCCACTCTCTTCCTCTCCTTTCCAAATACATGCAGTAAATTAATAGCAAAACAGAATCAATACATAAAGACGATGGTGACCAATTCAGTTGCTCCCAGCCGTTTGTCACACAGTTGTCTTCCCAGAGGCGACCGCTGTCACTCTGCAGCCTCTCTTTCTGGTATTCCCATCTTTCTAGGTAACAGACTTGTGGTGCTGCTTCTTGATTTTCCACGTGTGGACATTGCGCTCTGCCTCCCCATCGTGGCAGCTGAGCAGCTGCTTTCCTTCACCCGGCCCTTCCGTGTCCTCCCGTCCCAGTGTTTGATAAAACCGTTCCTGTTGCTAGGGCACGGCAAACACTTCCCCTCGGAGCCACACTGGGCTGTGGGACAACACCCTCTTATACAGCCTTCTCTCCCTCTGGAGTTAATCACAGGTTTGCTTTCGCATCTGCCTGATTTCCTGAGCCCATATTGAGAGAATCCTCAGAAAGCCCTCCAGCCCTGTTTAGCTAGCTCATCCCAGTCACCGGTCTCCGGTCTCCGTGGCCTTCTTCCCTGGTCTCTCTGCTGCCAGCGTGACTCCAGGCCCCTGCTGGTGGTCTGCGGCCGGAGGGCTTTCTAGGACTTCCTGAAAGACTCAAAGGCCCTTAGCCGGGTAGAGCTGGCCCCTGGGATCCACGGAGCAGGGCTCTGGGACCTGGTAGCCGTGCGTTTCCTGCACAGTGGCTCAGAGAGCTAGGCGGAATGTTTTTACCCGATTTCTTGCTACGGACTCCATCTCAAAGTAGCAGGGGTTCGTTAAATCCCAGGTCCCACTTCTACTGAAGACGAAACTCATGTAGCTGGGAGGTAACAGGAAGTAACAGTGGCACTGTATAATGTAGTGGCCCTGGGGAGGCTGTATTTATTACAGTCAGTTATGGGCATTGTGGTTTATTATTGTTATTTTTAATTTGAGAGGCAGAGAGGATGAGAGGAGAGAGAGGGAGAGAGGGAGGGAGGGAGGGAGAAACCGATCCCGAACCTATTGGTCCACTCTTCAAAGGCCTGTAATAGCGGCCACTGGGCTGGGCCGGGCTGGGCTGGGCTGCAGTTCAGTCCAGGTCTCCCTCGTGAGGGGCAGGGAGAGGGAGCCAAGGACTTGACCTCCCCTGGTCTGCATTAGCAGGAAGCTGGAGTCAGGTGTTGGAGCTGGGAATCAAAGGCAGGCCTCTGATGTGGGATGCAGGCGTATAACCCGATAGGCCAGCCACCGCCCCGGACGTCACGCTCTAAGAACAAGAATAACCAAGAGCACTTCTAGGCCAGATCAAGTTTGTCCTTCTCGCCTGTGGGACATCACTGGGTGCAACCCAGCCAAGGTTAGTAGCACCAGGAAGCAGAGTCCTCTCTTGTCTTCTGTGTTTGCCACTCGGCACGGGCGTAGGCTCAGGGCTGTCTCCAGCCTGGCTGAGCTCCCCCATGGCCGATGTCCTTCCGTGGCAGCCTTTATCACTGGGATAAATGTCAGGAGTAGCTCAGCTTTACCGGGAGTCTCACGTGTGCGGGGCTCACGGCAGCCCCTCTCCCCGCACCCCTGCATCTCCCAGAGTCTCACGTGTGCGGGGCTCATGGCAGCCCTCTCCCCGCACCCCGGCATCTCCCGGGAGTCTTACGTGTGCGGGGCTCATACAGCCCCTCTCCCCACACCCCTGCGTCTCCCGGAGTCTCACGTGTGCGGGGCTCATGGCAGTCCCTCTCCCCACACCCCGGCCAGCTTCCCTGGCACTAGAGTCCCTTTGCCAGGCCCATGTTACCCCAGCTCTGGGGCTGAGGGGTGAGTGACCGGGGCGGGGGTGCTCCAGTGGCCGAGGGGCCACTGGCTGCAGGCGGGAGCTGAGATTCCTGGGACGTGAGTGGGAATTTCCTACATTCCATCTCCCCGGCAGGGCTGAGTTTGTTGCTTTCATGGGAAACTTTACTTTACCTCGAGGTTCCTGTTTGGTTTTTAATCCCCACTGGACGCTCATCTCTGCACCTTTAGACTTTTTGGCCTCAACTGTTCTGTGGATTTTTGCTGAGTTTCTTTGGTCAAGGTCAAGGTGTCTGTTTTCCTTTTGATTTCTCAGCAACCCGGCTCGGAGTTCATAATCCCACAACCTCAGGGGTCTCCTGAGGTTGCGGGAAAGCAGCTCAGGAAGTGGTTGGGTTTTGGGAGTTCTAGAAATAGAGCCCAGAATCTAGACGCAGAGAACTTGGTGAGCCCGCGTGACCTGCTGTCCAGGGACTGAGCAGGGTGCTGGGCCAGCCTCCTGCCTCGGGGGCCGTGTGCAGAGTGCATGCTAAGCCTCTGGGCGAGCCCCCAGGCCCCACCGTGTGGAGCTGTCCTGAGCTTAGGGGAAGCGGCTGGAGTTGTTCCTGATTTGAGTCAGTTTAGACTCAGCCGCAACAGCTAGCATGTACATGAGACATAGTGCACCGTTTCCCAGGGACGTGGTCCCGGCTCGGCGACCCCGGGGGCCCGGCTGTGACTGTCTCCTCGTGCTCCAGACTGACAGCTAGAGCTCCAGTCGTCACCAGAGACAGAGGAAAGGCAGAAGGGGCTGTGTCCCTGCTTTTGTAGAGACCTCCTGGAAGAACACGCTTGACCTTTGCCCACCTCTCTCTGGCAGAGCTTAATAGCCAAGGCCAAGTTGAAGAGAGCCAGGGGAGTTTAGTCGTTAGCAGGTGCAATGCTGGCTGGGTGGGTTGGGTTCCTAGGGAGAGGCAGCTCCGGTACTAGTCTGAGTGGGCAGCTGGCAGTCTGTCAGGGGGAGCTGGGTTTAGAAGCCACGAAGTAAGCAGGTTGCTGGGATTTGTAACTCACTTAACTCTCTCGTGAGCCTATGCAGGTCACTTTACTTTTTTGAGCTTTAATATCTTCACTTTAAAAAAAGCCTCCTTGTCCTCTGGTTTTCCAACTGCGCTCCAAGCGCTGGGTCTGTCCCCAGGAGTGACTGGGAGTCACGGGGACTGGGCCAAGCGCGGGCTCATCGGTCGTCGCCGCCCCGAGCGCACCAGCCCTCTCACCTGCCTTGTCACTTCTCAGATGCAGCAGCCAGAGGAGGACCTCCAGGAGCAGTGGTGGGACGTTCCTGGGTTTGCAGAGAGGCAAGTTGGACTGGTTCTGTGGGTTCAGGTTTCTCTGGTTCTGGAGATGGTTCTGCAATTGTGCAAGTCCAGTGAGCCGTCGGAAGAAAAGCTTGGTTGTACTTCCGTAGTTCTGTTGGTCACTGGACCTCAGGGGTATCAGGATATATTCCCTCAGGTCAGGTGTGCAAAGAAAATGAACTCTGGAACAAACAGGCAAGCTTGTTGCCTTGATCTGCCGTCTCTCTGAGCCTCAGTTTATTCCTCTGTAAAATGGGCCCAGTACTAGTCTGATGCTGCTCTGTGAACTCAGTGTAATCAAGTAGGCTGTAGGCAAACAGTAGTTTACTTCGGTGCCACCTGTTCATCACAGGGTCCCACACGCGTAGGCGTTAGATAGGAAGTCCTCGTATTAATGAATGATGCAGCCAGTGGGTTCCCAAGGCTCAAAACAGAACCAGTGGCCCTGGAGCCCTGAGCGTGACTCGGATCAGGTGCCTGAGCTGAGCCCGTCACCCTAAGGGAGAGATTTCCTTCCGTGTGCCGTGTCCTGGAGCCCGGGAATCCCGCTGCTCTAATCCTCAGTCTCCTCCACGGCTCCCTGGCCCGTCGGCCACGAAGCATTCCGAAGGCTTTTTCATCTTACATCTAAACATTTTGTTCTCTGGGCGAAGACTCCTGCTGCCCGTGTCTGTCTTCTGTTCACAGCCAGGAACCCAGGCTGAGCTGTCTACACCGGTGCCTGTCACGTGTGTCCGTGCCCACGGTGAGCTGACCGCTCAGAGTTCTTGCCGAGGCCATGAACGGCCCCGTGAGCAATCTTAGCTCTTATGGGGCCTGCGTGGCACCAGCGCCTCGGTTTTGTGAGCTCACTCGGTAACTTGGAGGAAGTGATGTTCAGTGTGTGAACGTGAATCACGCATGTCAGTGTGGGCCTCGTGTCTCACCTCGCAAGGATGGGGTGCGTGTGTGTCTGCACACTGCGCCAGCTGTCACGCGTGTCAGCGTGGGCCTCGTGTCTCACCTCGCAGGGATGGGGTGCGTGTGTGTCTGCACACTGCGCCAGCTGTCACGCGTGTCAGCGTGGGCCTCGTGTCTCACCTCGCAGGGATGGGGTGCGTGTGTGTCTGCACACTGCGCCAGCTGTCACGCGTGTCAGTGTGGGCCTCGTGTCTCACCTCGCAAGGATGGGGTGCGTGTGTGTCTGCACACTGCGCCAGCTGTCACGCATGTCAGCGTGGGCCTCGTGTCTCACCTCGCAAGGATGGGGTGCGTGTGTGTCTGCACACTGCGCCAGCTGTCACGCGTGTCAGCGTGGGCCTCGTGTCTCACCTCGCAAGGATGGGGTGCGTGTGTGTCTGCACACTGCGCCAGCTGTCACGCGTGTCAGTGTGGTCCCTCTGCACTCACTGTGGCTGCCCCGCTTGTTCTGCTCTGCCTCACTTCAGCCCCACCTGCTGAGTGCCACCCTGTGGAGGGGATGGCCGTAAGGTCTGGGTAATTCCAGGGCCTTATAGCATAAAAGGAAAGCCAACATCACCCAGCATTGCGGCCATCTGGGCAGTGAACCAGCAGATGGAAGGCCTCTCTCTTTCTCTCTCTTTCTCTCTCTCTCTCTCTCTCTCTCTCTCTCTCTCTCTCTCTATCTAAATATCCATCCCTCTCTCTGTCTGTAACTCTGCCTCTCAAATCTTTTAAAAAAAGAAAAGAAAGAAAAGGAGGTTGGGGAGCGAGGGCAGCAAGGGAGGAGAGCGGCTGAGACGTATGTAGGTGTGAGGGGCCGGGTAAACAAAGCACAACCCGAGTTTGCTCTAGAAACATCTTCCCTGTCCTCCTCTGTCCTGGTGGAGGAGAAGCCTAGAATGTTCTGGAAGGCTGGAAGCAAAGTTGGCATGAGAATTTCTCCCAGGCTCTTTGTGGCTGAGATGATACCAAGGAGTGGGTAAGGAGTTCCGTGGGCCCCCTGGGTGACTTCAGGGCAGCCTCCCAGCACCCACCTCACCCTCACCCCGTGGGCCGCTGGGTGACTTCAGGGCAGCCTCCCAGCACCCACCTCACCCTCACCCCGTGGGCCGCTGGGTGACTTCAGGGAGCCTCCCCATACCCACCCCGTGGGCCCCTGGGTGACTTCGGGGCAGCCTCCCCAGCACCCACCTCACCTGAGGTGGGCCCCTGGGTGACTTCGGGGAGCTTCCCCACACCCACCTCACCCTCGCCCCGTGGGCCCCTGGGTGACTTCGGGGAGTCTCCCAGCACACGAAGCTCAGTACCGTGGCCACTGCAACCCAGCTGTGCGAAGGGGAGGCGGCTGGTCTGGAAGGGCCTATTGCCAAGCAGGCCTGGAGCCGGGATGGGCTTTGGGGGAGCAGGGACTAGGAAGGACTCTAGACCTGGTGGTCCCGAGGAGGCAGGGGATGAGTGCAGTGGAACCTAGTCAGCAGGTTCTGGCTGTCTGGATCTTGGAAGACTTGCAGATCAGCGTAGTTGACGGTCTGAGCTGGACTGAGTTACACGTTTGTCGCAGCTGGGGGCAGCAGGAGCTGGGGTGGTGGTGCCCCTGGGCAGTGACCGGAGGGAGTCTGCACTGGGCCTCCTACTGGCTCTCAGCAGGCAGCCCTCACACGCAGGGCCGAGGGATGGGTCGGGGAGACAGGTTAGAGGAACAGAGAAGACAGGGGGCTCGGCTGGGGGCACGCCTGGGAGGGCGTGGAGCAGACGGGGCTCGGCTGGGGGCACGCATGTGAAGGTGTGGAGCAGACAGATGCGTCTGGGGGCTCGCCTGGGAGGGTATGGAGCAGATGGGGGCTCGGCTGGGGGCACGCGTGTGAAGGCGTGGAGCAGACGGGGCTCGGCTGGAGGCACACATATGAAGGTGTGGAGCAGACGGGGCTTGGCTGGAGTCACGCATGTGAAGGTGTGGAGCAGACGGGGCTTGGCTGGAGTCACGCGTGTGAAGGTGTGGAGCAGACGGGGCTTGGCTGGAGTCACGCGTGTGAAGGTGTGGAGCAGACAGGGCTTGGCTGGCACACACATGTGAAGGTGTGGAGCAGACGGGGCTCGGCTGGAGTCACGCGTGTGAAGACATGGAGCAGACAGGGCTTGGCTGGAGGCACGCATGTGAAGGCGTGGAGCAAACGAGGCTCGGCTGGCACACACGCGTGAAGGCGTGGAGCAGGTGGGGCTCGGCTGGAGGCACGCGTGTGAAGGCGTGTGGAACCGCCTCAGGGCCTGCTCAGGCTCCTCTGTGTGAGTTTCAGGGCTCCCCCTGGTCGCCGTCGTCACGGCCACGAAGCACAGATGGCTTCCTTCGCAGGTGTTCAGTTGCCTCGCTCCGTTCTCACAAGCGCTGTAAGGGACTTGTGCCTGGAGCGGGGCTGGGGGTGACTGCCCAGGCTCGCGTGTGGCGGGGCCGCGTCTGACCGGCTGCAGACTGTAAGGGGCATAGCGGCTAGGGGCACGGACCGTGGACAGCGCCAGGGCTCCCTTTTCTCATGGGGCTGCTGGCGGTAAAAATGAGCTCCCAAGGGGATGCCGTGGATCCAGAGGGGGGCACTGGCGTGGCCTGAGGCAGCGAGGAAGGCAGGATGTGCGTTTCCCGAAGCCCGATGAGAACGCAGAACCAGAGCCCGCGCGCTGCGGGGACATCCTTGGCCTAATCGTCTTTCATCTTCAGCTGAAATTCGAGCTGAGCTCGCCGTCCTGTATTCTGCCCGGCAGCCCCGTCGAGGGGGCTTCTCTGGGGGCCTGGCCCCCCGCCCCGGCTCCCAGGCGAGGCTGCCTGCTCCGACGCGGCTGTCACCTTGCTGTCCCCCCTGCCTGCCGCCTTGTCTTCCTGCAGCTCCTCTCCCGCTTCCAGGGCTCTCCTTAGGCCCCTGCTTCCCCTGACAAGTGGAGTGCACCGTCTAACCCACTTGCTGTTCTTCAGCCCTCCTGGCCAGGCTCCGCCTCCTAGGGCAGGGCCCGCCTCTGTGGACGGAGCCTTGCTGAGTGCCAACCCTCCTCCTGGGTTCACTTCTCTTCCCCACGGAGGGGGCGGCTGAGTCTGGGACCTGCTTGAGCTTGCTTGTTCCTGGCCGAGGAAGCAGGGAGCCCAGAGTGGAAGGGAGCCCCAGGAAGCCACAAGCAGGCGTAGATTCCTGGAACAGAGGGGGGCGGGGCTCAGGAAGGCGCACTTCAAAGGCTTTTGCATCAAAATAAACTTACTCTTCTAATTTTTCCATAAACTTCTAAAAAGTTCTTTCTTTGGGGTCGGCATTGTGGCTTAGCGGGTAAAGCTGGCATCCCACATGGACGCGGGTTCGAGTCCTGGCTGCTCCTCTTCCAATCTGCTCCCTGCTAATGGCCTGGGAAAGCAGTGGAGAATTGCCCAAGCCCTTGGGCCCCTGTCACCCTTGTGGGAGACCTGGAGCAGGCTCCTGGCTCCTGGCTTCAGACCACCACTGTGGGCATTTGGGGAGAGAACCAGTGGATAGAAGACCTCTCTCTCTCTCTCTCTCTCTCTCTCTCTCTCTAACTCTGCCTTTCAAATAAACAAATGAAATTTTTAAAAGGTTAATTATTTATTTAAAAGGCAGAGAGAGAGAGGTGGACAGAGACCTTCCATTTGCTGGCTCACTCCCCAAATGCTTCAAACAGCTTGGCTAAGGCGAGAGCCCAGAACTCAGTGCAGTTCTCCTGCATGGGTGGCAGGGAACCAAGTGCTTGAGCCACCACCGGCTGTCTTCCAGGGTGCACATGGGCAGGCCGTTGGAGTAGGGCAGATGGCTCTTAACCGCTCCAGCAAATGCCCGCCCCTTCCACACCTTGTCCCACTTCCTCTCGGGTGGCGCTGGGCCTGGCATCTTCCCCTGGTCCCTGGCTGCGTGAGTCTGCTCTGCTGTTCCTGCTCTGGTCCCGCCCCTGTCCTGGGCCAGGTGCGGGCCCCTGCAGAGGTGCGACTCCCGGCAGCCCCTCTCCCGCCCCTTGCTCCCCGGGAAGAGCCACACTTCTGGAACTCCTAGAGATTGCTGGCCACCCGGGAGGGCCTGCTTCGGTGGGATTTGCATTTCTATCCCTTCTGGGATGAGGCTGCTGCCCAGGGGTCACACTCTGGCCCTCTGGAGCTGCTGGGGTTCTGAGAGGCTCTGGTTTCATACAAAGAGGAGGGCAGCCGCAGCTTCCTGTTTGCTATGCAGGAAGGACTTCAGATGTGGGGGTGCCGGCCCGCTGGTGGAAGGGCCAGTCTCTCGCCCAGGAAACGCGAGAAGAGGTGGTGATTGGTCACGTGTCGTTCCTGGGGCCGGGGGTCCATGCTCCTCTCTGCCGTGAGCTTTGCTGGCTGGTGCCTTCCACTTGGGTCCCTTTTTATTTAGCTTTTTTTTTTTTTTTTTTTTTTTTTTTGACAGGAGGAGTGGACAGTGAGAGAGACAGAGAGAAAGGTCTTCCTTTGCCGTTGGTTCACCCTCCAATGGCTGCCGCGGCCGGCACGCTGTGGCTGGCGCACCGCGCTGATCCGAAGCTAAGAGCAGGTGCTTCTCCTGGTCTCCCATGGGGTGCAGGGCCCAAGTACTTGGGCCATCCTCCACTGCACTCCCGGGCCACAGCAGAGAGCTGGCCTGGAAGAGGGGCAACCGGGACTAGAACCCAGTGTGCCTGCGCCGCAGGCGGAGGATCAGCCTAGTGAGCCGCGGTGCTGGCCTGGGGTCCCTTTTTAGGCATTGTCGTCTTTGCTCAAGGCCATCCCCTCCCCCCAGGGCAGTGCGCATCCAGTGGTTGGTCCCTGTGGAGGTTCGGCCCTCTGGTCTCAGTTCTGGGCGGCTCTGCAGGGCGGTCCCAGCTGTGTGATGAAGGTAGCATCACCTGAGGCCCCTCCCTCTGCCCAGGCCTTCACTTCCCTCCAGGGATTGACCCTGAGGCCACTGTGCCATTAACTTCTTGCATGCTTCCTGGGGAGGGAAGGCAGCTACTTGTCCCTAACTCTGGGGGTGCTAATGGGAGATGGTCAGTGCTTCTGGAACCCTGAGGAGGAGAGGAAGTGGATCCAGCAGTGGGGGGGGGGGTCTGACTTCTTTTCCTCCCCCTCTCTGTGCGACTTCTGCCCCTGCAACCCTGGGCACCCACGGGGAGGGCCTGGGACTTGGAGCAGCCTCTCTGCTGAGACCCCTGCACTGGCTTTCCCACCGCACTCACGTGCCCGTCACAGCCTCCCGTACGCCATTCTCTCCACGGTGACCTTTGTCAGCCCCGTAAAAGTGGCTCAGGAAGGTGACCTCTTCAAGAAGGGATCAGACAAAGACAATGGAAGTACAAAGAGGCTGCATCTCCGTAGGGCACCTTGGTGGGGGCACTGTGAGATGACACTCCAGAGAGTTAGATCTTGGCAGAAGGACTGGCTGGGCAAGGCTGAGCATTGCTGTCCGTGGTTCCTCCCTGAACACCACCAATGATATCAGCTGATGTTGAGACCATGAACCTACTCCTTCCATGCTCTGGGGACACTTCTGCTAGTAGTGGCTGCGACCCCTTCAGCCAGTCCTACAGAGTAGGACAGAGAGCGGTCTCTCTGGACAGTGCTCCCTACAGAGTAGGACGGAGAGCGGTCTCTCTGGACAGTGCTCCCCTACAGAGTAGGACGGAGAGCGGTCTCTCTGGACAGTGCTCCCCTACAGAGTAGGACGGAGAGCGGTCTCTCTGGACAGTGCTCCCCTACAGAGTAGGACGGAGAGCGGTCTCTCTGGACAGTGCTCCCCTACAGAGTAGGACGGAGAGCGGTCTCTCTGGACAGTGCTCCCCTACAGAGTAGGACGGAGAGCGGTCTCTCTGGACAGTGCTCCCCTACAGAGTAGGACGGAGAGCGGTCTCTCTGGACAGTGCTCCCCTACAGAGTAGGACGGAGAGCGGTCTCTCTGGACAGTGCTCCCCTACAGAGTAGGACGGAGAGCGGTCTCTCTGGACAGTGCTCCCCTACAGAGTAGGACGGAGAGCGGTCTCTCTGGACAGTGCTCCCCTACAGAGTAGGACGGAGAGCGGTCTCTCTGGACAGTGCTCCCCTACAGAGTAGGACGGAGAGCGGTCTCTCTGGACAGTGCTCCCCTACAGAGTAGGACGGAGAGCGGTCTCTCTGGACAGTGCTCCCCTACAGAGTAGGACGGAGAGCGGTCTCTCTGGACAGTGCTCCCTACAGAGTAGGACGGAGAGCGGTCTCTCTGGACAGTGCTCCCTACAGAGTAGGACGGAGAGCGGTCTCTCTGGACAGTGCTCTCCTACAGGACCTGGTCCTTCCCGAGCTCCCTGCTGCCCGGTTCGTGTCCATGCTTCCAGCCTCAGGTGTCCTGCATGGCCTGTGTACAGTGGCCGAGAGCCATGCTGGTTCGATCACCTTGGGGAGGAGGGAGAATCTGGTCCATGCCGCTCTCTGGCTGGGTGCTGCCCCCCAAATACCCTCCTCTGTGGTCAGCAGCACTCTCGTAGCTCTGCAGGCCACTTGCGTCTGCAGGTCTTGTCCTGCCCATGGGTTCAGGGACAGGGACCCCGTCTCTCTCAGCACGGCACCCGGCACACTGGAGGTACTTCAGAGCTAGACTCCTTCCAAAAAGCCGTGGGAAAGACTGAAGTTAAAAGATAAGGTTATTTGGGTGCAAGCGTTTTGGAATCCAGGCATAGTTTTTTATATGCCATTTACATTAATTTTTTGAAGATCCCTAATATTTAGTGCGTGAACAAATATGTTACATTTGTTTGATCCAGAAACAATCTAGCATGGGAAAGACAGGGCAGTTAATTTGTACAGAACATCATTCTTCCAAAATCCTTGAAGGAGATGAAAATGAAAATAGAAATTTATGTCAGTGGCAGCACACAAAACAAGACTGATTAGACAAGTGGAAAAAATGCGCTCTGTGAATCGGGTTTTATTCTCGGCTGCCTTTCTGGAAACCAGGCCTCCTGTATCCTTCTGACGCAGCGGGGGACGCGGGCACCAGGAACACGACGGCTGTCTCAGTCCTGCTGTCAGGCTGCCTCTTCCTCTCGGTTCTTAGATCTCGTCGGTCCTCGTACGCAGGCGAACACTGACAGTTCCTTCAACAGCTCGCAGGTGCGTGTGCAGCAGAAACTCAGAATGTGTGTAGTGTACAGACACGTGTGGGCTGCGCTTTCATATCATATAAGACATGAGTCAGTTACACACAGTATGTCTTTAAACTTTGTAATTTGAAAGGGAGAGGGATGGGAGACAGAGATGCCTACAACAGGTGCCTACACAGCCAGGGCTGGGCCAGGCTGACACCAGGAGCCCAGAACTCAATCTGGGTCTCTCACGTGGTTGGCAGGGACACAAGGCCTTGGCCATCATCTGTTGCCTCCTACTGTACACATCAACAGGGAGCTGGAAGGGAGGACAGAGCTGGGACCCGAGCCCGGGCGTTAAATAATGGGATGTGGCCGCCCACGTGTTGGCTTCATGCTGTGTCAAAGCCACCCTACAGTATGTTTCAATGTTTCCAGACATGAGAGCGTTTCAATCTACTTCCAATTTCGTATTTAATATATTTCTATTTCCCCCTAAATTTCTCTGTTCTATTTTTTCAGAAATGTTTGCTTTATCATGTCTTCAACTTTTTATAGCAATCTAAAACTTTAGCTCTTTTGGTTTCTTGAAACAAAATCAGATAATGAAAGAATCCCGGACCAAGAAGTTCCTGGAAGATCAAGTCATAATTGCTAACATTCACGGAGAGTTGTTAACATCACCGACGATTTATTAACAACATCGACTTCATACCAGACACCTTCTAAACGGTTCATGCCTGGCTCCCTGCGTCCGCCCAACAAGCTTTTGGGGTAGAGCTGTTCAGTTCAGCCCCACCTTGCAGGAAAGGGTCTGGCCTGAGACCACACTGGTGTCAGGTGTTGGGGCTGTGCATGCGTGCATTTGTGTGTTTGCTTGCAATACTGGAAGGTCTGTTACTTTTTATTTATTTAAGATTTGTTTGTTTATTTGGAAGTTAGAGTTACACAGAGTGAAGGGGAGATACACACACAGAGAAATCTTCCATCTGTTGGTTAACTCCCCCAAATGGCAGCAACAGCTGGGCTGGGCTGAGCTGGGCAGGAGCCAGGAGCTTCTTCCAGGTCTCTCATATGGGTGGCAGGAGCCCAAACACTTGGGCCATCTTCTGTTGCTTTTCCCAGGCCAATAGCAGGGAGTGGAATTGGAAGTGGAGCAGCTGGGACTCGAACCAGAGCCGATGTGGGATGCTGGTGCCGCTGGCGGTGGCGGCTTAACGCTGGCCCCTGGCCTGTGCATTTAAGTCCCAGCGCACCCTACCTGCCTTCCATGACTGAGATGAAGGGGGGACATCAGGCCTCTGCTTTATTTGACTCAGCAGTGAGACCTGCATGTCATCATCACTGTGTGAGACTGCGCTCGGCTTAGTGTCCGCGGAGACGTGGTTCCCTCTCCCTCCTCTCTCTTTTGTTGCTGTGTACTTCTGTGCGTGTTAGTGGATTCCTTCAAGACGTGCTTTCTTCTGCTCCTTCCCGGTAGACACTTGAACTTCCTTCCACCCCTGCCTGGCCCACCGCTCGGAGACAGCCACCAGAAAGGCAGCTGGGAGTCGGAGGTGAGTGGAGGGAAGCAGAGGACAGCAGCTGGTCACAGCAAGACTTGGAGGCCAGACGGCCGGAAACGCACAGGGTGGTGAGCAGGTCCGCGAGTGGGAGTGGACGGTGGGCCCAGCCCCACCCCGCCCCTGTGGTCTGAGGCAAACACCTCGGGGCCAGGCGGGCAGGGCTGATGAGAGCTTTCCAGGGGAAGGAGCCGACTTCACGGTTCCAGTGGGAGTTCAGGGCACGGGGGAGGGCGGGGCAGCGGGCCCTGGGGCTGTCACCCACACAAGGCTGGGCGTGGTTGTTGGGGTGGGAGACTGGGGTGTGTGTGTCCCCCACCCCACTCTGCTTTTCAAATAAATGAATATCTTTAACAAAGTTTTCTGGGATGGGCATTTGGCTTAGTAGCTGAGACACTGATATCCCATGTTGGAGTACCTGGGTTTCATATCATGCAGGCCCCAGGAGGCAGTCGTTGGATTCCTGCCATCCGTGTGGGGGACCTGGACCAAGTTCCTGGCTCCTGGCTCCTGGCTCCTGGCTCCTGGGTTTGGCTGTTATAGGCATTTGGGGGGGGGTTAATCAGTGAGTGGGAGCTCCCTGTCTCTCAGATAAATAAATAAAAACACCCAAATGAGTTTTCTGGAATAAATATTTTTAAAATCAGAGAACGAACATGCTGTCTTGTAAGACTGTTGATTATGACCGGTGCCGTGGGTCACTTGGCTAATCCTCCACCTGCGGTGCCAGCACCCCGGTTCTAGTCCCGGTCGGGGCGCCGGATTCTGTCCTGGTTGCTCCTCTTCCAGTACAGCTCTCTGCTGTGGCCCAGGAGTGCAGTGGAGGATGGCCCAGGTGCTTGGGCCCTGCACCCGCATGGGAGACCAGGAGGAAGCACCTGGCTCCTGGCTTTGGATCAGCGCAGTGCGCCGGCCGTGGCAGCCATTAGGGGAGTGAACCAACAGGAGGAAGACCTTTCTCTCTGTCTCTCTCTTTCTCATTGTCTAACTCTGCCTGTCCACAAATAAATAAATAAATAAATAAAATAAAAAGACTGTTGATCATTCTGTAGAGACGGACTTGTTTCTAGCCACATTGGAGAGGCACAGACCGGTTTGCCCTCCTCCCTGAGACGATCTTACAGCCAGTACGGCTCTCGGATGCTGTACACAGGCCGTGCAGGGCACCTCCAGCCGGAAGCACAGAAGCGAACGGGGGCAGTGTGCAGCCCCTCAGGTGAGCGTCTGGACAGGGTTTCTGGTCTGGGATTTGCAGGGCTGAGCAAGGGAGAGGCAAGGGCCTCCCCCTCCACAGAGACAAACAGACGGACTGACAGACAGACTTGGCCCCTGAAGATCTCCTGAGGGCTCCGTGTGAGTCTTCATCTCGGTACCATTCAGTCCTTGCATGCGCGGGAACAGCGGGAGGCCATGGAAAGAACCACTTGAGCGGGCGCTGCGGCTCAATAGGCTAATCCTCCGCCTAGCGGCGCCGGCACACCGGGTTCTAGTCCCGGTCGGGGCGCCGGATTCTGTCCCGGTTGCCCCTCTTCCAGGCCAGCCCTCTGCTGTGGCCAGGGAGTGCAGTGGAGGATGGCCCAGGTGCTTGGGCCCTGCACCCCATGGGAGACCAGGAGAAGCACCTGGCTCCTGGCTCCTGCCATCGGATCAGCGCGGTGCGCCGGCCGCAGTGCGCCGGCCGCGGCGGCCATTGGAGGGTGAACCAACGGCAAAAGGAAGACCTTTCTCTCTGTCTCTCTCTCTCACTGTCCACTCTGCCTGTCAAAAAAAAAAAAAAAAAAAAAAAAAAGAACCACTTGAAAAGAACCAGAGCCCCAGCTGGGCACTGGGACGTGAACGGGGACTGGGAGTGCCCCTGGCCACTGCCTGCTCCTCACACAGTGCTGGGGCTGGTTTCTGATCTTATCAGCCAGAGCCGACACACAGGCCACTCTGTGGAGCCCTCAGAAAGGTATTATCTCAGTGCTAGGGCCAAATTGCCCCTAGACTGACAGCTATTCTGAACTCCTTGAATGAAACTTAAAAGCAAGCCTTGGAAGGATCTATTTTCAAGTAACTTAACTGCATTTCAGAACAAAGTATAAAATTTTTTTATAAACACAAAAACTCCAGCACCCAATAATGTAAAATTTACAGTGTCTAGCATCCAAACAAAACTTACTAGACAGGAAAATATGGCCTGAAATGAGAAGAAAAGTCAATCAGTAGAAGTAGATCCAGAAATAACACAGATAATAAAATTAGTAGGTGAGGATATTAAAACAGTTACTATTAATACACTCCATATGTTCAAAGAGAAAAACATGAAAGTCATAAAGACACATGGGTAGTTCAAGAAGTACAAAGGATTAAAAGACAAATTTATTTTGGTGTAAAGGTTTTTGAAATTCATGCATATGAGGGAATATTCAAAAAGTTCATGAAAAAATGCATATTATGAAAACACTGCATGGATTCCAAATTTTTGCACCAAAATAAACTTCCCTATTAATTCCATCTTCTGACAACCTTAGAAGTATTCTTGTACACATGGAAATTATAAAAGTGGGCTTTCAGAGATGAAAAACACAATGTCTGATAGGAGAGAATTACACAGGGGTAGAAAATTTCATTGGAGCTTTTGTGAGGCCCAAAGATAAGCCAGTATGTTGGTTGGAGAGACAGATGACCCCTAACACTGAACACAGCGCGAGAAACCGGGAATGACACCCCCAGGTCTCTGAGCAGGGCTTTGTGGGGAAGTCAGCTTGAGCGTCAAGGACTTCAGCAGACAGGGGTGAGGTGAAGAGTGGGGGCAGAGCACACAGGGGAGAGAAGCTGCCCAGGCCAGCGTGGCTGTGACTGAGAGTGGTGTCCTGGCCTTTAGGGGGGGAGCGTTTGGCCTAGAGGTGATGACACCTGCGCCCCTATCAGAGCGTCTGGCCTGGGTTCCTGGCTCCATCCTGACTCCAGTTTCCTGCTAATGCAGACGCTGGAAGTGATGGCTCAAGTAATTGGGTTCCTGCCGCCTCTATGGGGAAACTGGATCGGGATCTTGGCTCCTGGTGTAGGCCCGAGCTGCTGTGGGAATTTGGGGAGTGAATTAATGGATTGGGAGCACTCTCTCTCTCCCCCCTCCTCAAATAGAGAGAGAGAGGGGCTCACTTATGGGAGCAGTGAGAGAACAGGTTGTGAGTGAGTGCCCGTCACCACCTGTGAGCAGTGGCGCTGTGCCAGGCATCGCTGCAGCTGCTCCTGAGTTGACCTGTCTACTCCTCACCAGCTCGGCACTCAGCCCCATTTTGTGGGCGAGGAAACAGTTCCGGAGAGCTTGGACGATTTCTTCAGACGCTCACTATGGGAAAGCGACTGTGGATCCAGCCCTGGCTCAGGCCACGGAGCAAGCAGGTGAGGGCGGACGTCTGTGAGTTATTTTGCTGTTTGTAGTCCTGGCTTGGGGGGCGGTGTGGGAGGCCTTAAACACTGGGATAAGGAAATCAGTTTATTCGGGGGATGACAGGGACCCTATGGAGTGCCGGGGGCGGGGCAGAACAGATCACGGGGTGGGGGCACCTTGGGGAGATGCTGCAGGTGTATTGGAGTCAGAGACCGAAACATGGGAGGCTGTCCCAGCCCAGGCACTGCTAGGACAGAAGCAGCAGTGGGAAAGACCAGAGGCAGGAGGGAGAACTTAGGGGAAAACAGTTTTAAAGAGCCTGGAAGAGACTTTCTTATGCAAGTGTTGGGGGAGGGGCCTGCGTGAAAGTCACGGGGCTCCCCTGGAAGCGGAGAAAGGCGGGTCTGGTCCCTAGGAGGTTGGTGGGAGGAACTCAGGGCGGAGGGCAGAGCGCCAGGCTGTAGAGTGAGCTGGGAAGCTGGCAGCACTGCAGGAGGGGAGGAGAGGAGACCGCGGTGTCAGGGGGTGGAGGGAAGAGGCCCCAGCAGAGACAACGGGGCAGGGCCGTGCAGACAGCAGACGGGAGCTGGTGTCCTCGGGAGGAAAGCCGCATGTGCTGCCTTGGACCGGCTTTTGTGTTCGTTGCCGGCCTTGGAGCTGTTCTGGGAAGAGCAGGAGAGGAGGAACCGGGGAGCAGAAGCTGCAGGATGCAAGCCGGGGCCGGCACAGGGCTGTGCAGTCATCCGCAGGGGCTAGGCTGTGGCTGTGGCTCTGTTTTTTTAATATTTATTTATTTATGTATTTGAAAGGCAGAGAGAGAGAGTGGCTTTCATCCGCTGATCGCATCGTCAAATGGTCACAACAGCCATTGCTGGGCCAGGCTTCAGCCAGGAGCCCGGAGTTCTGTCTGGGTCTCCTAGTTGGGTGGCAGGGGCCGGGTCCTTGAGGCAGGACCTGCTGTCTCCCAGGGCGCACGTGAGCAAGAAGCTGGATCAGACAGGAGCCAGGACTTGAACCCAGGCTCTCCAGCACACGCCTGTGCTGATCCGTCTAGGAACAGAAAACAGGCTGAGAAGGTGCAGGTGTGGCCTCCACATCTGTCCTGTGGGCTCTGAGGGTCTCTAGGAGCCTTTCCTGTCCCTGTCCCCGTCCCCGGAGGCTCGGCCCCTCCCCCGGGACTGTGAGGGGAGGCCTGGCCACTGCTCTTGGCTGCGCCCACTCAGTACACCGTGTTCGGCGTGTGACGCTTGTTGTTCCCACGAACATCCGGCCCTCAGCTGTCCCACGTGCACAGAGAACGTGTTTGGGGCTGGAAAGAAATCCTCATTGCAAAATTTTCCCTGGGACATGGAATTTAAACTTTTATCACTGACGGGAGTTTGCTCCTAATTTTCCGGAACGACTCAAATGTTTGCTTCAGACAATGACAGAGTGGATCTTGCTTGAGTCATTGGATTTCTGTTATTTCGGTAAGACGTGGGTGGGCAATGTGACTCAGTATTTTTCCAAGAGACGTGAAAATTATATTGCTATTTTGGATCATTTCATGCTGGGATCTGGAACATTCTTCCTGAATTTCAAATCTTGGAGCTTGGGGAAATTTTGTTTTTGTTTTGTCTCTCAATCATGTCAGATCTTTTCCAGATAAAAATTTAAAGGAAAATTACTTAGCAAGAGCTCTAAGTTATAAAATCTATTTTGAATGATAGTCCCCATCCCTACGTTGTGAAAAGCTTTGCTAAAAGCCAGCGGTGTGTTCGTCCTCTGGGTTGTGAGAGTGCTGTTGGACAGAGACCTGAACGCCATCTAGCAAAGCCTTAGTGGTGAGCGAGGACCCTCAGGCTGTGTGACAGCATCGCGGCTCGGGGCCTGTGCCTCTGGCTGGGGTCCCCCTGAGTGTGGCCGGCGGTGGAGTGCTCTTTCGGTGCAAGGCCAGCCCCCTTCTGGACTGAACTGTCACACCAAGCTCCCTGCAGCCTCCAGACCTGGATTCTGGTCCCCGCCCCTTTTCTACGTGCATCCCTACGGAATGATTCTGTAGCTGAGCGGCAGCTTTGGAAATACCTGCTGCTCTATTTCCCATCTTGATAACCTGGGAAGGTTCTTGTGTTTTCGCGTGATGCTGGGACAGGACACTGGTTCTCGCTGTCTCTGGGAGTAAGAGGAATGTGTCTCGGAGCCACTACTTCCAGATGGAAAGACCGAGGGGCACGCGCAAGCTCCTTTCTGCACGTGTGCAGGGAGCCCAGCAGCGGGAGCTCCCAGGAGCACGTCAAATGCCGGAGCCCTCACTGCCCACCCAGCCCGCCCTCCCCACCTCTGGAGTCAGCCCCAGGTAGGAGCCATGGCAGGGCAGTGGAGACCCCCAGAAAGTCCCAAGGCAGAGGCAGGTGTGCCTTGAAATTAGTGAGGCTTACGATTCAGGGCCCTGGCCGGTGCCGTGGCTCCATAGGCTAATCCTCTGGCTGCGGTGCCGGCACCCTGGGTTCTAGTCCTGGTTGGGGTGCCGGATTCTGTACCGGTTGCTCCTCTTCCAGGCCAGCTCTCTGCTGTGGCCCGGGAAGGCAGTGGAGGATGGCCCAGGTCCTTGGGCCCTGCACCCGCATGGGAGACCAGGAGGAAGCACCTGGCTCCTGGCTTCGGATCGGCGCAGCACGCCGGCCACATCACGCTGGCCGTAGCGGCCATTTGGGGGGTGAACCAATGGAAAGGAAGACCTTTCTCTCTGTCTCTCTGTCTCTCACTGTCTAACTCTGCCTGTAAAAAAAAAAAAAAAAAGATTCAGGGCCCCTAGGGTCAGCATTGTGGCACAGTGGGTTAAGCAATAGCCTGCAATGTCAGCATCCCATGTGGGCACCGGTTCAAGTCCCAGCTGCTCCACTTCTGATCCGGCTCCCTTGCAGATGACGCAAGTGCTTGGCCCTGCCACGCATGTGGGAGATGGAGGGAGATGGAGCTGTAGGCTTCTGGCTTCAACCTGACCCAGCCCTGCCTGCTTTTGGAGGCTGAACCAGCAAATGGAAGATCTCTCTCTCTTTCTCTTTTTAACTCTCCTTCTCTTTCTATAGCTCTTTCACATAAATAAATGTTTAAGAAGTAAGATCCAGGGCCCCTCACTGGCAGAGAATTTCTTCCAGTAGCAATAATGTAGCAATATACTTATATTATCTGTTTTTAAAAAATTTCAAAAGACATTTTAACTAGGACCAGCATCATGGCACCGTGGGTTAAGCCGCCACCTGCAATGCTGGCATCTCAAATGAGCACTGGTTTGAGTCCCTGCTAATGTGCCTGGGAAAGCAACAGAAGATGTCTCAAGTGCATGGACTCCTGCCACCCAAGTGGATGACCAGGATGGTGGTCCTGGCTCCTGGCTTTGGCCAGGCCCAGCCCCAGCTGTTGTGGCAATTTGGGGAGTGAACCAGAGGATGGAAGCTCCCTGTCTCCGTCTTTCCCTCTCTCTGCCTCTGTGGTCCGTCCGTCCTTCCTTTCCTTCTTTCTTTCCTTCTTTCCTTCTTTCCTTCCTTCTTTCCTTCTTTCCTTCTTTCCTTCCTTCTTTCCTTCTTTCCTTCTTTCCTTCTTTCCTTCTTTCCTTCTTTCCTTCCTTCCTTCCTTCCTTCCTTCCTTCCTTCCTTCCTTCCTTCCTTCCTTCCTTCCTTCCTTCCTTTCTTTCTTTCTTTCTTTCTTTCTTTCTTTCTTACAGGCAGAGTGGACAGTGAGAGAGAGAGAGAGAGAGAGAAAGGTCTTCCTTTGCCGTTGGTTCACCCTCCAATGGCCGCTGCGGCCGGCATACCGCGCTGATCCATTGGCAGGAGCCAGGTGCTTCTCCTGGTCTCCCATGGGGTGCAGGGCCCAAGCACTTGGGCCATCCTCCACTGCCCTCCTGGGCCACAGCAGAGAGCTGGCCTGGAAGAGGGGCAACCGGGACAGAATCCGGCGCCCCGACCAGGACTAGAACTCGGTGTGCTGGCGCCACAAGGTGGAGGATTAGCCTAGTGAGCTGTGGCCCCGGCCTCTGCCTTTCTTTCTTTTTTCTCGCCCCCCCCCCCTTTAAATTTAGTTATTTGAAAGAGTCACCGATAGAGAGAGAGAGAGAGAGATCCTCCATCTGCTGGCTCACTCCCCAGATGGCCACAATGGCCAGGGCTGGGCCAGGCTGAAGTCAGGAGCCAGGGGCTTCTTCTAGTTCTCTTGCATGGGTGGCAGGGACCCAGACAATTGGGCCGTCTGCTGCTGCTTCCCCAGGCCATTAGCAGGGAGCTGGATGGGAAGTGGAGCACAGGACACCAGTTGTCACCCGCGTGGACGCTGGCACTGCAGGTGGCAGCTCTGCCTGGTGTGCCACAATGCCAGCCACTCTACCTTTCAAATGAATAATAAATAAATCTTTTTTTTTAAAGATATTTTAGCTGTCATTAGCTAAAACCCTTCGTCTTTGTACTCTGACTTCTCCATCACTCACCCCGTTGTTGGGTGCTGCAGGAGCGGCCACAGCCTGCACTGTTGGCGTCCAGTGAAGGGGATCTGAGGCGGGATTTCGTGTTGTTTGGCTCGGTGGGACAGACTTAAATTGCTGTAGTTGGGTCTGTGACAGTTATGTTGTGGCCAGCTGTGCCAGAACAGGAATGGCTACCAGGCAGGGGTATCCTAGTTAATGTTTAACAACCGATTTGTGGTGCTTGCCAATTGCCATGATATAAATACTCCTACTGTGGCCCATTTCAAGCTGTCAACGTGACGTCACTGGTTTGGAGTTAGGAGGAGTGGTGTCTCATTCCACGGTGCTTGTCCTGTGTGAATACAATAGACATAAATAAGCTCTAGAGCACAGTGCAAGTAAAATGTAGTGGCATAACTGGAAGTGATGAGTTTTGTTTATTGTCCTTGCTTTTACTATATTTAACTGTATACATACATAATCTAATTAGCTACTCTTTATTCATCTGGTTTTGTCTTACTTGAAAGGCAGAGTTACAGAGAGAGGGAGGGAGAGATAAAGGTCGTCCGTCACTGGTTCACTGCCAATGCCTGCATTAGACAGGGCTGCTTCAAGCCAACGCCAGCACCCAGAGTTCAGTTTGGGTCTCCCATGTGGATGGCAGGGCCCCAGCTGTTGAGCGATCATCTGCCACCTCCCAGGGTGCACATCAGCAGGAAACCAGATTGGAAGCAGTGTGTGGCGGACGCACGCCGGGCATCCCAAGCGGCATCTTAAGCACCGTGCCAAATGCCACCCCATGATTTAATTTTCTTAGTTGGCTGTGTTTGACAATAGGCTCCCAAGACTCCTGACCAGCTAACCATGGGCCTCGCTGAGCTGAAACGAGCGGGCTCCAGCGTGCCGCTGTAAACCAGGAGTGCTCCTGGTGCCATTGCTGATTTGCCTGTTTTGTGACATGGAAGTGCAGGGCGAGGGTCAGTCATCTGGATGAAGTGGGTGAGCCACACAGAGGGACAAAGCTTTTCAATGTCTGGAGCCAGAAGTTCTGCAGAGAATTCTGTTAATAATCAGATACATAAATTTGTAGATAGAAGGTTTGATTCTGGTCAAATGGAAGTTCGTACCTATCATGATTATGCTTGATAATCCAGTGCTTAGAATTGCCAATGCCCAGGGCCAGGACTGTGGCGTAGTGGGTAAAGCTGCTGCCTGTAGTGCAGGCATCCCATATGGGCAGCGGTTCAAGCCCCGGCTGCTCCACTTCTGGTCCAGCTCTCTGCTATGGCCTGGGAAAGCAGTGGAGGATGGCCCAAGTCCTCGGGTCCCTTCCCCCATCATGGGAGACCTGGAAGAATCTCCTGGCTCCTGGCTTCAGATCGGCGCAGCTCTGGTTGTTGCAGCCAATGGGGAGTGAACCAGTGGATGGAAGAACTCTCTCTCTCTCTCTCTTCCTCTGCTTCTCTCTCTGTTTAACTCTGACTTTCAAATAAATAAATAAATAAATCTTTTTAAAAAATACCAATGCCCTATACAGTTAAATTTTTTTAAAAAAGATTTATTTATGAATTATTTGAAAGAGTGATAGAGAAGAGAGGGATCTTTTAGCCATAGGTTCACTTCCCAAATGGCTGCAATAGCTGGGGTTGGGCCAGGTTGAAGCCGGGAGACAGGAACTCCATTCAGTTCTCCCATGTGGCAGGACCTAAGTGGCAGGGACCTAAGAACTCGAGTCATCTTCTGCTGGTTCCCTGGTGTGTTAGCAGGGAGCTGGATCAGAAGTGGAGCAGCTGGGTCTCAAACTGGTGCCCATATGGATGCAGCCATCCCAAGCGACCACTTAACCTGCTGCCCCAAAATGCCTGCCTGCCCAGTTTAAGAACTTCGGATGGTCTGTGAGCTAGCTACTGCTGCATCACAGATGATTCCAAAGTCCAGCTGCTTTGAACAGCAGCCGTTTGTGATTTTGCAGCTTCCCTGGGTTGGGGGGGTCAGGCATGACCAGTGGGTCCTTGGCACGGGGTCCCCTGTGGGCTGCAGTCGGGTGTGCGAGGCTTGCCACTCGTCAAGGGCTTGATGTGGAGGGAGGGTTCTCTTCCAAAGTCACGCATGTGGCTGTTGCTGAGACTTGGTTCGTGACGGGTTGTTCACTGAAGGCATCGCATCCTCACTGGCTGTTGGCTGGAGCGCTTCAGTTCCCTGCCACGGGAGGCTCTCCATAGGCAGCGCACGGCATGGTAGCCAGCTTCTGTCACATAGGAAGTGACAGAGACACAGGGACAGTGAGATGGAAGCCACAGGCTTTTTGTAACCTGATCTCAGAGGTGATGCCCTATAATTTCTGGGTATCCTTTCAGTTAGTGGCCACTTAATTAGAAGCCACTGGGTCTAACTCACCCTTTAGGGCAGGGGATTGCACAAGGGTGCAAACGGTGGGAGGCAGATGTCATTGGACACTCTTCTAGAAGCTATCTACCACAAATTGGAGTTTGGTTTTTTTAAAGCGATTTATTTTATTTATTTGAAAGGCAGAGTTACAGAGGGAGAGAGAGATCAAGAGACCGAGAGATCTTCCACCTGCTGGTTCACTCCCCAGGTGGCCGCAATGGCTGCAGCAAGGCCAGGCCACAGCCAGGAGCCAGGAGCTTCTCCAGGTCTTCCACAAGGGTAGCAAGCATCCAAGCTCTTGAACCATCTTCAGTTGCTTCCCAGCCTGTTAGCAGGGAGCTGGATCAGAAGTGGAGCAGCTGGGACCCAAACCGGCACCCGTGTGAGATGCTGGTTTCACAGGCAGTGGCTTTAACCCACCACAGTGCCAGCCCCGGTGTGTAGTTGTTGACGTCATTGTTTAACTTGAAAGAGAGACAGAGAGCAATGGAGACAGAGAGCAATGGAGACAGAGAGCAAGCTCCCCGTTACTGATTCATTCCCAGATGCCTGCAGCCCCCAGGGCGGGACCGGGCTGACACAGCAGCTTGGAGGAACTCCATCTGCGTCTCCCAGCTGGCTGGCAGGGACCCAACACTTAGCCATCACCTGCTGCCTTCAGGTGAATATTAGCAGGAAGCTGGAGTCAGAAGCCAGGACTTCATTTTTAAGTTTGTTTTAAGTTAAAACGCAGCCACAGAGAGGGAGATACAGAGAGAGAGAGATCTCCCATCCACTGGTTCACTCCCCAAATGGCTACCATGGCTCAGACTCCAGGAGCCAGGAGCTTCTTCTGAGTCTCCCACGTGGGTGCAGGGGTCTAAGCACTTGGGTGATCCTCCACTGCTTTTGCAGGCGCATTAGCAGGGAGCTGGATTGGAAGTGGAGCAGTGCCCATATGGGATGTCGACACTATGGGTGGCCGCTTTACCTACTATGCCACATCGTGGGCCCTGGAAGCCAGGACTTGAACCCAGGCACTCTGATACGGGTATGGGCTCCCACTCAGTGGCTTAACCACTGTGAAGAACACTGGTCCCTGTTGTAGCTATTTTTAAATGAAGTTTGAATATATTATTTCAACTACACTTTGGAAAATGCTTTGAGCATCTCAGTATAAAGTGTGAGGAATTATGGAATCCTGACTTATGAGAGTATAAAGGGCATGTTCTTTTGTGAAATTTAAATGTAGTTTTTGGAGATCTGAGAGGAAATTCTGAATATAAATTGAAAATGAAACTCATAAGATAAATAATTAAATGGAAAATATTCATTTTTTTTAAAAAAGATTTGTTTATTTACTTGAAAGACAGAGTTACAGAGAGAGAAGGAGAGACAGACAGAGAGACAGAGAGATGGATATCTTGCATCCACTGGTTCACTCCCCAAATGGCCACAACAAGCAGGGCTGGGCCAGGCTGAAGCCAGGAGCCAGGAGCTTCATCTGGGACTCTCACATGGGAAACAGGGGCCAAGTGCTTGGGCCATCTTCTGCTGCTTTCCCAGGTGCATTAGCAGGGAGCTGGATTGGGAGTGGAGCGGCCGGGAATTGAACTGGTACCCATTCAGGATGCCAGCATTGCAGGCAAGAACTTAACCCCACTATGCCACAACACCCAGCCCTCTGTAACTCTGTCTTTCAAATAAATAAATAAATCTTAAAAAAAGAAAGAAAGAAAAAGAAAAGCTGAAGAAGGCAACTGGGGAGTGTCTAGAACTTACTGAGCCTGAAGATGAGCTGCTGAGTCAATGCTCGAAACCAGAACAGAGTCACCTTTAATGAGCAGGCCTCCGTGTCAGCCCAGCCTCAAAGCAAGAAAGGCCGTTCCAGAGCAGTGATGGGAGCTGTAGGATCAAGTGAAAGGGCAGCTGTGCATCCTGGAGGTTGGTGCCCACGTCCCATGTCACACTGCCCGGGTTCCAGTCTCAGCTCCACTCCTGACTCCAGCTTCCTGCTGATACAGACCCTGGAGGCAGCAGTGGCGGCCCAGGTAACTGGCTTGGATCTCTGGCACCCACACAGCACCTGGAGTGAACTGGCTTGGCTCTCTGGCACCCACATAGCACCTGGAGTGAACTGGCTTGGCTCTCTGGCACCCACATAGCACCTGGAGCGAATTCCCCACCCTGGCCATGTGAGGAGTGAACCAGTAGATGGGAGTGTCTCTCTCTCTCTCTCTCTCTCTCTCTCTAATACATTGAAAATACTAAGGGCTGGTGTTGTGGCATGACAGGTTAAGCCACTGCCTGTGATGCTGGCATCCCATAATGGGCCCTGATTTGAGTCCCAGTTGCTTTGCTTCCAATCCAGGTCCCTGCTGATGTGCCTGGGAGAGCAGCAGAGGGTGGCCCAAGTGCTTGGGCCCCTCACCCATGTGAGAGACCCAGAAGAAGCTCCCGGGTCCTGGCTTTGGCCTGGCCCAGACCTGGCTGTTGTGGCCATCTGGGGAGTGAACCAGCTGATGGAAGATCTACCTCTATGTTTACCTCTCCCTCTCTGTAACTCTGCCTTTCAAATAAATAAAATAAATATTTTAAAGAATAATAATAAAAATGGAAAGGAAGAATTTTTCGAAAATCAAGTTGAATGATTTTTGCACATCCAAGTTGCAGCGTGTAAATTTTGGTCGCCTTCTCATTCTAAATCCATTTGCTACAGGAAAGCTCTTCTTTTTTAAAAAAGATTTATTTACTTATTTGAAAGGCAGCATTATAGAGAGGCAGAGACAGAGAGAGAGGGATAGAGACAGAGAGAGAGGGATAGAGACAGAGAGAGAGAGAGGGATAGAGTTGTCTGCCATCCATTGGTTCACTTCACAGATGGCCGCAGTGGCAGGAACTGAGCTGATCCGAAACCAGGAGCCAGGAACTTCCTCTGGGTCTACCCACATGGGTGCAGGGGCCCAAGGACTTGGGCCATCTTCTGTTGCTTTCCCTGGCCATAGCAGAGAGCTGGATGGGAAGAGGAGCAGCCGGGACTCAAACCTGCACCCATATGGGATGCTGGCGCTTGCAGGTGGTGACTTTACCTGCTGTGCCACAGCGCTGGCCCCATACAGTTCTCTTAAAATCTAAGGAAACAATAGTGTCCTCGCAGAGCCTTCTCTGTTGGCTGGCTGAGGAGCTGTAGGTCCTTTATCCACTTCTCGGGTCACGTGGATCCAGGTCTTTTGCTTGCCTGGTTTTCCCCTTTGAGAAGAGTTCTTTTTTTTTTTTTTTTTAAATCAGTTTCCTTGTTCAATGTAGGCACCAGGTTAGAGATCATGAGAGGGCTGGTAGCTTTGACTTCACACTGCCGATTCACTTTTAAAATCAGAGACATGATGCGCGCAGATAGCTTACATTCCAGTCATTTCCTCTGAGTTCTTCTTCCTGTGCCCTGCTGACGGCTGGGTCTCCACGGTGTGCTGGCCCCCACTCTTCATCCTATCACACTATGAAGATTTCGCGTTTATCCAAATCAGAGCTGATTGTATTAGGCACTGCCCAGATTCCAACCTTTCCAGTCTTTTGGAGTGCTGATGCTACGCTTGATCTTAGCTGAGAGGCTGAGAATCCACTGGCTTCCTGATCCTGCCAGCTTCTGGCTTTCCCTTCTCATCACAGACCCTCTGACCGTTGATCGGCCTACAGTCAGGATCCACGCGGAAGTTGCTAATGACAAGTTGACAAGGACAGGGTAGGCACAGAGCCCTGTGCAGGCCACTGGGGACCCCTTGCAAGTGAGCAGCCCTTCATCAGTCAACACTCCCTGGAACAGCATCGTTCACCTGGACACAAATCCACCTCGCGGCAGCCCGCGTGGTTCTGCCTTGTGCAAGGGAGATCAGTGACGTGCTTTGAGCAAACATTTTGCTCAGGTTAAGCTGTCAGATTCCAGCAGATCTGTTGCCTTCATACATCACGGTTTAAAAATCCCCCTTCTTCAGCTGTTAGGTAGTTGGTGCCACACACTACCAAGGCTCGAGTACGTGGGAATGTTCTAGTCTACCACTCTTGAGTGAGACTATGCTAAAGGAATGCTGGGGCCTTGCACGCATGGAGGCCACTGGTGTGTGTGTGTGTGTGTGTGTGTGTGTGAGTGATTATGGTAAAGAGCACGCAGTGAAATTTCCCGTCACCCGTTTTCGGGTGTCACTTCGGTGTTGTGCAGCTGTCACGGGCACCTCGTCCCAGACAGAAGCCCCCGCCCACTAAGCAGTGGTTCCCCTTTCTCCCCTCGCCCTGGCCACTACGTGGGTTGCTTACTCCGCCCATCTCCCATAAGCGGGGTGGTGCGACGTGTGGCCCCTTGTGTCTGTTTGCCCCGCTCGCCGTGTGCCAGGTGCATCCTTGCAGCACGCGTCAGGACGCAGGCTCCGACGGTGGTGGAGGGACGTAGGACTTCTCACCTCTCCGGGGTGTGAAAGCAGCAGGCCTTCGTGGAGGCCGTACCTTCTGCGGTTTGAGTTCTGTTTCCCGACTGGTGATGCTCTGCAGGACCCCCTTGCCCGGTGCCGACAGCAGTCACAAGAACGCAGCTGTTGCCCTGGGCCGTGTTGCTGAGCTGCTCCGGAGGGGCTGCGGGTCCAGTGCTTTCGACTTGGGACATCTGCCACTGGTGATGGGTTTGTGAGGACCCAGCCCCATCTTAACTTAGGGGCATCTGTTCTCCGTTCCTTTTCATGACTGAGTAAGGTTCCAGGCGTGGGTGGGCCACGTGCCGTTCATCTAGCCGTCAGCGGCTGCACAGCTGGCTTTTGTCCACGTCCTGGCTCCTTGGATAGTGTGTGATGGAGGCCATTTCAGAACTTGAGCTCAGCAGAAAGAGCTTTTTCCTTCCATAGGAGCTTTTTTTTTTTATTTGACCGGTAGAGTTAGTGAGGGAAAGAGACAGAGAGACAGAGAGAAAGGTCTTCCTTCCGTTGGTTCACCCCTCAAATGGCCGCCATGGCCGGCACTGCTCTGATCCGAAGCCAGGAGCCAGGTGCTTCTCCTGGTCTCCCATGGGGTGCAGGGCCCAAGCACTTGGGCCATCCTCCACTGCCCTCCCGGGCCACAGCAGAGAGCTGGACTGGAAGAGGAGCAACTGGGACAGAATCTGGCACCAATATGGGATGCCAGTGCCGCAGGCAGAGGATTAACCTGGTGAGCCCTGGTGCCGGCCTCTCCGTAGGAGCTTTAACACCCTGTCTCACAGTTGTGAAGTCTCAGCCTCCAGAGCACAACAAGGGGTCCCATGCAGCCTCTACCAGTGTTAATTAGCGAAGGCTTGTCCTCAGAAGGCACATGGGGACTGGCATTATGGTGTAGTGGGTAAAGCTACTGCCTGTGGTGCTGGCATCCCACATGGTCTCCAGTTCGAGTCTCAGCTGCTCCACTTCTGATCCCTCTCCCTGCTGATGCCCCTGAGAAAAGCAGAGGAAGATGGCCCAAGTACTTGGGCACCTGCCATCCAAGTGGGAGCCTCTGGTTCCTGGCTTCAGCCTGGTCCTGCCCTGCCACTGTGGTCACTTGGGGAGTGAACCCGCAGATGGAAGATCTCTCTCTCTCTCTCTCTCTCTCGTCTCTCTCTCTCTTCTCTCTCTCTCGTTCTCTGTAACTCTGATTTTCAAATACATAAATAGATCTTAAAAATAAAAAGAAGCCACATTGCAGCATGAGAGGGAGCAAGGATTATGGATGCCACAGTTTGAAACTGAAACACATGGAACAAGAATAGCTTAGGGAGCCCTGGAAGGAATTTCATTGGTCACTAACTTCAAGGTTGTCCCCGGTTCCTTAGTGAGGTGAAACTGTAGATGACACAGGGTTCCTTGAGGGTTTGTTGCATGGCCTCAGCTGAAGGAAAGTGTGTGTGCACCCAAGGGTGCTTAGGGGCAGCTGAACACCAGTGGATCTTCTTGTCCTTCTGAAGTGACAAGTGGCAGAAGCCCGTCCTCCTTTAGGTATTAGACATCCTCATCCAGACCAGGCAGCCCTGTCCGGGCAGGGAGCAGGGCTCCCGGACGGCTCAGAGACACTAGTGCAGCTTGCCTCTCTATGAAACACTCTCTCAAGCAGGCTCGCTCCTGCTTGGGCGAGCTACCCCTGCGCCTCGCGGTGTGGGACTCGGCTCAGCAGCGCTGGTGTCACCGGAGAACGCTCAGCCCCATCTCAGGCCGCCTCTGTCAGTCTGCACTGTAAAATGATCTCCCACTTGGGGTTGGCCTTGTCGTGCGTGGGTTGAGCACGGCTTGTGATACCACCGGGTAGGAGTGCCAGTTCTGGTCCTGGCTGCTCCATTTCAGAGCCAGCTCCCTGCTGGTGCAGCTGGGGGCAGTGGAGGATGGCCCAGGCACCCGGGCCCCTGCACCCACGTGGGAGTCCTCTGGAGCGCTCCTGGCTCCTGGCTCAGCCTGACCCAGACCTGGCTGTTGCAGCCATTTGTGGAGGGAACAGTGGTTGGGAGATGTTTCTGTTTCTGTGTCACTCCCTCTCCTGTTGCTATGCCTTTCAAAATCAAGATGTCAATCAATCAGTCTTGAAAGTGACGCGTTAGTCGGAGAAGCTCCGTGCTCTGGTCACCTTGGGCTTCTTTTGCTGTCTCCTTCAGCGTGAAAGCCGCAGTTCGTCAAAGAGCCCGTGCGCATGGTGGCTCTGCCCCGTCTCCTGACCTCTCTGGTGTCCTCCGTGGTGCACCCCTGGCCTTTTCCTCTCCAGCCCTGCTGGCCTCCTGGCCAGCGCTGGAACTCACGCGCACACTCCTGCTCCAGGGCCCTTGCACCTGCTCTCTCTGGAATGTTCCTCCTGCATTCCCACATGGCCACCCTCATCACTCTCTTTGGTCCTTCGGTCACTTTCTCAGTGACCTATCCTTTCGCGGCAACACATCCCCCGCCTCCAGGAGACCAAAGGGGCACTCCTTTGACATTTGCCTGGATTGAAATTTCTTTAGACCGTAACCACAGATGAGGTCAACCCATGAGCATCTTTTTTTTCCCCCTTAACTTCTTAGAGGTCAGAGCTGCACCCCTAGCTCCTTGAAGAGGGCCTGAGATACGTTGGTGGCAATGAATTCTCTTGAATTTCCAGTCTGATAACTGGGAAATAGGACAGAAAGTCGAGTTCAGCGAGCTGTACTGGCTCTTGCTCATCCCTCCCTTTCATTGCCTTTCTTGTTCAACTTAGTTTTAATTATAGAAATAATACATGCACATAGGAACATTTAAATGAGGCAGCCACAGAGGAAACCTCACAGTCCCCGCCCCTACCTTTTCCTTTGTTCTCCTCCCCGGAAGCCCCCAGTGTCAGTATTTTCTGTTTTAAATCTTTATGCTGGTTTCTGCAGAACCTAACATAATTTGCTTATGTTTTTGTTTCTCTTTTTACCAATGTAGAGTATGCCTATCAATTTCCTGCTATAAATATGAAGAATTTAGTGTGTCTATAACATTACCTATTTTCCTTAATTGATTTTTACTAGATATATTATTTTAGTTTTTTTAGTTTCTCTATGTTGTATGTATTTTACTGAAACTTTCATTTTGGGATTTATCAAATTCAGTCAGATCCTACTGACTCTCTGCTATGATAGATAAAGAAATTGGCACACATGGGCACTTCAGAAAGTCCATAGGAACTGGAATTAAAGATAAGTTTACTTTGGTGCAAACATTTTTCGAAATGAGTAATACACATTTTTCACGGATCTCTTGAAGACTTTCCATATGCATGGATTTCAACAAAATACATTTTTCTTGCAATTCCATTTTCCACAAACTTTTCAAAATAGCCTCAATACTTTCATTTCCTTTCTTTTCACATCTACCTCTCATCAAGGTTTATAATATTTATAATTTGTTCTACAGCCATAAATATACTTTTCTGTGTTTTGACTACAGATCAAAACTAAGAATAAAAATCATTTTTAATAGTCATTATAATATCATGATTATTTAAATGTTATTCACCATTTAGTCACCAATGATTGGTTGTATGGAGAAGGATGTAATCCAGTATCATTAAAATTTTGGAACTTAAATCACATAAACATCAATATATTTTAAATAATTTACTTATTTGAAAGGCAAAGTAGTAGAGAGAGGGAGAGAGGGAGAAAGAGAGAGGGGAGGGCAGGGAGGGAGAGAGAGGGAAGGAGGGATGAGGGAGAGGGAAAGGGAGGGAGAGAGAGGGGGAAGGAGGGAGAGAGAGGAAGAGAGGGGGAAAGGGAGGGAGAGGGAGAGAGAGGGAGAGAGAGGGGGAGAGAGGGAGGGGGGGAGAGGGAGAGTCTTCCAGCTTTAATGGTTGCCACAGCCAGGTCTGGACCAGGCAGAAGCCAGGAGCCTGGAGTCCCATCAGGGTCTCTTGCTTAGGTGGCAGGGACCCCCGCCCTGGGCCGTTTTCCGTTGCTCCTGCAGGTGCATCAGCAGGGAGCCGGATCAGAAGTGGGGCAGCTTGGACTCAGCCTGGTGCTCCATGTGGCAAGCGCGTGTCGTTAGTGGTGGCTTCGCTGGCTTGCTGCAGTGCCAGACCTGTACACATCAACATCTAACATAGCCTCTGTGTTCCTTTTCTCTTCCTTTACATCTAGGTTAGTTTTAGGTACTTCTGGTATACACCTCTGGTACTTCATGCCATTTTATTTCTTGGAGTCTTTATTTTATTTTTTCTGTAAATTCTGTCTTTTCTGAAAACTACTCACACAATGTTTTTATGTAGGGTTGATTCAAGTAAACTTCCTAAATTCTTACAAGTCCAAAAATGTCCCTGTTTGAGCCTCTACTTGATGAGCAGTTTGGCTGCGCCTGAAACTCTAGGTTCAAAGTCTTTGCTTTCCAGAACTTGGAAGCCCTGATTGGTACGAGACCTGTGCACTCCAAGTGAGAGTGGCATGAAGTACAGGAAGTGTCGGTATGCCCAGCATGACCTGGAGGAGAGATTAGAGAGAACTCTGCGTGGTCGTTGGCCCTGCTGTCATCACCTTTAAATTCCTAATACGTTTTGAACAAGGAACCCCACATTCCCATTTTCATAGAACCCTACAAATTACAAAGTTGGTCCTGCTTGGAAGTTTTTCAAGGATCTACCAATGTCGGCAAGTCAAAATTCAAAATATTTTTAAAGGATTTATTTATTTGAAAGACAGAGTTGTTTGAAAGGGTGGGCAGAGGAAAAGGGAGATCTCCCATCCTCTGGTTCACTCCCCAGACGACTGCAATATCCAGGACTGTGCCAGGCCAGAGCCAGGAGCCTGCAGACCTCTGCCTAGGTCTCCCACGTGGATGCAGGGGCCAAGCACCTGGATCATCTTTCCCCGATTTCCCAGGCCCATTAGCAGGGAGCTGGATTGGAAGTGGAGCAGCCGGGACTCAAACTGGCGCCCTATGGGATGCTGGTGTTGCAGGCTGTGGCTTAACCTGCTGTGCTGCCATGCCGACACCTCAAATTAATTCTTATTGCTTGATGGATGACATACTTTCGTTTGCCAGAAACTCCTGATGTGTATTCTTTATTATTGTTGTTATTATTAATTAATTAATTAATTAGAAAGAGTTACAGAGAGATATAGAGACAGAGAGAAAGAGATCTTCCATCTGCTGGTTCACTCCCCAAACAGCTGGAGCTGAGCCGATCTGAAGCCGGGAGCCAGGAGCTTCTTCCAGGTCTCCCACATGGGTGCAGGGGCTGAGACACCTGAGCCATCTTCTACTGCTTTCCCAGGCCATAGCAGAGAGCTGGATCAGAAGTGGAGCAGCCAGGTCTTGAACTGGTGCCCATATGGGATGCTTCAGGCTGGGGCATTAACCTGCCGCACTGTGGCGCCGGCCCCTAGACCTGAATTCTAAGATGTGACCAGGTGTGGTCTTGTTCACTGCTCGACATTCAGCGGGTTCTTACCCTTAGAAATCATTCACCTACTTGTTAGGCTTAAGGAATTTTTTTCCCCTGTTGTATCTTTTAGTCCCCTGCTTGCTTTCCTACCCCCTCCCCCCCATTTAAAAACTTTACTTTTAAGAATTTATTTGAAAGAGGTTGACAGAAGCAAAGATTTTCCCACCCACTGATTCACTCCCTGAAAGCCTGCAACAGCGTGAGCAGGCCAGACCAAAGCCGGGAGCCAGGAGCGCAATCTGGGTCTTCACGCAGGTGGCGGGGCCCCAGGGATCACCTGCTGCCTCCCAGGGAGCACCCAGCAGGAGGCTGGAGTCAGGAGCAGAGTTGGTATGGAAATCCTGGCGTGCCGGTATGGACGTGGGGACATGGGGGTTGGTATGGAAATCCGGGCGTGCCGGTATGGACGTGGGGACATGGGGGTTGGTATGGAAATCCGGGCGTGCCGGTATGGACGTGGGGACATGGGGGTTGGTATGGAAATCCGGGCGTGCCGGTATGGACGTGGGGACATGGGGGTTGGTATGGAAATCCGGGCGTGCCGGTATGGACGTATGGACGTGGGGGTTGCAGGCAGCATCCTAACCACCGCTCCCAAGTCCTGCAACTACCCCCCCCCCTGGGAACACTTAGGTGGTGTCGACCTCCCTTCGTCTTCCATGGCTCCATTTTTCTCTGTTGACTTACATTTCTTTGCCTGTTTTCATTATCTTTTGGAAGATATCCTAGGTTTTATGTTCAGAATCACTAATTTTGTATGTAGCTTTGTTCATTCATTATTCAGCTCATTCACTCTTTAAAAAATAAGTTTTAGCAGTCCTATTTTAAGACTTATTTCAAAGGCAGAGTTACAGAGAGGGAGAGAGGCAGAGGCAGAGAAAAATCTTCCATCTGTTGGTTCACTCCCCAAATGGCGGCAGTGGCCAGGACTGGGCTAGACAGGAGCCAGGAGCTTCCGCCGGGTCTCCCACTCAGGTGCAGGGCCTTCCTCTGCTGCTTTCCCAGGCACATTAGCAGGGAGCTGGATTGGAAGTGGAGCGGCTGGGACTCCCACTGGCACGCATGTGGGATGCTGGTGCTGTGGGCGGAGGCTTTATGCCAGTGCTGTGGGCTGTGCCACGGCGCCGGCCCTAGGCAGTCCCGTCTCTCAGGTTCTAGACTCCGAGGAGCTGGGAAGGAGTTGGGAGTCTCCTTTCTCTCAGCAGCTTCCTCTTGTTGCCTGAAATTTACTCACATTTCTCTGAAATTATTCATTAAAGTGAAGAAAAACATTTTTTCTGATGTTCCAGAATTATGTTTTTCCAGTGTGAGCGGTTTCTCTTTGTGTTTGTTTTTCATGTGAATACTTTCTCACGATGTTTCCTCACATGCCTTTTTGTCTCTTCCTATTCTGTTTGTTGGTGGCTGGGTTGGGTGTTTTCCACATTTGGTCAGCATGGCTCTCCTCTGATTGGGAGCTCTGGTTAGGGGTTTCGGTAAGCAGGAGAGCAGTGTGTCCAGGCCTTCTCCCGTCTGCCACGTGGCAGTGTGCCCACAGGCTGGGGATCCACTCAGTTGTCAGAGTGCAAGGGCTTTATTCTGGTAAAATGCAACTGTTCTTTTTTTTTTTTTTAAGCAAAATGTTATATATATATATATGTGTGTGTGTGTGTGTGTGTGTGTGTGTGTATTTTAAATATTTATTTGAAAGAGCAACAGAGAGGGAGGCAGGGTGGGGAAGAGAGAGGGAGAGAGAGAATCTTCCACCTGCTGATTCACTCTCCACATGCCTGCAACACCTGGGCCTGAGCCAGGGTGAAGCTGGGTCTCACATGGGTGGCAGAGGCCCAAGCACCTCCCAGGATCCGATCCGCCTCAGCAGGAAGCTGGACGGGAAGCAGAGTAGCCAGACTTGGGCAGCCCTGACTGGTACAGGCCTTTGGGGAGGGAGACGGTCTGTCTCTGCCTTTCACACAGAATGAGAACAAACAGGAACCACCTGTCGTAGTATCACAAGGGCACAGTCAATAAGTCAAATAGACTGAAAGGCTTATACTGAAGCCCCTGCCCTCTCCCCTCTCGATTCCTGCTCTGCTGGCAGCCATGTTCACCTCTTAGCCACTGCTCTGTCAGTTAACTCCACACTTCCGAGTGCGAAAGTTCTATGGGGCTCTCTCCGTTTCTCCAGGTTGAACACTGCCCGTTCCTGTCGCTGTTGCTGGAGAGTTAACTCTCTCCCCGCGCGCATTCCCTCTTGTCCTCTCTCTCGGTCTTCTAGCTACAGGGACAGTATGCCCTTGGTTGCTGTAAATTGTGAGTCAGGGTCTCAATGGAATTCATGACAGAACAGTTTGGTGTACTGGGATCATATCTATTCTGTTACAACTTTCATTATTCTAAAGCTAAAATTGATTTATTTTTTTATTTGCCTTTTTTTTTTTTTTTTTGGACAGGCAGAGTTAGACAGTGAGAGAGAGAGAGAGAAAGAGAGAGAGAGAGAGAGAGAGGTCTTCCTTTCGTTGATTCACCCTCCAAATGGCCACTATGGCTGGCGCTGTGCTGATCCGATGGCAGGAGCCAGGTGCTTCTCCTGGTCTCCCATGGGGTGCAGGGCCCAAGCACCTGGGCCATCCTCCACTGCACTCCCTGGCCACAGCAGAGGGCTGGCCTGGAAAAGGGGCAACCGGGACTAGAACCCGGCGCCCCAACCGGGACTAGAACCCGGTGTGCCGGCGCCGCAGATGGAGCCTTAGCCTAGAGAGCTGCAGCGCCAGCCTATTTGCTTATTTTTCTACACATTCATTAATTTCCCCCCAAATATTCCAGTATAGCCAGCGGGCTCTCATCAGTTATGTTTTTCCCTAATATTAGAAACACCACTTCAGACAGGCTGTCAGATCCAGTGGCTTTCACACTGGAGACCCTCTTCTGCGGTCCGTGTCGTCCCTCCGTCCTGAGGCCTCTCCCCCAGGCCGCCTCCTCGTCCCAGTCCTGGGACTTCCATTTACCATCCTCCCGTGTCTTATAAATCTTAGCGGAAGTTCTTAAGTAGCTCAGCATAAAGTCACTCTTCCTTGAATTGTACGTCTAATTCCTGGCCTCTGTCGTAATCCCTGTGTGTAGGTCATTCTCCTGATAGAGCCAGGACAGCTTAAGCAAAGTAGCCAACTTGGTCAGATACTGTGTAGTTGACGTTACAATAAACTGTATATTTGACGTGTGCCACAGCACAGTAACAGACATCCTGCACTGCCTGCAATGCCTGCCTCGTGTCCCTTTGTCCCTGTGTCTCCTGGCCCAGGGAAGGTCATCCTACCCTTAGGCCCCAACCCAGTGACAGAGGCTGTCCTATGTGACTTGTTCACAGACGTTTTAGGGGGGACTTAAATTCTAAAGTCTATTGTTGCTTTGGCTCCACATACAACCTGGGGTCAGCTCTCATCTGCTCCTCTGACTAGCTGCGTACTCTGGGGAAGCCAGATCTGATTTCCCACGCCAGCCCAAGTGCCCTAACATCACCTGCACCGAGGTGGTTGCACAGGTTAAAGGAGAGAATGTGGACAGCCGGGCAAGTTCCTGGTGCACAAATGCTAGCTCTGTTCCTCATTCTCTACTCTCTTGTCTTTGATTCCACTTCCAGCAGCTTTCTTTGCATTGTCAGCTGGTTTTACCATTTCCTCTGGACAACGGAGCTTTGTGTGTGTGTGTGTGTGTGTGTGTGGCAGGCACATTCTTTCCCACGTGGCCACACATGGTCTTTGTCTGGCACCACCTCCTTCCACCTGTTCCATGCTTTCATACTTCTCACTGGTCTCACTTTCAATACACTTAGTCTAGTTTCAGACAGAGGACCTTTCTAAGTGGGTCAAGTCAATACTTAGTCCCAAGTCCATATTTTTTGGTGCAGAGTATTTTATTTTTAGCTCGAAGACATCTACCAATAACAGAGCTGAGAACAAACAGAAGTTAAGCAGTTTTGCATTATTGCCTGTCAATACTATACCATCTGCCCCAAGCACCATGCCTACACCTTCCTTGTTCTTGTTCTTATTCTACATATAGATGAAAGAGTCCTTTGAGTTGTCCTTAACTATCTTTGGCAAGACCCAGCTCCTCCTAGGCCTTTGTCTTGCTGACACCTTTTATACAAGTCTGTGCTGCAATTCTGTATTTGTTCGTGCTTGATGTCCCTTTTTCTAAGTCCTCTGGAAATCTTGGCTTTTCAGGGCTCCCTCCTTACTTCATGATGAACTATTCACTCACATTTTTGTTCCTGTAAATCACTATTTTATTAAAATGCAGGAACTATTTTTATATTTCGTTGAGTTTCTTGATGGCATCAAGCATAGTGCCTTATATGAAACAAATTGCGATAAAATCTTGTTAACCCAACTTACTGTTGTTGCTACATGATAAAGTGATTGCTTTTCGTGTACTTGTTAAAATCATCTTGAAAACAATGTGTTCTCAAACCTGGGAACTCAAACATTTTCTCCATAACTTGTCCTAAATATTAAGGCTGTCTATACATCAATTACTATTTTTTAAAAAGCACAGCATTTTTAAATGTGTATCTGTTTTCATATCTGCAATCTGGAGAGAGAGAGAGCGCGAGTACAGAGGTCTTCCATCCACACCCCAGATGACTGCATTAGCCAGGACTGGACTCAGGCTAAAGCCAGAGCCTCGAACTCCAGCTGAGGCTGCCATGTGGGTGGCAGTGACCCAGTGCTTGGGTCATCATATGCTGCCTCCCAGGATCTATTAGCAGGAAACTGGGTCTGAAGTGGAAGCAGAGATGCCAGGACTTAAACCGGCACTCAAGTATGGGATGCAGACATACCAAGAGGTGGCTTAGCCTGCTGTGCCACAATCCCTGCCCAATATTAATATTTTTTTTGACAGGCAGAGTGGACAGTGAGAGAGAGACAGAGAGAAAGGTCTTCCTTTGCCGTTGGTTCACCCTCCAATGGCCGCCGCGGCTGGCGCGCTGCCGCCGGCGCACCGCGCTGATCCGAAGCCAGGAGCCAGGTTCTTCTCCTGGTCTCCCATGGGGTGCAGGGCCCAAGCACTTGGGCCATCCTCCACTGCACTCCCGGGCCACAGCAGAGAGCTGGACTGGAAGAGGGGCAACCAGGACAGAATCCGGAGCCCCGACCGGGACTAGAACCTGGTGTGCTGGCGCCGCTAGGTGGAGGATTAGCTTGTTGAGCCACGGTGCCAGCCCCAAATTACTATTCTTTAAAAAAGATTTATTTAGGGACTGGAACTATGGTGCAGGGGTTAATCTTCCACCTGTGGCCCCGGCATCCCATAATGCACCAGTTCTAGTCCTGGCTGCTGCTCTTCTGATCCAGCTCTCTGCTATGGCCTGGGAAAGCCGTGGAAGATGGCCCAAGTCCTCGGGCCCCTGCATCCACATGGGAGACCCTGAAGAAGCTCCTGGCTCCTGGCTTCGGATCGGCCCAGCCCCAGCCATTGCACCGTTTGGGGAATGAACCAGCAGAAGGAAGACTTCTCTTTCTGTTTCTCCCTCTCTCTGTGTATAACTCTACCTCTCAAATAAATAAAATCTCTGAAAAAAGATTTGGGGGCTAGCTCTGTGGTGTAGCAGGTAAAGCCACCACCTGTGATGTCAGCATCCCATATGGGTGCTGGTTTAGGTCCTGACTGCTCCACTTCCAACGCAGCTCCCTGCTGACTCACCTGGGAAAGCAGTGGAAGACGGCCCCAGTGCTTGGTCCCCTGCACCCATGGGAGCCCCACTGGGCCATCATTTGGTGTCTTCTCTGATATATTAAGGAAGCTGGGTTGGAAGTGGAGAAGCTGGGACTTGAACTGGCGCTGTGATATGGGATGTGGGTGTCACAACCCTGGCCCCCTAATTGCTATTTTTAATTACTTAAGCAAAAGATAGCTGGAATTTGGAACTCGATCTCCAGCACTGTGAAGAAATATATTCAGTGGTATTTTACAGCTTTGTGCCAATGGAAAACAAAACTAAAATTTAAATCACTTTTGGTTTAATGTTCAATTTCTTAATTAGGACCTATAAAAGAATAAATCTGTGAGGCAACACAATTTAGTTGTAACTAAACCTACAGATTTTTAAGACTTAAATTAGTTAATCCTAGGGAAAATATTTGCAAGATATAAATGATGCTTTTTAGAGACAATGCACAATATCTGAACTTCTTACATTTATACTTAATGCTGAAGTTTTCAGATCTCAAAAGAATTGTCATTTGTATTCAACTTAAAAGAGTCTTAGTGCTTTTAAAATATTTTATTGATCAAAAGGAGTGACTGACTGTTGATTGCTACCAGTCAGAATTAGAGATGAATCATTCCTGAAATAAAAATGATAAATTAAAAACTTGTCCAGAATTTTGTTACAGTATTTATCAACTTTGTCTGTCTATCTCAGACATTGCTGAATACATGCTTCCTTCCTGGTTGAAAAATATTTGTGGTGCTGACCCTCTAGGGCTTTTGCTGCTTTCTCTCTCTGTCTCCTAAAAACCGCACACTTCAGTCACATTTACCAGTAAGTTCTGCCGTCTTTATTTGGTTTGCTTTTTATAACATGAAAACCAAGCACTTAACATTAAACAAAGAAATCAGCTTGGGATGTCTACATCCCATATTAGAATTCTAGTTTGATTCCCAGCTTTTCTGCTTCTAATTCAGACCCCCTGCTAATGCATCTGAGAAGGTGGCAGGTGATGGTCCAAGTCCTTGGGTCCCTGCCACCCACGTGGGAGACCTGGATGGCATTCTGGGCTCCTAGCTTTGGCTTGGCCCAGCCCTGGCTGTTGGAAGCATTTGAGGAGTGAACCAGTGGATGGAAGATACCTCTCTTTTCTCCTTCTCTTTTGTCACTCTTTCAAATGAATGAATAAATGAATGAATGAATCTTTTTAAAAAATCTATTTGAGGGTTTCTTGCTTGGAAAGTAAACTTCTTCATGTAATAAATTGGGATGATTTTTTTTTTTTGGACAGGCAGAGTGGACAGTGAGAGAGAGAGACAGAGAGAAAGGTCTTCCTTTGCCGTTGGTTCACTCTCCAATGGCCGCTGTGGCTAGCGTGCTGCAGCTGGCGCACCGCGCTGATCTGAGCCAGGAGCCAGGTGCTTCTCCTGGTCTCCCATGCTGGTACAGGGCCCAAGGACTTGGGCCATCCTCCACTGCACTCCTGAGCCACAGCAGAGAGCTGGCCTGGAAGAGGGGCAACTGGGACAGAATCCGGCGCCCTGACCGGGACTAGAACCCAGTGTGCCAGCGCCGCAAGGTGGAGGATTAGTCTAGTGAGCTGCAGCGCCGGTGGAATGATTTTTTTAAAAAAGATTTATTTATTTTTTTGAAAGTCAGAGTTACACAGAGAAGGAGAGGCAGATAGAGAGGTCTTCCATCTGATGGTTCACTCCCCAGTTGGCTGCAATGGCTGGAGCTGTGCCTATCCGAATCCAGGAGCCAGGAGCCCCTTCCAGGTCTCCCACACAGGTGCAGGGGCCCAAGGACTTGGGCCATCTTCCACTGCTTTCCCAGACCACAGCAGAGAGCTCGATCGGAAGTGGAGCAGCCAGAATTCGAACCGGCACCCATGTGGGATGCCAGCACTGCTGGTGGCGGCTTCACCTGCTATACCACAGTGCCAGCCCCCCCTCTTTAAAGAATTATGTATTTATTTTAAAGAGTTACACAGAGAGAAAAGGAGAGGCAGAAAGAGAGGGGATGAATTTTAGCGCTTACCATTTTTCTTTTTTAAAAATATTGAGAGGTAGAGTTACAGAGATAGAGGGAGAGACACAGGATGAGGTCTTCCAGCCATTGGCCCACTTCCCAAATGTCTATCACAGCCAGGCTGGGCCAGGCTGAAGCCAGGAGCTTAGAATTCCATCGGATCTCCACATGAGTGGCAAGGGCCCAAGCACTTGGGCCATCTGCTGCTGCTTTCCCAGGCGCATCAGCAGGGAGCTGGATTGTAAATGGAGCAGCCAGGAGTCGAACAGGTACCCATATGGGATGCCCGTGTCTCAGTTCACAACCTCAGCCCCTTACCTGTTCTTTATGACTGAACGTTGTCTGATTTGCCAGGCTGGGTCAGGTGTTCCTATGTGCTATCAGAGCACTTTGTGTTTTTTCCCATTACAGTACTCAGCATATTATGTTTTATATTTTTGCTTACTTCTTTTCTTTTACAGACTGCAAGTCTGTTGTGGACATAGAACATATCTTTTATCCCTGTATGCTTAGCAACTATAATATGTTTGTAGTAAACTATAATGATGAATGGATGAAAGGATGGATGGATGAATACGTTTTAGTTTATTAGTTCTTAAAATTTGTATTTATTAATTTGAGAGACAGATAGTTCCCATCTTTTGGTTAATTCATAATAGCAAAGGCTGGGCCAGACCAAAGCCAGGGGCAGGAACTCAACCCACATCTCCCATGGGGGTGGCAAGGACCCAAACACTTGGGCTATCATGCTGCTTCCTAGGGTCTGCGTTAGCAGAAACCTGGAATGAGGAGCCACAGCTGGGACTTGAGCCCAGGAACTTTGATATAGAGATGCAGGCATCCCAATCAGTGGTCTAACTACTGGGCCAAATGCCCATTGCTTCTTCATTTTTTAATTTAGCTAACCCCTCTGGCTAATAACAGGCACTACAACACACACATAGACATGTATAATTGTCTGACTTAACCATTATATAACACTATGTTGTTTGCCCCACCAGAAATATCTCCTGTTCCCTAATGCACCTGGGAAAGCAGCAATGCTGGCTCAAGTACTAGGGCCCCTGCCAACCACATGGGAGACCCTGGTGGAGTTCCAGGCTCCTGGCTTCTGCTGGATCCAGCCCTGATGCGGCCTTTGGGGAAGTGAACCAGTGAATGGAAGTTCTCTCTCTCTCTCAGATTCATTTATTTTATTTGAAGGCAGACTTACAGAGAAAGAGAGAGAGAGAGAGGGAGGGAGGGAGGGAGGGAGAGAGGGGGCGAGAGAGAGAGAGAGAGAGAGAGAGAGAGAGAAAGAATGAGAATGAGAATCTTCCATCTGCTGGTTCATCCCTCAAATGGCTGGGGCTGAGCCAGGAGCTTCTTCCAGGTGTCCCATGTGGGTATAGGGGTCTAAGCACTTGGGCCATCTTCTGCTGCTTTCCCAGGTGCATTAGCAGGGAACTGGATTGGAAGTGGAGCAGCCAAGACCTGAACCAGGGCCCATATGGGATGTCAGTGTTGCAGGCAGTGGCTTAACCCATTACGCTGCAGTGCCAGCCCCAGGAATATCTTCTCAATACATCAGAGTGCTTTGGAACTCAGCATGGGAAATCTTGAGTGGTAACCCTGAAAACTGTCTCAGTAATTGGATTGGCATTTTTTTTAAAGATTTATTTATTTATTTGAAAGGCAGAGTTACACAGAGAGAGAAGGAGAGGCAGAGAGATAGAGGTCTTCCATCTGTTGGTTCACTCTCCAGTTAGCTGTAAGGGTCAGAGCTGTGGCAATTCAAAGTCAGGAGCCAGGAGCTTCCTCCAGGTCTCCCACATGGGTGCAGGGGCCCAAGGACTTGGGCCATCTTCCACTGCTTTCCCAAGCCATAGCAGAGAGCTGGATCGGAAGTGGAGCAGCCGGGACTAGAACTGGTGCTCATATGGGATGCTGGCACTGCAGGTGGCAGCTTTGCCCACCACACCACAGCACCGGCCCCTTGGTTGGCATTTGAAACAAAGACTTTGGGGTGGGTGTTTGGTGTAGTAGCTGTCGCTTAGGATGCCAGCACCCTGTATCAGAGGGACCAGGTTTGAGTATCAGCTCCCCTTCAGATTTCAGCCTCCTGTGGATGTACACCATAGGAGGCAGCAAATGATGGCTCAAGTGATTGGGTCCCTGCACTGTGTGGGAGACCCAGAGTTAGCTCTGGCCTCCTAGCTATGGCCTGGCCCGGCTCTGCTGGTGCAGGCATCTGGGGAGTGAACCAGTGAATGGAAGCTGTCTGTGTCTCTCTGCCTTTCAAATGAATAAATAAGAATTTTAAAAAGTGTAAAGACTTTTGGTGCTTTGATAGACCAAAGTAATACACAAATTCACAGAATTTATTACTACAGGATAACTTTAAGTTCTAGGTCCACTGAAAGGTGAAAGTTAAATTCATAGACTTTACTTTTTAGAGCAATTTTAAGATAGTATATAGTTCCCATAAGCATATGCCTAGTTCTCCCTGTTATCAACATCTTACATTTGTCTGTCTGTTATAGACTAACGCACTGATACATTAACCAGAGCCTGCAGTCCACTGATATCTCCTTAGTTTTGATTTAATGTCTTTTTCCATGATCCCATCTAGGACTCCACGTTACATTTGTCATGTCTCCTTAGGTTCCTCTTGGCAGTTTCTTAGGTTTTCCTTGTTTGCCACATCCTTGACAGTTTTGAGGAGTATGGGAGTTTTTCTGCTGTTTTTCTTCTTGTCAGACTAAGGTAAATGTGAAACTTTCCATCAGGAGACGTCCCAGTTCTCAGCTTCGTCTGTTCCACACTGCTCACCTGTGCAGGCATGCAGCCCTGGGGAGATTTAGGAGACTCTGGATAGATACATGATCTAGAAAAGAGCCACCTTCTCTCCCACGAGAAGGGCTGAGTCTTTCCTCTTTATTTCATATACCATCTATACTGTCAACCTTCACCAAATAATGGCCCCACAGCATTTTGATCTCTAAAGCACAGCTACAACTCTAGAAGGTGTTATAGGAAGAATATAGATTTAGGAATAGGCAACGATCAACTATGAACTGTCATTTATCTAACACCCAAACAGACTCAAGCAAAAGGCTTCATTTTAAAAACTTACTATGAAAACTTTCATATAGAAAGTTTTACAGAACAGTTGAAAGACTGGAAGAACAAACATCCATATACATAGATTTCCCTAAAGGCTGTGGATAGTATTTGTTTAATCCATCTCCTGAGTTCATGCTGAATACTTTATACTGTATCCTTGAGGAGGCATGTAACACCAGGCTACATTCTTGACTGCTTTGCTTACTAATGTCACGTATCTGTCTGTCTTCAGTATACGTCATCACTGCTGTGTTCTTGCAGTGGCACCTTGAATATGTCCAGCGTGAAGACAGCTCTTCAGTAGTCTGTTAACCTTAGGCTCTGTAGAATTTTTCCTAGCTCTTGGGGCAGAAGCAAAGGCAGTGCAGCTGATTGTCCACAAAGCTGCTGAATTTTGTATTAGGGCATGCTTCCCCTGCCCCCTCCCCCTTTATAATAGGTCCTGCTTTCTCTCTCTAATTTTGTGTATTAGGTCCTGCTCTCTCTCTCCCCCACTATGTCAGAGACAGAGTTATGGGGAGGGAGGGAGGGTGGGAAAGAGAGAGAGAGAGAGAAAGAAAGAAAAAGACACACACAGAGGGAAAGGTCTTCCACCTGCTGGTTCACTCCCCAAATATCTGCAAATCGGAAGAGGAGCAGCTGGGACTAGAACCGGTGCCCACATGGGATGCTGGTGCTGCAGGTAGAGGCTTAGCCCACTATGCCACAGCACTGGCCACCCCCTCTTTCTTTTTTAAAAGATTATTTATTGGAAGGGCAAAGTTTCGTATATACAGAGGGAGAGGCAGAGAGATTTTCCATCAGCATGTTTACTCCCCAGGAGGTCTGGGCCAGGCTGAAGCCAGCAGCCTGGAACGCCACCTGGTCTTTCATGTGGGTGGCAGGGGCCCAAAGATTCGGGCCACCTTCCACTGCTTTCCCAAGCACATTAGCAGGGAGGTGGATCTGAAGTGGAACAGTGTGAGATCAGTGTCGCAGGCAGCAGCTAGACCGGCTGTGCCATAGCACCAGCCATGGGTCCTACTGTCCCCACTGGGACTCTGCTCTCCTCTTTCCCCCAGCCCCAGTGCTGTAGCCCTTTCCATCCAGATGCTGTCCTCTTTACCTCACCTCAGTAAAATGAAAATATCCTAGTCTTTCCATAACTGTAGCAGGCTGCTCCCTGTGTAGTTAATCTGATGAACAGGCTATTGTGAGGCTCAAGTTGTATAAAGTGCTATACGAGAACAAACTGCTAGCATTTAATGTATGTCAGTAGTTTAATGTAGCACTTCCAATGCATGCTTGGTTTCTAAGAAAGGGAATAGCAGACACAAGTTATGGATGGAGACAGACAAGTACTGTTAGTAGCAGGAAACAGGATTGTTAGGTTGGGGAAAAAGTTCCTTGCCAGAGAGAAATAAACCTGTGGACAGCAGCAGCGTTAAAAGCAGAGTGGCTCAGATTTGCTGTGACAATGAGAGGTACTCAGGTAGTCTAGGTACTCAGCTCTAGGTATTGCAGTCTCCGCAAGAGAAAAGGGCAGAGGAAATGCAGCGTGGTCACACACCGCCATGGAGCAGGGTTTCTTTCTTCAAGATATTTTCTTCTGAAATTCTCTCCTCTCCTTTGTCTCTGGTGGGATAACACTCACCTCATCTTTTCTCCTAACTCTCTAGCTGCTTTTCAGTCCTATTAAGCTAAAAATTAATTTTGTTACAAAACTTTATTATAAACTTAACAACCATACGGCTTATTATGTGCTAAGAATTGTGCCCAGCAATTTATCTCATTTAATGCACCCGACTCTGAAGCAGATATGCTTATCATCTGCATTAAAATGAGCGAATTAAAACCCAAATTTAAGTAAGTTGTCACAGAGGCAGTGCATTGTAAAATCCAAATCAGTGTGCTGAGTACCACATATAGACCTTGCCACTAAAATTTTGGCATTATCCAGAATTTTATTCTTTTCTTCTCAAGGTTAAATCTTTGTGTTTTTAACAGTCCATTATGGATTTGTACACTGTACAGTATTTTTATTCATTACTGACCTTCCTGTGTAGGAACTCAAGTAGAGTGGGTAAAAATACAAAGAAATGGGGCTAGCGCTGTGGCACAGAAGGTTAAACCTCTGTCCGTGGTGACAGCATCTCATATGGGAACTGGTTCAAGTCCCAGCTGCTCCATTTCTGATCCAGCTCTCTGCTATGGCCTGGGAAAGCAGTAGAAGATGGCCTAATCCTTGGGCCCCTGTACCCACATGGGAGATCTGGAAGAAGCTCCTGGTTCCTGACTTTGACTTGGCCTCAGCCCTGGCAGTTGCAGTCATTTGGGAGTGAACCAGCAGATGGAAGACCTCTCTCTTCCTCACTGTGTATCTCTGCCTTTCAAATAAATAAATAAATATTTTTAAAAAATTCACAGAAATGATCCTAGTATTTTTCTCTCTGAATCTTCTCACATGATGTGACTTCAATTTGTCCTATTATTGATGGTACGTATTCACTTGATGGTTTGTGAGCTTCTCAACAATGTAGTTATTCAAATTCCCTTTGTAATTAAAAAGAATTCTGTGGGGAGATATTTTGAAACTTTGTAAATACTCCAATTCTTACAAATCTTAAAAATCCACTTACTTACTTGCGAGGCAGAGAGAGTAAGCGCTCATCCCCTGGCCCACTCCCTAAATGCTGCCAAGGCTAGGGCTGGGTCAGGCAGAGGCTGGGAGCCTAGAATCCATCTCCCGCCTGGGTGGCAAGGGCCCAGTCACTTGAGCCTGAGTGTGCACCAGCAGGAAGCTGGAGTTGGGAGCAGAGCCACATCTCAAACCCAGGAACTCTAAAATGGGATGTGAGCACCCAGCTGTCTGTCCTGACTGCTGGGCCACAGCCCTTCCCCATGAGAGTTTCAGTTACGTATTTGTTCACATCCCTGTGGTTTCCCATATTACTACAGTATTGTTTTATTCTGAAGTTCAGTTTGTCCTTGATTTGGCCAGCGTGACACAGGTTGGCTTGAGTCCTCTTGACGCACCTGTATTTTCTGGCACAACTAGAGACTCTAGGCTCATCCTGTACTTTCTCTTCTCCAGTCTTGGGAGTGGAAAATAGCATGGAAAAGCCAAGCTCTGGGCTAGAAGTAACTTATTTGTGGTGATCCCACTCCCAGATCCTGTCAGTGCAAAGGATACATATGTACTTATTCATCAGTGTCTATGTATTTCTACAAGTAGAAACAGATTAATATCCTCCTTACTAGCATACTATTTATTATCATTCATTCTAGTTTACTTTTCGCTGTTTGTAACTTCCTCCATGGTAAGAAGTCTGGCCCCTCTTCTCCATACTTCATTTATGTAACCAATCCTTGGTAGTTAACAACTCTCTCACTCTCCCTGCTGCCTCCCCCATTGCTGGATAGCTGCTTCTCCCAACTTCCCACCCCGTTGTTGACTGCCCAAGGCCAGGTGGCTTCTAGAACCTACTGCACCAGGTTCTTCCTCACTGGGGATGCCTTCCTCACCCAAACTATTGACAGCTTTTGCTGTCCTCTCAATATACACACCCTCTTTTTAAGATATATCATCTTGGGGCCAGCGCTGTGGCGTAACTGGAAAAAACCTGCTGTCTGCAGTGCCGGCAACCCATATGGGCGCTGTTTCGAGTTCCGGTTGCTCCTCTTCCGATCCAGCTCTCTGCTGTGACCTGGGAAGGCAGTGGAAGATGGTCCAAGTTCTTGGGCCCCTGCACCCGCGTGGGAGATCCAGAAGAAGCTCCTGGCTCCTGGCTTCAGATCGGCGCAGCTCTGGCGGTTGCAGCCATTTAGGGAGTGAACCACTGGTGGAAGACCTTTCTCTCTGTCTCTCCCTCTCTGTAATTCTGCCTTTCAAATAAATGTCTTTATATATATATATATATATATATATATATATATATATATATATATATATATATTTGCTTCTTCCAGAACCTCTGTGAAGTGATCAGGGAAGGCATTATTATGCTCCATACTTCTCGTTTTAACAGATCTTCAGAAACCTACTTGCAGAGAAGCGGAGTGACCTGCTCAAGTGACTGGCAGCCCCTGAATGTAGGGCTTTCCCACTCCTCCAATCCACACACCAGAATGACAGCCTAACTTTCCCTTTTTCTCCAACAGATGGACGTTTTGTGGTCAACCATGATTTGCAAGCTTTTCTCTTCCCGCAGTCTAAGTGCCAAGCAGCGGTGCGGTGGAGGCAGATCAATGATCCAGGATCTTCAGCGAGTTTTCTCTCTAGAGGAGAGGTCAGAATCGACCAGCGCGTCCGTGCCTGGGGACGGTGGGACGGACCCCTCGCCAACACCGCCAGGGAGCCGCGGGCCTTCCCACCCTGCAGACACGCGGCGACAAGTATTCACTCAGTGATCCCAACTCGTCCTCCGACTCGGGACCTTACGACTCCAAGGCTTGCCTGTGCTCTTCGGTATCTGTCACCCGGTTTTCCTGTGGAGTTCCAGCATCAGACCCTTTCCTGGCGGCTTAGTTACCACGCACCGAGCGCCGCCGACCCCGCGAGGGGACACTCAGCCTGCCCCGGTGCTCGGGCCGGCGCCCCCGGGAAGAGCGCGGGGCTCCCCGCAGGCACACACGCGGCGCCGGCCCCTTTCCACCCCGCAGGAGCGTCGCCGGGCCCCCGCTTCCGCCTCAGAAATAGCGACGCCGGCTCCGGCTCGCTCGCGCCGCCCCGCCGGCCCCTCGGGCCTCTCAGCCCGCCGTCCAGCCGTCCCCGCCGTCCCGCGTCCCCTCAGCCGGGCGCTCGGGCCCCTCAGCCCACCGCCCCGCCGTCCCCTCAGCCGGGCGCTCGGGCCCCTCAGCCCGCCGCCCCGCCGTCCCCTCAGCCGGGCGCGCGGCCCCGCCGCCCCCTCAGCCCGCCGCACCGGCCCCTCAGCCCGCCCCGCGCCCCCTCAGCCCGCCGCACCGGCCCCTCAGCCCGCCCCGCGCCCCCTCAGCCCGGCGCTCGGCCCCGCCGCCCCTCAGCCCACCGCGCCCCCTCAGCCCGCCGCGCCGGCCCCTCAGCCCGCTGTCCCGCGCCCCCTCAGCCCGCCCTGCCCGCCGCGCCGGCCCCTCAGCCCGGGGCTCCGCCGTCCCGCGGCCCCTCAGCCCACCGCCCTGCCCGCCCCTCAGCCGCGGGCTCCGCCGTCCCGCGGCCCCTCAGCCCGCCGCCCTGCCCGCCCCCTCAGCCTGCCGCGCCGGCCCCTCAGCCGCGGGCTCCGCCGTCCCGCGGCCCCTCAGCCCGCCGGCCCCTCAGCCCGGGGCTCCGCCGTCCCGCGGCCCCTCAGCCCGCCGCCCTGCCCGCCCCCTCAGCCTGCCGCGCCGGCCCCTCAGCCGCGGGCTCCGCCGTCCCGCGGCCCCTCAGCCCGCCGGCCCCTCAGCCCGGGGCTCCGCCGTCCCGCGGCCCCTCAGCCCGCCGCCCTGCCCGCCCCTCAGCCCCGGGCTCCGCCGGGCAGCCGCGGAGGGCAGGCAGCACGCGCGCGTGCGCGGCACGCACGGCCGAGCGCCGAGCCGAGCGCCGGAAGCCGCCGGGCCGCAGCCTGCGCGCGGGGCGCGCCGCCGCCGCTGCCCTCTCGCCGCGGTCGCGCGCGCGCTCTGAGGCGCCGCCGCCGCCGCCGCCGCGGCTGCTGCTCCGGCTGCTGCAGGAGGCGGCGCTGGCTGGCGGCTGCGCTCGCTCCAGTCTGCGAGCGGAGCAGCGAGCGAGCGTGTGTGTGTGTGTGCGTGTGTGTGTGTGTGCGTGTGTGTGTTTTAAAGATGGCCGGAGCGGCGGCGGCGGTGGCCGCGGGAGCAGCAGCTGGAGCCGCCGCGGCAGCCGTGGCGGTGGCGGCTCCGGGCCGGGCCTCGGCGCCCCCGCCGCCCCCGCCCGTGTACTGTGTGTGCCGGCAGCCGTACGACGTGAACCGCTTCATGATCGAGTGCGATATCTGCAAGGACTGGTTCCACGGCAGGTAAATAAGCCCCCGCCGGCCCCGCCGCCGCCGCCGCCGCCGGCCGGCTCCCCCTGGCCGGGCCGCCGCGCCGCGTCCAGCGTCCCGGGGGCCGCGGGGCCGGGCCGCGGGGGCGCGCGGGGCCCCGGGCTAGCCGGGCGCCGGGCAGGTTGCCGAGGGGAGCCGGTGGGCTTCCCCGGCCCGGGCGAAGAGTCGCCACAACAAGCAGGAACAAAGGGGGCCGACGGAGAAGTTGGCAGGGGGAGCCCGGGGCGCGGGGCCGCGGCCGGCGGGCGCAGCGCCGGGAGGGCCCGGAGCCCCTGGGCCGCCCGGGCCGCCCGCCGCGCCCCGGGCTCGGGCCGGGAGCCGCCGGCCGCCCCTGCCTTCCTTCCGGGAGGCGGCGGGCCGGCGCGGGCCGCGCGTCCCCCCCCGCCGCGGGTCCCCGTCGCGCCCCCTTCCCCGTCTTCGTCAAACTTCCGCGAGCAGCGGGGCGCCGGGACGGGGGGCGGCGGGGCGGCGCAACAGATGAGGCGGCCGCGCGGGGGGCTCGCGGGGCGCTCGCTGGGGGCCCGGGCCCGGCGGCGGCAGGTCGCCCGGGGTCGCGGCCCGCGCCCCAGCGCAGCCCCGGCGGCCGGCGGCGGCCTCCCCGGGCCCCCGCGCCGCGCTCGCGCCGGGCGCAAACTTTACAAAGAGCGCCGTGGCCGTGGCCCGGGGGCCGGCGACCCCGGGCGGCGGCGGCTGACTCACGGGGCACCGGCCGCCGCCGCGCCGCGGCTTTGACGTTTGCGAGCGCTCGGGCCGCCTCCGCAGCCAGGCCGCCGACTCGTGTGTTTTGTAATCAAAGTGTGAGGCTAATAAAGGCGGCGCCACAGCCTCTTGACTCCGGCGTGGGAGGGACTCGCAGGCATTTAAACAAAGAAACTAGTTGGGGCTGGGCTCCCGAAGTCCGTGTTTGGGCGCCGCGGCGAAGCCTGCGGTCACCTTTGGGTGCAGCAGGTCCCTCCGGGCCCCGCTGGCTGTTGTGTCCCGGCGAGAGCACGCTCGCGAGCTGCAGCAGATGTGCCGGCTGCGGTGGTAGGAAGTGTCCTTTGATTGACAGGAGGGCATTTAAATGCAGCCTCCGCTCCCCCTCCCCAATTTCTCGGCAGCACTCGGGGCCAGGCCAGATGTCTTGGTCTCCCTCTGCTGGTCCGGGGAGAGAAAGCCCTAGAAATTACAGGGTTTCAGTGTCGACTGCGAGATACAGTTTCACTTAATTTTCAAGTACAGTTAGTTAATCAGTGTTGAGGTTAGGCGACGTCGACGACGGAAAACAAGACACGTTATCCCTTTCAAAGAAAGGTGGCCTCCTCGTTTTGCATCAAGATGTTCGTTAGTTTTCTGCAGTTTTGTATGGTTGTGCAATATTGTTAAACCTTGCCGCTTGTAATTAACAAAATATTACCCAAGGAAGTTTTTGTTACTGTAAACGGAATTTTTATGAGTATCTAAAAGTGAAATTTGAAGATACCAAATCTTGCCAGTTCTATTTTGACATCCTCTGTTTCCATAAAATAATTCTAAGCCACTAGAATAGATTATTCAAAAATTTAAGTTCTGTATAGAATTAAAACCCTAGTGATTATGTAAATGCTTAGTTTTTCAAAGAACTGTTTTATGAAATTGAAGCTTTTTTAAGGTTTTACTTTAGTTTCATTTTTAAAAAAAGATTTATTTTTTATTTGAAAGGCAGAGTGCGAGACAGAGGGAGAGTCAGAGATCTTCCATCCGCTGGTTGACTCTCCAAATGGCCACAGTGGCTATAGCTGGGCTGATCAGAAGCCAGGAGCCAGGAGTTTTTCGAAGTCTTTTACATGGGTGCTGGGTTCAAGCACTGGGTCATTTTCTGCTACTTTCCCACTAGCATTAGCAGAGAGCCTGATGGGAAGTGGAGCAGTCAGGACTTGAACCAGCATCCATAAGGGATGCCGGCTCTGCAGCTGGGAGCTTTACCTGCTACCCCACAGCGCAGGCCCTAAAACTGAGGCATTTTAAGTTGCATCAGAAATTTGTCCCATTGTGCAGTGTAGAGATTTAATAGGTTGGTAAATTTTAGACTTGTTTTTTTTTTTTTTTTTTTTTTTTGCCATCTTAATTTAGGTAACAATGCTGTAGTCATGAAAAACTTCAGGTCTTATAGAGAATTTTCTAGTATGTTTGAGTATAGATTGGTAAACAGGAGAGGCTGAAGGAGTAGAGGGCACAGAGGAGAGAGCAGGACTGAAACACCAAGCCCTCCTTGCTCTGCCCTGTGGATCTATGTAACTCTGTGTTTGTGAAAGGACTCTAAAGTATATGGCCTTCTTTTTAAAAATATTTATTTATTTATTTGCAAGTCAGAGTTACACAGAGAGAAGAGGCTTTTTTTTTTTTTTTTTTTTTTTTTTTTTTTTTTTTGAGCCCACTTTGTTTTGAGCAGATTCTTGTGACTTTAATGTGGTCAGGTGTCACAAGTTAGCAAATGCAGTGATACTGTGTTGCCCCAGCAAGGCGGTATGTGAAGTCACGTGTTCTTCCTGTGACTGTACCGTTGAATGATATTTTCTAATGCAACAAAGTATACCTTATGTGTTAATTATTAACCAGATAGCATTGGCCTCCATGGGAGTTGGCCCCTGCAGGACTAAGCTGTATCACTGGTCTCCACCCTCAGTTCTGGGGTCAGGAGCTGGCCCATCTGCAGAAGGAGGGAAGGGACCTAGGAGGTTGGACACACAGAATTGCCCTCATCTGGATAACTTCTTGTTATCTTGTTCTGTTGCTTTTTAAACTCGGAGAATCAGTGAGTCTTGATATAAATTTCGGTTTGCTCTGCCTGGAGTTTGTGTTATCAGGAAATCTGAAAAGTTGTCCCCGTGTGTCTCGTGACAGGGAGGGCAGGCCCGTCTTGGTGCTTTGCTGTCAGGCCACCAGGCGGACGGATCACCTTCCTGTGGACACTTGGACGCTTTGCTTGCATCCTTGGTGTTCAGGAATGTCCATCCCTCAGTCCACCCTTTTGCCAGTGAGAGGAGAAGAGAGTACTTGCCAGGCAGGGTCCACTGTCCAGCTGATAGTCCAGGGCTGTGAGCTGGGGGGGACAGGATTTTCCTGGGAAGATGCCTTCCAGTCTAGAGATGGAGTTCTACTCTGAATCTCTGAATTCTTCTGGAAGGTTGGTAATGACCTCACCTGATAACCCCTTACCCCCCCCCCCCATCTCCAAGCTGGATATCTTGCTATACTACTTTTAAATCATCCCATGCAAAGCTGCTTCAGTGTCCTAATTTAATTGTGTTGGACTATCTCTTGTCTCCCCATTAGAATGTAAACGCTTTAGTATTAGTCTTAAATCACATTTTTTTTTTTTTTTTTGACAGGCAGAGTGGACAGAGAGAGAGACAGAGAGAGAAAGGTCTTCCTTTGCCGTTGTTTCACCCTCCAATGGCCGCCGCTGCAGCCGGCGCACCGCACTGATCCGATGGCAGGAGCCAGGATCCAGGTGCTTTTCCTGGTCTCCCATGGGGTGCAGGGCCCAAGCACCTGGGCCATCCTCCACTGCACTCCCTGGCCATAGCAGAGAGCTGGCCTGGAAGAGGGGCAACCGGGACAGAATCCGGCGCCCCGACCGGGACTAGAACCCGGTGTGCCGGCGCCGCAAGGTGGAGGATTAGCCTATTGAGCCACGGCGCCGGCTACATTTTTTTTTTTTAAAAAGGATTTATTTTTTTATTTGAGAGGCGGAGAGGTGTTCCATCTGCTAGTTCACTCCCCAGATGGTCATGACAGCCAGAGCTGGGCTGATCCGAAGCCAGGAGCCAGGAGCTTCTTTCAGGTCTCCCACGCGGGTGCAGGGCCCAAGCACTCGGGCCATCTCCTGGGGCTTTCCTGAGCCTTGCAGGGAGCTGGATCAGAAGTGGAGCAGCTGGGTCTCAAACCAGCGCCCAAATGGGATGCCGGCACTGCAGGCAGCAGCTTTACCTGCTGAGCCACAGCACTGGCCCCCACATGTCCGTTCGTTCGTTCTTTCTTTCTTTCTTTCTTTCTTTCTTTCTTTCTTTCTTTCTTTCTTTCTTTCTTTCTTTCTTTTTTTTATTGATGAAAGTAATTTATTATAGAAAAATTGGAAGTTGCAAAAAAGTTTAAAGAATATGAAAATACCCGTGTCTTCCATAGATAAACACCATTTTACTATTTGAAGTATATGTGTATATATATTTTCATTTTTTTAAAAGATTTGCTTATTGGGGTCAGTGCTGTGGTGTAATGGGTAAAGTTGCTGACTGCAGTGCCGGCATCCCATATGGGTGCCGGTTTGAGTCCCAGCTGCTCTACTTCCAATCCAGCTTTCTGCTATGGCCTGGGAAAGCAGTGGAAGATGGCCCAAGTCCTTGGGCCCTTTCACCCACGTGGGAGACCCAGAGGAAGCTCCTGGCTTCAGATAGGCACAGCTCCAGCCATTGCGGCCAATTGGGAGTGAACCAGAGGATGGAATCTCTTTTTTTCTCTCTCTCTGCCTCTCCTCTCTGTGTAACTGTGACTTTCAAGTAAAATAAATAAATCTTTAAATAAAAAAAAGATTTGCTTATTTATTTGAAAGGCAGAGTTACAGGGGGAGACAGAGGGAAGGGGAGAGGGAGAGAGATCTCTGCTGGTTTAGAGTGGGGGGTAGAGAGAGAGAGACAGACAGAAAGGGAAAGAGATATCTTCTGTCCACTGGTTTACCCCCCAAATGCCTGCAACAGCCGGGGTTGAGTCCATCTGAAGCTAGGAGTCAGGATTCCATCCTGGTCTCCCACACGGTGGCAGGGGACCAAGTACTTGGGCCATCTTCTGCTGTTTTCCTAAGCACATTAATGGGGAGCGGAATGGAAATTAGCAGCTGGAGCTTGAACTGGTTTTCCAGTATGGAATGCTGGTGTGGCAGGTGGTGGCTTAACCTGCTGCTGCCCCACATCACCAGCCCCAACTTCCAACTTTTTCCTCTCTTTAAAAGTTCTTTGAAAACATTTTTAGTGATTGCACACTGTTTCCATGGAAGTACATTTAAACATTACTCCCCTGTTGTTATTTACCTTGTTTACTATTGGTATTTGCTTATGATAGGATTGATGTCATTGTGGGCATCCATGATTATTTCCTTAAAATAAATCAAATGGATTAATACATGTCAAACACTTAGAAGATCTGGCAGATGGTGACTACTCAGTAAGAAATCTCCATGAACTAGAATCATTAATAAAAAGGTGCAGACGTTTTTAGGCTTTTTGTACCTTTGCCAGACTGTTCTCCATAAAGGTTATTTCATTTTTGTTTATAATACTTAAAATAAAATCAGTTTTGTTTGAAAGGTAGAGAAAGCCGACAGAGATCATCCATCAGCTGTTACAATCCCAAAATGCCCACAATGGCCAGTGCTGGGTCAGGCCACAGCGGGGCTGGGACCCACATTCTTGAGCCATTGTCACTGCCCCCCAGGATGCATAACAGGCAGCTGGTTTGGAAGCAGAGGAGCTGGGACTTGAACCAGGCACTCTGATATGGGATGCAGGCTTTCCAAGTGGTGACTTAAGCTACTTTGCCTAATACCTACACCAGGCTATTCCACTTTACTCTTGCCAGCTGTGCCCACTTTCTAGTTCCTTGAGTTTTTACCAGTCCAAGGTGTTATTTTTCTTACCCCTCTCCCCACAAATAAAACTGCCAAAAGGCATGCCCAAGACTGTTCATGACAGTGTTACTTATTATCCCCAAACTAGAACAACCTGGATGTCAAGAGAAAATTGTTTGAATTGTGGTACATTCATTGAATGGAATACTACTGAGTGATAGAAAGAAATGTACTATTGATCACCCAACAACATGGATGAACCTCATAAAGTTGAACAACAGAAGCCAGGCACAGAGGGTATACTGATGTTTCCATTTATATGAAGTTCAAATACAGACAGCTGCATGGCAGAAACCATTATGGTGTTTGTCCTTGTGGGGTTTGTTGAGTGAGAGGAGCTTCCGAGGTGGAGGTGGTGTTCTGTACTTTGGTCTTGGTGCTGGTTAGGTGAGTGGATAGAGATGTAAAAATCTGAGCTGCCTATGCACTGAAGATTTTAAAAAACATTTTATTTTAATGTTAGAAGTGTACTTTTATCACTAAATCATTAAAAGTAGTTGGAAATTTAAATTTAGGAGATGATGTACACTGTTTTATAGTTGTATTTGCTTCTGGTTCCCGACTTTAATGATTATCGTTAAGTAGAGTGTTGACTTTGGCTTAGAGCTTGTACTGTATCAGGCGCTGTTCTTGGTGCTAGGAACAGTGAACAGCACAAAGTTCTTGCTGTTTTGTTACATATGCTAGCAGAGGAACAGAGATAAAGCAGTCTGTGACAAAAGAGTGGGAAGTACTGTGGAGCAAATTTGAGTTGAGGAAGAGAGGGAGGTGGGGTAGTAGTGTTCTGCTGTGTAGGGTGTGATTATGGAAGGCCTTGAGGAGACCCTCGTACTCAGCCAGTCTAGGAAGAGGCATGCCAAGCCAGCGGAAGGAGAGGTGCAGTGTCGTGAGGCTGGGGGTGCCTGTCAGTGCCAGGGAGAGCCAGAGCGCCCACGTGGAGTGACCTGGAGCTGGTCGAGGTTGGATCGTGTAGGGTTAGTGTTTTGGATTTTATCTGAGCAGATGCTTTACTTTGAGTGTAACCCTTGAAAGAACTGCTCCGGCTGCGACAGCGGCTGAGACGTGAGGGAGGAAAGGTGAGGCTGCTGTAGTAATCCAGGCGACAGATGCTTTGAACTGAAAGTTCAGTTCATGGGACTGTGAAAACTTTATCTGGAATACTACTACGGGTGGGAGTTGGTTAGATAATTGCTTTACAGGGCCCAGAGAACTCACTAAAATGATGTTTTATCAAGGGCACTGTTCTGATAACATCAGATACATGTTACCATTATCCCCATTTTAGAGGTGAGGTAGCTGAAAGGACATCAGTAGTTTTCCCGGGGCTGCAAAGCTCGGGGTGCTGCAGCTGGTCCCATGCAGAGCCCAGGTAGGTGGCACTAGGTCTCTGTGTCCTCAGCTGCAGGTGTGAGTCTGTCTGTTCTGGGAGTGTATAGGTTGGTCAGATAAGGCAGGGTTCCAGAAAGAGATGCCTGGATACCTTTTTTATGTTGTTTTCCATTAAAATTTTCTTTATCATAAACTTGTAAAAAAATTGTCATATTTTCCTTGAGGATGGAGTATTTATAAGGGACTTACTTAAAGTGTTTTTGATTATTGGAGTATATTTCTTTTTTTTTTTTTTAAAGATTTTATTTATTTATTTGAGAGTTACACAGAGAGAAGAGAGGCAAAGAGAGAGAGGTCTTCCATCCAGTGGTTCATTCCTCAATTGGCCGCAACGGCTGGAGCCGTGCTGATCTGAAGCCAGGAGCTTTTTCTGGGTCTCCCATGTGGGTGCAGGGGCCCAAGGACTTGGGCCATCTTCCGCTGCTTTCCCAGGCCTTAGCAGAGAGCTGGATCGGAAGAGGAGCAACTGGGACTAGAATCAGCACCCATATGGGATGCTGGTGCTTCGTTAACCCGCTGCGCCACAGCACCAGCCCCTGTAATATATTTCAGTTTTTATTTAATTAGGGATTAGAATTTTTTTTTTTTTTTGACAGGCAGAGTTAGACAGTGAGAGACAGAGAGACAGAAAGGAAGGTCTTCCTTTCTGTTGGTTCACCCCACAAATGGCCGCTTACGGCCAGGATGCTGCGGCCGGCGTGCTGCGCTGATCCAAAGCCAGGAGCCAGTTGCTTCTCCTGGTCTCCCATGCGGGTGCAGGGCCCAAGCACTTGGGCCATCCTCCACGCCTTCCCGGGCCACAGCAGAGAACTGGACTGGAAGAGGAGCAACCGGAACAGAATCTGGCACCCCAACTGGAACTAGAACCTGGGGTGCCGGTGCCGCAGGTGGAGGATTAGCCAAGTGAGCCGCGGCGCCAGCCTAGAATTATTTTTAAAATTTGTTTTATATACCTTTCACCTTAATATTGGAGTCTTTTAATGTTACAGTGTAATTTATTTGGTAAACACTTGTCTCATAAGAACAAAAACCCCATATTTTGAACGTTTTTGATTACTTTTTTGATATGGCGGTGTATCCTAAGAGAATGTATGAATACTTGTGTTTGACTTCTTACAGTTTTGTATATTTATGTTCAGTTTTGCTATTTGAATAAAATATACTGTGATGCATGGGGCATACATTTCTCTCATTAAACTTCTTTTTAAATATTTAAAAATTATTAGTTTGGGATAGATTGCTGTTTGGTATACTCTTGTAACCTATGTTCTTAGTATGAAATTGAGTTTCCTGATCTCTCATGGGAAGGAATGCTTTTAGTTTTACAGACTTGAAGTGGGGAGGGGGAGCCTCAAGAGTAGGAACAGGTGTGGAGGAATTTGGTTGTGGAGCAAGCTTTGGTTGAATCTTTCAATTTAAATTCCAAGATAATTTGCACGGCTTTTGAACAGCTGGCCACTGCTGATCTTACAGCTGCTGTACTTTTGGTTCTCTTTGGAAGTTATGTTTTATTACTGTAGTGATTATTTACTTTTCCATTATAGTGTGAATTAATGGTAACTTGTATGATTTCTTTATGTATTTGTGTGAATCCTGGTTCCTTTTTACTCAAGAGTAATGTTTAGAAACTAAAGTTTGGCAGTAAATGGGCTCATGGCTTTTAGGCCTTCTCAATGGTTAGAGCCAGGAAGCATACTATCAGACACATGCATATACAGCTATATTTGTTTCTAGATCTATCTGTAAATGTTAAAAGCTATACATTTTCATAGTAATTTGAGTCTAATCTAACACCACAGGTTAGCTTTCTCCTTCTCCTTGTAACTTTTCCAACAATGACATACCCAGCTCCCATTATCTACAAAATAGATACTTGTTTCACCCTAGTGCAGAAGTGAAATAGTACTAGAATTGCTAACCCCATCCCCTATGAGAAACAAATGTACTGGTTATAGAGTTTGTGTATAGTTCTTTTTGTCTTTACCCTTATAACATCTAGTCAAAGTACTGTTATTCAAAGTTACTTACAGTAATTCTTTTCTCCCCCACTTTATTTTTTTTTAAAGATTTATTTTTGTTTATTTGAAAGAGTTACAGAGAGAGGTAGAGACAGAGAGAGAGGTCTTCCATCTGCTGGTTCACTCCCCAGATGGCTGCAATGGCCAGAGCTGCGCTGATTGGAAGCCAGGAGCCAGGAGCTCAGGTCTCCCACATGGGTGCAGGGTTGCAAGGACTTGGGCCATCTTCCACTGCTTTCCCAGGCCATAGCAGAGAGCTGGATCGGAAGTGGAGCAGCCGGGACTAGAACCAGCGTGGATAGGGGATGCTGGCACTTCAGGCCAGGGCCTTAACCCACTGTGCCACTGTACCACAGCGCCGGCCCCCCATCTTCCCCACTTTAGTATGTTTTAGCATTCATCTATATACACTTAGGTTCATTTGTTACTGTTTGTATCGAATTTTAGGTTCCTTCCATATCCTTGGTGGTTTTGATTGTTGGTTTATTTTTTGAGTATGTAACACATTACTGCAGTTCTAAAAAGGTATAAGAGAAAAGATGTACTCAGAAGTGTCACTCCCTCCTACAGCTTTCCCGTTATCTGCTGCCTTTTCATTTCTTGCCCATATACTTCCTGTAACACATCTCTTTAGTTTCTGATTTATCCTTTCTGTGTGGAGGGCTTCTTAGTTTATCCCACAGATGGGCAGAGGCATGTGTATTATATCTGCTTTCTTTCCATGAAAGGCAGCATAGTATAAATACTTTTTTTGCACTTTGCTCCTTTCACTTGGTGGTATATATGGGGAACCACTCTATGTCACTTCATAGAGAGCTTCCTTGTTCTTTTTTACTGCTGTATAGTACTCTCGTGTGGCTATACCTACCATGTTTTATTAAGCTGTTCTCTTGTGTGTGAGCATTTGCACTTACAAACAATGCTGCAATGTATCAGACCTTGGATATATGTATTTTCGTATTGTTGGAGGTGTATCATTAGGTTTGATTGCAATCGCGGGATTACCTGGTTGAGAGATAAAATGCTTGTGCTCTTTTATTAGAGTTCTGGGTCTCCCTCCTGAATGGTTGGCCCAGGCTGCGTTCCAGCCAGCAGTATGTGAGAATGCCTCTTTACCACATCCTTGCTAAGGACATTTTTTATTAAGCTTTGCCAGTCTGGTAGATGAACAGTGGCATCCATGTTTTAATGTGCATTTGTCTAATTATAGATGACGGGTATTTTTCATATGGCTTAGGACCATTTTCTTTTTTTTGAGAGTTGTCTGCTTACACCTTCTGATTCTATCAGGCTTTTGGTTTTTTGTTCCTCAATTTTTATGAGCTCTTCATGTGTTAGGCTCGTTAGGCCTTTGTGGCATTTGTTTTAAAAGTATTCTCCCCTACTTTGTAGTTGTCTTTTGGTTATGTTTATGATTTTTTTTTTTTTTGCCATGCAAAACATTTTTGAAGAAATTATGTAGTAATATTAAGTCAATCTTAAAATTGACTCTTGGGTTTTAAAACTTTGGGGTTTTGAGTTATAATTAGTAATCCTTTTTTTTTTGTTTGTTTGTTTTAAAATTTGTTTATTTGAAAGGCAGAGTCACAGAGAGAGAGGGAGAGACAGAGAGAGGAAGAGAACTTCATTCCTTCATTCACCAAATGTCTCCAACAGCTGGGGCTGGGCCAAGCTGAAGCCAGGAGCCAGGACCTCCATCCAAGTCTCCCATGTGGGTAGCAGGGACCCAGGCACTTGGGCCATGATCTGCTCTCGTAGGCACATTAGCAGAAAGTTGGCTGAGAGTGCAGAGTAACTGGAACTTGAACCCTGGCACTCCAGTATGGGATGTAGGAGTGCCAAGCAGTGGCCTAACCTACTGGGCTACAGTGCCTCTCCTGAAATTCTTTTAAAGGGGACTTTATCTACAATTTTACTTTTTTCTAAATTACCACCCAGTTGTCACAGTATTGTTTGTTTGAAAGTCCCTATTTGCCCCAGTGACTTGAGATAGATCTGTCAGTATAAAATTTTATATATATACTTGGATCTGTTTGTGTACTTTGTATTCCACGTCACTGGTTTGCCTGTCCAGCCACGTGCCAGTGCTGCACTGCTTGAGTCGTTCGGCTTTCAGAGCATGTTTTCAAGTCAGAGAAGGCTAGTTCCACTCTCCTAGTTACTTGTTCCCAGTGTTTTCCTGATGGTTCTTGCAGTTTTATTTTTCTATATGAACTTTAGTATCAGCTCGTCTAATTTCATTTAAAGTTTGTTGGTATTTTATTCGAATTAGGTTAAGTTTACATATTAAGGATGAGAACTGATTTTTTAAAAGATTTATTTATTTATTTGAGAGGCAGAGTTTCAGACAGAGGGTGAGACAGAGAGGTCTTCCATCCGTTGTTTCACTCCCCAAATGGCTGTAACAGACAGAGCTGGGCTGATCTGAAGCCAGGAGCCAGGAGTTTCTTTCTGATCTCCCATGCTGGTACAGGGGCCCTAGCACTTGCACCATCTTCCACTGCTTTCCCAGGTGCATTATCAGGGAACTGGTTCAGAAGTGGAGCAGCCAAGACTTGAACTGGTGCTCTTCTGGAATGCTGTGTCCAGCGCCAGCCTCTTAAATAGCGTCTTGGTGATATTTTAGACCTAAATTTAAAGATAATATTCTATATCTAAATTTAAAACATACCTCTGTCTTTGGTAGTTTTTTAAATAAAACAAAGTTGAAAAGAATAAGTGAAACAGAGGAAGGAAGAAGTTCTTAACAAGTGATTGATATAGAGGAGTCTGTAAAACCTTGAGCAGCAGGATTTTCCCGTAGCAGCATTTTCTAACCTGTGCTTGTGAACCCAGAGGTTTAAGTTACCTTGGGAGTTTACGTTTTTAATTTGTCTTTCAAAAAGACAGTGACTGTTTTCTCTTTAAGGTGGAATAGTTTGAGAGCTTCTGAGTGTGAGCAAGCATGGGCGGGGCATCAGGTAGACATCAGTTCAAGTGCTCAGGACGCAGTGCCTGGCTGCTTTGTCACTCAGCTGAGTGCTGCCAGACACCTTGGTTTTTAAGTGGACATTTCAGACACGTACACATGTAGAACCATGCAGTACAGCTCCAGGTGTCATCACGCCGCCTCAGTGGGTATCAGTACACACACAGACGTAGAACAGTGTAGTGTGGTCCCAGGTGTCATCACGCCACCTCAGTGGTTATCAGCTCACACACACACATGTACAGATGTAGAACAGTGTAGTGTGGTTCCAGGTGTCATCACGCCACCTCAGTGGTTATCAGTACACACACACACACACACACAAGTAGAACAGTGTAGTGTGGTCCCAGGTGGTCATACATTTTTAACTGTTTGTTTAAATCAAGATCCAGATATGGTCTATATACTATGGTCTGTTGATATATCTTGTAAGTTTATATATAGCAGTGGTTCTCAAATGGGTAAGGTTTGGCCCCCCAGGGAGGATTGGCAAGGTCTACAGATTTCTTTTTTTCATTTTATTTGAAAGGCTTAGAGACAGAGATAGAGGTCTTCCACTCCCCAAGTCATTCCCCAAATACTCATGACATCCAGGGCTGGGCCAGCAACGTGGAACTCAGTGTGGTCTCCCATGTTGGTGGCAGGTACCCATGTAAGTGAGCCGTCATTTTTGCTTCTCAGAGGCACATCAGCAGGGAGCTGAACTGAAGCAGAATTACTGGGGCTCAAACAAGGCTCTCTGGTATGGGGTACAGATGGTCCAAGCCGTGTCTTAATTGCTGTGCCAAACACCTGCCCCTAGAGGCAGCTGGTTTGGGGGTGGGACTGAGTTGCTGCTGGTGTCCAGTAGGGAGAGGAAAGCGATGTTGCTCACATCCTGCCCTGGAGATGGGCATACCATTGAGGAGGCCCACTGTCCATACTGAAGCTCACTGGATGTGGGTCCTGGCTCCTCTGTTGCCAGTTCCAGCTTCCTGTGATGTGCACCCATGTAAAGAGGGTGGTGGCTCCAATGACTGGTGTCCTGCCACCCACATAGGACACACAGATTGAGTTCCCAGCTCCTTGCTCCTGACTCAGCCTGGCTCACTGGCATCCCACGTGGGCTCTGGTTCCAGTCTCGACTGCTCCACTTCTGATCCAGCTCCCTGCTAATGGCCTGGGAAAAGCACCAGGAGATGGCCCAAGCAGTCAGTGGAAGATGGCTCACGTGGGAGACCTGGATGAAAATCTTGACCCTTGGCGTTGGCCTGGTTAAGCACCGGCCGGCTATTGCAGCCATCTGGGGAGTGAGCCAGCAGATGGAAGATCTCTCTCTTGTCCCTGTGCCTTTGCCTTTTTCTCTGTAACTCTTTCAAATAAGTAAGTCTTTAAAAATAAATTAAAACAACATAGAAAGATTGAAAAAAATGAAAGACTGGCCGGTGCCGTAGCTCACTTGGCTAATCCTCTGCCTGCAGTGTCAGCACTCCGGGTTCTAGTCCTGGTTGGGGTGCCGGATTCTGTCCTGGTTGCTCCTTTTCCAGTCCAGCTCTCTGCTGTGGCCCGGGAAGGCAGTGGAGGATGGCCCAAGTGTTTGGGCTCTGCACCCCATGGGAGACCAGGAGAAGCACCTGGCTCCTGGCTTCAGATCGGCACAGCTGTAGCGGCCAATTGGGGGATGAACTAACGGAAGGAAGACCTTTCTCTCTCTCTCTCTCTCTCTCTCTCTCTCTAACTGCCTGTCCAGGCAAAAAAAAAAAAAAAGAAAAAAAAAAGAAAAAAAAAAGAAAAAAAAAAAAAGAAACACAAGCTTCTGGCGGGAGCCTGGTCCAGCCCTGGCTGTTGCAGCCACTGGGGAGTGAACCAACAGTTGGAAGATCTCTCTCTCCCTCTCTTTAGAGAATCCAGGAGCCTCATGTACTTCCCCCCGCCCCCCAAAAAAGTGAAAGTCTTTGTCACCTTTTTACAGTTCCCACTCCCCCAGTGATAAATGCCATGAAGAGTTTTAAGTTCATCCAGAAGGAAGGAATCATACTAAATATAAGTATTTTACCCTTTTCGTTTATTAAAATATCCAGAAATTCTAGGAAACCTTTTCATACCAATATGTACAACTGTCTTATTCTTTTTAATGGCTGCATAGACTTCCATTCTGAGAATCTGCTATAATTTAATTGGTCCTCTGTTGATGGATTCTTTAGCTGTTTGTTTCTTTTTCTTACTATTTTAACAATGCTACAATGTAATATTTTTGTGTTTAATCTTTATTCTTGGCAAGCATTTCAGTATCTTAAGGCAGGTTTATAACATTAGACGTTGAAGTTTTTACTATCTGTGTCATGTTTTAAATTTTATTTGCTGAAGGGACTGTTGATCAAAGAAAGGAAGCATAAAAAACCCTGATACTGACATATAAGTTTGATGATCTGAAATAGACTTTTTTTTTCAAGATTTATTTGAAAGTCAGAGTTACACAGAGAGAGGAGAGACAGAGAGAGAGAGCAAGAGAGAGAGAGAGAGAGAGAGAGAGAGAGAGAGGTCTTCCATCCGATGGTTCACTCTCCAATTGGCTGCAACAGCTGGAGCTGTGCTGATCCGAAGCCAGGAGCCAGGAGCTTCCTGTGGGTTTCCCACGTGGGTGCAGGGGCCCAAGGACTTGGGCCATCTTCTACTGCTTTCCTAGGCCATAGCAGAGACTGGACAGGAAGAGCAGCAGCCGGGACTAGAACTAGCACCCATATGGGATGCCGGCACTTCAGGCCAGGGCATTAACCCGCTGTGCCACAGCACCGGCCCCTTAAAGTTCTTCTTGCCAGGCTATAAGTTGCACTTATGTGGTAATTCGAATATTGAGAAAATCAGTGTTAGAGAAAGTATAGTGACAGTGTATCCAATATATATTTTACTGTGGGGAAGGGAAATGAAACACTTTCCATATGTTCTGTGAGGGAGAATGAAAACCACTTTCAGGATGCTTTGGGAAGCACTTCTCTTCCTTTGTAATTTAGATGTTGCTTTCCTTAAACCTAAAAGACAGAAATCTCAAACATCTAACATTGGCTCCTGTTCATCAGTTAGTAAGAATATAGTTTGATACCATGTGCAGTAAAACATGAAATTGTGAAAACTGGAGGAATCTATACTTTGTAATTTGATGTTTTTCATGTGTGAAAGCTGTTTCAGAGAGTGATTGCTGTTTCATAGAGAAACTAAAATGTGGTCCAGTGTGGTTTTTTCATGTACAAAGCATCCCATGGAAGCTTTAATAATAACAAATACCTGTATTTGTATATATGTACATGTGTACATGCATGTAAGAGTCCTGAAGAATCTAGAGATAGTGCCACTGTTCAGGAACCTGCAGACAATTTTAAAAAATCTTGAGGGGGCAGGCGCTGTGGCGCAGTAGGTTAATCCTCCACCTGCGGCGCCAGCATCCCATAGGTTCAGGTCCTGCTGCTCCTCTTCCATCCAGCTCTCTGCTATGGCCTGGGAAAGCAGTAGAAGATGGCCCAAGTGCTTGGGCCCCTGCACCTGTGCGGGAGACCTGGAAGAAGCTCCTGGCTCCAGCCTTTAGATTGGCCTAGTTCCAGCCCTTGCGGCCATTTGGGGAGTGAACCAGCACATGGAAGACCTCTCTCTCTCTCTCTCCCTCTCATTGTCTGTGACGCTACCTCTCAAATAAATAAACAAAATCTTAAAAAAAAAAAAAAGTTGACCAAAGATCAGAAGGCAAAACGATTTGGATAGCACCCTGACTGAGCCAGTGAGTTGCAAAGTATGGCCTAGAAGGTGCCCTTGAAGCAGACATTGTGGCTGCTACCCATTAATGGCTGCAGAAACTTCGCATGGGAGCTTTCTCTCCTGAAGACTGGTTTTGAGGGTTCCTGGGCTCTTCCTCTTCTGTGTGAAGTGCCAGTAGGAAGTGCCCGTCACGTAGGCTGCAGTGAGGGAAACTTGGGTACCGGTGTATGAAACCGTTCTCAGCACTCAGCAGTGAGTTTCACCCTCCTTGGCTCCTAGGCAGTCCCGGTGCTCTGGCCCCAGTGCCTGTGCACCTGGTCTCTCTGCTCCCGTTAGCTGGGCGCCCGTCCTTAGTTCTCTGCCAGCGCTCACCGAGCTGGTGACTCAGAGTCCATCTGTATGGGAATAGCCTCTGAATCCCTACACCTTTTGTAGCCCCCTCCTCTGAGCTCCACCTGGAAGAAGAGGAGGTGAACTAACTGCAGTGTATCCACATTGAGCTCCAGCACGTCTTCCCTTCCCAGTCAGATCTCTTCCTCCTCCATCTCACTGAATGGCAGGCCACTCCTTCACGTTGCTCAGGGCAGAAGCTCGGAGTCACCCTGAATCTGCAGCGGACTCTTCCGCACACCCTGCCGGCCTGCTTTCAGTCGTAGCCTTCTTATTGCCTGCACCGTGGCTGCCCTTGTACAAGAGGGGGTAATTGCAGTGGCCAGGATCCTACTCCCCACCCTCCATCCTCTTGAAACCATGTTGAGTTCAGTCTTCTTCTTTTTTCTCCTCTTCTTCTTTCTTCTTCTTCTTCGAAAGGCAGAGTTTTATTTATTTAAAAGGCAGAGTTACAGAGAGGCGGAGGTCTAGAGAGAGACAGAAAAGTCCTCCATCTGCTGGTTCACTCCCCAATGGGCCGCAACAGCTGGAGCTGTACCGATCCGAAGCCAGGAGCCAAGAGCTTCTTCTGGGTCTCCCATGTGGGTGCAGGGGCCCAGGGACTTGGGCCATCTTCTACTGCTTTCCCAGGCCATAGCAGAGAGAGCTGGGTTGGAAGCAGAGCAGCCGGGACTCGAACCAGCGCCTATATGGGATGCTGTTGCTGAAGACTGGGGCATTAACCCGCTGCACCACAGTGCTGGCCCCGAGTTGAGTCTTCTTAACTCTTCTGAAAGCCTTCACCATGGCCTGTAGGAACCTACAGATTGTCCCGCCATTCTGTCTGATGACATTGCTTGCCCCCGCTCCTTTGCCTACTTTACAGCAGCCACACGGACCAGACTTGGCTCTCACTTCAGGGCCAGTGCTTGCTTTCAGTGTGCTGAGAACATTCTTCCTTCAGCTGTTCCAAGGCTGGCTCTTCCTGCACTGCCCCTGGTGTGCCATCGTCACCTGCTCCGTGGGCACTTCTTCTTCTTCTTCTTTTTTTTTTTTGGCAGGCAGAGTGGACAGTGAGAGAGAGAGACAGAGAGAAAGGTCTTCCTTTTGCAGTTGGTTCACCCTCCAATGGCCACCACGGCTGGCGCGCTGCGGCCGCCGGCCGGTGCACCACGCTGATCCGAAGCTAAGAGCCAGGTACTTCTCCTGGTCTCCCATGGGGTGCAGGGCCCAAGCACCTGGGCCATCCTCCACTGCACTCCAGGGCCACAGCAGAGAGCTGGCCTGGAAGAGGGGCAACTGGGACAGAATCCGGCGCCCTGACTGGGACTAGAACCCGGTGTGCCGGCGCCGCTAGGTGGAGGATTAGTCTAGTGAGCCGTGGCGCCGGCCAGTGGGCACTTCTTTACCCACTCTAATATAGATTGGAAAACAGAAATTCCCCACCCTCAGGCAGGCTCTTTTCTCCTTAACACTTTTCACCATGAAACATGCTGTACATCTATTGCTTATTTATTAAACTTCCTGTTTAAAACATTTTTCTTTCCTTATTTTACTTTACTTGAAGGGCGTTGGTGAGAGAGAGAGAACACCTTTCCTCAGTTGGTCCGTCCGCAGATACCAGCAGTAGCAGGGGCTGGGCCAGGCTGAAGCTAGGAACCTGGAACTCGGTCTGGGTTTCCCATGTGGGTGGCAGGCACCCAAGAACTTGAGCCATCACCTTCTGCCACCCAGAATGCACGTTATTAGGAGCTGGACTTAAAGCCAAGCACTCTGATACTGATGCAGGCCCCCAAGCAGCATCTTAACTGCTGAGTCAGACTCTCACCTCTACTTGTTTATCTATTTAAAAAGATTTAGTTATATATTTGGAAGGTAGAGGGAGATCTTCCCTGTGGTGGTTCACTTCCCACATGGCAGCAACAGCCAGGGTTGGGCCAGGCAGGAGCCAGGAGCCAGGAGCTCTTTCCAGGTCTTGCACTTGGGCACTCACCTGCTGCTCCCAGGCATATGGTCAGGAAGCTGAATTGGAGGTGGAGCTGGAATACCATCCTGGCCTCTTTTGCTTTCCTACCTTGCTTTCAGAGCTACCTCTCACCACCCTTTTCTGTACCTTCCATCCCCAATACTTGGATGTAATTTAGCTTAACACTTATCTTTTTGTTGTTGTTGTTGTTGTTAAAGATTTACTGAGAGAGAGAGAAGGAGGGGTAAGGGGAGGGAGATCTTCCATCTGCTGGTTCACTCTCCAAATAGCCACAGTGGCTGCGGCTGGGCCAGACCAAAGCCAGGAGCCTGGAACTCCATCCAGGTCTCCCACATCGGGGCAGGGCCTAAGCACTTGGGCTGTCTTCCGCTGCTTTCTCAGGTACATTAGCAGGGAGCTGAGTCGGAAGCGAAGCAGTCAGGATGTGAACTGGTGCCCATATGCGATGCTGGTGTTTCAGGTGGTGGCTTCATGTGTAGCACAACGCCAGCCCCAGGTCGTCATGTTGATGTGTGTCTCTGGGACTGACATGGAGGTTGCTGGGAGTGATGAATTTTCCCTCCAGATGGAGGTGGTTCTTCTCCACAATCAATTTTGGATTTCCTCATCTCATATTGGACAGCTTTGTCTTTATAATCTTTGTTCAGGAATTAAGTATTAAATATTGCCCAAGTATTGTTACTCTATACCTGTTACCTTTAATAAATTTGTCTGTTGTACTTAAGTATGCATGCACTTGTACCGTGTTTATCCCTGAGAGGATAATGGGATACCAGAGGAAAGGAGAGGAGCACTGGGTGTTGAGAGCAAGAGTGAGCCAGTGACGTGTGTGCATATGGGCTTGACTCGGCTGGGATAGCACAGAGGTAGCAAGCTCTATAGGAGCCTGCCCATACCCAAGACTTTTTCTGTTTGCATCTCTAGTTCTGTCCCTATTGGTGGAATACTTCTTGCTGAAGGCACCTGAGACCAGGCCTGACAGCCTTCGAGACTGGAAATGCTGGGGTGTTAATGCCTTCGGGCTAGCCTTCAAATATCACCCCTTGAGTGGAACCACTCTGAAGTTTCTTCTGCTTAGTCTTCCAAAAGCCCCAGAGGGGTAAATGCTCCTTAGGGTACCCTCCATGGCTTAGCTTTCCCTGTCTCACTTTTCTACTCTCCAGGGATCACCTCTTGTGTGAAAGCTTGCTTCAGAGCTGTGTCTGGAAGATTCCAACCTAAATTAGTAGATAAGTTACTAATGAGAAGAAAGGTCCATACATAAGAGATGTTGGATTTGAAATAGAATTTAATTTCACTAGGAACATTTTAAAATGTGTTTGACAGAGAGGGAGAATGAATGCACCCCATCTGCCAGTCTCCTCCCCGGATGCCTGTGACAGCTAGGGCTGAGCAGGGACTCAACTGGGAGCTGGAAACTCAGATCTCCCACATCGGGGGCAGGGATCCCCTCTCAGAGTCATCATTGCTCCTGGCCAGGGTGCAAGTTAGCAGGAAGCTGGACCTGGGAGTGAAACAGACTTGAATCAGGTGCTCCAGTGTGGTATCTGGGCATCTTCACCTGTGTCTTAGGCACACACTCTGAGGACAGGTTTTTGATGTGATAGTCACATTTTCGTATTAATGCCTCTATAATGACGTGGTTCCATTTACTCGCTTCTGTGTGCAGATGTACTTTGAGTGTAGCTGTCAAAGTAGAACATGAAAGCTGCTCCCTTACCTCACTGACTAGTTGTCTGGTTCCGCTGCTCTGAGAAGATGTGCTTCCTCGAAGTTTACATGTGACTTGATTTTAATTTGAAGCTATCTCTGGTTTATTTCTGCCTTCCTTTAGAGCAGCAGCGGGGACTATCCAGCCTTCAGGTCGCATAAGCCCTGTGAAATTATTTGCTCTGGCTCTGCCAGGGCAACTGCAGGTGGGACTTGAAATCAATAAATCTACAGCAGGCTAATTTTTTAAAAAGGTCTGTTTATTTATTTGAAAGGCAGAGTTACAGAGAGGCAGAGGCAGAGGCAGAGAGAGAGAGAGAGAGAGAGAGGTCTTCCATCTGCTAGTTCACTCCCCAAGTGGTGCAATGACTGGAGCTGGGCCAGTTTGAAGCCAGGAGCTGGGAGCTTTTTCCGGGTCTCCCGTGCGGGTGCTGGGGCCCAAGGACTTGGGCCATCTTCTACTGCTTTCCCAGGCCATTGCAGAGCTGGATCGGAAGTGGAGCAGCCGTGTCTCAAACCGGCTGCCTGTATGGGATGTCAGCACTGCAGGCGGCAGCTTTACCTGCTACGCCACAATACCAGCCCCATTGGGCTAATTTTTAAGTTGATAATTTTGTATGGCTTGTGAATGTTGTTATAAATAATTCAAATCGCAGAAAAAAGGTTCCCCACCCTAAAATCTCCTGTATTTCAAAAAACTAGAAACATCACAGTGGTAACTAACCTTAGCATAGGAACAGTTGCAAGACAATGTGAACATTTCATGTTTGAATTATTATGTAAGAAAACTGGCAACCACTATCATCTTTGGGGAGTGCTTTGATCTTCTTTTTTTTTTTTTTTTTTTTGACAGGCAGAGTGGACAGTGAGAGAGAGAGACAGAGAGAAAGGTCTTCCTTTTGCCGTTGGTTCACCCTCCAATGGCCGCCGCGGCCGGCGCGCTGCGGCCGGCGCACCGCGCTGATCCGATGGCAGGAGCCAGGAGCCAGGTGCTTTTCCTGGTCTCCCATGGGGTGCAGGGCCCAAGCACCTGGGCCATCCTCCACTGCACTCCCGGGCCACAGCAGAGAGCTGGCCTGGAAGAGGGGCAACCGGGACAGAATCCGGCGCCCCGACCGGGACTAGAACCCGGTGTGCCGGCGCCGCTAGGCGGAGGATTAGCCTAGTGAGCCGTGGCGCCGGCCTTGATCTTCTTAAATAAGATTTTCCTATGACTGAAGGTTCCACTTAGGAAATGTAACTGAGTGTCCACTAAAAAGTTACTGAGGAGATAAACTTACTTAGATAGAGACTATTTTGAAAAGAATTTTGACAGATATATTATGTTGTTAATAGAAACTGCGTTACTCAGTTTTGATGGCCGACTGTCACGGCCCTCAGTCAGCTTCTCTGTGGTGTGGGTTCTGGACTGCTGAGTGCTCACTAGCCCCAGGCTTCTCTGTGGTGTGGGTTCTGGACTGCTGAGTGCTCACTGGCCCCAACCTAGGGGCAGTGGTTGGTGGTGTTTCATCCCTTTCCTTGCAGTTTTCTTTTCCTGCGGTCTCTTAATCTGCTTTGTCTAATGCCAGTTGCTGCTTCAAATTTTCTATTCTCTTAACTTGAAAAAAAAACTCTGTCATTCTAACTCCAGGATGGGCCTAGCCAGGAGTGGAGTGACAAGCTTGGAATTTTCAAGTCAGAGTGCTTGTGCTGAGTAGTAGCTTGAAATTTTTCCCTGGGACAGACACTCTGTCTGGTGGACAGAGATAGACTTAACTCCTGGATGGTTTCACCCAGAAGAACATCAGATGGCTGACTTCAAGACATGGTTTATGTTGCTTTCATATAGGTCTTGTATTTTGACAGAATTGGCAGCTCTTCAAGGTAAGAGAACTCAGCCTTGCATCTTCTGCCTTAAGTATTCTAGAAATACTTGCTAATCATGTTGTAGTAGGAGTAACTGGAGACTAACATCTTTGATGCATTTACTTTGAGGTTAAAAAGAGAATTTTACAAAGTTTTGGGGTGGACATTTGTCACACCTGGTTCGAGTCCTGGCTTTGCCACTTCTGACCCAGCTCTTCGCTGATGTGCAGCCTGGGATGAACAGTCATGGTGTAAGTCCGTGGTCCCTATTGCCCACCTAGGAGACCCGGATTGAGTTCCAGGCTCGTGGCTTCCACCTGGCCAGGTCCTGGCTGTTAAGGGAGGTCTCTGTTCCTCTGGGTGTCTCTGCCTTTCAGATGAAATGAAGATAAAGAAGTAAAAATCTAAAGAACTTGTAGTGTGTGAGCAGTTCCTGGCTTCTTCGGTATATGCAGCTGTTAACACGCATTGCTGGTGTTCAGGGAGTGCTTGGTGATGCTTCACTGATTTGATCTCCTGTGTTGTTCACTGTGTGGTTTTACAGTATGTTTGATTTCTTGGTATTTTTGTATTGATTATAAAACTGTAAAACAACAAATTTTGATTTTATGAATTTAAATTGTAATAATAAAAGTTTTAAATTTATACTAAATTCTTCAATGCAGGGAAGTCTAAAAATTTATTTATTTGAAAGAGTATCAGAGAGAGGGGGAGATGGACATGGAGAGAGAGGGAGAGAGAGAGAGAGAGACAGACAGACCAGACACCTTCCATCCACTGGTTCACTCCCCAAAGTGGTCACACAACAGTCAGGGCTGGGCCAGGCTGAAGCCAGAAGCCAGGAACTCTGTCTGGGTCTCCCACATAGGTAGCAGGGGCCCAGGGATTTCAGCCAAGTACGCAAACTAACACTGACCTGTAATGCCTGTTCTGTGCCACAGTGCCAGCTCCCTGAAAACTAACTTCTGAAGCACTTTCTCACAGTGGGAATAGCAGCCCTGTGAAGAGTTTTATGGAAAAAAATGAAAAGAAAGAAGAAAGACCTTAGGCCAGAGTGCAGTATTTGTCACTGATGCTAGATCCCCATCATGAAGTTTTTTTTTTTTTTTTTTTTAAGATTTTATTTAGGTCAGTGTCGCGGCTCACTAGGCTAATCCTCTGCCTTGCGGCGCCGGCACACCAGGTTCTAGTCCTGGTCAGGGCGCCGGATTCTGTCCCTGTTGCCCCTCTTCCAGGCCAGCTCTCTGCTGTGGCCCCGGAGTGCAGTGGAGGATGGCCCAGGTGCTTGGGCCCTGCACCCCATGGGAGACCAGGAGAAGTACCTGGCTCCTGCCATCGGATTAGCGCACCGGCTGAGGCGGCCATTGGAGGGTGAACCAACTGCAAAAGGAAGACCTTTCTCTCTGTCTCTCTCTCTCACTGTCCACTCTGCCTGTCAAAAAAAAAAAAATAAATAAAATAATTAAAAAAAAGATTTTATTTACTTATTTGAGAGAGTTACAGACAGTGAGAAGGAGAGACAGACAGAAAGGTCTTCCATCTTCTGGTTTATTCCTCAGATGGCCGCAATAGCTGGAGCTGGGCCAGTCCAAAGCCAGGCGCTTTCTTCGGGTCTGCCACATGGGTGCAGGGGCCCAAGCACTTGGGCCATCTTCTACTGCTTTCCCAGGCCACAGCAGAGAGCTGGATTGGAAGAGGAGGTCTCAGAACTAGAACCAGTGCCCATATGGGATGCTGGTGCTGCAGGTGGAGGATTAACCTGCACCACAGCCCCAAGCCTCCCTGCCCCCCATCATGGAGTTTACAGTGTTCATTTTTCTCTGATATAGCCTATTGATATCCAATGAGTTGATCTTAGCCCAGTGTTTCCTAGTTTTATAAACTATGGAATCTTTTTGTGAGTAATCCTGACTCCCATTGGACACAGTTTAATTATTTTTTAAAGATTTATTTTATTTGAAAGGCAGAGAGAGAGAGAGATCTTCCATCCGCTGGTTCACTCCCCAGAAGGCTGTAACTCTACCTCTCAAATAAATAAATAAAATCTTTTCTTTTGTAGCCTAGTCCTATGTGGGCAGTCCTTACTTTGCACAGTTCTGGTACACACAGATTTCATTTGCCACAGTTTAGTTAAATAACACGAGTCTTCCAAGATTCAGATTTCAGTTACCATGATACATTACCATAGATATGTATCATACATACATGTACCATGATACATTATCTGTGAGTTTATGAAGTGCAGACGTTGCAAATCAGAATTCACTGCATAAATGTCAGATGCCATCTGTTACTCACTTCATACAGACAGGAAAGCCTGCCTCCCAGTAATAAGCCCACTTGACACAGGACCCCAATAGGTAATTGAAAAAGGGAAGTGGGGTGCGCCTTTAGCTTAGTGGTTAAGTTGCCAGTTAAGATGCCCATGTTGGGGCTGGATTGTGGTGTAGCGGGTTAAGCTGCCGTCTGCCACTCTGGTGTCCCGTCTGGGTGCTGATTTGAGTCCTGGCTGCTCCACGTTCAGTGCAGCTCCCTGCTAATTTTCTTGGGAAAGCAGTGAAAGATGGCCCAGGTGCTTGTGCCCCTGCACCCTTATTGGAGACCCAGATGAAGCTTCCGGCTTCGGCCAGGCTCAGCCCCGGGCCTTGTGGCCATCTCTCCCTCCTCCTCCCCTTCCCCCTCTCTCCTCCTCCCTCCCTTTTTCCCCTCTTACCTCCCTCTTCCCCCTCCCTCCCTCTCCCTCTCTCTTTCCTTCCCTCCCTCCCTCTCTCCTTCTCCCTCCCCTCCCCACTCCCTTACTCCTTCGCTCTTTTTAATTTTGTCTTTCAAATAAATAAATAAATCTGAAAACAAAGAGATGCCCATATCTTATGTTGGAGTGCCTGGGTTTGATTCCGAGCCCTGGCTCCTAATGCCAGCTTCCTACCAGTGCATACTCTGAGGGGCAGTAGTGAGGGCTCAAGTGGTTGGGTTCCTGTCACCTCTGTTAGAGACCCGGATTGCACTCCTAGCTTCGAATTTTGGCCTAGCCCAGTCTCTGGCCTTTGCAGGCATTTGGAGAGTAAAGTAGCAAATGAGAGCCAGCTCTCAATCTTTTCCCCTCCCCACAAATAAGGGGAGGGGAGGAGAGGGAGGGGGCGGTGAAGACAGGAAAAATGAGTATAAAGGAATAACTGACAGTGGGAATGTTGCTGCTGCCACCACTGGAGACTCCAGTCCTATAACCAGAGACAGTGTTGTAAGTTACAGTGCACTAAATAAATCCTGGTGCTAGCTTTCCATTCTTTATGCAGTAAGAGTTTTTACTGATTTGACAGATATTTTTATAGGTCTTGGAACAGTTGTGGTTTCCCCACTGATGATTAAGATGGCTCTGCACAGTCTCAGCTTGCAAGACTGTGTTGTGGCCTTACCCTGCCAGGCAAAGCAAGGACTGCTCGTATTTTTCTTTTTTTTTTTTTAAAGATTTATTTATTTATTTATTTGAGAGGTAGAGTTACAGACAGTGAGAGGGAGAGACAGAGAGAAAGGTCTTCCTTCTACTGGTTCACTCCCCAAATGGCTGCAATGGCCAGAGCTGCGCTGATCTGAAGCCAGGAGCCAGGTCCTTCTTCCTGGTCTCCCATGTGGGTGCAGGGGTCCAAGAACTTGGGCCATCTTCTGCTGCTTTCCCAGGCCATAGCAGAGAGCTGGGTTGGAAGAGGAGCAGCTGGGACTCGAACTGGCTACCATATGGGATGCTGACACAGCAGGCGGAGGATTAACCTACAGCACAGGCCCCTCATATTTTTCTTACATTTGGTAGTCATCTATCATCTGACCTCTAGTGGCTATTAAGAACTACAAGATAGGCCAGCGCCGTGGCTCAATAGGCTAATCCTTCACCTGCGGCACTGGGACCCCGGGTTCTAGTCCGGTTGGGGCGCTGGATTCTGTCCTGGTCACTCCTTCCCGGTTGCTTCTCTTCCAGTCCAGCTCTCTGCTGTGGCCTGGGAGTGCAGTGGAGGATGACCCAAGTGTTTGGGCCCTGCACCCCATGGGAGACCAGGAGAAGCACCTGGCTCCTGGCTTCGGATCAGCGCTGTGTGCCGGCTGCGTTGGCCATTGTGGGGTGAACCAATGGAAAAGGAAGACCTTTCTCTCTGTCTCTCTCTCTCTCTCACTGTCTACTCTGCCTGTCCAAAAAACAAACAAACAAACAAACAAAACTACAAGGTAGACTTTGAGGGACAAGCCATCTTTTGAATGGATGAACATTCTTACAGATGACCTAATTTATGTATTACCCTGACTTGTAGGCTTTAAACTGATCCACTGGTTGATGTTAACCTTTTCTGAACAACTCAGGACTACCCATTTTGCTATTGACAGGTACTTCTGCTTTGTAATTATATTGAAATTAATTTGAGATCTTTGGCTCATGCATGATATCTCCTGCAGGGATACTTGTGACAGGTCATGTTAAGATTTCCATGGTCCAAACCCTAACTTTAACTCATCCTGCATCAACAGTGAAGAACTAAGGCAAGGATATTAAGTCCCCCTTAGAATACTATCTTCGTTTCTGTCCCAGCAGCACAGTCTTTAATGTGAATCCTTTCTCGTGGCTTGATGCGTGGTCTTTCCCTTAGAAGCAGGGTGGGGGCTACTCGTGAGATGAAAAGGTCACTGGGAGAGAGCTATGCTTGATCTACTTTGGTTGATAGTCACTCATGACTGACGCATTAAGTGTCCTAGATACCAAAGTTTCTGACTTTCTATTCCTGTTATCCCACGATGTGATCTTTTAGCTCTGCATATATTAAATCTTCTTTATGTGTCATTTGGTCCTAGAAAATATCTTTCCTCCCTATACTCACAATGGGAAATAAAATAGTCATCTGGATTGAAATGCTTCTGATGTTTATGTGTTCATCTTTTTTTTATTTTTTATTTTTAGACAGGCAGAGTTAGAGAGAGGTCTTCCTTTCCGTTGGTTCACCCCCCAAATGACCGCTACAGCCGCCGCTGTGCCGATCTGAAGCCAGGAGCCAGGTGCTTCCTCCTGGTCTCCCATACGGGTGCAGGGCCCAAGCACTTGAGCCATCCTCCACTGCCTTTCTGGGCCACAGCAGAGAGCTGGACTGGAAGAGGAGCAACCAGGACAGAATCCGGCGCCCCAACCAGGACTAAAACATGGGGTGCCGGCACCGCAGGTGGAGGATTAGCCTAGTGAACCGTGGCGCTGGCTTATGTGTCCATCTTTTAAAAGTTGATTTCTATGCAAGCCAAAGTACAGTGAAGCATCATCTCACTCCGGTTCCATTTGCTGTTATCAAAAAGACAAAAATTACCAAGTCCCGGTGAGGGTAGAGTAGAGGGAACCCTTATACACTGTTGGTGGGAATGTAAATTAGTACCACCATTGTAGAAAACAGTATGCAGTTTCCTCAGGAAACTAAAAATAGAACTACCGTTGGATCCAGCAAGCCCACTACTGGGTAAATACTCCAAGGAAATGGAATCACTTTGTCAGAGACACAGCTGCACTGCCATGTTTACTGCACACTATTCACATTAGCTAAGAAATGGAATGAATTTAAATGTCCTTTAACTGATGAGTGGATAAAGAAAATATGGTGCATATAGACATTTGAATATTATTCAGTCAGAAAGGATGAAATCCTGTCACTTGCAACAGTATGGATAGAACTGTCATGTTGGCTGAAAGAAACCAAGCCCACAGAGGCAAATATCACATAATCTCACTCATATATGGAATATAAAAAAAGTTGATCTCATGGTAGTTAAGAGTGTAATGATGGGGAGAGTAGGGCTGGCGAGGGATGGGGTAAGGTTGATTAAAAAGTACTAATTATAGTTATATAGGAGTAAGAAATTGCTGTGTTCTGTTGCAAAGTAGGGGACTATGGATAATGATAATGTACTTGTATATTTCTCTTTTTAAAAAGCCAGGTAAAAGGATCTTGAATGTTTTCACTATGATGAAGTGTTAAGTTTTTGAGGAGAGAGAGATGTTTACTTGATTGGACACTATGCAGTGTGTATATACATGTATCAGAACATCACATTATACCCCATAAATACATATGATTTTCATGTGTCAGGTAAAAATTTTTAAACAGTATTTATTTCTGTAGATAATTATTCTTTTACTAGATACCTTGTTTAGGAAGTGAAATCAAAAAAAATTTTAAAAAGGAATAAAAAAAGAAAATGAAATTAAGATAGGGACACTTAGGGTTTTTTTTTTTTTTTTAAATTTTTTGACAGGCAGAGTGGACAGTGAGAGAGAGAGACAGAGAGAAAGGCCTTCCTTTGCCGTTGGTTCACCCTCCAATGGCCGCCACGGCCAGCGTGCTGCGGCCGGCACACTGCGCTGATCTGATGGCAGGATCCAGGTGCTTCTCCTGGTCTCCCATGGGGTGCAGGGCCCAAGCACTTGGGCCATCCTCCACTGCACTCCCGGGCCACAGCAGAGAGCTGGCCTGGAAGAGGGGCAACCGGGACAGAATCCGGCGCCCCGACCGGGACTAGAACCCAGCGTGCCCGTGCCGCAAGGCGGAGGATTAGCCTAGTGTTCCGCGGCGCTGGCCACTTAGGTTATTTGAAAGGAAAATGAAATAAATTGAATATAGCATGCAAATCTGTAATGAATAGAGACCTTTTCTATACATTAGAGTTATGCTTGCAACTGAGGCTGAGCAGTCAAGAATACTGCGTTCTTTTTTTTTTTTTAAACGTTTATTTATTTGAAAGGCAGAGTTACGGGGTGGGCGGGAGAAGGGTAGAGAGAGATCGACCGTCTGTCTGCTGGCTTATTCCCTAAGTGGCTGCAGCAGCTGGGGCTGGCCCAGGCCAAAGCTGGGAGCCTGGAACTCCACCCCTGACTCCTACGGCAGTCGAGGTGTTGCTGAACGGCGCTCCAGATTGGATGGAGGCAGTGTGGTAGAACTCCCAAGCTGGGTCCACTTGCCCGACCTGCAGAAAGCCGGTCACTGACATCGGGGTGTGGAAGGAAGTAGGTATCTGCTGCAAAGCACGGAGCCTGGAGCGCTGTCGCTTATTCCTGGGCTCCCTGGAGGTAGGAGTGAAGGTTGTTAAAGCCTGAGATTGGGCCCGAGAGGTGCGTGGTCAGCTCGTGTCCAAGCTCCTGGTTGGTCAGTGGGCTCCTGACCTTTCTTTGATTGGTCAGTGATGCCGTGTTCTTTAGGGAATTTATGTGGCCACATGGGTTCCAGTTGGTCTGGGGGTTATGTGGAGATGGCAGTTGTATTCTGCCAGGATCTGGAATTCTCCTACATAAACCACCCCAGGACAACACTGGCCTTCAAGGTTCTTATCTATTGGAGAAGCACATGACTTCTTGAGTCTGGTGATTAGAACCTTGTAAGGCCAGCTGTGTCATTCCTGCCAGTCAGTGAATTCCTTTAGATAGAGGACAAGCAAGGACATCCTGGGCTCAGTGGGACAGACAAGAGGCTGGGTGCTGTCTCAGCAGGTACCCAAGCACACAAGCCATCTTCCACTGCTTTCTTAGGCACATCAGCAGGAAACTGGATCAGAAATGAAGCAGCTAGGACTCAAACTGGCATTCATATAGGATCCTGACATTGCTGGCAATGGCTTAACCTGTTGTGCCATGATGCTGGCCCCTGCATTGTTTTTAATCAACAAAAAACATGGAGGGGGCCGGCACTGTGGCATAGTGGGTAAAGCTACCACCTGCAGTGCCAGCATTCCATGTGGGCACTGGTTTGAGTCTCAGCTGCTGCACTTCCAATCCAGCTCTCTGCTATGGCCTGGGAAAGCAGAAGATGGCCCAAGTGCTTGGACCCCTGCACCTGCATGGGAGACCCAGAAGAAGCTCCTGGCTCCTGGCTTCGGATTGGTGCAGTTTTAGCTGTTGTGACCATTTGGGGAGTGAAACAGCGGATAGAAGACCTCTCTCTCTGCCTCTCTGTAACCCTGCCTTTCAAGGAAATAAATAAATCTTTAAAAAAAAAAAAAGGAATAACATCCTAAAAGAAAAATCCATCAATTCTCAATTTGTCTCTCTCACATTCTTCTATGCCTGTTTATTTATAAAAATCATATTTAAAAAGACTCCAAGATAGTTGCCCAAGCTAATGCCTCCTCAGTGTGCTTGATATTCCTGCTTTATGTCAATCAGTAAATATTTTGTAGGATCACCATGTAATCAGCTTTAGATAGATCTGGGGGAACAGGACATTCTGAATTATTAAATATTTAATCATACCTTTAAGGAGCTTAAAGTCTAATTGTAGTAATGAAGTTTCCATTGAAGGGTTTGTGAATAAGTTAGTGGGTAAGCCTCTGTGCTAGGGTTTTGGCGTAATAGTTCCCCAATGACATTTCTTTGTCCAACTGGCCACAAAAGAATCACCTGGGAACTTGTCAGGAATAAAGATTACTGGGCTCCACCCATTAACTTTGGTCAGCCAATCAAAGGCTCAGGAATGTATCTGTCTTTCCTCCTCCCTCCCTCGCTCCCTTTCTTCCTCTCTTCCTCTCTCTTTCAGTTTGCAATGCACAATGCTTATTTCAAAAGCTGTAGGATATACGGCAAAAAGCAGTTCTTCCATTCTTCCCTGTCTTCCATTATGCTTTCATTCAGTTTTCTTTCCTAGAGGCAACTCTGTTACTAATTTCTCCAGTAGCCGTCCGTGCGTTTACAAAGGTGTGGGGGGTGGGGTGGGGTGGGGGGGCATATAATACAACTGTTGTGCACCTGGCTCCTGTTGCGTTGCAGCATATTTTAGAGATCTCCCATCTCCCTTCATTCTTTTGAAAGGCTGCCTGGTAGCCACTTGTAGAAGCTGTGCAGGAGCTTCTGGTGCGCAGCTAGGCCTAAGAGCCACAGATAGACGGTTAAAGGGCTTTAGAAGAAGTTTTCTTGGAGGTTAATTCCTTGACTCTCACATTGTGCATATACTTCTAGATTCAAACAAACATATGCCTCATGTTTATTCCTTGCTGCAGTTATGAATTCATCAAAAATACATGAAGGCATTAATGAGGAGGTACTATGTGATGGTAAAATCAGCTACAAACAGAATTTCTCCGTTCTCCACGCTGGTCTCAGTGTGCTCACGCTGTTCCACCTTTGCTTGATGCTAAGGGAGGTGAGGCGAACAGAGAAGGCAGAGGTAGATAGCAAACTACACCATACAGCTTGCTCTAGAGTCACTTTCTTTTTTTGCTCTGATACTGTGAGTAATATAATGTATGGAAACATTCACATCTATTATAGATCCTCACATATATAACTTCAGATATTTAAAAGCATTGTTAGGGGCCCCCCTTGTGGCACAGCAGGTCTAGATACCATCTGCAGTGTTGATATCCCATGTGGGCACTGCTCGTCTTCTGATCCAGCTCCCTGCTGGTGTCCCTGGGAAAGCAGCAGAGGGTGGCTCAAGTCCCTGTGGGAGAACCAGGTGGTCTCAGGTTCCTGGCTTCAGCTTGGCCGTTTGGGGAGTGAACCAGCAGATGGAAGACCTTTCTCCTCTCTCTAACTCAGCCTCTCAGATAAATAAATAAGGGCATCGTTTTCATTTTGTTAAGCACACCTTTGTGATCCTGTTGGCTGGGCCTGGTGTTGTGGCACAGCAGCTAAGCTGCCGCCTGTGATGCTTGCACCCCACATGAGGAAGGGGTCAGGGCCCAGCTGCTCCACCTCTGACCCAGCTCCCTGCTTGTGCACCTGGGAAAGCAGCGGAAGATGGCCTGAGTGCCTGGGCTCCTGCCACCCACATGGGAGAACCAGATGGAGTTCCTGGCTCCTGGCTTCAACATGGTCCAGCCCCAGCTGCTGCAGCCATTTGGGAGTGTCCCAAGTAACTCTGCCTTTCAAAAAAATAAATCTTAAAAAAAAAAAGGAGAAATTGATGTTGTTTCCCTTCATCCCTTTTTTCTTGTGATTTAAGGGGCTGGTGTTGTGATGCCCCTGGGAAGGCAGTGGAGGATGGCCCAACTGCTTGGGTCCTTGCCACCCTCATGGGAGACCGGGATGGAGTTCCTGGCTTTGGCCCTTGCAGCCATTTGGAGAAGATTGACAGGTTGAGTGGTTTTTTTAGAGTGACTAAGGACAGTGCAAAGCAAATTTAGCTTTGTGGACATTTCAGAAATGTTCAACATTTTCTTTCTTTAGAATATTCTCATAGAAATTATAAACTTCTTGAGAGAACAGCTTATTTGTGCCTAGTTATGATTTGCATCGCCATTTGCATTGCCTGCTCTGTGTGCTGTCAGACAGTGACAGGCAAAACAACAAGCATGCTTTCTGTACTGCACAAGCAGAGAGCTTAATGTGTCAGCATGGATCTTATATTTATGTGTATGTTTTACATATTCCCTGTGGAAAAATGTCATTGGAAGCTTATCAGCGGGGCTGGCACTGTGGCATAGTAGGCTAATCCTCCGCCTGCAGTGCCGGCATCCCATATGGGACTGGGTTTGAGTCCTGGCTGCTCTTCTTCTGATCCAGCTCCCTGCTGTGGCCTGGGAAAGCAGCGGAGGATGGCCCAAGTCTTTGGGCCCCTGAACCCTCGTGGGAGACCTGGAAGCAGCTCCTGGCTCCTGGCTTCGGATTGCCCCAGCTCCAGCCGTTGCGTTCATTTGGGGAATGAACCAGCAGATGGAAGACTTCTCTCTCTCTGCCTCTCTCATCTATAACTACCTTTCAAATAAATAAATAAAATCTTAAAAAGAAGCTTACAACAGGATTTTCAGCTTTTTAGGGTGGGTATTTTATATCGAGTATACCCACTGGTTCTTTTTTTTATTATTATTTGGAGAGTAAACTTTTATAATCCAAACAATCTTTTCCACTTATACACACACACACACACACACACACACACACACACACAGAGGGTCTATATAAATTAAGTAGAATCCACAAAAGTACATCTTTTAACAGAAAAAATCTGTTACTTCATGATTTGTCACAAAGGACCATTACAATTCTGTGTCCGTGAGAATTTTGCCACCTTTATCCTTCACTCTTACTCTTCAGCCTCCTCCTTTATTAATTTCATCTCATGCTCTTTGTTCAATTTCTTTTCATGTTGTCTTTCTCCCTGCACCCTCATTAACACAGATGTTCTTAGTTAGCTGGGTGAAGATTACTCAGAAAGCCTTGGGCAGGTGGAAGCATGCACCCAGCTGTTGGACATAGCAGATATATCTAATCTTCTGAGAATACTGTGTACCAGAGCAGTTGGGTTCAGAGTGTACAACTAGTGCAAATCCTTTGCTAAGTATAATGATGCATGTATATATGCTAATAAACAGCTTGATGTGTCAAAAATACTCACTTCAACACCATAAAGGTTGAAATATGCCATACTGAATTTATAAAGAAAAATACTTAATTTTGTGAAAAGTTTTATACATAAGCAAGAAAAGAACAACTTTTGGATTTTTCCAAACCACATATTTAATCATGAATTACCAGCTTGATTCTTTTGACAGTATTTCATATGTACAAATTATAAATTTTTACCTTAGCTGATATCTGATAATAAAGTAACATATTTCAGAGGTGAAGCATTATTAAAAAAAACCTATGAAGAGTTTAAAAGTGAACATGACTATCTTTGGCCCTGCACCTGGCTCTTGGCTTCGGATCAGTGTGATACGCCGGCCGCAGTGCGCCCGCCATGGTGGCCATTGGAAGGTGAACCAATGGCAAAGGAAGACCTTTCTCACTGTCCACTCTGCCTGTCAAAAAAAAAAAAAAAAAAAAAAAAAAAAGAACATGACTGTTGGCATCCTATTACATTTGTTAGGAATGAAAATTTATTAAGTGTGTTAATAAAGTAAGCCTTATATTTATTGACTGGTTTGCAAAATAAGGGTTTTGGACTAACAAAATCATTGCCCTATAGTTTATTCTAAGCTTTTTATGTCTGTTAATTATTGAATTATCCTTTGAGAGAGGTATTGTTATGATCTCCATCTTTATAGTTGAGGCAACAAAAAACAGACAGGTAAAATAAATTATCCACAGTCACACAGCTTCTAAGTGAGTTACCTAGGTTTCTAACATAGGCAGACCACCTCTAGACAGCCTGTATTTTCCTCAACTTAGCCATCACAAATTGATTAAAAATTGAAAACAGTTCTTTTTCTTGAGGCATAGCCATTTGAGTGTCTGTGTTATCATCTGAAGAGACACTGGAGAAAAAAAATATTAAGCCTAATCATAAAGCCTACTTTCCCACCTGATCGCTAATGGCCATGTGACCTGACTATATCTAATAGAGCCGTAATAGTACTATATTAAGAACTCATTTATCGCTTAGTATATTTACCATGCTGTTGTTTACTGTACACCAAGCCCCCTGCTTTACATATTTACATACATTGTTCTTCCTTAATCTGAGGGAGAATCCTGCTCTGGGAGATTAAGGAACTTGCTCAAAGTCAAAACTAGTGGAGCTAAAAATCAAGCCAAGTCTTTCTACTTCCAGAATTTGTAAACTCCAATGAGGCCACGTGACACTTGTTTATCTGGTGGCATGGAACTAGACTAGGTATGCCTTGCCTGGCCTGTAGCTGTCCTAAGACATACACTGACCTTAGAGTTAGGATGCGAAAGGAAATATAAAAAGCAACTTAACAGTCTCTCGTCTTCGCTTCCCCTCAAAGGTCATTCCCCTTCCTTTGTTGATGTTAGTGTAGGGTTTTAGAGGTGCGTAATGACGCAGTCCTCTGATTACGTCAAATGCAGCGAGGAGGTAGTGGTTAGGTGCTTTGGAGGTAAAGGTGAACTTTGGATGCATGGTGAAAATTTGTACTGAGGCAAATTTTCCATGTATAAATTTCATTACCACAATTTTCCACCATCTATGGAAAGATGAAAAATCTAATTTATATGTTGAAAATTTTCCTTTTTTACCAATTGTTGCCTTTAGTTCTTATGCTTAATTCTTAAAAAAAATTCACGATGAACAGACTCTTTAAAAACTTTACCACAATATGTTGGTTTTCAAATAAGTTTCTAGCACAATTAATAACCAACAGAAGGCCGGCGCTGTGGCTCTCTAGGCTAATCCTCTGCCTGTGGCACCTGCACCCCGGGTTCTAGTCCCTGTTAGGGCACCGGATTCTGTCCCGGTTGCTCCTCTTCCAGTCCAGCTCTCTGCTGTGGCCTGGGAGTGCAGTGGAGAATGGCAAGTGCTTGGGCCCTGCACCTGCAGGGGAGACCAGGAGGAAGCACCTGGCTCCTGGCTTCAGATCGGCGCAGCGCGCCGGCCATAATGCGCCAGCCGTAGTGGCCACTTGGGGAGTGAACCAACAGAAAAAGGAAGACCTTTCTCTCTGTCTCTCTCTCTCTCACTGTCTAACTCTGCCTGTCAAAATAAATAAATAAATAAATAAATAACCAACAGAAGTTTACTGGGAGTATTGTTGTAGCTGAGTTCAGGAAGCAGGATTTATAAAACAGTTCAACATTAGGCCAGAAATGCGTCAATAGAATGTTGAAGGACTTTCTGTGGGGTGACCAAGTGAAGTTTCACCAAAGAATGAGTGGCTTTGGAGACTAGACTGTGTAAGAGAGCTTGGGGGAGAATGGGAGAACCTTTAAAGCATCACGAATACCTAATGAAGTTCACTGACAGTTAAGATCTTAAGGAATTTGACCACCCACTCTTGGGACACCAAGCATAGAGAATATAAATGGGAGCTTTATCCTGGAGGGAAAAAGAGAATGTTTGGCAGATCCCAGGGAATTCTGGTTAGTCATTAATTTAATTCTGTTCTCATCAAGTGTCAAAAAAAGGCCAGCTAAGCAACAATTTCAGAAGACTAAGACAATAGCAAGTGCTAAAGTTGTCACTGCCCCCACCAAATGGCTGCAAGGCTGCTCTTCTATAGATGGAAGGGATTCTGCAAAGGTCAGAATGTCACCCATAGGGAAATACCCGCCTGCCACCCAGCCCCGGGTCTCATACACGTTGACCAGTTTGCTGTTAGGAAAAAGTGGGACAGCTGGCTTATGCTGGAAAGCTTCACATGGGAAATGAGGAGGAGAGACAAAAGAAAGTTATGTGCCAGATTGGAAAGGGATTCTTAGAAAATTTGCTTTCACAGTTGTGCATTTGGTGTGTCCTGTTATTTATTCTTAACATATTTGTTAAAACTGTAGTGATTCTGTAATTCTTTCAGTGGAGGAGGTAAGGGAGGGTAACGTGGGTGGGTGTGATAAAGACAGGGAGAAGTGACGCCTGGCTCTGAGAGAAGTGTGCCGAAGCTCCTCTCTCCGGGCCCGCAGGGCCTGAAATGCTCTCCTTTGTTTAGGGACATTAGATTTTTTTGTTTAATTTGATCTTTTATAGTTATATGCTTAAAGGACTGTTTTTTCAGATTTACTAATTTTTCAGATGTATTGTTTTTCTGATTTACCAAATGTATTAAGTCCTGAAATTTCAAAACAGATGTAGCCATAAGTGTTTTGCCAAGTGATGAGGATTGATCAAAACTTGAAGATGTCACTGACATTTTAACAAAATACATGACATGGAGTGAGGGTGGGGCTGAAGAGTAATGCTCAAGAGAGGGACTCGGGGCTCTTTGAGGACTAGCAGCCAAGTTTGTCCAGAGCGTGCTTAACTGATGAGAACCCCCCTGTCTCATCCGGCTTCCCCGTGACTAGTGAGCCTCCCTATTTATGTATCTTGGATGTTCATAAATAAGTTTATGAAATGCGCTGGTTTAGTTTAACCAGGACACATCTGACCTTCTTTTCTTACTTGATTCTTTTGATGTTACCAGCACTTTTTAAAGGGTGAGGAATGGTGCCAAAGTCAAGTAGGGCAAGGTCTGTGCAGACAAGCTGTTTCTGAAAGTATCCGATTGACTTCTGAGACCTGGGGCTCCTGTTCTTCCAGGGAGCCCACAGCACCTGTTAACACCAGCGAACCTCATTGTCCAAGACAGTCTGGTTTTGAACTTTGTTTCACTCAAGTAGCAGCAGCTCTCACACTTCTCACTTGTTTACAGTGGTGTTTTTTTTTCCCATTTTAAAAAAATTTATTATTATTATTTTTTAAAGATTTATTTATTTGTTTGAAAGGCAGAGTTACAGAGAGGCAGAGGCAGAGAGATCTTCCATCCGCTGGTTCACTCCCCAGATGGCCACAACGGCTGGAACCATGCCGCTCCGAAGCCAGGAGCTGCTTCTGGGTCTCCCATGTGGGTGCAGGGGCCCAAGGACATGGGCCATCTTCCACTGCTTTCCCAGGCTATAGCAGAGAGCTGGATCAGGAGTGGAGCAGCTGGGACTCTAACTGGTACCTGTATGGGATGCCGACACTGCAGGTGGTGGCTTTACCCGCTATACCACAGCGCAGGTCCCTCTTTGTTCCATCTCGACCACCCAGTTATCGCTATTTCAGACTCTTCTATCTTAGAAATGTCAGATTCTAAGTATTCTACTCTTTGAACATAATCTCTGTTCTAGGCCCTCCACTGAGCCAGTGCTGGGAGCACAGTGAAGTCCCCTCAGATCATTTCACTTTCCGTTCACTACCCTCTGTCTTCATGCCCCTTCGGTCCTGCTTAAACTTCATGGGTTATTGTTATATTAAATCCTTGTGAATATCCTTACCTCCCTTTCTTTACCTACATTAATCCTAACTCCTACTCTGGATCTATACCACATGCTAAACATTGCTTGGTGCGGGGTGGGGTGGTGGGGTGGTGGTGACAAAGCATGAGACCCTGAAAGAGAGGTCTGGAATTCACTGTTTCTTCCAGACTACCCTTTCCTTTCCTCATACCTGTCTGTCCTTTCCGTCCTCAGTTAATTATTGCACACCAAACCAAACAGGCACTTTCTGACTGTAGTGTTAAGCCTAATTTATCTGTTTTTCTTTTTGTCTGTTGTGCTTTTGAAGTTGGGTCCAGGAAACCATCTAGTGGTGATCCAAGGATGTGAAGATTTACTCCTGTGCTTTATTTTAGGAGCTTTTTAGTTTTGGTTTGCACATACAGGAAAACGACTCATCTGAGTTAATCTTTAGAGTACAGGTGTTTAGAAGGGGTCTGAAGCATTCTTCTGCATGTGTATTATCTTAGTACCATTTGTTGAAATGATTGTTTCGTTATTGAATGATCATGGTACCTTTGTGAGAAATCAGTTGGCAATAAATGTAAGGGTTTATTTCTGAGCTCTCAGTTCTCATTACACTGATCTATATGTCCATCCTTATGCCAGTACCATGCTGTCTTGATCACTGTAGCTTTAAGAAGTAGTTTTTGAAATTGGGAAGTATGAATTCTCTACCCAGTGATTTTTTTTAACAAAGATTTATTTACCTAATTGAAAGGCAGAGTTACAGAGAGGCAGAGGCAGAGGCAGAGGCAGAGAGAGAGAGAGAGAGAGAGAGAAAGAGAGAAAGAGGTCTTTCACCTGCTGGTTCACTCCCCAAATGGCCACAGCAGCCAGAGCTGGACCTATCTGAAACCAGGAGCCAGCAGCTTCTTCTGCTTCTCCCACGTGAGTGCAGGGGCCCAAGGACTTGGGCCATCTTTTGCTGCTTTACCAGATACACTAGCAGGGAGCTGGATCAGAATTGGAGCAGCTGGAACTCAAAGCGGCACCCGTATAGGAGGGTGGCACTGTAGGTGGCAGCTCTACCTGCTATGCTACAGTGCTGGCCCCTACCCAGTGATTTTTTAGATACATGTGTTGTGTAGTGTGTGTGTGTGTGTGTGTGTGTGTGTGTGTAAGGCAGGCCAGGGTGCAGGGAGTGAAGGGAAGAGAGATCTGCTGTCCATCGGTTCACTCCTCAAGTGGTCTGGGCCAGGCCAAAGCCAGGTCTCCCATCCAGCAAAGAGCTGGATCAGAAGTGCTGATATGGATGCCAGTGTCACAGGTGGTGGCTTCAGCTGCTACATCACAATGCTAGCCTCAATCCATCCAAATCTTTTGTCCATTTTTATTGGGCTCCTTTTTATTTTTATTTCATTATATTGTGGGTATAATTCCTTTGATAGGTATCTGTATTGCAGTGTCTTCTTTTGCTTACCTTTTAACTCTTTATAGTTTAATGAAAAGAAATTTTAATATCACTGAAGTTACAAGTCTTATCCCTTAATGGATAGTGCTTTTTGTGTTTGGACTAAGACAGCCCTTCCTTCCATGAAGTCATAAAGGTATTTTCTGTATTATTACATTCTTGTACTTCCCCTGTTGTGTTTTTTAATCTGTTGTGAAGACAGCTTTTTGTTGTGGGACAGGTGTCTGATTTCACTGAGTTTCCTGTCCAGCCGCGCAGCCCTGCATTGAGAATGCTAAGCTGCTGTGTGCTCTTATGTTATACCTAAGTGTGCACAAACGCATGGCTTTGTTTTTGGGTGCCAGCATCTGTTCCATGTTGTCTCAACTCCTGTAAATAAGTCTTGATGCATGGCAGACGTTTTTGTTTTTTCTAAGATTGCCTTGCACTCCTGTTTTCACCTATCTGAGAGGCAGAATGACAGAGAAAGTGCTCTTCCATCCACAGATTCACTTCCCAAATGCCCACAACAGCCAAGGCTGTGCCAGGAATTCCATCAGGTTTCCCAGGTGGGTGGAAGGGATCCACGTACTTTGGCTATCACTACTGCCTACCAGGGGGTGCATTAGTGGCAGAATGAATTAGAAATAGAAGTAGATGGGGGACCAGGATGAAGTTCTTGGCTCCTGGCTTTTGGCCTGGTTAGGCTGGGCTATTGCCACCATCTTGTGAGAGTAAACCAGTGGATGGAAGAGGGTGCCTCCCCAGCTCCCCCCCAACTCTGTCCTTCTAATAAGTATCTACATCTTAAAAAAAAAAAAAAAAAAAGAACAGAAACAAAGAAAGAAATGGAAGCAGGACTCATGGGCTTTGATATGGGATGTGGGTATTCCAAGTGGTGGCTTAACCTGCCGTGCCACATCTGTCCCTGCCTTGCATATTCTTGTCCCTTATAATTACATCAAACTACATCACATCAGCTTGTCAGGGGCCACAATTTTTTTTTTTAATTTTTTAGAAGATTTATTTATTTGAAAGAGTTACACAGAGAGAAGAGAGGCAGAGAGAGAGGTCTTCCATCCAATGGTTCACCCCCAATTGGCTGCAATGGCCGGAGCTGTGCTGATCCGAAGCCAGGAGCTTCTTCCGGGTCTCCTGTGTGGGTGCAGGAGCCCAAGGACTTGAGCCATCCTCCACTGCCTTTCCAGGCCATAGCAGAGAGCTGGCTCAGAAGTGGAGCAGCTGGGACTCGAACTGGCGCCCATATGGGATGCTGGTGCTTCAGGCCAGGCATTAACCCTCTGCACACAGTGCCGGCCCCCACAAGTTTTGATTAGTTTTAAATTGTGACTATAGGCGCCAGTGTTGTGGCACAGTGGGATGCTGGGTTGAGTTCTCTTTCACTTTGGATCCTGTTTCCTGCTCCAGCACTTGTGCAGGTGGCAGAAGATGGCTGCAGTATGTGGGCACCTGCCACCCTTGGAAGAGGCCAGATGGAGTTCCTGGTGTCTGGCTTTGGCCCCAGCCTAGCCCTGGCTGTTGCAGCTATTTTGGGAGTGAACCAGTGGATAGAGAATCTCTCTGTCTCTCTCTCTCTTTCAAATAAATAAATAAATAAATAAATTTTAAAAATTGAATCCAAAATTCACTTTGGGAAGAATTAATATCTTCATTAAATTTCAAATCTGTTATCATAACGTGTATCTCAGTTTATTTAGGTCTTCTCAGAAATCTGTATAAAAATGTATTATAATTTTCCTTAAAGAAATCCTGCATGGTTTTTTAAGTTTATTCCAGTATATTTGATATTTTTATGCAATTATACATGGTATTTTGTTTCACTTTTAGCTTTATATTGTTGGAATATAGAAATAGCTTATTATGTATTAATATTATATCGGTCTTTATTGATTCTTTTAATGTATGTATGTATTTTACATTTTCTGCCTATGCAGCCATAGCATTTGCAGGTGACAGGCTGTTCAGATGTTCTGTTTTTTTTTGTGACTCAGGCTTGCTCATGTCTGTATTTCTAAATCTCTTAGCATAAAACTGTTCAGAATACCCTCTTTTACATTTAATGTCTATAGAATTAATTGTTTGTCATTACTAATATTGGTTATTTATGTCTTCTTTCTATTATCTTGATCTTGATAGAGGTTTGCCCCTTTTATCTTTTCAAAGAGTCAAGTTTTGTTGGAGTAGGCATTTGTCTTAGTGATGGAGATGCCAGTTGGGGACCCTGCATCCCATATCTGAGTGCCTGGGTTCCAGTCCCCACTCCTGGTTCCACATTCCTGCTATTCGCACCATGGAGGCACCAGGTGATGAAGCAGTTGGGTCCCTGCCTCCTACATGGAAGACCTGGATTGAATTCCTGGCTCCTGGCTTGGACCTGGTTCACACCAGGGCATTTGGGGAGTACACCAGCTGATGGGAGCTCCCTATGTCTCGGAAATTAAAAAAAAAATTCTGGAGCTGGCACTGTGACATAGTGGGTAAAACCACCACCTGCAGCACCCAGATCCCAAATGAGCACTGTTCAAGTCCCAGCTGCTCCACTTCCAATCCAGATCCCTGCTAATGCACTTGGGAAAGTAGCAGAGGGTGGCCAAGTGCTTGGGCCCCTGCACCCACGTGGGAGATATAGAAGTGTCTGGGTTTGGCCTGGCTCAGCCCTGACTGTTGTGAGCATTTGGAGAGTGAACCAGCAGATGGAAGATCCTTGCCCACGTTCTGTAACTCCGCCTTTCAAATTAAGAAAAAAAAAAAGGGGCTTCTTTGCTCTATTACGTGTTTATTGTCTATGTCATTGATGTCTGCACTTACCTTTATTTTTCCTTCTGTTGTTTTGAAATTTTACAATCTTGTTTATTTGATGTTTTTGAAAAGCATGGGGTGTGTGTGTGGGGGGGAGAGATTGATTGATTGATTATCCACTCCTGGTTCACTCCTTAGGTGGCCAAGCCAGGAGCCAGAGCTCCATCTCAGTTTCCCTTGTAGGTGGGTGGGGCCCAGCACTTGGGATGTGCTGCCTTCCCCGGTGGATTTGCCGGGAGATGGATGGGCAGTGGAGCGGCTGGGGACTCAGCACCCACTTCAGTATGGGATGCTGGTGTTGCAGGTGGTGGCTGAGCCTGCTTGACCACAACACTAGCCTCTCTGCCTCTCTTTTTCTAACGCAGGAATTTAAAGCTATACATTTCTGTTTGTATGTTATGTATACCTCAAATTTTGTTATGTTATATTTTCATTGTTTAGCTTAAATGATTTCAGATCTTCATTATAATTTATCTTTGAATTCATATTCTTTTTGACATCCGTTCCCTACCAGGTAGCATTTACATTATGGTTAAAGAGTTTATGGCTTATGTTTGCATTATTTCTGATGTCTACTGCTGCTAACAGTGAATCACTTCATATAGATTGGAGTATTTTCTCTCCTATAATTCTTCAGCAAGTGTGTAGAGAAGAGAATAAAATTGATGCTTTAGTGTTTCTGTGCCCTAAAAAATTTGTTGTGCGTTTCTCAGCTGAATCCACCTGTTGTATTGTAGTTAAGCCTTTCAGCTGATTGACAACACTGGCTCCGTTTTTCTTTGTCATAGCTGTGTTGGCGTAGAAGAGCACCATGCAGTTGACATTGACCTGTATCACTGTCCCAACTGTGCAGTTCTACATGGTTCTTCTTTGAGTAAGTATTAGAAGCTGAAATAAAAACTGATATATTGAACATGTGCGTGGTAGTGCTTTAGTGATGCTGGTTAGTTATATTAGGCAAGATTTTACATGAAGGTAAGTTAAAAGAACAAGGAGAAAAATACTGACATTGTTGATTGCCAGTGTAGAGCCCCCAAACTCATATTTTCAAAGCTTTCTGTTTGACGAGTGAGGTAGATAAAATTTTTCTGATACTGGAGACTGATTTAGACTAATTTTGCAAATAAAAGCTCTATCAGAAGCATTTGGGAACTACACAATAAAAGACTTAACTGTGGGCAGGTGCTGCAGCACAGTGGGCTAAAGCCTCTGCCTGCGATGCCAACATCCCATATGGGCACTGGTTTGTGTCCTGGTGATCCAGCTCTCTGCTATGGCCTGGGAAAGCAGTAGAAGATGGCCCAAGTCCTTGGGCCCCTGCACCCACGTGGGAGACCTCTAAGAAGCTCCTGGCTCCTGGCTTTGATCAGCCAGGCTCCAGCTGTTGCGGCCATCTGGGGAGTGAACCAGCTGATGGAGGACCTTTCTGTCTGTCTCTCTCTGTGTCTGTAACTCTGCCTCTCAAATAAATAAATAAAATCTTAAAAAAAAGACATATGCACATATATCTGTGATTTTTAAGGAGAAGATAAGGGCACTGATAGGCTAAAATATGACTTATATTTTCTGAGTTTGTCATTTCTTTTTAAAGATTCATGTATTTATTTGGAAGAGAGAGTTAGAGAGATGGCTGCAATTCCTGGGGCTGGCAAGCCGAAACCAGGAGCCTATAACTCATCCAGTCATGGTACAGAGGCCTGAAGACTTGGGCCGTCTTCCTCTGCTGTGCCAGGTGCCTTAGCAGGGAGCTGGATTGGAAGTGGAGAGGCTGGGCTTGAACCAGGGCTCTTAGGGGAAGTCAGCATTGCAGGTGGCACTTAAGCCACTGTGCCATGTTGTATTTGACCTGGAGTCCTGTCCAGCTATCCTTTCTGCTTAAATCCTCTCACTTGAGGCCAGGAGACCTTAAAGAAAGAGGTACTGAGGACAGGCCAGACCGAGTCTCTGACCACATTCTTCTCCCTAAGAGGCAGGGAAGCCTTGACATCCTCTGCAGGGTACCAAGACCTCATATCAAACAGCACTGAGTCTTAGCCTCTTGCAGATGCTCCTAGAAGATGAACTGAAACGCTGTCATTGCACAAACATGACAGACAATGATTATAACTATTTCTTTAAAAAAAGTGAGGCTGCAAACTAATTTACAAAATTAAAGGAAAAATTGTAGATTTTGTCATTTTAAAACTAGAAGGAACTTACCTTGAGACTCACTTGAGTTGACTGTAGGCAACCTGTACTATGACTCCTATACTTTATAAAAGTGCTATTTTTCTGGCACTTTTTTAAATACCAATTTTGTTCAGGTGTCATAACATTTTTAAAAAGCAATTAGCAACTGACTACTCATCTGTTTTATTAAAATTTCTTTGTAAGAGGCAAATATTTTATTTGAAATGCATTAAAATGATTTCTTATAAAATACAAGTTGTCTTATTTTGTTTTATAGTATAAAACTTGTGCCTAGCAATTACTAGAATTGTTATATGCTTAATGTACTAGTTAATTGTCATAAACAGTTTTTAAAGGATTTTACTCTGGGTAATGTTGAACTATGTGATATGTAACTTGAAATAATTGTTGACCAAGAGTAATTCTTAGAGAAGAATTTAATATTGTTATCTCAAGGGAAATAGAACTAAAATTTATAACCAATCTATTTTACAGTTTAAGTATATAATTCCAAAATGAGATCATTTGACTTTATGTTTGTGAAATATTGTTGTGTCACTCTGAGGCAGGATAAGGTACTATACTACAAGAGGTACACTGTATTTTCCCTCTATGTTTAATTCTTTAAAACCCTTGCCATCCTCATTGAATTGATTGGATTACACAGCCATAATGGACCATGGTGTGCATTCTGAGTAATGGTGCTTCAGAGAGAAGTTTGCCTGTGACATGGCCCTTTGCATATTTCTCATCAGCCACTGTCTTCTGGGCAAGGGTCCAACTCTGAGGTCTCATACGGAAAATGCCTCAGAACCAGCCATCTGTGTTATCTGGATTGTATGCTCTCTTTCCCCAATTCGGGTCATCCCATTTGATCTCCTTCTTGATGCTTTTAAGCCTCTCTGCTTGTCATACTGAGTTTCCTGTTTCTGTCTGAGTTCCCAGGGGTCCTTCCTATAGATATGATTTAGACAGTATAAAACCACCTAGTGGCCGGCGCCGCGGCTCACTAGGCTAATCCTCCGCCTTGCGGCGCTGGCACACCGGGTTCTAGTCCCAGTTGGGGTGCCGGATTCTGTCCCGGTTGCCCCTCTTTCCAGGCCAGCTCTCTGCTGTGGCCCAGTAGTGCAGTGGAGGATGGCCCAAGTCCTTGGGCCCTGCACCCCATGGGAGACCAGGATAAGCACCTGGCTCCTGCCTTTGGATCAGCACGGTGCGCTGGCCTCAGCGCGCTGGCCGCCGCAGCCATTGGAGAGTGAACCAACGGCAAAGGAAGACCTTTCTCTCTCTGTCTCTCTTACTGTCCACTCTGCCTTAAAAAAAAAAAAAAAAACCACCTAGTAGGGTGAACTTAGATTCTTCCCTCTTGATGGGAATTAAGAGTTCTATTTGAAGGCAAATACCAAAAACAGCCCAATACTTAATATGTTCTCTGTGTTTCTCAGACACATGCAATCCAAGCACAAAATTTTTTCCCTCCTGTGACTGCTGCTAAAATATCCCTTCAGTGGCCCCTTTTCTGATTCAGTGGCCGCTTTTAAGTATGTTGGCCCAACAGGACAATTGTATCCTTTTGTTAACCTCGCACAGATCAGCTTATTGGAAAGGAAAGGATAGAAATTGGCGGCTCACTACATGCCAGGGACTAGAGTGGGTGGGTGCTTAACCTGTGTTTTCTCCTTTGAGATTTATGAAAATGCTGTGTGAGAAATGAGAAGAAATACTTACCTAGCTCTTTCACATGGCTGTTTGGCAGAGCGGAAGTTTGGATTCGGATCTGTCTAATCCCAAAGCCAGTGAGCCTCACTGATTAATCTGTTCTGCAGAAATGAAAATTGAAACAATACAACCATAGTTCACTTATTAAATGGGCAACTTTTGGGGCCTGTGCCGTGGCGTGCTAAGTTAATCCTCTGCCTGTGGCGCTGGTATCCCATATGGGCGTTGGTTCTAGTCCTGGTTGCTTCTCTTCCAGTCCAGCTCTCTGCTGTGGCCCAGGAAGGCAGTGGAGGATGGCCCAAGTGCTTGGGCCCTGCACCTGCATGGGAGACCAGGAGGAAGCACCTGGCTCCTGGTTTCGGATCGGCATAGCACCGGCCGTAGCAGCCATTTGGGGGGTGAACCAACGGAAGGAAGACCTTTCTCTCTGTCTCTCTCTCTCACTATCTGTAACTCTACCTTTAAAATAAATAAATAAAAATCTTTAAAAATAATAAATGGCAACTTTTTTTTTTGATGATGCTCATTGTTAACTCACGGCTTTATCCTGGGCTGCTTATGTAATGCTGGAATGTGAGTCGCTGTCATTTTCTGAAGGCGGTTTTGCAGTATATGTATTTAACATTTTTATTTACTTTATGTATTTGAAAGGCAGAGATACAGAGAAGAGAGACACTCAGAGATCTCTCATCCCCAAATATCCACAACAGCTTGGGCTGGGCCTGGCTGAAGTCAGGAGCCCCAGCTCAGTCTGGGTCTCCCAAGTGAGCGGCCGAGGCTGACCACCTGAGCCAGCCCTCACCTGTTGCCTCTCAGGTTGTACAACAGCAGAAAGCTGGAATGGGAACCAAAACCAGTACCAGATTCCAAGCGTCCAGGATGGGGTGTGGGAGCCCTGAGCTGGGTCTTAACCTCTGTGCCAATGCCTGCCCCTCAGGTAATTTTTAAATGTCCACCTTCCTTCTGGCCTTTCTGGGCTCTATCCTGAGGAATTAATCAGGGAAACAGATTAATGTATATAAACATTAATCTCAGCTTTGTTTAAAGAAAGATTAAGAATGAACTAAGTACTGAAGAATCAAACAATGATTATAGTACATCCGTCTACATCTTAAATTCTAGGTTGTCTTTAAATCACTTTTGAATATTTAGTAAGGATAAAATGCTCATGAACTAGTAGGAAAGGTAAGTAGGATAAACACTGTGATCCCAGTTGAAAATAAATGGAGTTATATGTCGATAGGTAGTAGAAAAACACCTGGAATGAAATATTCTTGAACTTTAGGGGTGATTTCTAAATGTGAGAAACTCACAAATATGCCTTAATAGAATCTCTGAGGAAGATTACTTTGTGATTCTGAATCTGTCTCATGAGATGAAAAAGACCTTCCATATTGAAGATCTGCCTGCCAGAAATTACTTGAGGGTCTTGTTCTAGATTTTTAGATGTGAAGAAGCCTTATTTGCACAATATTGATTTTTATTGTTATTTCTCTATATGCATATGAAAACCCAGTATTAGTATCTTTGTAAGGTGAGAATTTAAAATAAATTAGAATCATTGAGTTGTTTTCTAACATTTTTATTATGAAAATGTTCAAAATTACAGGGAGAACTGAAGCGATTTTACAGTGAGTAGCTGTGAATCTATAGTATCTAGATGCTGCTGTCAACATTTCACTTGCTTTACTGCAGAGTTTGCATGTAGCTTTTTCAGTGCATTTATACGTTGCAGACGTCAGTCTATTTTTCAGAATCATGGAAAATCTCTCTTAAATCACTTGAAAAGTGATTTTCAAGCTTAAAATAGAAATATTTATTTATTTTAAAGATTTTATTTGAGAGGTAGAGTTACAGACAGTGAGAAAGAGAGACAGAAAAGTCCTCCATTTACTAGTTCACTCCCCAAATGGCTGCAATGGCTGGAGCTGCACCGATCTGAAGCCAGGAGCCAGGTGCTTCTTCCTGGTCTCCCACACAGGTGCAGGCCCCAAGGACTTGGGCCATCTTCTACTGCCCTCCTAGGCCATAACAGAGAGCTGGATCAGAAGTGGAGTAGCTGGGACTAGAACTGGCATGCACATGGGATGCCAGCACCGCAGGTGGAGGATTAACCTCCTGTGCCACGGCACCGGCCCCAATAGAAATATCTAAAACTGAAATCTTACTAGCTATTTTGCAATATACAGTTAATTGAAAGAGTAGTTAGACTCTTCCCAGTACAAAGAACTGGTAAATGACTGAGGTGATGATACGTCAGTTACCCTGATTATCAGCGCTGTATGCATGTATTGAAATGTCACACTGTGGCCCGTGCTGTGGCGCAGTGGGTTAAAAGCCCTGGCCTGAAGCACCAGCATCTCATATGGGTGCCGGTTCTAGTCCCGGCTGCTCCTCTTACGATCCAGCTCTCTGCTATGGCCTGGGAAAGCAGTAGAAGATGGCCCAAGTCCTTGGGTCCCTGAACCCATGTGGGAGACCCGGAAGAAGCTCCTGGCTCCTGGCTTCAGATCAGCGCAGCTCCGGCTGTTGCGGCCATCTGGGGAATGAATTATTGGATGGAAGATATCTCTCTCTGTCTCTCTTGGTAACTCTGTCTTTCAAATAAAGAAAATCTTTTTTTAAAAAAAGAAATGGCACACTGTACACTAAAAATATGTCCAACTATTATGTGTTAATTTTAAAAAAATAACTGAGGATCAGGCATTGAGTCCAGCAGAAAAGGTGGCCGTGTCCCATGTCAGTGATCTGGGGTCAGTAGCTGGCTGTGTCTCCTGACTTCACCTGCTAATGCAGACCTTGGGAGGCAGCAGTGATGGTCCCATTTCTGCCCCCCATGCGGGAGACCTGGACTGCTGTCTGGGCTCTGGCCACCACCCGTCTCATCGTGGCCATTGTGGACTGCGGGGTAGAGGTCGTCTCTGGCTCTCATGAAAGTAAACAAAATACAGAATTAACATGAGCACTGCTGCTGCACACATGAGCTGCGGGGGTGCCCCTGCATGGAAGAGGGATGTGCACAGCTTCTCCTTCTTTGTTGAGGGTCTTGAGGCTCTAACCCGCCCCTTGCTCCCCACCTGGGAATCTCAGATGCGCCAGGGAGCTGCCAGGGGCTGCAGAGGCCGTTAGTGCTGGACCAGGAATCGAGTCCGAGCCTCCGGATTTGGATTGCTGTGACCACTCCGGATTATCACCCCCAGAACTGCAGAACCACAGCTTAGTATCAGAACTACCACAGAGCTGATCACTTTACCATCTCACTTGTCTCCTTTAATTGTGACTCAGGCACTTGCTCTTGTGTGTCGAGTACCTGTGCTTATCTGGGGAGCGAACTGTCAGCTGAAAGAGAAGCGCATTGTGCTGTTAAGAGACTCCTGATGCGGGGCAGGAGGCCCTGTGCGGAGAGAATGATTGGATAATCATAACGAAATGTTCTCATGAAAATCATAATTCTAAATTACTTGGAAGTGCTACAGTATGTGTAAATGTGGATGTCACCAAAGACTTCATCTGCTGACTTGAATCTTTTGATGTAATTTAAAAAAAAGATTTATGTATTTATTTGAAAGGCAGAGTTTCAGAGAGGCAGAGCCAGAGAGAGAGGGAGGGAGGGAGAGGGAGGACCTGCATCTGCTGGTTCACTCCCCAGATGGCTGCAAATGCTGGAGCTGTGCTGATCTGACGCCAGGAGCCAGGAGCTTCTTCTAGGTCTCCAATGTGGGTGCAGGGGCCCAAGGACTTGGGCTGTCTTCTACTGCTTTCCTAGGCCACAGCAGAGAGCTGGATCAGAAGTGGAACAGCCAGGACTCAAACTGCCGTCCACATGGGATGCCAGCACTGCAGGCAGCGGCTTTACCCGCTACACCATAGCGCCAGCCCCACTGATGTAATTTCTAAATTATTTTGAAATAAAACGAGGTTTGGAAAACTCAGTTAATTGCCATATTTGCAGCATCACATTAGGTGAAATTTACTTTTGCAGTCTGCAAATGCACTGAAAACTTTAAGTGTTTTTACTGTACTCACAATTATTATTTCTGGTTATGTCGCGTTATTAGGAAATACATGGTATCACCACTTACCAAAAACTATTTTAATTTTCTAAAACTCCAGTGAAGAAGAGGAGGAACTGGCACAGGCACGACTACACAGAAGCTGATGATGGCTCCAAACCCGTGCAGGCTGGAACTCGGACTTTTGTTAGGGAATTGCGTTCTCGAGTCTTCCCAAGGTATGCGTACTTGTTCTGCTCAGACGGTTGAAGAATATTTGTTGGCTGACAGAGGGACTACCCGAAGCAGTATTTTGAAACTCAAGGCTGCATCCCACTATTGTTCTCACTTTTTTTTCCTTAGTGAAAAAGAATAGAAAATGTCAGTGTATTGCAGCTGATGGGAGCCAGTAAGCCCTTTTTCATGGAATGTTTGTGTATGTGCATGCTGGGCCCCCATAAAACATGCTTGACTGTGGGTTCCAGACAGACAGGCTGGAGTCTGTCTGTCGGAGACAGTGGCTCTCAGTGCTGGGTTCATTACGTTACCTGTCTTTCACCTCACCTTCTGTTCAGCGCTGGCTTTTTCTCATGTGTTTTCAAATCTGTCTATGCTAGCTCCACTAGAAACATGCACACAAACACTGCTCAGCCTCTGGTTGCAACAGAACTGATTTTTATTTTTTTAAATAGTGGAATACATTTGAGTTGGCTGTGGCTTAAAGAGAGTCAAAAGCATTATAATACATTTAATCATGCTAATTTAGATCATTTCCTACTCACTGCCTGACATCTATTTAGAGGGATAGTGCTTAATAGGCTTTTACAAAGATCATATCCAGGCTTACTAAAAAGGGGAAACGCAATTCAAATTTAAATCATGGTATCACACCCAGCCTATTATGAAATTATGTAAAATCTGGAAATAAAAAACCCTGCTATTTCTCCTCAATTTTTAGGATTCCTGACTATTCCTCTGCCCCTTATTCCAGAAATAAGAAATAGATAATGATGAACATCTACTGTGGGCTCCCTCAGGTCTGCTGAGAGAAGAAAACATACAAAACACATAGATTTTTATAGTGTTAAAGGCTTTCTTCCCCAGTATTACTGGTTTCAGAACCATGGTTGCTTGTTTGGTATGAGGCCAGGCCCAGAGTTTTCAATCTGGTCTTCAGAGTTCTGTGAGCACCCTACACCTGTATGTGTGGTGTGTTAGCGTGTGTGTGTGTGTGCCCTAGACCTGTATGTGTGGTTAGTGTGTGTGTGTATGCTGTAGACCTGTATGTGTGGTGTGTGTGTGCCCTAGACCTGTATGTGTGGTTAGTGTGTGTGTGTATGCTGTAGACCTGTATGTGTGGTGTGTGTGTGCCCTAGACCTGTATGTGTGGTTAGTGTGTGTGTGTATGCTGTAGACCTGTATGTGTGGTGTGTGTGTGTGCCCTAGATTTCTATGTGTGGTTAGTGTGTGTGTGTATGCTGTAGACCTGTATGTGTGGTGTGTGTGTGTGCCCTAGATTTCTATGTGTGGTTTGTTAGTGTGAATGTGTCCTAGACCTGTATGTGTGGTGTGTTAATGTGAGTGTGTATGCCCTAGACCTGTATGTGTGGTAGGTTTGAGGGTATGCCATAGACCTGTATGTGTGGTGTGTGTATGTGCCTTAGACCTGTATGTGAGGTATGTGTGTACCCTAGACCTGTATGTGTGGTGTGTTAGTGAGTGTGTGCCCTAGATCTCTGTGTGTGGTTAGTTTGAGTGTATGCCCTAGACCTGTATGTGTGGTGTTAGTGTGTGTGTGTGTGAGTGTGTGCCCTAAACCTGTATATGTGGTGTGTTAGTGTATGTGTGTGTGTGTGTGTGCCCTAGACCTGTATGTGTGGTGTTAGTGTGTGTGTGAGTGTGTGCCCTAAACCTGTATGTGTGGTGTGTTAGTGTATGTGTGTGTGTGTGTGTGCCCTAGACCTGTATGTGAGGTATGTGTGTGCCCTAGACCTGTATGTGTGGTGTGTTAGTGAGTGTGTGCCCTAGACCTGTATGTGTGGTGTGTTAGTGAGTGTGTGCCCTAGATCTCTGTGTGTGGTTAGTTTGAATGTATGCCCTAGACCTGTATGTATGTTAGTGAGTGTGTACCCTAGATCTCTGTGTGGTTAGTGTGAGTGTGTGCCCTAGACCTGTATGTGTGGTGTTAGTTTGTATGTCCTAGATCTCTGTGTGTGGTTAGTTTGAGTATATGCCCTAGACCTGTATGTATGTTAGTGAGTGTGTGCCCTAGATCTCTGTGTGGTTAGTGTGAAAGTGTGCCCTAAACCTGTATGTGTGGTGTGTTTGTGTGTGTGCCCTAGACCTGTATGTGTGGTTAGTGTGTGTGCCCTAGACCTGTATGTGTGGTGTGTTAGTGAGTGTGTGCCCTAGATCTCTGTGTGTGGTTAGTTTGAATGTATGCCCTAGACCTGTATGTGTGGTGTTAGTGTGTGTGCCCTAGATCTCTATGTGTGGTTAGTGTGCGTGTGTACCCTAGACCTGTATGTGTGGTGTGTTAATGTGTGTGTGCCCTAGACCTGGTTAGTTTGAGTGTGTGCCTTTTTAAGGGTAAGGAGCCATAGCTTTCATTTTTTTCAGGTAGGCCTGTGACTCAGAAATTAGGGATGGAAACACTGGCCTGTGGATTTTCTGCCGCAGTGAACACAAATGAGAACCACAGATGTTCAAACTAATTACCATTACTGTAGGGTCTTCTGGGATTTGTTGAACTCCAAAGATCTTTACTCATTTAAAATCATAATAGATGATAATAATTACCAAATTATATACTTGATGTGATTAACACAGAAATGTATAAAATACTCATATGATGAGTGCGTTTTCCTCCTCCTCCCCTATTTTGAGATTTTGAGACTCTTTTCTAAATAAATAACATCTGAATCAAAAGTAGGTCAGAAAGTGAAGCTGGATCAAAAGTGAAGCAGCCAGGACTCAAAGTAGAGCCCATGTCGGGTGCCACAATGCTGGCCCCAGCAGCTGTATCATGCAGGCAGCTGGGAGATGGATTCTAGAATAGCCTATTAACCTGGAGTTCTTCGGATGGAAGACTGTGACGGGGATAGGCCACACTCAAGTATAATCCTGGGATCAGTGTTGTAGCATGGCAGGTAAAGCTGTCGCCTGCAGTGGGGCATCCTGGGCCAGTGCTGGTTCTAGTCCCGGCTGCTCCACTTGTGATCCAGCTCCCTGCTATGGCCTGGGAAAAGCAGCAGAAGTTGGCCCAGGTCCTTGGGCCCTTGTAACCCACACGGGAGGCCTAGAAGAACCTCCTGGCTTCTGCCTGGCCCTGCTTGGCTGTTGCGGCCCTCTGGAAAGTGAACCAGTGGATGGAAGATCTCTCTCTCTGTCTTTCCTTCTCTCTAACTTCCAATCAATACATGAATCTTTTTTGTTTTTCAAGTGTAATGCCTGTAACAGACTGGTGGCCAGAGGGAGAATCTGGAGGTGCACCTGGTTACAGCTGGAACAGCTCACTGAGTCCACAGTGTCAGTGAGGGTGTTGGAACGTTGGTTTCTAAGCAGGCACCAGGGATACTTTTTATCCTGCACGATACAGAAAGACAGTTGTTCTGCATTCTGTTGGGGTTTGAAGTATCTGACAGATATTTGTGTAGAGTTGTATTGTCAGCTGAAATCTTTAGTTTTAGTTGTTCCAACACTAGATTTTATTCTAACATACACCTTACCTTTGTTCTTCCAGTTTCCTATGTAGCTTGTATTAAGTGGTTGCTCATCTTTTTTACTTCTCTTAAATCCATTAAATTAAATCCATTCATTATACCTCATTTTTTTTTTACAGATTTATTTTTTTTACTTTGAAAGCCAGAGTTACACACAGAGAGAAGGAGAGGCACAGAGAGAGAGAGAGAGAGGGAGGTTGGTTGGTTGGTTGGTTTTCCATCCACTGGTTCATTCCCCAGTTGGCCACAATGGCCGGAGCTGCGCTGATCCAAAGCCAGGATCCAGTAACTTCTTCCAGGTCTCCTATGCAGGTGCAGGGGCCCAAGGGTTTGGGCATCTTCTACCGCTTTCCCAGGCCATAGCAGAGAGCTGGATTGGAAGTGGAGCAGCCAGGTCTTGAACCTGCACCCATATGGGATGTTGGTACTGCAGGCAGCGGCCTTACCCACTATGCCACAGCGCCAGCCCCTCATTATACCTCATTTTAAACATTGAATTATTTTAGTATATCTTTTATTATAGTGTACCTGAACTTTTTTTCTTTTCCTACATTTAGAGTGTTTTATATATTTTTCCAATTACATGTATTGAATTAAGTAGATCATAATAGCTATGAATTTTACTTTAGGATAGTAGAAACACTTGTTATTAAAAGGAAAATTAGGTATGATAGGCTGAGAGTTATTCATATAGATCATTATAAAGCATTTGAAGGGAGGGTCAAAAAGTTTGTGGCAAATAGCATTAAAAGATTTTTATTTTTGTGTAAAACTTTTGAAATTCATGCATATTTCCATAAAATGCATTTTCCAAGAAGTTTTTGAAGACCTTTTTTGTGAATTAGACCATTACTATAGTATTTTAAAAATGAAACTCTGCCTTTCAAATAATAAATAAGTAACTCTTAAGAAAAGGGGGGGTGTGGGCACTGTGGTACAGTGGGTTAAGCCATAGCTTGGAACACCCGCATCCCACATTGAGTGCCTTCAGGATCAAGTCCTTTCTCTGCTTTCAATCCCTGCAAATGTAGCAGGGTAGCGGCACATGGTGGCCAAGTGCTTGTGTGTCTTCCCCATGTGGGAAACCAGATGGAGCTTGTGGCTTCAGCGTGGCCCAGCCCTGGCTGTTGTGGGTATTTGAGGAGTGAACCAGTGGATGGAAGATTCTTTCTCTGTCTCTCTCTCACACTCTGCCTTTAAAATAAATAATTAGATCTGGCTGGCGCCGCAGCTCACTAGGCTAATCCTCCGCCTAGCGGCACCGGCACACTGGGTTCTAGTCCCGGTTGGGGCGCCGGATTCTGTCCTGGTTGCCCCTCTTCCAGGCCAGCTCTCTGCTGTGGCCAGGGAGTGCAGTGGAGCATGGCCCAGGTGCTTGGGCCCTGCACCCCATGGGAGACCAGGAAAAGCACCTGGCTCCTGGCTCCTGCCATCGGATCAGCGCGGTGTGCCGGCCGCAGCGCGCCGGCCGCAGCGGCCATTGGAGGGTGAACCAATGGCAAAGGAAGACCTTTCTCTCTGTCTCTCTCTCTCACTGTCCACTCTGCCTGTCAAAAAAAAAATAATAATAAAAATAAAAAATAAAAAAAAATTAGATCTTACAAAAAAAAAAAAAGAGTGGGGCCGGTGCTGTGGTGCAGTGGGTTAAGCCACAACCTTCAGTGCCGGCATCCCATAGGCTTTCAACTCCCAGGTGCTCTACTTCCAGTCCAGCTCCCTGCTAACATGCCTGGGAAAGCAGAAGATTGCTCAAGTCCTTGGGCCCTGCATCCACATGGGAGACCAGGAAGAAGCTCCTGGCTTCAGCCTGGCCAGGCCCGGTCATTGTGGCCACTTTGGGAATGAACCAGCAGATGGAAGATCTCTCTCAGTCTGTCCTTCTCTCTCTGTAACTCTGACTTTCAAATAAATAAACAGATCTTAAAAAAAAATACATAAATAGAGTTCTAGTCTCTTGGCTTTGCCCTGGCCCACCCCTGCCTGTTGTAGTTATTTTAGGAATGATCCAGTGGATGGAAGTGTGCTCTCACTGTCTCTCTCCCTGACTTTCAAATAAAATGAAAAAAAATAAAAAATAAAAAAATTGAACTTATCAACAGAAATGTCTCATTATTCTAATGCTTTCTGTAGTGCCGATGAAGTCATTGTGAAGATGCATGGCAACCAACTGACACAAAGATACCTGGAGAAACATGGATTTGATGTCCCTATTATGGTCCCTAAATTAGATGACCTAGGACTCAGGCTCCCTCCACCTGCTTTTTCTGTGATGGATGTGGAACGTTATGTAGGTACGAACTTGATTCCTTTAAGTACTTAGAAAAGTAAGATGATAATGGTAAAAGTAAAATGATAGTGTCCTAATATTAAAAGTTGAATAAAGAAATGTTAATTTAGTTCAGTTTCTGGAGTCAAGAAAAGTGAAATTCAGTGTCATCCATATTAAAAAATATCTTTTCTCAGCAGACCTGCAACTGTCAGCCACAGGATGAAGCAGTTTGCTTACTCTTACTTACTCAGCCTCATCCCAGAGTTTTCTTTGTATCATCAAATTTTCTGAAACTTGCTTAGGGAAGAGCATTACTGAGGAACAGCTACAGATCCCAGTAAGATCCTGGGAACCTGGATTGATTGTCCACATGTGTGGAATGCTGTGCAAGTTCCCAGAGGCCAGCATGCCACTGGGTCATCATCTCCTGGAACCCACCTTGTGACCTGCTGCCTAGAGGACAGGCGGTAAAAAAGGATGATTTTCCAGGCTGTCTGTAAGACTTGGTGAACATTGCTATTTAAATGATATCTTGATAATTCTGAGGCCCAGAAAGTCATAAGAAACAAGGGGAAAACCTTTATCTTTTCCCATATCGTTGATATTTTTGGTTACTTTATTCATTCTCATATGGCATTTACACAGAAAGCTAACCATATATCCCTATGGAGGTTGCATTTTTTGCTAGCAATAGAGATTATTGATACCTTGACTTGGAATCATATATCCACTACAATACATTGGCTCTTTAGCGTGGAATATCTGAGAATTTGTCTCTTTATTGAGGTGTTGATTGACAGTTCTTATTGATAATTGTTTCAGTAATGAAATCCAGTTCAAGTTATGGCTTCACATTCCATTAAATTTGAATATTTGATAGAGTATGAGGGTGACGATAAACCTGTTTGTGTAGCTAGCACTGATAAATAAATGACTAGTGTAATAGGAAAAGTATAGGAAAAGATGCTCACACTGCTTGATAGCTAACTTTTTTGTTATTTATTATTTTTATTAGCAAAGCAGTTCAGTGAAATATTTGTAACAGAACTGTGTTACTTCCTAAAGAAAAAAGAAGTCTACATGAATACTTATTTTTGTTAAATATTGCCATGTTTTGAATTCCACCTTTTCCTATAATCTGTTGTAAAATTGACTATGCAGTGGCCCACAAGATCACCTCATGGATTGATAGGAAAACTAACTGTACCACAAATCAGGACTTGAGCATTTGTGCACTGGCATTGATTTGAACTTATTCTTGCTTCATACTCACTGATTTTTCTTGACAAAGAATATTAAAAGAAAAAACACCACCAGGAAAACAGAAATTGTCCTGGTTAACTTCCTCATCAATTCTCCAATACCTGATCTGATTTTTGAAACAGTGCACTTAGAATCTGAGGAAGGGAAAAGTCAGTTCTCTGAATTCTTTCAGGAGAAAACTGAAACCCAGAAGGCATCAGCTTGCACACACCAGCACACTGTATCTGCTGTCCTCATGAGCTATGCCCAGAAATCACCGTGCAGGCGTGTAAGCCTTCATGCAGCTCTGTGTCACGGCTTCACTCTCCCTCAAAAGCTGTCCCTTTTTCTCAGGTTCAGTTGGACCTAAACAGTAAGGATATAGAAGTGGGGCCCACGCCGTGGCTCATTTGGTTAATCCTCCGCCTGCGGCACTGGCATCCCATATAGGCGCCGGGTTCTAGTCCTGGTTGCTCCTCTTCCAGTCCAGCTCTCTGCTATGGCCCAGGAGGGCAGTGGAGAATGGCCCAAGTGCTTGGGCCCTGCACCTGTGTGGGAGACCTGGAAGAGGCACCTGGCTCCTGGCTTTGGCTGCTGGCTTTGGATCGGCGTAGCTCCGGCTGTAGTGGCCATTTAGGGGGTGAACCAACGGAAGGAAGACCTTTCTCTCTGTCTCTCTCTCTCACTGTCTAACCCTATCTGTCAAAATCTTTGTCTAGGCTATGTAGTTTCATAGTTGGGTAAATTATCATACCAAGTAAATAGGGTTTTTAAAATATTTTTATTTAGGGTATCCACTGATACAACTTCTAAGCTCAATAATAAGACTATAACTTTTCTCTGCAGGTGGTGACAAAGTGATAGATGTCATTGATGTGGCAAGGCAGGCAGACAGCAAAATGACACTTCACAATTATGTTAAATACTTCATGAACCCTAACAGACCAAAAGTGTTGAATGTGATCAGCCTTGAATTTTCAGATACAAAGTGAGTAGTTCTGAACATTTTGGTTTAGCATTCTGAGTATTAGCTAAATATGGTTTAATGATATATTCATTTTAGTTAAGAAACATGACTTCTAAAGTTGTTCAGTGATAGCAGTGTTGTAAATTTTGCCTTGGCATGCTCAGAGAATATTAAGAAATGAGATATGTTTTAAACTCAGTAGTGTTACCCTGAATTCTGGGTAATTATTTGGTTTGGGTTGATATGGGAGAAGCCGTTAGAAGAAGTCTTACATTATGTGGGAGTGTGTATATGTATGGTTTGTTTCTTTAAAAGGATGTCTGAATTGGTGGAGGTCCCTGATATAGCCAGAAAACTTTCCTGGGTGGAAAATTATTGGCCAGATGATTCAGTTTTTCCCAAGCCATTTGTTCAGAAATACTGCTTAATGGGAGTTCAAGACAGCTACACAGATTTCCACATCGACTTCGGAGGAACTTCAGTCTGGTACCATGTCCTCTGGGTAAGACTGCAGTGTTTTTGTGTTCTTATTGACAGAAATAAATAGCTGTATTTTCCTAGTAGTACATTCATTTGCTGTAAAAGGCATTTGTAAGGGAGAAGTTTTCTACTTTTTAAGAAGTAGAGGGGCCAGTGCTGTGGCGTAGCAGGTAAAGCTGCTGCCTGCAGTGCCGACATCCCATATGGGCGCTGGTTTGAGTCCCGGCTGCTCCACTTCTGATCCAGCTCTCTGCTGTGGCCTGGGAAAGCAGTGGAAGATGGCCCAAGTCTTTGGACCTTTGCACCCGCATGGGAGACCTGGAGGAAGCTCCTGTCTCCTGGCTTCGGATCAGCACAGTACCGGCTGTCGTGGCTAACTGGGGAGTGAACCAGCGGATGGGAGAACTCTCTCTCTCTGCCTTTCCTTCTATCTTGGGGTAACTCTGACTTCCAAATAAATGAATAAATCTAAAAAAAAAAAAAAAAAAGAAGAAGAAGGAGCTATCACTTTGCCTTTAGCATTAGCATTATTTTTATCCCAGGTAATGAAAGTTCTTCATTTATATTTAGTTCTTTTTTATTCCTTTTTTTCCTCCCATCTAAGTTGGTTTCTTTTAGCCTTGTCTCTTTTTGTTCCTGTAAATCAATTATTCATTGATACATAAATCAAATCCCTAAAAAGGAGAAAAATTACAATGATAATTACTTCTGGCCTTGCAGTTGGGTTATGATAGCTAGTTGGAACATCTTCTGTTGCTTCCCAGACACAGTAACAGGGAGCTGGATGGGAATTAGAGGAGCTGGGACTTGAACTTGGTGCTCAGATATGGGGTGCCAGCATTGCAAACAGCAGCTTAACCTGCTGTACTATGCCAGCCTCTGCAATGCCTTTTCTTTGTGAGGAAGCAAAGAGTTCATGAAAGGAAATTTATTTTTCAGTCTTCAAAAATAATCATTATGGCTTGGGTCCCTGCTAGTCAGGGAGACTTGGATAGAGTTCCTGGCTTCAGGCTTCAGCATAGCGCAGCCCCAGCTGTTTTGGGCATTTGGGGAGCAAAGTGGCAGCAGGAAGATCTCTGTCTCTTTCTGTCACTCGGACTTTCAAATAAATACAAATCAATAAGTAAACTTCAAAAATAATTGTTATGTTATAGATTTTTTGAGAAGATTTATTTATTTATTCAAAAGGCAGAGTTACAGAGAGGCAGAGAGAGAGGTCTTCCATCTGCTGGTTCACTCCCCAAATGGCCACAATGGCCAGAGCTGAGCCAATGGGAAGCCAGGAGCCAGGAGCTTTTTCCAGATCCCCGACATGGATGCAGTGGCCCAAGGATGTGGGCCATCCTCCACTGCTTTCCCAGGCCATAGCAGAGAGCTGGATCGGATGTGGAGCAGCTGGGACTTGAACCCGTGCCCATATGGGATGCCGGCACAGCAGGCGGCGTTTTTACCTGCTACGCCACAGTGCTGGCTCCTATGTTATAGACCCTAGTAGAAAGGACAATGTAATAGAGGTTACTCTATCTTGGGACCTTATACAGAAAGCTGTGGAACATAGAATTAAAAGGTAAGTTTATTTTGAGGTCTATACATAGTCTTCCCACAGTATGCACGTTCCATGACATTTTGAGATACTTCATCTTATTCTGATACCTTGAAAACGTGAGGTCAGTAGGATGTTTGTGGCTCTTAACCTCCTCTCACAGCTCTGTCTTCAGTGTGACGTTACTGACTTCTCATTGGCTGGGCAAGGAGCATTAGCGCTTGTGAAAATTTTTACTGGGGCCGGCACAGAGGCATAGTGGTTAGTGCTGCTGCCTGCTGTGCTGGGATCCCAGGTGGGCACAGGTTCGTTTTCTGGCTGCTCCACTTTCAATCCAGCTCTCTGCTATGGCCTGGAAAGCTGTAGAAGATGGTCCAAGTCCTTGGGCCCCTCTACCCATGTGGGAGACCCGGAAGAATCTCCTGGCTTCGGATCGGCTCAGCTCTGGCCGTTGCGGCCATTTGGGGAGTGAACCAGTGGATGGAAGACGTCTCTCTTTCTCTCTTTCTCTCTCTCTGCCTCTCCTTCTCTCTCTGTGTAACTCTGACTTTCAAATAAATAAATAAATAAATCTTTAAGAAAAAAGAAAATCTTTATTAATGGCAACGCTAAGGTGAGTGACGTAGCACTGTGGGGTAAGCTGCGGCTTGCGATGCCTGCATCATATATCAGAGTGCCGGCTCAACTTCAGCTGCTCTGCTTCAGTCCAGTTTCCTCCTCATGCACCTGAGCGCCCGCAGTTGATGGCTTGAGGACGTGAGTGCCAGTGCGAGTCCTGGCTCCGGGCTTCCGCTTGGCCTCACCCAGCTGTCGCAGTCACTTGAAGAGTAAACTAGAGGATGGAAGATAATCTTTATCTCTTCTCTCTGTCACTCTGCCTTTCAAATAATCAATAAAATTTTTTTTTAAAAAAAGGCAGTAGCTACTGATGAGATGTGCAGATTTTATGAACATAAAAATTTGATAATTGTCTAATTTACTTTGAGAAATTGGATTAATGTTGACCATCTGAAAAATGACTTTTGCTTTTTTAATAATAGTATTCCTTCCTTCCAGGGTGAGAAGATCTTTTATTTGATAAAGCCAACAGATGAAAATCTGGCACTCTATGAATCTTGGAGTTCATCTGTGACCCAGAGTGAGGTGTTCTTTGGAGACAAAGTGGAGAAATGCTACAAGTGTGTGGTGAAGCAGGGACACACCTTATTCGTTCCTACAGGTAAGGCTTCAGTCCTACCCCTGCTCCTTACAGCTGATAGTGAGTCACATGGGCATGACTTTTAATCAGAGCTCTGGCTTTAATGTGCTTGGAAAGTAACTTTATGGCATTTTCTAAGAGTAATTCTTGGACTTTTTACTTTGTTATCCTATAGAGGGTTCCTCTTATAGTTAGGACTTGTTTTGGCATTGTAGTTTATGTCATTTGCCGACATTTTTATTGAGATAAAATTCACATATAATAATATTTGCCCTTTGAAAGTCCCCAGTTCAGTGAATTTTAGTAAAGTAATAAGGCTGTGCAATCAGCACCAGTGTCTAAGTTCAGAATATTTTCATCATCACTCTCCCCTCCTCGGAGCCCTTGACAACCACTAAAATACTTTGTCTATGAATTTGCCCATTGTGGACACTTCATATAAATGGAATCAGACAGTAGGTAACCTTTTGTGTCTGCCTTCTGTCATTTAGCATAATAAATTTGAGGCTCATCTGTGTTGTAGAATATAACAATTCTTCATCTGTTTATGGCCCAAGAATATTCCATTGTAAGATAAACAATATTTTGTTTATTCACTTATCAGCTGATGGAATCTGAATTATTTCCTGTTTTTATCTTCAGTATTGCTGCTCTGAACATATGTGGAGGTAGCTTTGGAGGAGGGTAGAGTATATACCTTGTGCTGGAATTGCTGTATCACGTGGTTTAACTTTGAGAGGAGCTGCTGAACTATTCTCCAAATACCATTTTATGTTCCCATTAGCAATGTTTTGGGTTCTAGCTTATCCATACTCTTGCCAGCATTGTGGCTGTCTCTTATTTTTGCCATTCTACTGGGTGTCAATTGCTACTACATAATTTTTTTAAAAAAATTATTTTATTTTACTTGAAAGTCCGAGTTACACAGGGAGAGGAGAGGCACAGAGAGAGAGAGAGAGGTCTTCCATCCGCTCGTTCACTCCCCAATTGGCTGCAACAGCTGGAGCTGCGCCAATCTGAAGCCAGGAGCCTGGAGCCTCTTCTGGGTCTCCCACTTGAGTACAGGGCCCAAGGACTTGGGCCATCTTCCACTGCTTTCCCAGGCCACAGCAGAGAGCTGGACTGGAATTAGAGTAGCTGGGTCTTGAACTGGCGCCCACATGGGATGCTGGCGCTTCAGACCAGGGCATTAACCCGTTGTGCCACAGTGTCGGCCCCAATACTACATAATTTTTTTTAAAGGGTTTTATTTATAGGAGAGGTAGAGTTACGGACAGGGAGAGACAGAGAGTGTTATCTTCCATCTGCTGGTTCACTCCCCAAATGGCTGCAATGGCCAGAGCTGAGCAGATCTGAAGCCAGGAGCCAGGAGCTTCTTCCAGGTTTCTCATGCAGGTGCAAGGGTGCAAGCACTTGGGCTGTATTCCACTACTTTCCCAGGCCGGTTAGCAGGAAGCTGGATTGGAAGAACAGCAGCTGGGACATGAACTGGCACCCATATGAGATGCCAGTGCCACAGGCCCTACATCATGGTTTTGATTTGTATTTCATTCATCACTAATGATGCATAGTATTTAGTGTTTTTATTGTGCTTATTTGTGTGTCTTTGAAGAAATGCCTTTGGTGGAATCCAAAAACTACTCAGTTTTAAACTGAGTTGTCTTTTTATTGTTGAGTTTTTTTAATATATTTATTTATTTATTATCTTTTTTTTTGACAGGCAGAGTGGACAGTGAGAGAGGTAGAGACAGAGAGAAAGGTCTTCCTTTACCGTTGGTTCACCCTCCAATGGCTGCTGCGGCCGGCACACTGCGCTGATCTGAAGCCAAAAGCCAGGTGCTTCTCCTGGTCTCCCATGCGGGTGCAGGGCCCAAGCACTTGGGTCATCCTCCACTGCACTCCCTGGCCACAGCAGAGAGCTGGTCTGGAAGAGGGGCAACCGGGACAGAATCTGGCGCCCCGACCGGGACTAGAACCCTGTGTGCTGGCGCCGCAGGTGGAGGATTAGCCTATTGAGCCACGGCGCCAGCCTAGATTTATTTATTTATTTGAAAGGCAGAGTTAGAGAGGCAGAGGCAGAGAGAGAGAGAGGTCTTCCATCTGCTGGTTCACTCCTCAAATGGCAGCAACAACTGGAGTTGGGCCTATCCGAAGCCAGGAGCCAGGAGCTTCGTCCAGGTCTCCCATGTGGGTACAGGGGCCCAAGGACTTGGGCCATCTTCTACTGCTTTCCCAGGCCATAGCAGAGAGCTGGATCGGAAGTGGAGGAGCTGGAACTCGAACCAGCGCTGATATGTGATGCTGCCACTGCAGGCAACGGCTTTACCCGCTACGCCACAGTGCCAGTCTCTCTTTACTGTTGAATTTAGAAGCATTATTTTGTATAATAGACCTGTGTCAGATATATGTTACAAATATTTTCTCCCGTTCTGTGGATGATCCTTTTGCTTTTCTTGATAGTATCTCAGTCCATCTTGGTTTGCTAGAATGAAATACCTGAGGGCGGGCATTTATACACAGAAGAGGTTTATTTAGCTCATGGTTCTTGAGATCCAAGAGCATGGCAGTTGCAGCTGCCTGGCATCACAGTGTTGGGTGCGAATGCAGAAGAGGAATCAGGGGAAGTGTTCGGCTCACTTACTAGCCCATTTTCCTGGGAGCTGATTGGGTGTTGTGAGACCTGAGCCACCCTAGAGAGAGAGAGCACCGATCACTTGACTCAGAGTCCCTGTGACTCTGCCTAGTTACCTTCCTCTAGACTCTCTTTTTCCTTTTAAAGATTTCTTTATTCAGAAGACAGAGTTAGAGAGACAGACGGACAGACAGACAGAGTGGTCTTCCATCCACTGGTTTACTCCCCAAATGGTCTCAAGGGCTGGAGCTGAGCTGATCCAAAGCCAGGAGCCAGGAGCTTCCTCCAGGTCTCCCACATGGGTGCAGTGACACAAGGAGTTGGGCCATCTTCCACTGCTTTCCCAAGCCATAGCAGAGATCTGGATCAGAAGTGGAGCAGCTGGGACTCGATCCAGTGCCCATATGGGATGCTGGCACTGCAGATGGTGGTGTTACCTGCTATGCCACAGTGCCAGCCTCTAGACTACCTCAACTCTTCCACACAGAAGACCAAGCCTCCAAAACACGAATTGCTGAGGGACAAACCCTACCCAATGTCCTTTGATGCATGACAGTTTTTAATTTAGGTAAAGGTCCCTTCAATTTTTAACTGGTCAGCTCAGTTAATTGCTGTCAGAGACCAAGCCTGTTGTAAGGTCGTAAGGTTCTGAGCTGCTGACATGGGACAGTTAGAAGGTCACAAGGGACCCCAGGAAGGGGTGAGGATTAGTCTTAGCAGTAGCTTCAAGTATAGGCATCAGCTGTGTCAGGGAATAGCCTCTCCAGACCACTGGATCTGAGGATTGTGTTTGGTGATGTCAGTGGCTGCAGAGGTCACTGGTGTCTGTTACCACAGGCCCTGCTTCCTTACTCTGCCTTGCCTCTGGTGTGCAAAAATGTAATAAACATGTGTTGGATAAATGCCTAGAACTACCAGAATTTGTGCCTAAATATCAGTATTTCCATTTTGAGTGAGCTAAGATTCTTCTTTAAGACCTCTTCCTTATCCTGTTTATAATTTTTGTAACCTCTTAGAAGTCTTAAATTCAGGGGCCAGCGCTGTGGCACAGCAGGTTCAAGCCCCAGCCTGTAGTGCTGGTATCCCATATGGGTGCTGGTTCAAGACCCGGCTGCTCCACTTGAATCTGGCTCTCTGCTGTGGCCTGGGAAAGCAGCAGATGGCCCAAGTCCTTGGGCCCCTGCACTCACGAGAGAGACCCTAAAGAAGCTCCTGGCTCCTGGCTTTGGATCAACTCAGCTCTGGCCATTGCAGCCATTTGGAGAGTGAACCAGCAGATGGAAGACCTCTCTCTCTCTGGTTCTGCCTCTCTCTGTAACTCTTTCAAATGAATAAAATAGATCTTTAAAAAAAAATTCATAAATAGTACAACTACTTACGCAAATAAGTTTTTTAAAAACTCATTTAATGATCTAACTGGAATACACAGAACAATAAAATGTGTGAAGTATTTTTTTAGTTTGTTCCGTGTAGGCACAGCAGCATTAGAAAGCAGCATGCTAGCTGCATGAACCAGAAATGGATGTGTGTGTGCAGTGACAGCTGAGATTCATGGGTAGCACGGTGCAGGGGGTGGGTCTCAAACCTCGTGCAGCATCAGGACCACACAGAGCGACTGCTGGCCACAGGTCGCTGCGCCTCGTCCCTGAGGTTCTGACCGAGTCGATTTGCATAGAGCTGAGAGTTTGTATTTCTAACAAGTTCTGGTGCTGGTGCTCCTGATTTAGCGACCACACTTGGAGAACCCTTGCCGTGGACAAAATGGTTTTTTTCCAAAGAAGTTAGCAACTGACAGACTGCCAAACAAACTAGTTTCCTTCAATTGCAGAGTAGTTGTATTCCTGGAGATTGTATGAAAACCATGCATGATGTAGCGTTTAGATACACCCGGTGGTCCTCTATGGCAGCAGTACTGCCCATGCAGGGCGTTTTGGAAAGTGTGGGAGCTTTGTCACCGCGATCAGGGAGTACTGCTGGCGTTCTGTGCACGTGGCAAGGGGGCTGCAGTTGTGCTCAGATAGGGAGTGGATGTGTCCTGCACCTGGGTGAGTGATGAAGGCTCATTCCTTGTGGATGCACCTGCCCTGCATGTTGCATTTCTAGCACCGGCTCCTGAAATGGGCTCCCTGACCATCCCAGCAATCAAAACAGGCCCGCCTCCAGAAACAACCCTGGAAGGCAGCGTGTTGCTGTTGAGAACCACTCATGATCTGACTTGTAGCGGACAGACTTCCCCAAGTCAAGCACAAGCCCTGCGCCTTTGGGCACACTAATGAGCATGAGTCAGGCTTTTGATGTGTTACAACACAATGAGGGATGAAAAGATGAAAAATATTAAGAAAACAGGACTGGAGCCGGGGCTGTGGCGTGGCAGGTAAAGCCACCACATGTGATACCGGCATCCTGTATGGGCACAGGTAGGAGTCCTGGCTACTCCACTTTTGGTTCAGCTCCTTGCTAGTGTGCCTAAGGAGGGCAGAGGAGGATGGACCAGATGCTTGGGCCCCTGCATCCATGTGGGAGACCCGGAAGAAGCTGCTGGCTCTGGCTTGGCCCAACCCTTACCGTTGTGGCCATTTGGGGAGCGAGCCAGCGAATGGAGGATCTCTCTCTATTCCTTTATTTTAAAAGAGCCAATGTTTTCATGCAGACATGGGTGAATATATTTCTCTGAAGTCTTATGTTGTCAATATTTCTTTCAGAAAAGCTGGGGTTCATCTTTAGGAATGATTCTCACTTTGAAAACACTTGAATAGGAATGCACAATGTAACTTCAGCGGACCCTGACCCTCCATGATAAAATGCAGAGTCAGGTCTCAGGTTGAGTTCCTGGTCCTTGGCCTTAGCTCTTCACAGCGCTCATTTCTCCACGACAGTGGGGAAGACGTGACTTCACACCAGAATCTTTCATGTAAAGTTAAAATGCTGTGTCTCTCAAACTCAGCTCAGAACCTGGCATATAACAGGTACCTAATGTTTAATGGAGTGAATCAGCAGACTGCAGTCAACATTAACTTCTTTGGCTGTTTAGCTTCAGAGTATGAAGTAAACTGATGTTGGTATTTTAAATGGCTACTTCTGAGGTAGATATCACAGTTTTTGGTTTAAATATTGAAAAAAATCACTGATTGATATACTTTTAACCATTTCAGGGTGGATTCATGCTGTGCTCACGTCTCAGGACTGTATGGCTTTTGGGGGGAACTTTCTGCACAACCTTAACATTGGCATGCAGCTCAGGTCTGTGTCATTGCCCATTTTTAAACAGGACATTTCTGTTTCAAACAAGAAGTAAAACCACAGCATACGTGATTTGATATGTGTTTATCAAGGCCCTATCAAGATGGGCCTTGAAAAATGATTAGGAACTTTTTAACTTAAGTGTTACTTAAAAATTTTGTCAGGATATTCACACTGATGTGTTTCAAATATGAAATAAAAATGGTGACTTATTTTGATTGACAAGATCTCTCCAAATTTCAGTCTTCTATAAAAATGTATGTTCTCTGCTTTAGCTATTTTTCAGTGAGGGAAATGAACTAAATCCACTCCAACTTAGGTGAAACATAAGGTGCTGGAGAAAGTAACCCTGAAGTCAGGACTGCTTCAAAACACTTGCTTTAGTTTTGCTGCCGATAAAGGATCAACAGCTATTTCTCCTTCTGTCTGAAAATATGACTTTTCTGTCACTGTTCACCTGATAGTCTAATGAAGCTAGAATGTTAGGAGGTGACATTGTTCATGGTAAACCTGATTCCTGGTTGATAAACTTCATCACCACTGACAGAACTGGAAATTTCTGGTAGCGAGCACTTTCTTTGGGCTTCCTTGAGTCTGTGGTGGCTCTTGAAATTTGGCATGCCCATGAGGAATCCTGGAGCCTGTGTAACACATGAGATGTTAACTACAGTAGGTCTTCGACCCACCAAGTGTGAATCTCACCTCTGTACCTGAGCTGTCTCTGGAGAAGAGGTCACTCCTCTCATGTGGACTGCTACAAGGGCCATGACAGAAGGCTAACACTGTGGCAAGCTATGGTTCCCGTCTTATCACCTTGGCCAGTGCCACATGTGGTCTTGACCTTGAATTCTTTTTTTTTTTTTAACTTTTATTTGATGAATATAGATTTCCAAAGTACAGCTTATGGATTACATTGGCTCCCCCCACCCATGACTTCCCTCCCACCCGCAACCCTCCCCTTTCCTGCTCTCTCTCCCCTTCCATTCATATCAAGATTCATTTTCATTTTTCTATATATACAGAAGATCAGTTTAGCATACATTAAGTAAAGATTTCAACAGTTTGCACCCACATAGAAACACAAAGTGAAAAATACTGTTTGAGTACTCGTTATAGCATTAGATCTCAATGTACAGCACATTAAGGACAGAGATCCTACATGAGGAATAAGTGCACAGTGACTCCTGTTTTTGACTTTACAAATTGACACTCTTGTTTATGGCATCAGTAATCTCCCTATGCTCCAGTCATGAGTTTCCAAGGCTATGGAAGCCTTTTGAGTTCACTGACTCTTATCTTATTTAGACAAGGTCATAGTCAAAGTGGAGGTTCTCTCCTCCCTTCAGAGAAAGGTAACTCCTTCTTTGAAGACCTGTTCTTTCCACTGGGATCTCACTCACAGAGATCTTTCATTTATTGACCTTGAATTCTTAATAGAACCTAATGAAAACTTGCTGGGTGGACATTGCAGTATTGTCAAACATACAGCGTTGTTTTGTTCCTCACAGTGGAACCCTTTTAAAATATCTTTTGATAAAAGTAGGATAAGAATCCCAAGATGTGATCTTTTCTGAAGCTCAATGTAATTCTTAAGTATACTGTCAAATTTACCAGTCACAACCTGGATAAGGTCTTAATTTATTCTTGTCCAAATGTGGTGGTGTTAAGTCATATACAGCACTTGATCAGCTTATGTATATCATGACCTACTTATTTTCAAGTTGGTTACCTTCATTTAACTTCTAAATGCTAATATTAAATGTCTTTACCTTTTATTCATTTAGGTGTTATGAAATGGAGAAAAGGCTAAAAACACCAGATCTTTTCAAATTCCCTTTCTTTGAAGCCATATGTTGGTTCGTAGCCAAAAATTTGTTGGAAACTCTCAAAGGTAATGAATAATTTGCACGTTTTGTTGTATATGGTGCATAATATTTACAAATTCACTAAAAGCCACTTGACAGAAACCCTTTTCTTGTGTGGTATGTGTGTCAGACCTATTTTGTTTTTTAAATACATGATTTCCCCACCAGCAGCATTAGCAAATTCATGTCTCTAGTCCATAGCCTAGCAGTCTGTGTTTTTAAAAATCAGATATATGAACACCTGCATTAGAACAAAACAGAAATCTTGGAATGTTTATTTCACCTAGTGCTCCAGTAGCTTGCACACATTATCAAGCATGTAAAAGTGCCTCACTCTCAAATACACATAGTTTATGTTAAAAGAATACTACCTAGTATGTGTTCACAAACATTTGCTGTAAAAAACGGAGGGAATGATGTTCATGTGCTGAGAGATGCCTGTGCCATCACCTTTCTGACCATCATTCTTGCTATGCAACCATCTGAATGTCAGTTTATGATTCCGTAGTTGAAGAAACATTTTTAAACATCCCTTTATTTAAACTTTTTTTAAAAAGATTTATTCTATTTATTTGAAAGACAGAGTTACAGAGAGAGGTAGAGACAGAGAGGTCTTCCATCCGCTGGTTCACTCCCCAGATGGCTGCAACGGCTGGAGCTGTGCCGACCCAAAGCCAGGAGCCAGGAGCTTCTTCCAGGTCTCCCACGTGGGTGCAGGGCCATCTTCTGCTGCTTTCCCGGGCCACGGCAGAGAGCTGGATTGGAAGAGGAGCAGCCAGGACTAGAACTGGTGCCCACATGGGATGCCAGCACTTCAGGCCAGGGCTTTAACCCGCTGTGCCACAGCGCTGGCCCCAACCTTTATTTAAACTTGAAAGCTATTTTTAGAATGTGCAATTTCAGATTTTGATGGTTTTATATTTTAGTTTAATAATCTTTGAGCAGTCAAGCTGGAGACTGTCGCTTGTGCTCTTCTCTATTTATTGCTTTTTATGCACTTGTACTAGTGAAAATACAGTTTGGTTTTTGAGTTGTCTAGCTTTTCTAGTCAGCTTGCAAATAGTGCTATTATAATAATTAACTGTCAGAAGAACAAATATAAACAGACCAAATGGTAAAGTTTACTTTGAACATTTGTTTCTTTTTTAAAAGATACACAAGAAAAGGTAAAATGAAAAACAACCGAAAATTCATTTCCCAGGATAGCATGTGCAGAACTAAAGTGATAAAATCCAAGTATAGTTTTTCTTCTCCCTAAAACAAAGCAAAACAAAACAAACTAGAGGTGCTGCCTTTCTCTGAGTGGGAGGAGAGGGCCAGGGAGCCCTTACCCTTGCCCTTTGCAGCACAGAGCAGTGGGCGATGTCAGGACAGTGCTGCAGGTGTGTGATGAAGGTGCAATCCGGCGGGTGAGGAGGAAGAACGGCTCCTTTCTCACAGGTTCCAAGCAGCAGCCTCCAGGTTCCTGTCCTGCGGCTGGCCTGGGGAAACTGTCCACCAACACATGAGCACCCCGGGTTGACATGGTTGATATTCAGCTATCTTCATTCTCCTTAATGTGTAAGAGAGGTCCATCAGTTCATCTCTGAGAGACAAAATCTTGCTGTTACTCTTGAAATGACAGCAGTAATTTGCTTACTCTTAAAAATATTTAGTCTTAGCCACTGAAAATTCAGAACATTGAAGTCTGGGAGTAGGCATTGCAGTGGAGCAGGTTAAGCTGCCACTCGGGACGTCCGCATGTCCACCGAGTCCCAGCTACTCTGCTAATACGTCTCCAAAGTTGCTGCATACACGGGTCACCTGGAGGGAGCTCCTGGCTCCTGGCTTCAGCCTGGCCAGCCCTGCTGCTGCAGCCATTGGAGCAGTGAATTAGTTAGTACCTGGAAGACCTTTTTCTCTCTCAAATAAATAATACATCTAAAAATGAGGGCTGACTATAAATAGCACCACATATTAAAGACTTTTAAAAAAGAGATGACTATAAAAGGTATTTGTAGGTTGTTTTAAAATGTTTCATTGTATCAGCCAGGTTAGTTCAGGATACCTGTCAATACTGGTGATTCAGTGCTCTCCCATCAAGGATAAGCCAAGTGACCATAATAGCATTGCCATCACCACAGGCATTCATCTTGGAAACAGCAAGGGTATTCTTACCAACTCACATTATGTTCTCTCATTCCAAACCTTTTGTCCTTCCACTGGCCAGTTATTTCTAACTCTTGTAAGACTTTTTTAAAATTTTTACTGTTTATTTGAAAGGCAGAGCCACAGAGAGAGAAGGGGGGGGGAGGGGGAGGGGGCGGGGGAGAGATAGATAGATATGCCTTCCATACGCTGATTCATTCCCCAAATGACCGCTACGGCTGGAGCTGAGCTGATCCAAAGCCAGGAGCCAGGAGCTTCCTCCAAGTCTCCCATGTGGGTGCAGGGGCCCAAGCACTTAGGCCATCTTCTACTGCTTTCTCAGGGCCTTAGCAGAGAGCTGGATTGGAAGTGGAGCAGCTGCGTCTCGAACTGGGATGCCGGCCCTGCAGGTGGAGGCTTTACCTGCTGTGCCATAGCACCAGATCCTCTTGTGAGACTCTTAGAAGACTTATATGAGTTGTTCAGTGAGAGTAGATTGTAGGAAACTCATAACTGTGTTTTATGTCAGTAATGATATGAAGCGTTTTGGATTTATGTAACTAAGTTAACCACTGGGCAGAAGTGAAATCCTTCACTTCTAATTCACCTTATCTGAATTTGGACCACAGCTAATAGATTTTGCTTGGTTTCTTCTAGCTAATCATAATATGATTTAAAACCCAAAAAGGACATTTGTATGTGTTTTAACTTATGCAGTAGTGAAATACGTCATACACATTGATTGTATAGATCACTAATACTGCATGCACACATACTCTTGGATACTTTAAACAATAAGTCCAGGGGCCGCCGCCTACAGTGCCAGCATCCCATATGGGCGCCAGTTTGAGTCCCAGCTGCTGCACTTCTGATCCAGCTCTCTGCTGTGGCCTGGGAAAGGAGTAAGGGATGGCCCAAGTGCTTGGGTCCCTGCACTCGTGTCAGAGACCTGGAAGAAGCTCCTGACTTTGGAGCGGAGCAGCTCTGGCCGTTGTGGCCAGTTGGGGAGTGAAGCAATGGATGGAGGGCCTCTCTCTCTCTCCTTCTCTCTTTCAAATAAATAAATTATTATTATTATTATTATTATTGCAGAATAAGTCTATTACTTATGAACTGCCACCCAAGGCAAGCAAGAACAGCTTTGCTGGGACCTTAACTCTATTACCTTCCTCATTCCAGCCGCTTCCTTTTCTAGAGATCACTGTTCTTTTGTGGTATTTCTTTTTAGTTTACTTTTTCTCCAGTTGTAAAACTTCCTATAAGTAGATTCCTACTAGTCCTCTCTTGTGGCTTATCTTTCCCTCAGAATTGTCTACGACATCACCCATGCTCTGGTGTGCAGCTGCAGTTCTTTTTTTCATTGCTGTACTGTTCTAAGGACATAGCACAATTAATATACCTGTTCTACAGTTGTTGGATATTTGAGGGTTGGGTTCAGGTTTTGGAAAATGTGTCTAAGGCCGGTGCTGCGGCACACTAGGTTAATTAGGCTAATCCTCCTCTGGTGGCGCCAGCACCCCGGGTTCTAGTCCTGGTTGGGGCGTCGGTTCTGTCCCAGTTGCTCCTCTTCCAGTCCAGCTCTCTGCTGTGGCCCAAGTGCTTGGGCCCTGCACCCACACGGGAGACCAGGAGAAGCACCTGGCTCCTGGCTTCGGATCAGCGTGGTGTGCGGCCGCAGCGGCCATTAGAGGGTGAACCAACGGAAAAGGAAGACCATTCTGTCTCTCTCTCTCACTGTCCACTCTGTCAAAAAAAAAAAAAAAAAAAGTTTCTAAGAAGCTGTTGTCTCTGTCACCTAGTGCAAGAATTACTCCAGACAGAGCCAGCGCTGGGTAACAGAATTCAGTAGTTGATTTCAGATTGTTCTCAGCCCCATTGCCATGGCAGTTTTCCAAGGCATTACACTCTACTCAACATATGATACTATTAGGTTTTGATTTTTGCAAATCTAATGGAAATGAAGTAATATTCTCTATGCTTTTAATGTGCATTTCCCCAGTTAATAGAATTGAACATTTTTTTTCCATACATGTATTTATCTTTTGCATTTCCTTTTTACTGAAGCGCCTATTCAGGTCTTTTGCCAGTATTTTAATTGTTTCTTTTTATGCTGATTCATAGGAATTCATTATTATGTTACTTATGCCCTCAACTGTGACTTACCTTTTTATCCTCTTTGTGGTGTCATTGAAGGACAGAAGATCTTAAAATACTTTTTAACAAAATTTTTATGATTAGTGCTTTTGTGCCTTGTTTAAGGCCTTTATTATTCCAAGGTCTTTGTCTTCTAAAGGCTTTTACAGTTTTGTGTTTTGTATTTTTCCTTTAACTCACTTGTAAATTGTGTGTGTGTGTGTGTGTGTGTGTGTAGATAGTAAAAAGGGGGAATATTTTCACTTGGTTTCTTACCACACATGAACACTTGGTTTCTTTACCCCCATGGACCGGCACCATATTCTGAAGAGTCAAGTCGTCTCCTGTGCGTGGTAAATATGGCTCCTCTTCTGTCTCATGTGGAGGCTGGTGCAGGTCCTGTGACCCTCGTGCCGCTGGGCTGGTGGTCCTCTCCACCAAGTGTGCTCTCATGTTCACATTACAATCAGACTTGAGATCTGGTAGTCTCCTCCTTCATTCCTCAGGCATGGGTGCCTGGGCTTTTCTTTTCCTTTCATGTCCGCCTAATTTTTTTTAGCTATTACAAGCTGACACCAACTTCTATTCTTCCAAAAGGCAAGCAAGCAATTGGTGGTTTATTTTATTAGTGGGAGAGAATTTCTGTATGCTGATCCCCCTAAAAGCCCACAAAAGACCAAGGCCAAAGCCAAAAGCCCAGGTATTCAATCTGAATCTCCCAAATGGGTGACAGGAACCAACTCACGGGAGCCATCCCGCCACGGGTGTCCTAACCATGAGGCCAGATACTCCCCCTTTAGTTTAAATAAAGCAGAACAGTCTTTCAATTTGGTGTATTTAATACAATAAAATTTAATGTAGTTCTATTTCTTGTTTTTTCTTGCCATTTGAGTTGTTTTATATTCCACTTTTTCTTTGTTAACTTGGAAGTTACTCACTTTGATACTGGGTGGCAGCTCGAAATGTGCAGGTAATCCCTTTATCTGAACACCTGAACTCTGCTCTGCCTCCCTGCATTCCTACAGAGCTGAGAGAAGATGGTTTCCAGCCGCAGGCTTACTTGGTCCGAGGAGTGAAAGCCCTGCACTCTGCTTTAAAGCTCTGGATGAAGAAGGAAGTAAGTCGTTTTCTGTGCTCAAGGCCTCGTCGTTTGGGGGCAGTCTTCGGTGTTTCGGCAGCACTTGTGAGTGCAGTCGTTGAGGGTATGGAAATCATGCCTAAGTACAGCCTGCGTTTTATACAGCATATACCAGTGATTTCCGCTGCTGTTTACAGGGCTAAAACAGCCAGGTATTCCCTCAACTCTTTCATGTGGAGAAGAAAACCATTCAACTGGATTCAGGATTTTGACTAAAAAATGAACATACAAAGAGTGATTCTAGACAGCATTCAGCTGACAGTGTGCTAACCACTGTGCTTAGTCTTTCTATGAATGATCTCGTCGAATCCTCAAAGCAACTGTATGAGGTCTAGATGCTGTTGGCTCCTTCATTTTACATATGGGAAAACTGAGGTTTAAAGAGTTTTTTTTTTTTTTTTTTTTAAGATTTTATTTATTTGAGAGGTAGAGTTACAGACATGCAGACAAGGAAAGACGAAGAGAAAGGTCTTCCATCCACTGGCTCTCTCCCCAAATGGCCACAACAGCCAGACTGAGCCAATCTGAAGCCAGGAGCTTCTTCTGGGTCTCCCATGCCGGTACATGGGCCCCAAGAACTTGGGCTGCCCTCCACTGCTTTTCCAGGCTATAGCACAGAGCTGGATTGGGAGAGCAGCCTGGACACCAACTGGTGCCCATACGGAATGCTGGCAATGCAAGTGGAGGCTTAGCTTACTAAGCCACAGCACTGGGCCCTTAAGAGTTTTTTAAGTAACTTGCTCAAGAGAACTGGAGGAACTAGAACTTAAAGCTAGGTCTCTGGGATTGTAGAGCATATGGTCTTTTGCTGGACTTAGTGGAAATGAAGGAAGGAAGAAGTGCAGGGTTTAAGTATGAACTTTCCATCTTCACTCAAGAGTTGGTTCAGTGCCTGCATTTGAATCCTGCTGCCTCCAGCCACCCCAGTTCTGCACTGGTAGTCAGTGTTTCCTTCCTAGCCATTTCTTGTGCCAGTTTAAAACTGATTGTGACAGTGTGTCCATGTCTCTTTCACGAGGGTTATGAGCCCTTGAAGATACAATATTTTAATAAGTGATAACTGAGTTGATGAAAAAACACTTCCACATTTGTTGAATGTCCACTTGAAATAAAAATTCTGTTCTTAAAAGACAATTGGGAGATAATTAATAATTACCATCCCAATAATTTTATACTTCCTTTCACTTTATTATCATAAACCCACTATTACTACTAGAGGAAGGCACTGAAAACATTCAGGAAAGTAGAAATCATGTCTTCCTCTGTCAAAGACTTCATCCCCTAGATGACAAGGAAAAATATAAAATTTAAAACTAAGAAGACAGAAACAAAATAAAGTATATGTTAAAAAAAAAACTGTAATTTGTTTTCTGCTAAAGGTTAAGTGGTTCTCAGATGTTTATCAGAACTGCCTTTAGAGCTTTTAAAAATATAACCCTTGGATCTTCCAAAAATTCTGATTTAATAGATTTGAGTAGGATCTGAACTTGTGTTTGTAACAAAGTTCACTGGTGATATAGTAATACTTATTTTCAATAGGAAATACTAGCAACACATTATGTTTGAAGTGTACTTTAAAAAGTGTGATGTTCACACTTAATTATCTGTTAAATTTGCTTTAATTGAGATGCATCTCAAGATGGTGGTTAAGAACATGGATTCAGGAGTTAGCGGTTTGGATCAAAACTCAGCTTTGCTACTAATAAACGAGCCTCTGTGCCTCAGTGTCCTCAATTATAAGATGAGGATAACAGGCACAGGTTGAGCATCCAAAACCTGAAACTGAGTGCCATCATGATGCCATAGCTAGAAAATTCTACACCTGACCTCATGGGACGGGTGACAGGCTACAGACACTGTGTGTGTGTGTGTGTGTGTGTGTGTGTGTGTGTATATATATAGGGAGAGGGAGGAGGCCAGTGCTGTGGTGTAGTAGGCTAAGCCTCTGCCTATGGCACTGGTGTCCCATATGGGTACCAGTTTGATTCCTGGCTGCTCTACTTCTGACCCAGCTCCCTGCCTGGGAAAGCAGCAGAAGATGGTCCACGTCCTTGGGTCCCTGCACATACTTGGGAGACCCAGAAGAAGCTCCTGGCTTCAAACTGACCCAGCTCTGGCCGCTGCGGCCATTTGGGAAGCGAACCAGTAGATGGAAGACCTTTCTCTCTGCCTCTCCCTCTCTTAACACCTCCTCTCAATAAATAAATCTTTTTTTAAAAAACTCCTTATGTACTATGAACCAAATGCTAGTCTTAACTTTTTTACTAATTAGTAGTAGTGGTTAGAATTAGACTAGAGTTGGAGGCAAGGTAATTACTCAGTATAAAGCAGAATTCACTGTGAGACAAGTTCATTTTTAATTCTTTCTGAGAGGCCTTTATATTTTAGTTGAGGATCTCCTTAGAAGTATTTTACTGACTGCATGAACTCTGACACCTGGCTATATTCGGCTATGTCTATGTTCTAGTGAATTCAAGAATTGATTTAGTAAATTAGTTTTTACATATTAAAGTATAAGTAACATTGGTTTCTAATCTGTTAATCCATATACAGCTGGTATCTGAACATGCCTTTGAAATTCCAGACAATGTTAGACCTGGACATCTTATTAAAGAACTTTCTAAAGTAATTCGAGCAATAGAGGTAAGAGTGGAAACTATCATTTACATACTTGCTTACTGTCTGCTTTGAGAAGCAAATGGATCTACCACCAAACTACAAACATTTGAAAGTTTTTAACGTTTAGAAGAGACAGAATAAGCCAAATCTTGGATGGACCCTCCAGTTTTCACGCTTCTAACATCTTAGAAATTTAGAATATTGTAATGACATTTTAAGGAAACAGTTCCTTGGTTCTTCAGGTTATGCCAGTTAGTTTCAGAGGTGGACATGTTAAGTGATTAGAGCAAGGGACAAATGGTGAGATGAGTCAGCAAAGGCAGGTGGAACAGAGTTGGAAGGAGGGTGATATTAAAGGGTGGGGGAGTACAGAGACCCCACTGCCTGTGTGTGAAAGCAGTGAAATCTGTGACTGGTGGTTCTAATTCAGCAAATCTCAGGAAGGTGGTTCTGTTAGTGTCTAGCTTGAATTGAGAGGAAATTAACTGAAAAGTGGTCGTTAACTGGTAATTTCAGTTTCTGATAGGACTGAGTTTGAGGAACAGAAAGAGGTGTAAAATCTATGAAAGATGGAAATGGTGGATTTAATATCCATGGGTAGAATAGTTCATGTAATTCTCAATGTGTTCAGATATGGTAAAAACTATTTTGTTTTTCAAAGTGTGATATGCAAATGGATTTAGTATCAAAGGTTATATCTAATGTTAAATATATATGCAAATATTAATATTATATGTATGTAAATCTCATGTATAATAACAACCAAAACCAAGAATAAACTCAGCCAGAAAGCTGTGTCTATATGAAAAACATTGTAAATCTTTACTGAGGGAAAGACAACAGTAGTTGAATAAGTAGGAGTGTCATTTCTGAAAATATGTTAGCTCCAAAATAATACAACACATTAAAGTGGTAAAATACAACTGGAAAAACAACTGAATTGGCCTGGACATCAGCCAGTCTAGGATGGCCCAGGACAAGGGAAGGTTCCATGCTTCTTGTTTATCTGAAATTCAAGTTTAACTGATGTCTTGTACTTTGGCAATTCTGTCCAGAAGGGATGTCTTTAAAGAAAAATATAAAATTAATAGATTACCTAAAGTAATATTTGCATTCTTGTGGTGGAGAATTTGGAAGTCAATTAGTGATAAATACATAGAAAATAAAGCAAATAGGAAGTAGAGCAGTTACGACTCAAGGGTAAGTCAAAAGACAAAGGAAATACAGTGTTACGTGGTCCTGAGTCTGATTTAAATACTGAATGTTGAGGGAAGGGAAATGTGCATACATTTAGGAGAGGTATGTGAGGATAAAAATTACATTTTGTATAGCAGGAATTCAGTAATATTTGAAGCTAAAACCATCTAAATGTGTTATTTAGAAATTTGGAGGCAAATAACTGGGGGGGGGGGAAGCCAGTTACAAGAGATACAGGTTCTGGTAATATACGCAGAAGAGAAACACGTGCCCATGTTCATAGCAGCATTATCCACAATAGTAGACAGTTGGACCGAGCCACACAAGTGTCCATCGGTAGAAGAATGGATAAAAGCTAGGTAGACACAGGCAATGGGATAGTATTCAGCCATATAAAAGAAGGACATTTTCTGACACATGCCACAGTGCAGATGAACCTTGAAGGTTTCTTGGTAAGTGAAATAACCCAGTCCCAAAAGGACAAATATTACATGATTTCACTTACATCAGGTTCTTCCTAGAGTTGTCAGATTCCTAGAGTGAACAAGTAGCATGATGGTTGTTAGGGAGTGGGAGTTAGGGAATAATGGGAACTTTTTTTCAATAGTAAAGGTTTCAGTTTGGGCTAATGAAAAAGTTCTAGAGATAAACTGTGGTGCTATTTATACAACAGTGTGATTAACTGTACACTTAAAAGTGATTAAAGGGTAAGTCATGTGTGCTGCCACATTATGTATATTACCACAGTTCAAAAAAAAGTTGCAAGTGGTTGCTTTTGGAGAATGGGAATCAGAAATGGGGATGAGTAGAATGCTGCTTTACTTTCCATGATATGCTTATAGACTATTTAGTTTAAAAGCTGCATTAGATGTGTGATTGTGGATTAAAACATGATTTACAATTATGTATGTGGAGAGAAGGTTCATCATAGGAAAGAACTGGAAGCAGCCTAAATAACCACCAGTAACTATTTAGGGGAATAAATTATTACTGTATCTATACAGTGGGAGACTGCACAGCCTTCAGCGTAGTATTGAAGACCAGGAAATTTTCATGATCAATCAGTGGGAAGAAGGGTACAAAGGTCTTGGCAAAGCTGTTAGAGGCTTATGAGTTGGTCTTTTTTTATTTATATGATTAAACGGAATGGTTTTTGTTTTCTAAATATTTTGTGGCTGATTATTTAGTCAGGTATATATGTAGTAGCCTTGTCATAAAAATACTCTGAATTTAATTCTTAAAGGAGGAAAACGGTAAACCAGTTAAATCTCAGGGAATTCCTACTGTGTGTCCAGTTTCAAGATCCTCAAATGAAGCAACTTCTCCTTACCATCCCCGACGAAGGATAAGGAAACTTCGAGATCATAATGTCCGAGCGCCTTCGAACCTGGACATCCTAGAGCTCCACACGAGAGAAGTCCTCAAAAGATTAGAGATGTGTCCATGGGAAGAGGCAAGTCTGACTTTCCATGTCGTCACTGAGAAGTTCAGCTGTCCCCAGTCTGAACCATTCCTGTTCCTTACCCTGCTGTAGAAATGTTGGCACCATCCAGCAGTTACGCCTGTGCCAGGTGGTGGGTCTGATCTTCCTAGGCTAGTGCAGAATCAGGACGGTAGACCTTGTCAGTTTGTCAGTGTTTACGGAGTGTTTTCCAATACCAAGGGCTCCTCTAGGCTCCGGAGAGGACACCAGCGTGAGCATGTGAAGCTTGGGAAGCTCCCACCCCAGTCCAGTCGAGAGGACTGGGGTGGAGGCCAACACTAAACATATTTTCAGGTGACAGGCATTCTGAAGACCCCCGCACAGTGGAGTAACAGGGTAAGAGGACAGCCTCTCAGGTGGCGACGCTGAAGCTGCAGCGCCCTGAGGAGTAGCAGTGCAGGCAAAGGGAAGAGCAAATGCAGTCTCTCCGAGTGGGCGACTGTGGACTGCAGTCTGAGAAGCGCGGACCTACTGAACAGAGTGGGAGGCGGCAGTAAGGTCAGGTAGTGCCTCGGAAATCATGGCAGTGAGTCTGTGGTAACATCTGTGTCACCTGTGGTTTTGTAAGCGGAGGACAGGAAACAGTTTATTATTTGTTTTGATTCTAATTTACTTGAGCGTCTGAGGGAGAACGAGCAAGCCTGTTTGTGTACGGCTGTATACTGGTTCACTCCCCAAAGCCTACAATGGCTGGGGAAGCAGGGGGCAAAGCCAGGAGTCAGGAGCTCAGTCCAGGGGTGCTTCTGTAAGTGGCAGGAGCCCCGCTGCGTGAGTCATCACCCCGGCCTCCCAGGCTCCGCATTAGTAGGAAGCACTGAACCCAGGCCCCAGGGTGGTCGCAGGTGTCTGCACTGCTAGGCCAGCTGCCTGCCCTGGGCTTGGTTTGCATGAGGAAGTCAGGCCTTTCTGAATTAAAGTACTCAAGGGGGTGTAGAAATCCTAATTTTCATAAATACTTTAATTTTAAATTATTGCTTTGTGATGTTCTAAGCCTACTTAAGTCAGCCAGCTGGGAAAGATTTAGCTTATTATACTTATTCTTAAGGAAAAACTGACCAGGAAAAATATATTTTAGGCACTAAAAACCAGCCACTGTCGTCCCTGTCACATGGCAGCCTTTCCTCACGGGGACGATCACACTGCTGACAGTGCGTGGTGGGAAGACGCCATGTGCAGTCCAGCACGGGGTGACGAAGGCCCCGCAGCTGCGCTGGAGAACCTGAGCAGTGCTGCTGCATCCCCCGCTTCCTGCACCAGTGTCCTCGAATGGGCTCCGTGCAGAGTTTACATTAGTTCACAGATGTGTGTCCTGGTAATGGCCCTCCCAAGAGACGTGCCATCGCGTGCTTTGGCGAGAGGAATCCTGGTGTGTCGTACTACCAGGCACTGAGAGGCGGGGGTGGGGGTGGGGGGCCTGGCGGTGTGTGGTATGTTTTCCTTTAGGTATGCAGGTACATTTAGGGGTGGAGATTAAGGAAGTTCTGCTTTTATACTTGAAGGACATCTTGAGCTCTAAACTGAATGGAAAATTCAACAAACATCTCCAGCCATCTTCTACAGTACCTGAATGGAGAGCGAAAGATAATGATCTACGATTATTACTGACAAATGGAAGAATAATTAAGTACGTAAAGTAAACCATAGTATCAACCAGATGAATTTTTAGTGGATTCCCTTTGTTTATTCAATCCCTAGTCCAGATCATTGCACAGCTGACTAAAATACGGAGAAATTATCTCAGTTCTCCGTTTTCTGTAAATTAAGGGGGAAGGGAAAGGCAGCCTGGCTACACAGTCCTGTATTATTTTCTGACTTGATGATTTTCCCCCCACGATACAGAGATGAGAGACAGCCCTTCGCAGATCAGAGTCTTTATACAGCAGATAGTGAAAATGAAGAGGATAAGAGGAGGACAAAAAAGGCAAAAATGAAGCTGGAAGAGTGTTCAGGAACGGAGGGGGTGGAAAACGAGCCTCGGAAACCACTGAACAGTACGTTGGTTATTTAATCCATGTTTCTTCTTTACTCATGATAACATATCAAATAACTGGGCAGTTTTTAAAGTATCAAGTTTGTAGCAGGATTTAACATTTTTACATTTCTAATGATGTTCTGAAAAATCCCACGTCAGGGGTGATGGCCGGGGGACATGTGATGGGGATATTTGGGTCAGCGATAACCCTCATCTGGTTAGAACAGAACAGAAACTCATCCAGGTAGAACGGAAGCCTCTGCTCCTGTTAATAAAAGTTTCAGTGCACTTCAATTTTTCAAGTATGACTTTTTACTAACATGTACAGTTTTCAGAATAAGGGGACCTATAAAATTGACCTGAAGCTATTAGAAATCCATGTACTGTATAGTTTTATTTGACTGCTTATTGATAAGGCCTCTATGGACTATTAGTTTTCTTCAATTAAATTAGAAGCAATAACACAGCAATGCCTCCTCCTTGAGACCTTTATGTCTCAACACTTTTAGGACCTCTGATGCCCTTCTGTTTCAAAAACAAAGCTCGAATGTGGGGCAGGGTTTTGCTCTGCAGTGAAGACAGTGCGTGGGTCCCACAGCCCGTATCAGAGTGCTGGGTTCAAGCCCAGCTTCCTTCTCAAGTGCACCCTGGGGGCGGCAGGTCACAGCCTAAGTAGTTGGGTCCCTGCCACCCACGTGAAGACCTAGATCAAGTTCCTGCCGCCTGGCTTTGGCCTGGTCCATTCCTAGCTGTTTTAGGCATTAGGGAAGTAAAGCAAGAATGGAAAACCTGTCTCTCTGCCACATTTAAAGTGAATATTTTAGTACCTGATAATTAAGTGCTTCGGATACTACTGTTACTTAATCCATGTTGAATACACGCAATTCCAGGTGAAAGCTGATGCTGGCACAACTGGTGACTGCTTCTGCTCCCACGCCAGGAAGGCAGGCAGCTGATCGGCAGCCACCAGTTGCTGCCTGTGGCAGTGTCTCTTGACAGAGAAAGGCAGCGTGCAAGCCCACTTGGTAGCCTTGTTGGATTCACTATGTGAATGCTTTTTAGGCTTAAGAGAGTGGTCTTTTGTTTTCTATTGAGAGAAGTAATGAATGGGAAGAAATGAAAAACATCTTGCAGGTAATCTTAATTTTGGAGGATTTTTTTTTCTAGAAAGAAATGTAAAATGGTCACTTGAGTAAGAAAAATATGTTCAATAAACACTACAATTTTTAAAGAAAAACAGTTTGGGGAGCTGACATTTGGCGTAACAGGTTAAGCTGCTGCCTTCAATGCCAGACATCCCATATGGGCATCAGGTCAAGTCCCAGCTGGTCCACTTCCAATCCAACTCCTTGCTTGTGCACCTGGGAGGGGAGTGGAGGATGGCCCAAGTGCTTGGGCTCCTGCACCAATAGGAGAGACCTGGGAGAGGCTCTTGGCTCCTGGCTTTGGCCTGGCCTAGCCCGGACTGCTGTGGCCATCTGGGGAGTTAACAAGCATGTGAAGGATCTCTCTGTATCTCCCTCTCTGACTCTGTGTTTCAAAAAAAAAAAAAAAAAAAAATCTTTAAAAAGTACACTGGTTAGTCTGTATATTGGTCAGTTAGGGAGAAAGATTTTGATGGGGACAAAGACATGGAGAAAGTAAAAACAGTGAAAAAAGGATGAGAGTTGAGAAACATAGAACTGGGTAGACTTCGAGACCAACTTGTCACTTTGTTCATAATGTTGTAAAAAACTTACTTATTTGACAAAAGTGTGTGTGAGCCCGAATCAGGCTTTCCCGTGCCGATTTACTCCCCGAAGTCCCGAGACGGCCACGGCTGAATCTGGGAGCTCAGTCCAGGTCGTCCAGGTAGGCGGCAGGAACCTGGGCCATCACTGCTGCCCCCAAGTCCACAACAGCAGAAAGCTGGAAGTCAGGAGTAGACGATTATCAAGCCAGGCACTCTCCTGTGTGACACGGGCGTCTCGGCGCCTTGTTCATGAACTCTAATGACGTTCTCCCTCTCCTGTCCTTCCTCTGCAGGGTTTTTCACAAGTGTGAGATCAGAACTCAGGAACAGATCATCAGAATACTCGGACATTTCTGACTCGGAAGACTCCAGCCCTGACTGCGCTGCACTGGTACGCCTGGAACCCCATCATCTGCACGTCGTTTAATGGGAAGACCACTCATGCATCTGTCACCTGGGAGGAGGCCAGTGACAGCTCTGCTCAGAGCGCACAGCCCAGGATCTCCCTGTCACAGCCCTTGTACACACACCTCCCTGCGACTGTTCACATTTGTAAACCTAGCTTTTGTTTGGTTTTGGAAAGGGTAGGAGGTCCTCTGCTTAATTCTGTTCTTATGTTTCTCTTACTGTTCATCAGTTATTTGTTTATTAAGGGAGTATGTTACTGTAGTTACTAGAGATTTTCACTTTACCATGTGAAATGCAGAAACAACCCCATGATAATTAAGATTCTAACTTTTGGGGCCAGCACTGTGGTGCAGCTGGTTAAACTGCTGCCTGTAACACTGGCGTCCCATATGGGCACCCGTTCCAGTCCCAGCTGATGTGCTTGGGAGAGCAGGGAAGGACCTTGTACTCACACTAGAGACCCAGATGAAGCTTCTGGCCTCAGCCTGGCCCAGCCCAGGCCGATATGGCCATTTGGGGAGTTGAAAGATTCTCTCTCTCCTTTTCAGAAAAAATTCTAACTTTCCTGAGATGGATCAAATTTTTTGATTAGTTTGACCAAATTTGGTCAATTTCTTTATTTCAGAAAAATAATTTTACCACTGAAGAATCTGAAAGTTCAGGTGATGAAAAGAAACAAGAAGTCACATCAGCCTTCAAGGAAGAATCTGATGTGATGAGGCGCTTCCTTCAGAAGAGCCGGCAGCCATCCAGAAGGGAAATTCCAATTAAAAGGTAGGTTGCTGATGGCCGTCGTCACATCGCACTGTGACGTGAACGCTGCGAAGCTTTGTGTTTTAGTTTTACCGAACACTTGGGTTATCTGCTCTGCAGGGAATGTCCTACCTCGACGAGCACAGAGGAAGAAGCTATTCAGGGCATGCTGTCTATGGCAGGGTTGCACTATCCCACATGTTTACAAACGCAAGTGCAAAGCACAGACTGCAGTGGTGGAAGACAGTCTCTCCAGGAGCCCAGCTGCCACAGCAACCAGGAGGTTGGGCAGTCCTGTCGCTACGACAGACCGGTGCAATGTGGTAAGGACATAACTTACCAGTCTTTAAGAAGTAACAGAGTCCCCAACATAATAGCTCTGTAATCCTAGCTTCAGTTGGAGATTGAGAGTCAGGACTGTTTATTGAATGTCTTTTGTTGGAAATGATGTCAAGAAAGTTGATCAAAGAATATAAAATGCTGATTAGTCAAGTGAAATGCAGAATGTCAACTACCTACCATTGAGAATTGTGTTCACGGCGTAATTCTGCCATTGCTCTTACAAACCAGTATTATTTCCCTTTCACCAACAGTTGGCGGGAGTGGAAAGAATGCTTTGGTGTCTCAAACGGTCTGCTAAGTCCTTCTTATGAGAGGGTAACGGGTCCTAAACTGTTTCTGATAGAGGATATTCTTTCTTCCACCTGAAAAAGAGTAAGGAGCTCACTGGCAATGTCGGTGATGCCATGTGGTGTTTCTTCTCTGTGACTTTAGGGGAAAAAAGCCTAAGGAGCGTTGGAAGAAAATAGTACCATGTTAACATTGAATGCCTGTGTAACAACTTAGTTCCGTCCACATATTTGTCAGCGTGTATCAGGAGCTTGGCATCCATTTCACTGTGGCGTTCCTGAAACAGCACTTACACCCATGCCTTAGGTAACCACTCCCATTTTAGAGGTCAGCGACACTAGACTTAGTGAAACTTACATGGCCACCACTTAGTGCTGCTGGACTGTGAACCCCGGGCCATCTGGTCCCCACATTCTTACGTATTGTCTAAAGGACACTGCGGCTCAGGATGAGTAACCTGTATGAAGTTGCACTGGTAAGGAAGGAACTTAAGAGTCAAATCCGGGTTTGTCAGCTACACCGTTTTGTCCTCCTGAAATCTCTTTGGTCATTTGTCTCCTGTGGGCAGCAGGAGCCCAAGCTTTTAGGCTGGCGCCTCGGCTCACTAGGATAATCCTCTGCCTGCGGCGCCGGCACCCCGGGTTCTAGCCCCGGTTGGGGCGCCGGATTCTGTCCCGGCTGCTCCTCTTCCAGTCCAGCTCTGCTGTGGCCCAGGAAGGCAGTGGAGGATGGCCCAGGTGCTTGGGCCCTGCACCCGCATGGGAGACCAGGAGGAAGCACCTGGCTCCTGGCTTCGGATGGGCGCGGTGCGCTGGTTGTGGCAGCCATTTGGGGGGGGGTGGTGAACCAACAGAAGGAAGACCTTTCTGTCTCTCTCTGTCAAAAAAAAAAAAAAAAAGAAAGAAAGAAAAGAAAGCTTTTATGGGAATACTGCAAAACTGAGGAAATCCCTGCCTGTGTTCTACATAGGAAAACAGGACACTTTTGTAGAGTGCACGACGTTTGACTTTATAACAGGTGGCATACGATTCGATTCTAGATCCTTCAGCACCTCAACAAAACCTGTCACAGAGAAACAGCCTTTGAGGGAATTGAAATCTGGTGGTTCTCTTGTTTTTGTTTTTGAGAAAAAGGATTGTGGTGAAGTTGAGGGTATGTGACTATCTGAATAGTTAATGGTCAGTGTATGTTTTAAATGTCAACATAAATTTGCTTTTGACTTTAAGCATTAGGCTAACTTTATCTTTGAACAAATTTTATTTTAAAGAATAATTTAATGAAAACTTTCCTTTAGGATACCATGTCAAGACTGAAGATCAGGACTTGAGGACTTCTTCCTGGATTAAACAATTTGATACAACTTCCAGATTTAATCCTCAGGTATATTCCAAGTTCAAAATGTTAAAAGAACATTTAGAATTGCCATTAACTCTGTTTTTGCTTCTTTTTAAAAATTATCAACTACTAGATCTAGAAAGCCAAAAAATTACAATTAAATGCACATTTAAACAATTGTTCATCTTTAGATATTCCGCTATGATGACATACACAAGGGTTATGGGTAGAATGTGACCTGAGCAGGACAACTTTTTCTTGGAAGGAAGTAAAATGACTGGCTGATGACACCTGTAGGTTACGTCTGGGTGGTGTGAGATACACAACAGAAAGAATACCTGGAGGATTTCTTTAACTATCTGATGCTATTCTGTAAACATTTTTAGATACTGAATTTTATTGAGAATTTGATGGAAATTCTAGATTCTTTTTCCAGAAAAATGCTCATCATAAGTATGAATTGACTTTTGCTTGCATTTTCCTCATGGTTTGTTCCACTACTTCCTGCCCTCATCCCTCTACTATCCATTGGTTCCATATTAAACACTCTGCTAGAAGAGAAGATACCAGATGTTTTGGATCCCAGCATTTTTATACTACACCAAACCAAAACTACCAGCAGTACCAAAGAAAATTAGAGACTTTTGCTGTAAACTTGAGAAAATGGCAGCCAAAGAAGCAAAATTTTTATGTGCAAAGTGGGGCACAAAAACTTGCCCAAACCCAAGAAAAGTGGTTCATTCCCCCAGTGACCACAACAGCCAGCGCTAGACCAGGGCAAAGCCAGACACTCCATCCTGGCCTCCCTGTGGGCAGCAGGGGCCCAAGACCCTGGGCCATCGGCTGCTGCCTTCCCAGGCGCATTAGGGGAGAGCTGGATTGGAAGCAGAGCAGCCAGGACTCAGACTGGCACTTTGACATGGGCTGCCGGCGTTGCAGGTGACAGCTTAACCTGCTGCACCACAACACTGTCCCCACATTATTTTCTTAAAGCGAAACTTTGTGAGGATAAGTTCTATGAGTAGAAGGTATGCTCTAGCCTCAAAGGTGAAGCCTCAACTTTTATAGGGTCTCATCATAACTGGTCATTAATTTTATCACTTATTGGCATTATAAGATTAAAAAATAATAGCTTAAATACTGAAAGATTTATGTATTTATTTGAGAGTCAGAGTTACACAGAGAGAGGAGAGAGAGAGGTCTTCCATCTGATGGTTTACTCTCCAATTGGCTGCAACGGCTGGAGCTGCGCTGTTCTGAAGCCAGGAGCTTCTTCCAGGTCTCCCACGCGGGTGCAGGGACCCAAGGACTTGGGCCATCTTCTACTGCTTTCCCAGGCCATAGCAGAGAGCTGGATTGGAAGTGAGCAGCCAGGTCTCCAACCGGCGCCCATATGGGATGCCAGCACTTCAAGTCAGGGCATTAAGCGCCGGCCCCTAAGCTATTATTTAAATGTTTTTGTGAAATGGTGTTTTTAAATAAATGAAGCAGAGAGTCAATGATTAGCTAATTAAAACAAAACAAAACAAAACACAATACTAAGCACAGACTTGCTTTTTTTTTTTTTTTTTTTTTTTTGACAGGCAGAGTGGACAGTGAGAGAGAGAGAGACAGAAAGGTCTTCCTTTTGCCGTTGGTTCACCCTCCAATGGCCACTGCGGCCGGCGCACCGCGCTGATCTGATGGCAGGAGCCAGGTGTTTCTCCTGGTCTCCCATGGGGTGCAGGGCCCAAGGACCTGGGCCATCCTCCACTGCACTCCCTGGCCACAGCAGAGAGCTGGCCTGGAAGAGGGGCGAGCGGGACTAGAACCCGGTGTGCCAGCGCCGCTAGGTGGAGGATTAGCCTACTGAGCCGCAGCGCTGGTCTAGTATTGTTTTTAAAACTTATTCAGTCATGAGACAGATATAATCACATACACACATAATTAAAACTAGTTTTGAAAAATAAACTGTAGTGTACGCTTCACATGTAGTCTAGTTCCTTCTCTTTTTAATGTTAGTCACGACCCTCTTCGCTGACTTCAAAATTCAATAATCAATAGCACTTTTTCTTCCTGAAGGTTCACCATTGGTCTTAATCATCTGAAAGAGTTATAGTTAAAGAAAAACAAGGCTTGGGGCTGTGGATCTAGAGATTTTTCTTGCAAGCAAATTCGGTGGAATGAACCTTTCCAGAGTTAGGTTCTTTTTTTAAAAAGGATTTATTGGGGCTGGCACTGTGGCATAGCGTTACAGCTGCCGCCAGCATTGCCAGCATCCCATATGGGCACCGGTTTGAGATCCAGCTCTCTGCTGTGGCCTGGGAAAGCAGTAGAAGGTGGCCCAAGTCCTTGGGCCCCTGCAACCACGTGGAAGACCCAGAAGTTGTTCCTGGCTTCAGATCAGCGCTGCTCCTGCCTTTGCAGCCAACTAGGGAGTGAACCAGCAGATGGAAGACCTCTCCTCTCTCTCTGCCTCTTCTTCTCTCACTGTGTAACTCTTTCAAGTAAATAAATCATAAAAAAAAGGATTTATTTATTGGGGCTGGCACTGTGGCATAGTGGGCTGGGCCTCTGCCTGCAGTGCCCGTATCCCATGTGGGCACCAGTTTTAGTCCCAGCTGCTGCTCTTCTGATCCAGCTCTCTGCTGTGGCCTAGGAAAGCAGTAGAAGATGGCCCAAGTGCTTGGGTCCCTGCATCTGCGTGGGAGACCTGGAAGAAGCTCCTGGCTCCTGGCTTTGGATCCGTCCAGCTCCAGCCATTGTGGCTATTTGGGGAGTAAACTAGTGGATGGAAAACCTTTCTATCTTTTCCTCTCTCTCTGTCACTCTACCTCTTAAAAAATTATTTGAAAGGCAGAGTTATATAAAGAGATCTTCCATCCTCTGGTTCTTTCCCCAAATGGCTGCAATGGCTGGATCAGGGCCGATCCATAACTAGAAGCCAGGAGCTTTTCCAGGTCCCCAACACGGGGTAGCAGGGGCCCAAGCACTTGGGCCATCTTCCACTGCTTTCCCATGCACATCAGCAGGGAGCTGGATCAGAAATGGAGCAGGTGGGACCTGAACTGGTGCCCAAATTGGAGGCTGGCACCACAGGCAGCAGCTTTACCCAATAATAATAAAAAAGATAGAACATTACACCATGAGAGGTGGGTGGAGCTTTGGCGTTCTCAGGAAGACAGCAGTAACTGGTGTGTATGTCTCACCTCAGGGCCCCTTCCTAGCACGTCCTGCGGAGTGGAATGGCTGATGGAATGCCTCTGCTTGTTTAAATTATTTTCTCTTTTTCTTCTTAAGTTAGGATGCAGCTTCAGTACCTCAGTCCTTCAGAGCTGTTAGGTTTACGGACACAAATGACCAGCATGGAGAAGTGTCACCTGTGGTTAATACAAAAGAAATCCAAAATTCAGTAGTGTATTTCCTCTCTCTTGACTTTGCTAATGCACAGAGTGCCTAAATACCTCATTTATCTTAAACCCTAAACATTCGACATTTCTTTTCTTCTTCAGGATCTAAGTAGAAGCCAGAAATGCATAAAAAAGGAGGGCTCATCAGAAATCAGTCAGAAGGTACAAAACAGGAATCTCACGGACAGCAGTGGCTCAAGCTTTCAGAATGGAAAGTATATGCAGAATTCGAGTGTGGTTTCAGGGGCGTGCCAGATAAGTAACGGCAGTCTAAGCCCAGAAAGGCCCGTTGGTGAAACTTCCTTTTCAGTGCCCCTTCACCCCACCAAGAGACCTGCATCAAACCCACCCCCTATCAGCAACCAGGCCACAAAAGGTAACTTTCAGACATTTGCAAGTAAATGTATTTTTGATTATGTGTGACAGTAATGGTGGCAGTTTAGCTAGTGATGCACTCATGGTTCTCACCATCCAGCACATCTGGACAACAGAGTGGTGGTGGTGTCAACAGAGGAGGGATGCCCGAGTCAGCCCCGAGGACTCCGAGGGAGATCCTGAAAGAGATAAGGGTTAGCCGGGTGAGGCGGGGGCAGCGTGGCCGGCAGGGAGAGCAGGACTAGGGGACCATGCACGGTCTTTGTGAAGTCGCAGGCGACCTGTGTGCTGAAGCAGAGGGAAGAGTTCAGCAGAGGTCAGACCTGCAGGGCCCTGCCAGTCTCGGGAAGGAGGTGGCCTGCCCCAGGTGTGATGAGGCAGAAGGGTTTTGAACAGCTCAAGTCGGGAACTGTGACTCGGTCCACTCAGCACACCTAGAGAACCCCTGTATAAAGTTCCACCTTCTGCTCGTCCAGGTGCTGTCTGCCAAATATGCCTTTCATGATTATTTACACTGTTGATAATATTTATAGGTAAGCGTCCAAAAAAAGGAATGGCAACAGCCAAACAACGTCTTGGGAAGATCTTGAAGTTGAACAGAAATGGCCATGCACGCTTCTTCGTGTGACGGAGCTGCTGTAGTAGCCATTCTTCCCTTTGGAGGCCAGTCTTGGGGTGCAGAAGCCTGGAGCTCCCGCTGTCCCCTGGCCTGGAGCAGTCTGCGTGTACAGTAAGAATACTGCCCGAGAACAGAGTGAACCTGATGCTGCATTTTCACTGTGCCACACCCACTCAGCAATAACCCTTTGGACCTGGTGGGGGAGAGGATGAAAGAGGGTAGAACCTTAAAAGGAGACCTTGAACTGAAAAGGGTCTCTTGTCAGGGCTTGAATTTCATTTTGTTGTTGGTAGTGTCTTGATTTATTCAGTAGTAGGGTAAAGAATTATCAATAATTTATTTAACAGATTTTTTTTAAAGTTAACAGCTTTTAAATTCTTTCTTTTTTAAAGCTATTTATTTGGAAGATTTCTGGAGAAATATCTCACTAATTTAGATTTAAGAATGTGAAGGTTTTTAAATTATTTTTGATAGTGTGTATGTTACATGTGGGGAAGAGCCACGGTAACAGTAACTAGTCTGGACTCTTAAATTTGATATTCAGGTTAAAGTCTTAAACAGGGATTTGATGCATTAATTATTTTAAATTAAGATGTATATGGAAATCATTTTATTTTATATATTCATGTGTTTTTATAAGCTATCAGCTTCGCTTTTGCTAACATCCAAGGTGCATACCGTTACCCAGGTTGATGACCTTACATCCCACCTTCCCTCTGCACTCCCTCATTTTGTGGTGACCCGACAGTACTCTTCTCTTTGCAGGGAAACTCTTCATAGCCAATATGTAAGAACTCCATGAAAGACCCCTCAGTTTTCATTTTGTTTGAAATTGTGGATTTCTTCTAAATGTAAAGAAAATGGGCTTCTTGCATTTTCATTTCTGCTGATGATATCTAGGTCCCAAAGAGAACAGCTTTAATATCTTTTTCCTACTTGTGGGGAAAGTATTATAAGTTTGGTTAAATTGTCATGTTTATAGTTTTTCCAAATACATTTGTAACTACATAGGGCCTTCTTCATACTGCTGGTGTTGGATGACAATACTGACACCTGCTGCCAAGGTTCTCTCTTATGGCGCTTTTATTCTCTATACTAATTTGGAAACGATGATTTGACTTAGGATGTTCAAATCTGCATAAGAAGCAGTAGTATAATAGACTCATACTATATTAGGTTGTATAGAAGCAAGCATGTTGGGGTAGATCTTTTCTTAACCTTCTAAAGAATTATCTAAGATATGGATTTGGAGTAAAATGGGTGCTTTTTTGTAGTTTCTCCGTCTCTCCTGACTGGCTGAACTTTAAGGTAATCACCTATCTCCTTTATGTACAATTTTTACTGAATGCCAGTTTTCAGTTGCCTGTGCTAGCTTCTATTCCTCTCCCCCCTGCTCTGGCATAAAAATAAGTAATTTCTAGGCATGGGGTAGAAATATTCACAAGCCTGACAATAGAGCATTTTACAAATTCATACAAAGAAAATATAGGCAAATAGGATAAAATTTATTTTTATGGAGAATATGGCCATATTTGTGAATTTCTTTTTTTACTCAGTACAGTAATAGGACTTTCCCTTCTGTATTAGAATGTCACTTGAATTGCTAAGAAAACAATTACACCATCTTCTTTCATGGTTGTTTTCAAATTTATATTTTTAAAAAGCATTATTTCTTACTGTCTCCATTCCAGTACTTCATGGGATAAATATTAAACAGCTTATGAATTGGCCTTTTTGGCCCAGAGTGACTGGACCAAAGTCTGAATCTTATCTGCGTGTTGGGAAGAAGAATTTGTATGGAAATCCTCTATATCTATTTATGGCCTACTTAAACCTTGTCTACACTATGCCAAAACAAGTGGGAAGATGGGTACAGTCAGCCTCTGACTGGTCATCTTACCTCAAGATGCAAAAGTCTGGTTGTTGGCTGCTTCTCCCAGCTTCCTGCACAATCTCCTACTGTGATATCTTGGTTTTCTGTAGACCGTGTTTTAGTGCTACAGTACATGTGCTTTTATTTTATTTTGGTTTAAGAAATAGTAACTATAACTTCCTTTCCCAATTACATCATGGTGTGGATTTTTTCATAGCTCCAAGTATTAAAACATGGTCAGTACCCACCTGTGTCCCTAGGCCAATAAATACTGATTTGGAGTAGCCAGTACATAAAATTTTTAAGTGAAGGTACTGTGGATTCATTTTTGGCAGTTTTAGCCCATTATCTGGCTAAGTTCCAAAACTTTGATCAAGGCAACATAACCACTCTGACAGAAGCACGTATTTCCTTCTGAACTGGTGAGCATTCAGCCACTCTCCTCCTCAGCCTTTAGAAAGTCACTGACTGTGATCCACCCCTTCATCTCCAGGACACGGCTGAACTCTCAGCAAGCTGCTGCCAGTAACCAGGCTCCACAACAGTTGACAACCATTTGTCTTCCTTGTCTCATTTATCAACAGGACTATCATGGAAGACAGCAGTGAGAGCTTTTAGTTATTGAAAGTGAGTACAAATACGTAAACTGAGAATTAGGGCTTAACATATGAAATGTTAGTAATAGTGATAGTAGACAATAATTTTTCTCTGTTGATTCAAATAAGGGATCCTAACCTGGGATCCCTTGTGCCGTAACGTAATTCATAATGTTACATAATAGTAAGCTCTCCAGTGTTGATGACTCAGCTTAATAGTAGTTAAGTGCCCTAGGAATATATTGAACTTCACGAAGGTCATTTTTGAAGTGTAGGAAATTGAAGATTCTGAATGCAACATAAACTCAGAGAATAAGCAGGCCCATCCTTATCAGTAGTGAATACTGAACTTGAATGCTGTTCTGTTCTTTAATCTTAATCACTGCCTTTCCTATGAACTCTACTGTATTTACTCGTCTGAAGTCAGCAGGTACTTAACAAGCATCTACTGTGTGCCAGCACTCCTCAGTACTGCAGGGGATTCACAGTTGCAGTGTAGTCTCTGCTTCTGAAGGGAACTCCTCTAGGAAATCAGCATTATTTTCACTTCAAGCAAACTTGAGCAAGAGGGCCCATTCGTAAAAAGCAGCATAGCTTTATTAGTTTCAACTGAGATACACTACACAGGAATGGAAGTAAAAGAAGTCTGAGTTCTTTTTTAAAATTGAAGAAACCTCTCAAGAGTTAGCAATTCCGTGTCGTGCTGATATAGAAGCGTGCTGCAGCAGGCAACTTGGGTTTCTGTCACGTTCTGCCCTTGGCAGTGACTTCAGTAATTACATCACTTACTGAGTCTTAGTTTTCTTTGTAAGTTTGCATTAAAACATGCTTATTATGATAATTACTTAAGAAAAGCATATAGAAAATCATCCCTTAATTTATTAACATTTCATAGAGAATTTGTCATTATTTAAGTTACAGTTGGTAACTAATGAACGCACCTTTAGATATATTTTAATAGAGGAACTGCCATTATTCATAAAGTCTGCTGCATATCAAATATCTGAAGAATCTCTAACAAGGTGCTGCATTACAATCCGATTCCATGCTTCAAATGAAAGAAAAAGAAGTGAGATCATTTATGGATCAGAGTAAGAATAAGCAGGTTTATCCTCAAATACGTTAAGATGAATTAAAGTAACTGAAAGACAGCTTTAGGTTTTCAGAAAGAGGAACTGGGACAGTAGTGCTCCACAGGTCTGGCATACTCTTCAGGTACCAGATAAGCGTGAAGTCAGTCATGGAATTAAAATGATTGGCAGCAAAGCCATGGAACTAGGGGAAGCTGCAAGGCAGTTAGAAAGCTGGGGACTACAAGGGCTCTGGACTGGTGGCAGCAGCTTGCTGGGGAAGGAGAAAACCACTGGAGTATTGGAGGGAGAGGCTCGACTGAACACCTTCAGCAGGAAGGCTCTTTCTGCTTTTTTGAAAAGATGCTCTCTGTAGTGACTAAGAGTACTCTGCAGAGAGTTGATTAGAATAATTACATGCTCCACCGTGCTGTTATTGAAACAACTATTACAGCAGAGAGCACTCTAAGTTTTCACTTTGAGAGGGCCTTTATAATGTAAATATAAGAAGTGTTAAGAAATTCATTCCCCCTCCCCCCTTATATGTGAAACTAATTGCTCCTGACATAAAGAGAAGCTAAAGCTTACCAGGCTTTTCCTGACGTCCTGGGTCTTGAGAAAATTCACTGTCCGATCTTTAGCCTAGTGAGAGCGTGTCCCTGGTAAATACAGGCCCGTGGATCCCAGGTGATACACAGTGGATCTTGGACTTCCTGAAGCGGCTCCTGTCCCACAACACTGTGGATATGCTTCCTAGGCAGATGGAAACAAAGGGGAGTGATCTGTGTGCTCACTGTGTTGCTGTTGACCATACTGTAGTATTAATACTGTAGCCTTACTGAAAACTCTTCCCTTATTTTAACTTGCTTTTCAGTGAACGTCATGCTGTAACACAAATATTTGATATCCCGTGCATAGACATTTTAAAAAAATAATGTCATTAAGAGGCGAATGCTTATTTCCAAAGCAACTACCTTATCATGCTTGACTTGTTTTATTCTTCTGTAGCATTTTTTTCCCTCTTTAAGATTCTCTTTTGAAATATCCTTAAATTCTCCCTCTTACCCTTGGTTCCCTTCTGCTGCCTAAGGCTTTGTTTTTAACAAGCTCAATTACATTTTTTTGTTAAAACCTTTTTGAAACTATTCAGTAATTCTTCCAACAAATTTATCTGCTCTGCACTATTTCACTAATAAACCCTGGCTACCACGTAGCCCTTGACCTCCAAGTAGTTTACCTATGCAAGACCTATGACATTCTGAATCCATTTTTATTTCACAAGCAGTCATAAGTGGAACTTAGTCAAAGGTGAAACTTATCTTCATCCAGTTTTATTTTGACCATTTCCTTTCCAAAATGTCAGCTGTTTTCCCCCAAGATTTTTCACCAAAACAATGATCATAAGTGCTAGAATTTATGATATTTTACAGAAATGAAATAACTCAGATGTACTCTTATACTTCTTTGATGGGTTTTGGTTGGTAAAAATTACCAGCATTAAATGTAATATATAATGAGGAGTTGATTCCGAACCTAGAATCATTTCTTCCCTCTGAGATTCATAAGGAACCTTTTATTTTTACAAAGCATACATATAACTTCCACATTACAGTCAGGGACCTGAGGTGTTAACTTGCCAAGTGAACCCCAAGGTTATTTTATCTTGCAAAAGAAACCTAAACCAAACTAAGGGCCTTACAGTTTATGGTTAGACTGAATCAAAAGCTTATAACCTCAATTTCTCCAAAAACAGCTCCTGACTGCAAAAGCAAGTCATGCAGTTGTTAGGCGTGAAATAGCACTGAGTGGGAGATGCACATGCGTCTTTGCAGACTGTATTTCCTTCAGAAAAAGACTTTTCTACTTTTAATATAAATTAAGCCATAACAGTTTCATGCTGTGGAAAGAGGGTGAAAAGGTTCATTTTAAGAGATTATATAATATGAATTTTCACATTTACTGTGAAATGTCTAACTTTGCCAGTGCTTCAGCAAGTTTTCTTTTGGGAGGGTGTTGGAGGGTGGTGACAGGGTGGGGTAGTATTGGTTTTAGGGATTTTAAATCTGTGAAATTTAAAGATGGGACAGTTGTTGGCTATGGTATTTACTAGTTTTGTAGTAATGTTTTGCTAGCCTGACTCTCCTTACTGATTCTTCCGCCCACGGCCCGTGGTGAGTGACTGTTCCTCTTCTTGTTTGGGGTGTCTGTTTGCATAGGCAGCGGTGTGTGTGCAGCTGTGGCCTCTGAATCCAGAAGCACACTGTGGCAATGGAACTGGGGTGTGGCTAGGAAGAGGGGTGCTGAAGCTTTAGGAGCATCTTTCTTTCCAACTCCTAACAGTATTTCCCATCTTTTGCCTGCAGGCAGGGAAAGTGTACAGTATTTATTTTGTTTCTGTTTTACTCTAAATTTGTAAGTCTTTAAGTAGCTTACATTGATTATTATAGGGGAGGATGAGTGATCTGTTTAAAGTTGTATTTGGTATTCTTACTTTACAATTTCTGTATTTTAAAATATTGAAATTAAAATTGTATTACTTCTGTTTTGATTTTTTTTAGCACTCGGTGTATTTTTTGCTCATTTTGTTTCAAAGTATAAATGTTGAAAGTTGTATAAAATGTGTCTTTGAAAGAAAAAAAAATCTGAATTCTATATCCAACTCTGACTTGCTGTTCCCTTTTTCTCTTTTGAATCATGGGAGAATTATTTGAGAAAATGAAAATCTGTGTTAAGTTTATGCTCCTTACCATTTTTGAAGCTTTGGATGTGGAAAGTAATGTATGCTATTTTATTAGATGTATTCTTAGGGAAGAGCAGTTGCTGAAAGATTGAATCCAAAAGTGTGGTTGGCAAATTGAGGTGGGGACGGAGAAATGAATGTGGGTGCTTACTGGCACACACTTAAGCTTCCACACTGCCCCCACACCTGGGCATTGCGCCCCCTGCAGTATACCAGGGACGTGCCGAGAACGTGTGTGTGAAGTAAAAGGCAGTCAGAGTTGAAGTGCAAGTTCAGGGAGCAAGAGGAGGTCGTTTTGGTCACAGGGTCCGATAAGTCAGGGAGTATACCCGTGAGGATGTGTGCTAGCCTCAGAGGGGTGAGAGCGGAGCCATGGTCCAAGAAGGAGAGAACTGTGGCAGCACTTAGACAGCAGAAGTCCTCCACAGGGGCAGACCGGAAGCAGGCAGGTCCACTGGACAGGAGAACCCGAGTGTGAACTCGTGGAAACCAGACCCACAGAAGTGTCCAAGGAGAAAAGAGCAGGGATCCCTGAGCATGACGTGTGTGCTGGCATGCCCACACCCCCTGCCAGCTGCCACAGCTGCTGTCACCGCATCAGCAAAGCAGTTTGCTCCTTCTTCCAACTGACCTGTCAGTCTTGTGAAGCCAAAATCTGAACAAACCTCCTTTTGTCAAATCCATACATTGTCAATCTGTGAGGTGTGCATTTTTCCTAAAGCCCATCTGTTCACAATGAAACAGCCACCAGAGCCTGCTCTGCTTCGACTTTCAGCCTGATCTCTGTGTGTGCACCAAGCAGCAGACCGCGGGAGACTGGCGTACTTCCTCAGGGCTGTGCTGTGCCACAGAAGCCCTTGTTACCTTTATTTTATTGCACCTGAGTTCCCACTGTGTCCAGGAACGTGTTGACTTCTCCCTCACAGTAGCCCAGGGAGGGACGTGCTGTGTTCTTCATCCTGCAGAGGACACCAGGTCGAGTGGGCAGCGATTCCACGACCAGGCTCACACGACTGGTAAGATGTTAGCTGAGATTTTAATCACAAGTCTAACTCTAAAGGCTATGCCCTTTCTTCTAAATTTCCTCTATTTTTAATTGTTAAGGGAGAACAGGTGGTCCTTTGGAATGGTTTGTGTTCCACAGTTTCTTCAAAGGTACCATCCAGTGGGATCAAAAATATATTCCACACGTTTTCTGTCACTCACACAGAGCCTGCCTGGCTGGGAGCTGTGCACAGTGAGGAAACGCTGGTCGTCTGCAATGCCGAGCTCTCTCTGGTAAAGAACACAAGCAGTCCAGAAGCCAAGTAGGCTTTTCCAGAGACTCAGAACTAGAGGAGGAACAGAGCCCGTGCCCGTCTACTCCACCTAGCCGCGTTCCCCTAGGCCAGCACCACCACATCTGCGTTGGCCAGGCTGCTTCCTCCTCGCCTGCCCTCCCATGTTGACGCTGTCTCCTGCCATTGGTCTCTGCTCGCAGATAAGGAACGAGAAGAGTCCTGCTCTGCTCGCCCTCCTGACCTGAGGCTCCATATTCCAGAGCCTGGTGGAAAACGTCCACCCACATCCTCACCATCAGCCACTTCATTTGCTCCACCTAGCTTGTCTCTTCCGAACTGCTATCCCCAAAATGCCTTTATACTACTTCTGAGTTCTGTAAATTCATGTTCCTTGAATGCTAGAGTTAGAGAAAGAAAAAATAGAGCTTCACAAATGGAATGTATTATGTGTAAATTCCCTAAGTTTTTTTTAAAGGCAAATATAATATGGGCCAAATGATGTGCAGGAAGTCAGAAATGGTATCTGAGCCTGCCTGTGCTATTATTCTGGAAGTTGCTTGACTTCTACTCCCTGGTCTTGAGCAAGTTACATCCTTGGTGTGCCTCAGTTTCCCTTCTGTGAATATATACCTCACTAGGTTAAGGGAATTAAATGAGAACATATGCGCATGAGGCCGGTGCTATGGTTAACGCCCTGGCCTGAAGCACCAGCATCCCATATAGGCACTGGTTTGAGGCCCGGCTGCTCCACTTCCAATCCAGCTCTCTGCTATGGCCTGGGAAAGCAGTAGGAGATGGCCCAGGTCCTTGGGCCCCTGCACCCACAGGGGTGACCTGGAAGAAGCTCCTGGCTCTGGAATGGCGCAGCTCCGGCTGTTGCGGCCAGTTGGGGAGTGAACCAGTGGATGGAAGACCTCTCTCTCTGTTACTCTGACTTTCAAATAAATAAATAAATCTTAAAAACAACAACAACATATGCTCACACAAATAACCTCTGAGGCTCAGCTGTGAGACTGTATGATGCCATCAGAACAGGACCAGTTGCTACCTAATGTACTTACCTAAGTTTCTACTACAAGTGGGGAAAAGATTAAAAGCAGGGTATACACAAGAGGGAGATGGGGACAGCTGCTTTAGGGCAGAGTCCTCCTGGAGTAGGAAGCCAGAGCACGAGCAGGAATCCTAGGATGTGGGTTTGGAAACTCGAGATGTATCATGTTTCTGGAATAATGCTCATCAAGTTCACAGTGATGGTTATCTCGATGAGCACAGGATAGGGAAGATAAGCGAGGGTAGGTACTCCTCCACACTTTTTTTTTTTTTTTTTTATCAGTTTGTAATTTAAGAAAAAAAAAAAAAACAACCCAGACAAGTATGTTCTACCATAGATAAGGGTTAGCGGCCCAAGATACCCTAATCACACCATCTTGCTCTTCACAGCCCGCCCACTCCTGTGGTGGGTCAGGGCTGATGGATGGGACAGCAGCATGCATGTGGAGCTTTCCCTCGCTTATTTCTGCCTAGCGCCTGCTCCTTTGTGCACTGCTCACTCTGTGCTGCTTGCTTCTCCAGGTTTTGTCTTTCCTGCCAGCCTGAGGCTAGGGCCCTTCAGGACTAGGGCCCTGTGGTATTCCATCACTGAGCGCCTCCTGCAGTTTGGTACAAATCTTACTGAAAATACACTGAATAAACACATAAACAAACTTGGATACTGCTTATTATCCTGATCTCTCCTCCCTCCAATTCTCTCCTGTGCGGCTGAGATGTGGGATGGAAGATGAGGGGTAGAAGAGAGAGAGTCAAAGGAATGCAGAACAGTGGGAAAAGAACCCTTTACAACTTCAGAGTTCCGTTTCAACCCTTCAGAGCCACAGAAACTCACCAGTACAGTGTTAAAAAGAATGGATATTTCAAGCTTCTTAATAAGAAAAAAATGGAGTTTGGTATTTTTTTTCTTTAATGAGATAAATAGTGAGTGGCTAGGTTAAAATTCATATATATTATACATCACTTAGAACCTAAAGCAACATTTTATAGTAACTGCTTTGTAAGCTTTAGTGTATACAGGTGTGTCTTGCTTTTAAAATACAGAATACAGCAATGGTTAATTGTGAAACTGTACATTAATTAGGTGAAATTTAATTACATTTTTCCACCTAAAGATTACACAAAACAGTATTTCAAGAGCTTATGAAGCAAGACTACATGGCTGCTGTTGCTCTGCTTGAATCTGACAGTGTGATGTTGGGGAAAGAACTGTTCAGGGGGTCAGCAGAGCTCACCTTGGAAGACAGATCACACAGACAGCCCTGGGGTGGGCAGGAGTGGAAGAAGCATCTGGGCTATAAAGGTGCCCGGTGAGGGAGACAGGACGGGCAGGAAGCAGAGTGAACAGAGCTTGAGTTCCTACGTTGGTTCCTCCGCTCCAGAGCAGTGCGCCTCACTGGCTGGCTCCATCCAAATGGAGATGCCTTGCACTTCCACATCAGATCCCACATCTCTGCCTTCTTTTCACATTCCAGATGGGCTTCCGTGACTAGGCCAGAATCTGGGGGGTGCTCCCCACCCCCACTAAGGACTCACAAAGTCTGCCAATTCATCCTGATATGCTGCAGGCCACCCTCTTGATTGCCACCACCAACTGTGGCCTCCCTTCAGCTCCCACTGGAGCTTTTAGGATCAAGACCAAACTCCTCAATGTGTATCAGTTTAAGCTGCAAGGGGGAGGAACCCCCACTCAGAAATGTCAAACAAGCTAGGCGGCCAGAGTGGGCATGGACACATGCACCTTTTCTGTCTTGTGGTCTTGGCCTTACAGCTGCTTCCACCTCATGACCCAAGATGGCTGCTTGGATCTGCCAGCCTGCAGCGGGGAGGAGGGTGAGACTATAATCATTTCACTGTATAGCTTCTTTGTTCTAGAAAGGCTTAAAGCCTGCACTTTGGAGGCCACCAGATTTGAGTGGCCACACCTGAGTGACCTTGACAAGTTACTTAATTCCAGTCAACTGAGCCTTGGGCTTTTTTCTAGCTTGAATAGTAATTTCTAAATATAGTTGTTATGAAAGTAATTCAGATAACTCATGTAAAACACGGGTGCCCAATAACTACTATAGTAATTATTGTTGTTACTCTCTTTCAAGACTCTTAATTTCTTCTTTCTTATATCAGAACCACCCTGCGAATGGGGACAAAGTAACCATTACTTTTAATGGTTGTAGCTGGTAGTACAGCATCAACTTTCCTTCCTGAAGCTTTGCTGGACTGTGGTTTATCTGGATAAAGATGTCTGCCTCACCTCCAGGACTGAGTCACCCACTGTGGCTGTTGCTTCACTGTGTCATCGCATGCTTTGTGGAGGGGCTCTTCCTGGGTCTCTGACACTGCTGTTCCCTCGAAGTTGTTCCACTGCCCCAAGCTAACCGTAGCAGAGGGACAAAGTGGCAAGACCACACTGCCCTTTCTACCCACCACCTAGCTTCCCACACTGCCACACACAGGATTAAGCACATGAACAGGCACTAGCAAAGAGTTTGGCATTGAAAGGAATTCTAAGAAAATGTTTGATGTCTCCATTTGCTATAACTGCTCCTCAGGGTCCAGGAGAAAATAAACCTTTTTTAGGAATCCCTCATTCCTGTGGCCTTGCTTCTATTTCAGAACTCTGTGTGTCCTGAGACTTCAGTCTCTTATCTGTCTGGTCCCTTGGAAGAGGCTGATAGCACCTTCAAACTGCATGAGAAGTTTGATAAAAGGCCAGAGTTAGGGAAAGCAAAAGGGTTTGTGAGGCATCCTACAGCAGCAACGAAGAGGAGATTTTACCATCCCTGAAGGGCCAGGAAGGGAGAAATGATCAAATATAGAAGAAGAGCGTGGAGAAGCCCTCTGGCCTGCAGCTGCAACCTCCAGAACAGGATCCAACCATCCCCCAAGGAAGAGCGAGGGGAGTAAGTGCTCCACCCTTGCCTCTCTGCCTGCCTCCCAGTGCCCCACCGTCAGTCCCACTGGGAGCGTCAGCACTTGGGAGCACTCTTGGTCCTGTCCACAGAGGTCATTCCCCCAGGAAGAAAGTGGAAAACAGACCCATGCGAGTAAACAAACTGTCCAGCTCAAATCCTCTACTCCAAAATCCCCACAGCCACCTTGGGAAAACCAGCTCCTTCTAGAGGACAGGCTTTATCCTAGGACACAACTTCAACAGTCCACAATAACTACTGAAGCAGTTGTCCCAAAGTTTCAGTTGCGCAGTCATGAATAACAACACTGGAGTGGGGAGGGGGTTGGGAAGTGGGGAGCATGGAAGTAGATTTTGGCCAACCTGTGGGGTAGGGGAAGGACCTTCACACTCCAAAGACAGGCTAGCTTCTATCTTTGACTCCACATCATCTTCCTCCCATTTGTATCTGTGTCCAAATCTGTATAATACATTATGGCCCATCCTAACTACCTCATTTTAATTTAATACTTTTTGAAGACTCTATTTTCAAATATAGTTATATTCAGGGGTTAGGACTTCAGACATGAATTCTGATGGCAGGGAACACAATTCAGTCTCTAACACTGGAACAAGTACATGATGTACACTTCCCTGAGACAAAGGACTATCAGTACAGTTTATAAATCCATGCTAAATATACATTTTTCTTAATACAGAAATATCTATCTACAGAGATATCCCCTGGATGAAGGTGGTGGCTCCTTTCACAACAGATGGGGCTTCTGCCAGATAAAGTTGGAGGCAGAGCTTCTGCCTCTACCCATACTCTGCGAAAATCCTCAAGGATTAACGATTTCTACATGGGTGATGGGATTAAGGGTGACATTTTCAGGGCCAGTGTTGTGACGCAGTGGATAAAACTGCCACCTGCGACACCAGCATCCCAAAGGAATCCTGGTTTGAGTCCCAGCTGCTCCACTTCTGATCCAGGTCCCTGAATGCGCATGGAAGAGCAGCAGCAGATGCTCCATGTGTTTGGACCCCTGGCACCCATCTGGCTGCTGATTTCAGCCTGGCCCAGTCCCAGCCATTGTGGCCATGTGGGAAGTAAGCCAGCAGATGAAGACCTCTCTCTCTCTCTAACTCCGCCTTTCAGATCACTAAGTCAATCTTCTTTAAAAAATGGTGACTTTACTACCTTTATTCCTTCCTCAGTATTTCCTGAGTATTAGGATACTGAACTAGGTAGGTAGTGAGGAAGCTGACAGGGGTAAGGCAGGGTCCTTTCTGCCAGAGAGGTTACTGCCATGGAAACATGCCCTGTGCCAGTGCCCTGGGGTTCACGTTCTGTCTCAGACATGGTGATGAGCTCCAGGTGGGAGCCCCAGGCAGCAGTGCAGACTTACTCTTGCCTCCGGGAATCGTCTCTCCCAGTCAGTGATGCTACATGACCTGAACCCCACAGTGTGCCATGGACCCCCTTTGCTTTCTGGGTGCCCCTCTGTAAAGTTCGTTTCCAAGGCTTACATCAAACTCTAAGAGGGTTGCCCTTGGGCTACTGGAGCCACCATGTCCAGTTGCAGGAACAACAAATTAGGAGGGCTACCAACATGAGACCTGGGTGGAGTTCTAAGTTCTTGGCTTGTTTGGGGAGTGAACCAGTGGATGGAAGATTCTCTATCTCTCTCTCTGCCTTTCAAATTCATTACTTTTTTTTTAAAGTTACTCAACTACCAATACATGCCATTTCTTGTAGGAATGGGAGTATGCTTCCTAGGAAAGAGCCAAGAGTTGCTGGAGAAGCTGATAAATGCCTACACACTTGGGCTTGTTTTCTTGGAAGCCACCACTGTATTATCAATTAGCTCAGTATAGACTACCTAATGATGGGAGCCATATACAGACTCTGTAAGATGAAGGACAAGTTTGGGTATCTAACCCCAGCTGAGTTCACCTGAATGCAGTCAGAAGCGGTGTTAGCTGTACAGTGTGGAAGAGAACTGCCTAGCTGAGCCCAGTCAACTCACAGAATCATAAAAAATAAATCACTGTTTCAGCCACTACATTTCAGTGTGGTAGTTGTACTATACTCACTATCTTTTTTAGACAAACATACTAATTAGTGTATTTAAGGCTTGCACACATGCCTTAGCTGCAATGCAGAAAAGTAAGCCTTTAACATTTAAAACAGCTTTAAGAGTTGGCGTCTTTTGTGTCCCAAGCAAGACCTGATATAGAGATAGAGCACATGTCCCCATTTTACAAAGGGATTGAGGACTAGAAACCCAATTCAGTTTAAGAGCATTGATAGGCACTTACTAAGAAAATGCCAAAAAGAAAAAAAATACAAGTCTATAGAACAATCTTCTTAACATTTAAGAGAGAGAATGACAAATTCCAACAGCTTTACCAGGCTTAGCCACCCAATAAGTAACACACATACACTCAGGTACTTAGAAGGTTACTGTACAGCTATTTTAACTGCTCAAGTCAGTGCAAAGTGGTTGCTTCCCCCACAACCAGACACTGAATTTGTCTCACGCAGGGACACATTGTCCAGCACAGGCTGTGGTGACCACTTCAGTCAAACCTTGCTTCCAGGTTGTGAAGCCAGTTGAAGCTGCGTAACTCTGATGGCTACTTTTCACTCCAAAGTGTCATGTTTATTGAGGAGGAGCTTTCTGAGTAGGGAGGCTAGGCACTGTCTGCCTAGGAAAGCAAGTATTTCCTGTAGCACTCTTCACTGAAGTTAGGCTGTTCACTGTAGGAGAAATTCTGTTGAGTGTGCCTGGCATTAACAGCATCCCTGGCTCAAGAACTCCTCCCTGCTGAGTGATTAAGACTGTTTGCTAGGGCTGGCACTGGCATAAAGGTTAAGCCTAGCCTGCAGGGCTGGATCCCATAAGGGTGCTGGCTTGAGTTCTGGCTGCTCCACTTCCAATCCAGCACCCTGCTAATGTGCCTGGGAAACAGCAGAGCATGGCCCAAGTGCCTGGACCCCTGCTACCTACATGGGACACCAGGGAGAAGCTCCTGGCTTTGGCCTGGCCCAGGCTGGCTATTGTGTCTATTTGGGGAGTGAAACCGTGGACTGAAGATCTCTCTCTCTCTCTCTCCTTCTTTGTATTTCTGCCTTTCTAACAAACAAACAAACAAACCTTAGAGAGAGAGAAAGAGAGAGAGAGAGAGGACTGCTTGTTAGTTGATGCTTTGTTTCGGCAGTTTGCGAGTTTTACTGACTTTGCTGTGACCCAGGGGTGCTCAAGTACTTCTCCCAAAGTGGGTCCTGTTTCAACAGTCTTGAAATGAAGTCCCTCAATTCCTCTGTTAAAAATCAGAGAATGTGAATTCAACCTGTGATATTCTTTTGTAGGTCTCTTGGTATGTGTTTGCCTTATAAGGAGGCTTTCCAATCAAAAACTCTTGGCAAAGACTTCCAAGGCTTGAGATCCACTCTTCATCATGTGTGAGGCCTTTACATCATCGTGAGGGGTTGGGGCAGGCAGTCCAGCATGCTGCAGAGTGGTCCTCCTGGACACAGAGCATGTACCAACCACCTGAAGTCTGTCACCTTAAATTCTCCAGCCGACCCAAGAAGCAGGCTCTGTGGCTTCATGTCTCTAATGAGTAACTCTCTGAATGACAGTAAGATGGGATATCTGCCAATCTGGGTATGTAAGTAGCAATTCTCAGCTCATCAAACTTGGAGAGTTTCACAAGTTCTCTATATAGGCAGTTCCAAGCAGTACAAACTCCAGAATCAGGTAAACTCTGGTGGCATAATGGAAATAGCCATAGCATCTGAGAATATTAGGATGCCAAAGGTGGGACTGTATTTCTACTTCCCTTTGGAGTTGATGTTCCACTCCTGTTTTTTCCAGCTGAGCTTTAAACAACACTTTAAGGGCCATGATAAACTTGTTTTGTTTTTCTCTTGCCAAATAAACATAACCCAACTTTTCTTTACTCAGGAGACCAACGTCCAGATCTTCTTTAAGATTCTTCCTTGTTCTTGTTTGATGGGGCAGTTCACTCTTGGAAGTGTTCTTCAGTGGCCTGGAGACAGCAGTGGTCCCCTGTCTGCCTGCTTCTGAGTGGGGATGAGAGCCTATGCTTGTGAAGGGACATGCTGAGATGAATCTGAGGACACAAAACTCAGTCAGTCCGGCCACATAACTCAGTCAGTCCGGCCACTACATGTGACACACATTCTGAGAAGGAAAATGTCGAGTCACGGAACATGTTTTGAGTCATCACCAATAGAGCCTTAATAGACCCTGAAATGCAGTTTTCTTTCCGTGATGCCAGCCAGCCCTTGCCTCCAATTCAAGGCTGCTGAACCCTTCCTGGAGGTCAGCCCTCTGTCTTCTCTTTATAAAAGATGTCTTTATTTTATTTGAAAGGCAGAGTGACAGAGAGAGAGAGACAAGGAAAACTATATGGAAGAATATCTTCCATCTGCTAGCTCAGTCTTCAAATGCCCATAATATCTAAGGCTGGCCCTGGCTGTAGCTAGGAGTCAGAAACTCCATCAGGGTCTGCATGCGGTAACAAGAATCCAAGTATTTGGACCATAATCTGAGGCTTTCAAAGTGCATTAGTAGAAAGCTCGATCAGATGCCTGGAGTAGCCAGGACTCAAACCAGGCACTCTGAAATGGGATATGAGCATCCTAAGCAGTAGCTTACTTTACTGTACCACAACACCAAACCCCCCCCCTCCATGCTATCCTCTCTCAGATTCTTAATAGCACTCCATGTAGGTGATCATTCCTTCTTGATCTACTTAAATATTCAGCTTACATACTTCCATTTTCTCCTCATTTTCCTCCTACCTCTACCTCACTGGCTTGTCCTTTTCAATCTTGTTGCCCTATCAGTTTCTACTTATCAAAGAAGAGGTCCTTGGAATTCTTCACTTCTTAATTGATACTCTCTCCTAGGGTGATCTCATCTAGTTGTCTAAGTTTAAATACCATCTACAGTTGTATGTTCACAACTCTAGTTCTGACCTCTTGTTCAAATGCCAGATTCATATATAAAAGTCTACTGGGGAATGCCACATGAATGTTGTAGGTATCCTCCAACCATAAAATCCTTCAGGAGGAGTTTTTCAAGATGGTGACATAGGAGGGGAGCTTACTGCTCTAGTCTAGAAGAGGATAGTTTAAGAAAAAGTGGAGAGGAAAGGAAGTGAGCATGAGAATTGCCAACAGAGCAGAATAAACCTCCCCTCTGATAAGAAAAAAAAAAAAGGAGATTTACCACACCCAACTTGGGTGTCAGTGTGGACACTCCCTTCAGCCTGGAACACTAAGCAAAGCTCCCTAACCACACTCAACACATGATTCTAGATATTCACCGAAAGAGCAGACACTCCACTAGGCCACAGAGGCATAGTCCAAAGATAAAAGCCATCACGAGGAAAAAAACCCACCAAGTATCACCATAAATGCTTAATAATAAATGCAAACAAGAGTAAGGAAGACAACATGAGGCCCCCAAAGGAACACAACATTCAGTACTAGAATGTGAAGATGAAGAGATTGATGAAATGCCAGAAATGGAATTTAAAAATTGTGGGATTACTTAGAAGTAACCAGAAGAAAATTCATGAGCTAAAGAAATCCGTTTGGCTCAGTGGCAGCCTTTGCAGCTATCTGGGGAGTGAACTGGGGGATGGAAGACCTCTCTCTCTTTCTGCTTCTGCCTCTCTGTAACTCTGCCTTTCAAAAAAAATCTTAAAAAAAGAAATTCATGTATGACATGAATGAAAAATTTTCCCACAAATTAAGATCTTAAAGAGAAATCAAAATGAAATACTGGAAAGAAAGAATTCAACAGAACAACAGCAAAAAAAAAAAAAGTGGTGGAAAACCTTAACAACACACTAAGTGAGGCAGAACAAAGAATATCAGAGTTAGAAGACAAATCTCTAGAAAATTTTACAGTCAGAAAAAAAAAAGGGAAGAAGAAATTAGAAAACTAAAAAATGGTGTCAGAGATTATGGGATACTATCAAATGACCCAACATACTGGTCTTAGGAATTCCCAAAGGCATGGAAAAATAGAGTGGATTAGAAGGCCTTTTTAGTGAAATAATTACATAAAACTTAGTTAATTTGGAAAAAGAAAGAGACATCCAACTATAGGAATCACACAGAACTCCTAATAGATATGACCAGAAGAGATCTTCACCACAACACACTGTAGTCAGACTCTCCACAGTAAAACATAAAAGGAAAGATTCTAGAATGTAGACTGCAGAAATGTCACATTACTTTCAGAGGATCTCCAATTAGACTCACAGCTGACTTCTCATCAGAAACCCTACAGGCTAGGACAGACTGGTGAGATATATTCAAGTCTTAAGAGAAAAAAACCTGTCAACCCAGAATACGGTATCCTGCAAAGCTCTCATTTATGAATGAAAGTGAAATAAAGACCTTCCGTAACAAACAGAACTTGAAAAAACTTGTCACCACACATTACCACACGCACCTTACAAAAGATGCTTACGCATGTGCTACACACAGAAACATGTTCATCACTATGAAAGAAGGTGAAGGCAGAAAATCTCCCAGTAAAAGTACAATAGAAAGCCAAAAGTAAACAACAGGGACATTCGTGAGAAAATGGCAGGGCCAAGTCCTTACTTATCAATAATCACTTTGAATGTAAATGGCCTCAACTCTCCAGTCAGAAGATACAGACTAGTTGAATAGATTAAAAAACAAAACCCAGAGTAGATTAAGATGGCAGAGTAGGGAGGGAGCTTGCTGCTCAAGTCTAGAAGATAGATTAAAACAAGTGGAAAGAGTGCAGTGTCAGCAGGGAACAGAGAAAACAGGAGAGGAATTCTACATAAATTGGAGGGACACAGCAGACCTATGTGGAGGGTGAAGACATGCATGACTCAGGACCCCACCAGTGGAAAGCATCTGCAGCAGCACTGGAGAGCAAGCTGAGAGCAGACTGCAGTAGCCTAAGCCACTGGTGAAAAAGCTGCAGGAAGCTCTGGCAGTTTCAGCCATCTGGTGAGTGAACCAGCGGATGGAGGACCTCTTCCCCCTGTAACTTTCAAATAAATAAAACAAATCATTAAGAAGAGAGAAAGAGAGAAAGAAAGAGAGAAAGAAAGAGAGAAAGAGAGAAAGAGAGAGAGAGAGAAAGAAAGAAGGAAGGAAGGAAGGAAGGAAGGAAGGAAGGAAGGAAGGAAAAGAAGAGAAGAGAAGAGAAGAGAAGAGAAGAGAAGAGAAGAGAAGAGAAGAGAAGAGAAGAGAAGAAAAAGAAAAAGAAAAAGAAAAGGAAAGAAAAGAAAGAGCTGCAGGAAGAGCCTAGAGGGAATCTGGCTTGGAGCCCTGTGGGGGATAGTGTACCCAACAAACTGGAGGAGAAAAAACAGAGGGGCACGTTTTCTCTCTTCCCAATCATCCTGAGTCCTGTGAAAGCTGACAGAGCAGGTGACATTTTGGACATATGTAACAGGTGCACCAGCTAAGTGTCCGTGCCAAGTGACCAGCCAAGTGGAGACTGAGTCTGGTGGGAAGGACAGACAGGGGGCTGGGTGCTCGTGACTGTGGGAGGCTTGTGTGCAGGGACTCTGAAAACACTGAGGCTATGTTGGAGGGCTCAGGGTGTGGCTGGGACTTTGGGCAGACATTGTGGGAGGCTCCACATGATCAGGGCTCCCTGGTTACCTGGCGAGAGACATTGCTGTGGAACCGGAGCTTATTCTCAGTGAGGACTGCACAAATACTTTGTGTGGTCCTTGTGACAGAGTGGACAGATAATATACTCACTGAGGCCCCTGTCCAGGCACTGATCTCCATAGAGGAGAGGAGCTCAGCCGAGTCTATGCCAACAGACAAGAAGAAAATTTCCCTTGGATTAAAAAAAAACAAAGAGGTTTACCACACCAAACCTAGGTGTGTCACCTCAGGCACACCCTTCACCTTGGAGCACTGAACAGAGCTCCCTGGTCACTCTCACCACATGCCTCTAGTTATTGCCTGAAAGTAGACACAGCCTAATCCAATCAGACATATTCCAAGGATAAAAGCTGCCACAGCGAAAAATCAAAGAAGAAACCAAGAAGTATCCACACAAATGCCAAATAACAAGACAGACATCATGATACCTCCAAAAGAACACAACACCTCAGTAACAGATTGTGAAGATGATGAGACTGAAGAATTGCCTGAAATGGAATTCAAAAAACTGATCATAGGATTACTTAGAAGCATCAGAAGCAAAAGTAAAATTAATGCAATCCATACATGACCTGAAAGAAAATTTCTCACATGAAATTGAGACCTTAAAGAAAAATAAAAATGAAATCTTACAAATGAAGAATACAATAGAACAAATGAAAAATACAGTGGAGAGTCTTAACAAAAGAACTGGTTAATAGAAGAAAGAATATCCAACTTACAAGACAAGCACAGGAAATTATACAGTCAGACCAAACGCAAGCAGAATAAATTAGAAAACTAAAACACTGTTGGGAATCTACAGTATACTATGAAATGACCAAACAGATGGGTACAAGGAGTTCCTGAAGGCATGGACATAGAGAAAGGAATAGAAGGCCTTTTTAGTGAAATAATAACAGAAAATTTCCCCAGTTTGGAGAAAGAAAGGGACATCCATACACAGGAAGCACACGGAACTCCTAATAGACGTGACCAGAAAAGATCTTCACCATAACACATTGTAATCAAACTACACAGTAAGACATAAACAAACGATTCTAAAATGTGCACAAGAGAAATCCCTGATAACTTTTAGAGGATTTCCAGTTAGACTGACAGCAGACTTCTCATCAGAAACCCTACAGGCTAGGAGAGAATGGTGAACATAGTCCATGTTTTAAGTGGAAAAAAACCCGTCAACCCTGTTAGTAAAATGGTGCCATCTTCCTAAGCCCAGCCTGGCTTACTAGAAGTCAGGTGACTAAATAGCCCAATCACAAATGTCAGTTCTACCCCAACCCTAACGGGATTTGCTGCTCCCACTTCCTTACCTCTGCAAAGCTATATAAGACCTATTTTCCCGGTACAGGCTACTGTTCTCTCTGTGCACGGGGAACAGCCTGTCGGGTTTCCTCCACCTCACAATAAACATTTTCCTTTACTCTGGTGTTTGGTGTGTTTTGTGGTGGCTTTCCTTTAAAACCCAGAATACTAAACCTTGCAAATCTCTCATTAATGAACAAAGGTGAAATAAAGACCTCTCATGACAAACAGAAACTGAAAGAACTTGTCACCACCCATCCAGCCCTGAAGAGATGCTTAAGGATGTACTATACACAGAAACACAGAAATATGGTCATCACAATGGAAGAAGGTAAAAAGAGGAAGTCTCCCAGTAAAGGTACAAAGGAAATCCAAAGTAAAACACAGGAATATTTACAGAAAAATGGAAGGGAAAAGTCAGTAATTATCAATAGTCACCTTGAATACAAATGGCCTCAACTCCCCAGTTAAAAGACACAGACTGGCTGAATGGATTAAAAAACAAAACCCTTCTATTTTCTGCCTACAAGAAACATATCTCACCAACAAAAATGCATTCAGACTGACAGTGAAAGGATGGAAAAAGATATTCCAGGCTAACAGAAACTAAGAAAGAGCTGGTGTAGCCATCCTAATATCAGACCAGACTTTAAAACAGAAACTGTGAAAAGAGACAAAGAAGCGCACTATGTGATGATTAAGGGATCAATTCAACAGGAAGATATGACTATATAAAGGCGTATGCACCTAATCACAGGGCACCTGGCTATTTAACAGAAATGTTAAGTATCTCAAGGGAGACTTAGACTCCAATACAAAAGTATTGGGGTACTTCAATACTGCACTTTCAGCAATGGACAGATCAACCAAATAAAATCAACAAGGAAACAGCAGATTTAATTGACACTATAGACCAAATGGACCTAACAGATATCTAAAGAACTTTTCATACTACAGTTGCAGAATACACATTCTTCTCACCAGTGCGTGGGACTTTAGGATTGACCACATGCTAGGCCATGAAGCAAGTCTCTGCAAATTAAAAAAAAAAACAAATCATACCATGCATTGTATCATGCATCACACCATTGCTATTCAATATAATCCTAGAAGTTTTAGCCAGAACTATTAGGCAAGAAAAAGAAATCAAAGGGATTCAAATTGGTAAAGATGAAGTCAAAGAGAATTATGGACCAATTTCCCTGATGAACATAGACTCAAAAATCCTCAACAAAACTCTAGCCAATCGAATCCAACAGCACATCAAAAAGATCATCCACCCAGACCAAATGGGATTTATCCCTGGTATGCTGGGATGATTCAACATTTGCAAATCAATCAATATGATTAACAAACTGCTGAAGAAAAACCATATGATTATCTCAATATCATTTGACAAAATACAACACCCTTTCATGATAAAAACTCTAAGCTAATTGGGTATGGAAGGAACATTCCTCAACACAACCAAGGCAATCTATGTCAAACCCATGGCCTGCATCAACTGAATGGGGAAAATTTGGAAGCATTCTCACTGAGATCTGGTATCAGACACGGATGCCCACTCTCACCATTGCTATTCAATATAATCCTAGAAGTTTTAGCCAGAACTATTAGGCAAGAAAAAGAAACCAAAGGGATTCAAATTGGTAAAGATGAAGTCAAACTATCCCTATTTGCAGATGGCATGATGCTATATATAGGGGATCCAAAAAACTCCACTAAGAGACTACTGGAACTCATAGAAGATTTTGGTAAAGTGGCAGGATATACAGTCAATACAGAAAAATCAATAGCCGTTGTATACACATACAATCAATCCCATTCTCAATAGCTACCAAAAAAATCAAATACCTTGGAATAAATTTAACAAAGGATGTCAAAGATCTCTACAGTGAAAATTATAAAACATTAAAGAAAAAAAATAGAAGATACAAAAAATGGGAAAATCTTCCATATTCATGGATTGGTAGTATCAATATAATCAAAATGAACATTCTTCCAAAAGCAATTTACAGATTCAATGCAATACCAATCAAATACCAAAGACATTCTTTTCAGATCTAGAACAAATGATGCTGAAATTCATGTGGAGGCATAGAAAAGACCTCGAATAGCTAAAACAATCTTAGATAACAAAAACAAAGTCAGAGGCATCACAATACCAGATTTAAACGCATACTACAGGGCAGTTATAATCAAAACAGCATGGTACTGGTACACAAACAGATGGATAGACCACTGGAACAGAATACAAACACCAGAAACCAACCCAAACATCTACAACTGACTTGTATTTGATCAAGGAGCTAAAACCAATCCCTGGAGCAAGGACAATCTCTTTAACAAATGGTGCTGGGAAAACTGGATTTCCACATGCAGACATATGAAGCAAGAAACCCCCTACCTTACACCTTACACAAAAATCCATTCAACAGGGATTAAAGATATACATCTATGACCTGACACCATGAAATTATTAGAGAGCACTGAAGAAACTCTAAGACATTGGCACAGGAAAAGACTTCTTGGAAAAGACCCCAGAGGCTCAGGCAGCCAAAGCCAAAATTAACCAATGGGGATTACATCAAATTGAGAAACTTCTGCACTGCAAAAGAAGCACTCGGCAAAGTGAAGAGGCATTCCAGAATGGAAGAAATTATTTGCAAACTATGCAACTGATAAAAGATTAATATTCAGAATATATAAAGAAATCAAGAAACTCCACAACAACAAAACAAAGAACCCAGTTACGAGATGGGCCAAGAACTTAAATAGACATTTTTCGAAGAGGAAATCCAATGGCCAACAGACACATAAAAAATGTTCAGGATCACTAGCCATCAGGGAAACATAAATCAAAACCACAATGAGATTTTACTTCACCCCAGTTAGAATGGCTTTCATATAGAAATCAACAAACAACAAATGCCGGCGAGAATGTGGGGGAAAAGTACACTAATCCACTGTTGGTGGGAATGCAAATTGGTAAAATCACTATGGAAGACAGTTTGGTGATAGCTCAGAAATCTGAATATAGACCTACCACATGACCCAGCCATTCCCCTCCTGGGAATTCACCCAAGGGAAATTAAATTGGCAAATAAGAGAGCTATTTGCACTTTGGTGGAATGAGAATGCCATGCCAAGATGGCCGCTGGCAAGTGAGTGTCAGTTACTCAGGAATGGCTTAGAAACCACATGAAAACAGAGCCTGCCTGGCAACAGGCTGTGATTGGATGGCTTCGGAAACCAAATGGCAATGGAGCCTGCCTGGCAATAGGCTGTGATTGGATGGCTTCAGAAACTGCCTGGCAATAGGCTGTGATTGGTTAGGACATAGACCGCCCCTTGACCAGATTGACTGCCCTGGCTATTTAAGCTGCTGTACCAACTGAAATAAACGAGTCTGTGGGCTGCTTGCCTCTGGCCTGCTTTCACCTGACTCCCGGGGTCTGTGTGGTGACTCCCTGCCTCTTGCCCCCACAAGGCTCCTCCTCTCAGAACAAATCCACAGCAACACTGCACCTCAATGTTTATTGCAGCTCAGTTCACAATAGCTAAGACATGGAATCAACCTAAATGCCCATCAATGGAAGACTGAATAAATAAATTTTAGGGTATGTTCTCTATGGAATACTACACAGTGGTAAAAAAAAAAAAAAACCTGTTCATTTGCAACAAAATGGATGAATCTGGAAAACATCATACTTAGTGCAATGAGCCAGTCTCAAAGGGACAAATATCATATGTCCTCCTTGATCTGTGACAAGTAACAGAGCACCTAAGAGGAAATTTGTAGAAGTGAAATTGACACTACGAGAAGCAATGATTTGAATAGCCCTTGTCTTGAATGTTGAGGAACAGTTTATTATCTTATTTTTTTTTTACTATTTTCTTTTTCTACTTAATACCATTGGTTGAATTCTTTAATTAACACAGAATTATTCATAGGTGTTTAAATCCAATTGAAAATAGATCTCAGTAAAAAATAAGAGTGGGAATAAAAGAGGGACTCAAAAGGCTTCTTGGCAGCTCATGACAAGAGCCTCGGAGATCACTGACGTCATAAATAAGAGTGTCAACTGTTAACAACAGGAGTCACTGTACACATGCTGCCCATGTAGGGCCTCTGTCCTTAACGAGTTGTACTATGAGAATTAACAGTGAAACTAGTCTTCAAACAGTACTTTATACTTTGCGTGTGTGTATGTGTGCAAACTGTGGAAATCTTTAGTTAGTATAGAGTTGGTTTTCTGTATATAAAGTTACTAAAAAATGAATCTTAATTAAGAATGGGATGGGAGAGAGAGTAGGAGCTGGGATGGGATTGGGGTGGGTGGTCCTGTATGGGGGGAAGAACCATTACATTTCTAAAGCTGCATCTGTGAAACTTGTATTCATTAAATAAAAGTTTTCTAAAAAAAAAAAAAAAGAAGAAAGGGGGGCAGAGCCAAGATGGCGGAATAGTGAGGGCGCACACCAATAGTCCGGAAAAAGATAGTTCAATAAAAGTGGAGTTACTGTAGCCTCAGAAAAAAGCTCAAACAAAAAATTGCAGAGGAAACTCTTCCGGATCTAGTGGATGTGACACGGAGGACCTATGGGGAGAACAAGATCGCCACTGCGTGGAAGCTGAGCTGCGGGAGCCGAGCCGCGGGAGCCGAGCCGCGGGAGCCGAGCCGCAGAGTCTGTGCGCCAGCGCTGGAAGAGGATGTGAGACAAAAACCTCGGTAATCCGAGACATTGGCGGGGAAAGGCAGAAAGAGCCTAGAGGGAACGAGGCCTGAAGCCCCATTGGGGAACGTTCACCAGCCTGACTGGAGGAGAGAAAAAACGAATAAATAAGGGGAACCAGCACGGACATTAGCCTCTCTCTCCACTCACCTTACAAAGTCGAGCAAGACAAAGAGCAGGCTCCATTTTACGTATGTAAAGTGGCGCCCGCCATTAGCCAAGCAGAAAAACCTGACTCTGGTGGGGAGAAATAACAGGAGGTTAGGACCTAGTGAAAGTGTGGAGCTAACGAACTGAGACTGTGAAAATCTGAGGGGGAGCGAGAGAACTCACTGAGTACACAAACTCGGTAACCTTGGCAACCCGGTGAGAGACTGCAGAGAAATTTGAGACCACACTGAGGGCTGCATAAACTCTTTCTGTGGTCCCAGGGGTAGAGCAGACTAATACCCACAGGGGCCAGATTTCATACATCAACTACCCTCAATTCTACTCAGCTGTGTGGAATTACTTCCCAACTGAGTCAAAAAAAAAAAAAAAAAGAGCGAGAGAGCGAACAAGAGAACAATCTGGGTGAGTCACCTTTGGCACACCCTTAACCCTGAAGAACCAAACAGAGCTCTCTGGCCACACCCATCACAGCCTCTAAGGAACCATCAAAAGCAAACAGTCCACTTAATCTAGGGTCATAGTATAACAAGAAAAAACACTACAGCGAAGAAATCAAAGAATATCTCCACAATGCCAAACAACAAACACAAAAACTGAGGTAACAAGAACAAGGAAGACACTATGATGCCCCCAAATGAAAAAGACACCCCAATTCAAGATTATGACGATGATGAGATAGAAGAAATGCAAGAAGTGGATCTCAAAAAATTGATAAGAACATTAAGAAGTTCTCAAAAACAAATTCTTGAACTACAGAAATCCTTAATGGACAAGATTGAAAATCTCTCTTGCGAAAATGAAATATTAAGGAGGAATCAAAATGAAATGAAACAACTAGTAGAACATGAAACTGTGATAGTGATGAGAAATCATAATGAAGTGAAGAATTCAATAGATCAAATGAGAAACACATTAGAGAGCCTTAAAAACAGAATGGGTGAAGCAGAAGAGAGATACCGTACTTAGAAGACAGAGAACAGGAAAGGATACAGTCAAACCAAAGAAAAGAAGAGGAAATTAGAAATCTAAAAAATATTGTTGGGAATCTACAGGATACTATTAAAAAACCCAACATTCGGGTACTAGGAGTTCCTGAAGGCATGGAGAGGGAGAAAGGGTTAGAAGGCCTTTTTAGTGAGATACTAGCAGAAGATTTCCCAGGTTTGGAGAAGGACAGAGAAATCCCAGTACAGGAAGCTCACAGAACCCCTAATAAACATGACCAAAAGAGATCCTCACCACGACACGTTCTAATTAAACTCACCACAGTGAAACATAAAGAAAAGATCCTAAAATGTGCAAGAGAGAAATGTCAGATTACTCTCAGAGGATCTCCAATTAGACTCACAGCTGACTTCTCATCAGAAACCCTACAAGCTAGGAGGGAATGGCGAGACATAGCCCAGGTACTAAGAGAGAAAAACTGCCAGCCCAGAATATTATATCCTGCAAAGCTCTCATTTGTGAATGAAGGTGAAATAAAGACCTTTCACAGCAAACAGAAATTGAAAGAATTTGTTGCCACTTGTCCAGCCCTGCAAAAGATGCTTAAAGATGTGTTACACACAGAAACACAGAAACACGGTCATCAATATGAAAGAAGGTAAAGGAAGGAACCCTCACAGCAAAAGATCACAGGAAGTTCAAAACATATATTAGAAAATATCTCTGGCAAATGGCAGGGCAAAGTCACTACTTATCAATAGTCACATTGAACGTTAATGGCCTGAACTGTCCAGTTAAAAGACACAGATTGGCTGCTTGGCTTAAGGAACAAAACCCATCTATTTGCTGCTTACAAGAAACACATCTTTCCAACAAAGATACATACAGACTGAAAGTGAAAGGCTGGAAAAGATATACCATGCCAACAGAAATGAAAAAAGAGCAGGCGTTGCCATCTTGATATAAGACAACATAAACTTTACCACAAAAACTGTTAGGAGAGACAAAGAGGGGCACTATATAATGATTAAGGGATCAATTCAACAGGAAGATATAACAATTATCAATGTATATGCACCTAATTACAGGGCACCGGTTTATTTAAAAGATTTGTTAAGGGACTTAAAGGGAGACTTAGACTCCAATACAATAGTACTGGGGGACTTCAATACTCCACTCTCAGAAATAGACAGATCAACAGGACAGAAGATCAACAAGGAGACAGTAGATTTAAATGACACTAGAGCCCAAATGGATCTAACAGATATCTACAGAACTTTCAATCCTACATCTAAAGACTTTACATTCTTCTCAGCAGTACATGGAACCTTCTCTAGGATTGACCACATACTAGGCCATAAAGCAAGTCTCAGCAAATTCAAAAGAATTAGAATCATACCATGCAGCTTCTCAGACCATAAAGGAATGAAGTTGGAAATTAGCGACTCAGGAATCCCTAGAGTATATGCAAACACATGAAGATTGAACAACATGCTCCTGAATGAACAGTGGATCATAGAAGAAATTAAAAGAGAAATCAAAAACTTTCTGGAAGTAAATGAGGATAACAGCACAACATACCAAAACTTATGAGATACAGCAAAAGCAGTGTTAAGAGGAAAGTTTATATCAATAGGTGCCTACATCAAGAAATTGGAAAGGCACCAAATAGATGAGCTTTCAATTCATCTCAAGGATCTAGAAAATCTTCAGCAAACCAGACCCAAATCTAGTAGGAGAAGAGAAATAATTAAAATCAGAGAAGAAATCAACAGGATTGAATCAAAAAAAAATTACAAAAAAATCAGCCAAACAAGGAGCTGGTTTTTTTGAAAAAATAAACAAAATTGACACCCCATTGGCCCAACTAACTAAAAAAAGAAAAGACCCAAATCAATAAAATCAGAGATGAAAAAGGAAACGTAACAGACACCACAGAAATAAAAAGAATCATCAGAAATTACTACAAGGACTTGTATGCCAGCAAACAGGGAAATCTATCAGAAATGGATAGATTGCTGGACACATGCAACCTACCAAAATTGAACCAGGAAGACATAGAAAACCTAAACAGACCCATAACTGAGACAGAAATTGAAACAGTAATAAAGGCCCTCCCAACAAAGAAAAGCCCAGGACCAGATGGATTCACTGCTGAATTCTACCAGACATTTAAAGAAGAACTAACTCCAATTCTTCTCAAACTATTCGGAACAATCGAAAAAGAGGGAATCCTCCCAAATTCTTTCTATGAAGCCAGCATCACCTTAATTCCTAAGCCGGAAAAAGATGCAGCATTGAAAGAGAATTACAGACCAATATCCCTGATGAACATGGAGGCAAAAATCCTCAATAAAATTCTGGCCAATAGAATGCAACAACACATCAGCAAGATCATCCACCCAGACCAAGTGGGATGTATGCCTGGTATGCAGGGATGGTTCAATGTTCACAAAACAATCAATGTGATACACCACATTAACAGGCTGCAGAAGAAAAACCATATGATTATCTCAATAGACGTAGAGAAAGCATTTGATAAAATACAACACCCGTTCATGATGAAAACTCTAAGCAAACTGGGTTTGGAAGGAACATTCCTCAATACAATCAAAGCAATCTATGAAAAACCCACAGCCAACATCCTATTGAATGGGGAAAAGTTGGAAGCATTTCCACTGAGATCTGGTACCAGACAGGGATGCCCACTCTCACCACTGCTATTCAATATAGTTCTGGAAGTTCTAGCCAGAGCTATTAGGCAAGAAAAAGAAATTAAAGGGATACAAATTGAGAAGGAAGAAGTCAAACTATCCCTCTTTGCAGATGATATGATTCTTTATTTAGGGGACCCAAAGAACTCTACTAACAGACTATTGGAACTCATAGAAGAGTTTGGCAAAGTAGCAGGATATAAAATCAATGCACAAAAATCAACAGCCTTTGTATACACAGGCAATGCCATGGCTGAGGAAGAACTGCTAAGATCAATCCCATTCACAATAGCTACAAAAACAATCAAATACCTTGGAATAAACTTAACCAAGGACGTTAAAGATCTCTACGATGAAAATTACAAAAGCTTAAAGAAAGAAATAAAAGAGGATACCAAAAAATGGAAAAATCTTCCATGTTCATGGATTGGAAGAATCAATATCATCAAAATGTCCATTCTCCCAAAAGCAATTTACAGATTCAATGCAATACCAATCAAGATACCGAAGACCTTCTTTTCAGATCTGGAAAAAATGATGCTGAAATTCATTTTTAAAAAATTTTTTGACAGGCAGAGTGGACAGTGAGAGAGAGAGAGACAGAGAAAGGTCTTCCTTTGACGTTGGTTCACCCTCCAATGGCCGCCACGGCCGGTGCGCTGCGGCCGGTGCATCATGCTGATCCGAAGCCAGGAGCCAGGTGCTTCTCCTGTTCTCCCATGGGGTACAGGGCCCAAGCACTTGGGCCATCGTCCACTGCACTCCCGGGCCACAGCAGAGAGCTGGCCTGGAAAGAGGGGCAACCAGGACAGAATCCGGTGCCCCGACCGGGACTAGAACCTGGTGTGCCGGCGCCGCAAGGCAGAAGATTAGCCTATTGAGCCGCGGCACCGGCCAGATGCTGAAATTCATATGGAGACACAGGAGACCTCGAGTAGCTAAAGCAATCTTGCACAACAAAATCAAAGCCGGAGGCATCACAATACCAGATTTTAGGACATACTACAGGGCAGTTGTAATCAAAACAGCGTGGTACTGGTACAGAAACAGACGGATAGACCAATGGAACAGAATAGAAACACCAGAAATCAATCCAAACATCTACAGCCAACTCATATTTGATCAAGGATCCAAAAACCAATCCCTGGAGTAAGGACAGTCTATTCAATAAATGGTGCTGGGAAAATTGGATTTCCACGTGCAGAATCATGAAGACCCCTACCTTTCACCTTACACAAAAATTCACTCAACGTGGATTAAAGACTTAAATCTATGACCCGACACCATCAAATTATTAGAGAGCATTGGAGAAACCTTGCAAGATATAGGTACGGCAAAGACTTCTTGGAAAAGACCCCGGAAGCACAGGCAGTCAAAGCCAAAATTAACATTTGGGATTGCATCAAATTGAGAAGTTTCTGTACTTCAAAAAAAAAAAAAAAAAAACAGGGGGCCGGCGCCACGGCTCAATAGGCTAATCCTCTACCTTGCAGCGCCGGCACACCGGGTTCCAGTCCCAGTTGGAGTGCCGGATTCTGTCCCGGTAGCCCCCCTTCCAGGCCAACTTTCTGCTGTAGCCCAGGAGTGCAGTGGAGGATGGCCCAAGTGCTTGGGCCCTGTACCCCATGGGAGACCAGGAGAAGCACCTGGCTCCTGCCATTGGATCAGCATGGTGCACCGGCCGCGGTGGCCATTGGAGGGTGAAACAACAGCAAAAAGAACACCTTTCTCTGTGTCTCTCTCTCACTGTCCACTCTACCTGTCCAAAAAAAAAAAAAAAAAAAAAACGGTTAGGAAAGTGAAGAGGCAACCGACAAAATGGGAAAAAATATTTGCAAACTATGCAACAGGTAAAGGGTTGATAACCAGAATCTACAAAGAAATCAAGAAACTCCACAACATCAAAACAAACAACCCACTTAAGAGATGGGCCAAGGACCTCAATAGACATTTTTCAAAAGAGGAAATCCAGGGCCGGCGCCGCGGCTCACTAGGCTAATCCTCCGCCTAGCGGCGCCGGCACACCGGGTTCTAGTCCCGGTCGGGGCGCCGGATTCTGTCCCGGTTGCCCCTCTTCCAGGCCAGCCCTCTGCTGTGGCCAGGGAGTGCAGTGGAGGATGGCCCAGGTGCTTGGGCCCTGCACCCCATGGGAGACCAGGAAAAGCACCTGGCTCCTGGCTCCTGCCATCGGATCAGCGCGGTGCGCCGGCCGCAGCGCGCAGGCCGCGGCGGCCATTGGAGGGTGAACCAACGGCAAAAGGAAGACCTTTCTCTCTGTCTCTCTCTCTCACTGTCCACTCTGCCTGTCAAAAAAAAAAAAAAAAAAAAAAGAGGAAATCCATAGGGCCAACAGACACATGAAAAAATGTTCAAGATCACTAGCAATCAGGGAAATGCAAATCAAACCACAATAAGGTTTCACCTCACCCCAGTTAGAATGGCTCACATACAGAAATCTACCAACAATAGATGCTGGAGAGGATGTGGGAAAAAAGGGACACTAACCCACTGTTGGTGGGAATGCAAACTGGTCAAGCCACTATGGAAGTCAGTCTGGAGATTCCTCAGACACCTGAATATAACCCTACCATTCAACCCAGCCATCCCACTCCTTGGAATTTACCCAAAGGAAATTAAATTGGCAAACAAACAAGCTGTCTGCCCCTTAATGTTTATCGCAGCTCAATTCACAATAGCTAAGACCTGGAACCAACCCAAATGCCCATCAACAGTAGACTGAATAAAGAAATTATGGGACTTGTACTCTATCGAATACTATACAGCAGTCAAAAACAATGAAACCCAGTCATTTGCAACAAGATGGAGGAATCTGGAAAACATTATGCTGAGTGAATTAAGCCAGTCCCAAAGGGACAAATATCATATGTTCTCCCTGATCGGCGACAACTAACTGACCACCAAAGGGGAAACCTGTTGAAGTGAAATGGACACTATGAGAAATAGTGACTTGATCAGCTCTTGTCCTGACTGCTGATGTACAATGTAATACTTTATCCATTTTAGTATTTTTGTTTTGTTCTAATACTATTGGTTGAACTCTGTAATTAACACACAATTACTCTTAGGTGTTTAAATTTTAACTGAAAAGTGATCCCTGTTAGGAATCTGGAAAACATTATGCTGAGTGAAATAAGCCAATCCCAAAGGGACAAATACCATATGTTCTCCCTGATCGGTGACAACTACCTGAGCACCAAAAAGGAAACCTGTTAAAGTGAAATGAACACTATGAGAAACGGTGACTTGATTAGCCCTCACCCTGACTGTTGATGAGCAACTTGATATGTTACCCCTCTTAGTATTTTTTTTGTTTCTTCTACTTAATACTTTTGGTTGAATTCTGTAATCAATACACAGTTATTCTTAAGTGTTGAAACTTAACTGAAAAGTGATCGCTGTTAAATATAAGAGTGGGAATAAGAGAGGGAGGCGATGTACAATTTGGGACATGCTCAAGATGACTTGCCCCAAACAGTAGAGTTAGAAACATACCAGGGGATTCCAATTCAATCCCATCAAGGTGGCATGTACCAATGCCATCTCACTAGTCCAAGTGATCAATTTCTGTTCACAATTGATCATAATGATAGGACTAAGAGCCAAAGGGATCACATAAACAAGACTAGTGTCTGCAAATACTAACTGATAGAATAAAAAAGGGAGAGAACGATCCAACACGGGAAGTGGGATACTCAGCAGACTCATACAATGGCCAATGTCCTAAACAGCACTCTGGCCTCAGAATCAGCCTTTAAGGCATGTGGATCTGGCTGAAAAGCTTACGACAGTATTTCAGGCATGGAAAGCCAAGACACTCTGGCAAAAAAAAAAAAAAAAAAAAAAACAAAAAAACAAAAAAACAAAAAAACAACCTAAATGAAAGATCTCTGCGAGTGAGATCCCAGTGGAAAGAACAGGTCATCAAAGAAGGAGGTACCTTTCTCTGAAGGGAGGAGAGAACCTCCACTTTGACTATGACCTTGTCTAAATATGATCAGTCAGTGAACTCAAAAGGCTTCCATAGCCTTGGCAACTCATGACAAGAGCCTAAGGTGATTACTGATGCCATAAACAAGAGTGTCAATTTGTTAAGTCAAAAACAGGAGTCACTGTGCACTTACTCTGCATGTAGGATCTCTGTCCTTAATGTGCTGTACATTGTGATTTAATGCTATAACTAGTACTCAAACAATATTTTTCACTTTGTGTTTCTATGTGGGTACAAACTGTTGAAACCTTTACTTAATATACGCTAAACTGATCTTCTGTATATAAAGAGAATTGAAAATGAATCTTGATGTGAATGAAAGGGGAGCGGGAGCGGGAAAGGGGAGGGTTGCAGGTGGGAGGGAAGTTATGGGGGGGAGAAGTCATTGTAATCCATAAGCTGTACTTTGGAAATCTATATTCATTAAATAAAAGTTAAAAAAAAAAGAAGAAATGTTAAAGGAACTAAAGGGAGACATAGACTCTAATACAATATTAAAGGGGAACTTCAATACTCCACTTTCAGCAATGGACAGACTGACCAGTCAGAAAATCAGCAAAGAAACAGAGTAAATCAACACTATAAACCAAATGGTTATCTACAGAACTTTTCATCCTATGGTTGCAGAATACACTTCTTCTGAACAGTGCATGGAACTTTCTCTAGGATTGACCACATACTAGGCCATAAAACAAGTCTCAGCAAATTCAAAAACATCAAAATCGTACCATGCATCTTCTCTGACTACAATGGAAAGAAGCTGGAAATCAACAACTCAATGATATGTAGAACATATGCAAACACATGGAGACTGAGCAACTTGCTCCTGAATGGACAGTGTGTCACTGAAGAAATCAAAAGAGAAATCAAAAAATTTCTGGAAATAAATGGGGATCACAATACAACATACCAAAACTTATCAGATACAGCAAAAGCAGTGTTAAAAGTTTATAGCAATTGATGCCCACACCAAGAAATTGGGAAGGCACCAAATAAATTAACTATCAATGCATCTCAAAGACTCAGAAAAACAACCAGAAAACTAAACCCAAAACTGGTAGGAGAAAAGAAATAATTAGAGAAGAAATAAACAAAATTAAAACCAAAAAAATTTCAAAGATCAGCAAAATGAAAAGCTAGTTTTTTAAAAAAAATAAACAAATTTGACATACCACTGGCACAACTAACCAATAAAAGAGGGAGAAGACCCAAGTCAATAAAATTATATATGAAAAAGGTAACAAACACGAAAGAAATAAAAAGAATCATCAGAAGTTACTACATACAGCTGTATTCCAACAAATCAGCAAACCCTAGAAAAAATGGACAGATTCCTGACACATACAACCTACTTAAATTGAGCCATGAAGACACAGAAAACCTAAACAAACCCATAACCAAGACAGAAATAGAATCAGTAATAAAGACACTCTCAACAAAGAAAAGCCCAAGACTGGATGTCCTTGCTGAATTCTTTGACATTTAAAGGAGAATTAACTCCACTTCTCAAATTATTCAGAACAACTGAAAGGGAGGCACCCTTCCTAATTCTTTCTATGAAGCCTGCATCTATATCACCTTAATTCCTAAACCTGAAAAAAGATAAAACAGAGAAAGAAAACTACAGACCAATTTCCCTGATGAACACAGATGCAAAAACCCTCAACAAAATACTAGCCAATTGAATCGAACAACACATCAGAAAGATCATTCACCAGGATTTATCCCTGGTATGGCAGGGATGGTTCAATATTAGCAAATCAATCAGTGTGATACATAACATTAACACACTGAAGAATAAAAACCATATGATTATCTCAATAGATACAGAGAAAGCATTTGATAAAATGCAACACCCTTTCATGATTAAAACTCTAAGCAAATTGGGTATGGAAGGAACATTCCTCAACACCATCAAGGCAGCTTATGACAGACCCATGGCCAGGTCCTATTGAATGAGGAAAAGTTGGAAGCATCCCACTGAGACCTGGAACCACACAAGACGCCCACTCTCACTACTGCTATTCAATATAGTCCTGGAAGTTTCAGTCAGAGCCATCAGGCAAGAAATAGAAATCAAAAGGACACAAGTTGGGAATGAGGAAGTCAAAATATCCCTATTTGCAGTTGACATGATTCTATATACAGGGATCCAAAAGACTCCATCAAGAGACTATAAGGGCCGGCGCCGCGTCTCAATAGGCTAATCCTCAACCTAGCGGCACCGGCACACCGGGTTCTAGTCCCGGTTGCCCCTCTTCCAGACCAGCTCTCTGCTGTGGCCAGGGAAGGCAGTGGAGGATGGCCCAAGTGCTTGGGCCCTGTACCCCATGGAGACCAGGAGAAGCACCAGGCTCCTGCCTTCGGATCAGCGCGGTGCGCCGGCCGCAGCGTGCCAGCTGTGGCGGCCACTGGAGGGTGAACCAACAGCAAAAGGAAGACCTTTCTCTCTGTCTCTCTCACTATCCACTCTGCCTGTCAAAAAAAAAAAAAAAAGACTATCAGAACTCATAGAAGAATTTGATAAAGTGGCAGGATATAAAATCAATACACAAAACTCAATAGCCATTGTACGCACAGACAATGCCATGGCTGAGAAAGAACTTCTAAGATTGATCCCATTCACTATAGCTACAAAAAAATACATTTTCATAAAGTTAACCTAGGACATCTATGATTTCTATGATGAGAATTACAAAACATTAAAGAAATAGAAGATACAAAAAAATGGAGAGAGATCTTCCATCAATGGTTTACTCCCCAAATGGCTGTAATGGCCAGGGCTGGGCCAGGCAGAAACCAGGAGCCAGGAGCTTCATTTGGGTCTCTTTGCCTTCCATCTATTTGTGTCTTCTTTTAAAGATTTTATTTGTTTACTTGAGAGGCAGAGTTATAGAAAGAGGGACAGACAGAAAGGTCTTCCATCCACTGATTCACTGCCCAAATGGCTGCAATGGGCAGAACTGAGCCACTCCGAAGCCAGGAGCCATGGAGCTTCTTCAGGGTCTACCATGAGAGTGCAGGGGCTCAAGCACTTGGGTCATCTTCTACTGCTTTCCCAGGAGCAGCTGCAACATGAATTGGTGCCCATACAGGAAGCTGGCATTGCAGGTAGTGGCTTTACAAAATATGTGCCATGCTACAAACGGTGCAAACAGATGGAATATTCAGATGAATTGGAAGCTATCATAGAAGATGATGGTGATGGAGGATGGGTAGATACATATCACAACACAGGTATTACAGGAGAAACTTAGGCAGTTATGGAAATTACACTGGAAAGCAAGGGCAGTATAAAACTCCAGGACTGTTCGCACTATGTGAAGAGGAAGAGGAGGAAGATGAGGGGAAAGCTGCTGATAGGGAGGAATATGAAGAGAGTGGATTGTTGGAAACAGATGAGGCTACTCTAGACACAAGAAAACTCGTAGAAGCTTGTAAAGCCAAAGCTGATGCTGGAGGTGAAGATGCTAGACCTTTACATCACTTATGATAAATATTATCAGACACCCCGGCTATGGCTGTTTGGCTATGATGAGCAATGGCAGCCTTTAACAGTTGAACACATGTATAAAGATGTTAGTCAAGATCATGTGAAGAAAACAGTGACTACTGAAAATCACCCTCATCTCCCACCACCTCCTTCGTGTTCAGTTCATCCATGCAGGCATACTGAGGTGATGAAGAAAATCATTGAGACCGTTTCAGAAGGAGGGGGAGAACTTGGTGTTCATATGTATCTTCTAATTTTTCTGAAATTTGTACAAGTTGTCATTCCAACAATAGAATATGACTACACAAGACACTTCACCACGCAGATAGAATTTATCCTAATTATTGATTGATTTAAAGGGATTAACCCATAGATGTGACCATCGACCATATTCACCAATATGTACAATTTCTCTAATAAAGGGACTTATATGTTTATGTATTAAATAAAAAAAGTTCCACTAAAAGAAAAAAACTTATGTCACAGTACCAGCCTCCACCAACTTGTTTTCTAATTGAGAGTTTAATTTATTTACATTTAATGTAATTACTATGAGTAGGATTCTTGTGTCATTTTGCTATTATCTTACTTTTCCTGTCTCAATTCCTCCATTAATGCCTTCTTTAGTGTTAGACAGTTCATCGTGTCATTTATATTCTCTTGTGGTTTTATTAAAATTTATTGATTTCTATGACAGACGGAGTCACAGAGAGGGGACAGAGATCTTTCATCCCCTGGCTTACTCCCCAAATGGCCACAAAGACTAGGGCTGAACCTGGCCAAAGCCAGGAGCTTTATCTGAGTCTCCCACATGGGTACACAAATCCAAGCACTTGGGCCATCTTCCACTGCTTACCCTGGTGCATTAGCAGGGAGCTGGATTGGGAGTGGGGTACCTGGGACTTGAACTGGTGCCAATATGGGATGTTGGCATGGTAAGTGGTGGCTTAACTCATTGTGCCACAACACCAGTCCCTTTCTTGTGATTTATTATATACTTTTCGAGATCAGGCACGTTCAGGGTGGTATGGCTGTAGACAATATTATATACTTTTTTTTTTTTGGACAGGAAGAGTGGACAGTGAGAGAGACAGAAAGGTCTTCCTTTGCCGTTGGTTCACCCTCCAATGGCTGCTGCAGCCGCCGCACCACGCTGATCTGATGGCAGGAGCCAGGTGCTTCTCCTGGTCTCCCATGGGGTGCAGGGCCCAAGCACTTGGGCCATCCTCCACTGCACTCCCTGGCCACAGCAGAGAGCTGGCCTGGAAGAGGGGCAACTGGGACAGAATCTGGCGCCCTGACCGGGACTAGAACCCGGTGTGCCGGTGCCGCAGGCGGAGGATTAGCCTATTGAGCCATGGCGCTGGCCAATATTATATACTTTTGAGTTGCTGGTTGCACCAGTGATTACCATCAACATAACTGATAAACATCTAATTTGGATTAGTACTAATTTCAACAGTATATTAAAATTGCTTCTCTATTGCTTCCTTTCCCTTCCCCATTCCCTTCTGATATTATCAAAAACAATTTTCATACATTGCCCATCAATTTAGATTTCTAACTATTGTATGTTTGTCTTTTAAATCATATGGGGAAGGAGCTACAAAAATATATTTATACTTTTTCATTACTATGTAGTTACCTAAAGCTTTTCCTTTCTTCATGAAAATTCAAGTTAGTTTAGTGTTATTTACTTTCAGCCCAAAAGACTCCCTTTAGTTTTTGTCTTATAGGTAGCAACTAACTCTCTTGGTTTTTGTTTATCTGAGAATATCTTAAGTTCCCCTTCAATCCTGAGAGAAGGTTTTGCTGGATATGGAATTCTTGGTTGACAACTTGGTTTTAGCACTTTGAGTATCATCCTGCTACCTTCTAATATGCATTATTTCTGAGGATAAGTCATTTTTTAATTTATTGAGGATTCCTTGCACATGAGTTGCTTCTCTCTGCTTCTGAACTTTTTTTTTATAACAGTTTGATTATGATGTGTCTAAGTCTGGATCTTCTTGAGTTTATGGTACTTGGAGTTCACTGGGTGTCAATGTGTAGATTAATGTTTCTCATGAAATTTGGCTAGGGCTGGTGCTGTGGCTCACTTGGTTAATCCTCCACTGTGGTGCCGGCATCCCATATGGGTGCCAGGTTCTAGTCCTGGTTGCTCCTCTTCCAGTCCAGCTCTCTGCTGTGGCCTGGGAGGGCAGTGGAGGATGGCCCAAGTGCTTGGGCCCCTGCACCCACATGGGAGACCAGGAGGAAGCACCTGGTTCCTGGCTTCGGATCGCCACAGGGCGCCAGTTGTAGCGGCCATTTGGGGAGTGAACCAACAGAAGGAAGATCTGTCTCTGTCTATAACTGTACCTGTCAAATAAAAAAAATTTTTGGCAAGTTTTAGACATTATTTCTTCAATTATCCTTTTTTCCCTTTTTTCCTCTTCTAAGACTTCCATTAAGTGTAGGTTAGTACAGCTGATGGTGTGCCACAGGTCTCTGGGGCTCTGTTAATATCTTTTTTGTTGTTGTTTTTGTTCTACAGACCAGGTAAGTTGATTAAACACCTATACATCTTCTTGTCTGTGCCAAGATGCTATGTGTGTTCTCTGGATCATGCCTCCAACAACAAGTCAAGCAGTTTGAAACCATGCATAGGTTTTACTTCTTGTTTTCACAGAACCTCTGTGTCAGGTAATATTGAGTAGTTAGTGTCCTCTCAGGAGTTGCCTTCTAATTTCCCAGAAATATGCTGGAGTTTTTCAAAATTCCTATGGATATCTCATTGTTTAGTGTTTATTTTTAGGTTTTTGTTGGTCTACTGTTTGCTCTGTTATCCATTGCCTCAGCCACTCATGATATTAAAACATTTAACACTCCAGGTGAGCAGGGGAGAAACCTTTAGATTGAGCTAGTCCCTGTGAGGCCCAATAAAGAGAAACCTTGTCAGGGTCTATCAAGGAACCACTAAACACATCAAATAATTATTAGTCTGTGGGAATGAGTCTTTGAAAGCGCTCCAGTCCGTGGGCAGGTGTTTGGCTTGGCAGTTAAGATGCCCATTGGAACACCTGCATCCTATAATGGAATGCTTGGGTTAGTAACTCTGCTTCCCATTCTAGCTTCCCGCTAATGCAGACCCTAGGAGGCAGCAGTGTTGGCTTAAATAGTTGGGTCCCTGCCACCCACACAGGAGACCTAGATTTGAGTTCCTGGCTCTGACTTTTACCTGGATTAACCTCAGCTGTTTTGGCATCTGGGAAGTCAGCCAGTGGATGGAAGCACTCTCTTTCTCTCAAATAAATAAGTAAATAAATGAATAGCTCTAGGTCTGTGTGCATCCTCAGCTACCTACTGGGAATGTTATAATTTTTTTTTTTTAGATTTATTTATTTGAAAGTCAGAGTTACACAGAAAGCAGAGGCAGAGAGAGAGAGGCAGAGAGAGGCAGAGAGAGGCAGAGAGAGAGAGAGAGAGAGAGGTGTCTTCCATCTTACTGGTTCACTCCCCTATTGGCTACAATGGCCGGACCTGGGCTGATCTGAAGCCAGGAGCTTCTTCTGGGTCTCCTATGTGGGTGCAGGGGCTCAAGGATTTGGGCCATCTTTCACTGCTTTCCCAGGCCACAGCAGAGAGCTGGATTGGAAGTGGAACAGCCGGAACTTCAACTGGTGCCCATATCAGATGCTGGCACTGCAAGCAGTGGCTGTACCGGCTATGCTGCAGCACCAGCCCCAGGAATGTTACTTTTCAAGGCTACCATGGAGCTAAAGAGTGGGAGATAGGACTAAGGTAAGTTAAAATACTACAAACAGCCATACTTATTGAGATTCAACTGTTTTTCTTGATTCAATGCTAGATGGGTGGATGCAAGCCTTTGGTTAATTTCCAGAGCTCTGAGAAAGTTTATTCTGAGATTTTTGGACAGTTTTTCCATTGTTTTTATGGAAGGGAAGACTTTCTGGAGTTCTTAATCCACTATATTCACTGATGTAATCCTTCCTGTCTTTAAAAAAAGCTATTTTATAGCAAAATAGTATTGAAAATAAATTTATTTATATTTGAAAAACAGCAATTTCCCATTTATTTACTACCATCCTCTTTTTAAAATAGGTTATTTTATATAAAATAGTATTAAAATATAACTATTTGAAAAGCAATCTCATTAAGTGAAAAGCTGATTTGTTTGTTTAGTTTCATTTTAATTTTTGTTAATTATGTATGCACATACACATGTAATTATTTAAAAAGCAGAGACATGTCTCACGTGCTAGCTCGCTCCCCAAAAGCCTGCAACAGCTGGGGCTGGGTCAGGCCGAAGCTGGGACCGGGCACTGATCCGGGCCAGCCGGCGGCGGCAGGGCCATCACTGGTGCCTACTGGACCAGCAGCGGCACAGGCGCCAGCGTCCCCAGGGGCGTGCTCACCGCCGTGCCCAACACCTGCCCCAGAACTGAAGGCTAGGACGGAAGAGTCTAAAGTAAAAGTCCAAAAGGAAAAGTCGCCCCGGCCCATTCTCCAGCCATCGCATTCTCCTTCACTCCTGCGAGTGCCTCGTCCTCCCACGCACGGCCGTCCTCCCACGCACGTCGTGTCTCACAGCGGCCGCAGTCCCCTCCTTCTCTCCTGCGAGTGCCTCGTCCTCCCACGCACGTCGTGTCTCACAGCGGCCGGAGTCCCCTCCTTCACTCCTGCGAGTGCCTCGTCCTCCCACGCACGGCCATCCTCCCACGCACGTCGTGTCTCACAGCGGCCGGAGTCCCCTCCTTCACTCCTGCGAGTGCCTCGTCCTCCCACGCACGGCCATCCTCCCACGCACGTCGTGTCTCACAGCGGCCGGAGTCCCCTCCTTCACTCCTGCGAGTGCCTCGTCCTCCCCACGCACGCCCGTCTCACAGCACCCGCAGTCCCCTCCTTCTCTCCTGCGAGTGCCTCGTCCTCCCACGCACGTCGTGTCTCACAGCGGCCGCGGTCCCCTCCTTCTCTCCTGCGAGTGCCTCGTCCTCCCCACGCACGTCGTGTCTCACAGCGGCCGGAGTCCCCTCCTCTACTGCGAGTGCCTCGTCCTCCCACGCACGGCCGTCTCACAGCACCCGCAGTCCCCTCCTTCTCTCCTGCGAGTGCCTCGTCCTCCCCACGCACGTCGTGTCTCACAGCGGCCGCGGTCCCCTCCTTCACTCCTGCGAGTGCCTCGTCCTCTCCACGCAGGGCCGTCCTCCCACGCACGCCCGTCTCACAGCACCCGCAGTCCCCTCCTTCACTCCTGCGAGTGCCTCGTCCTCCCACGCACGGCCGTCTCACAGCACCCGCAGTCCCCTCCTTCACTCCTGTGAGTGCCTCGTCCTCCCACGCACGTCGTGTCTCACAGCGGCCGGAGTCCCCTCCTTCACTCCTGCGAGTGCCTCGTCCTCCCACGCACGGCCGTCCTCCCACGCACGTCGTGTCTCACAGCGGCCGGAATCCCTCCTTCACTCCTGCCAGTGCCTCGTCCTCCCCACGCACGTCGTGTCTCACAGCGGCCGCGGTCCCCTCCTTCACTCCTGCGAGTGCCTCGTCCTCCCCACGCACGTCGTGTCTCACAGCGGCCGCAGTCCCCTCCTTCACTCCTGCGAGTGCCTCGTCCTCCCACGCACGCCCGTCTCACAGCGGCCGCAGTCCCCTCCTTCACTCCTGCGAGTGCCTCGTCCTCCCACGCACGGCCGTCCTCCCACGCACGTCGTGTCTCACACGGCCGCAGTCCCCTTCCGCGTGCGCCAACGCGGCCTCCTGAGGGCTGTTCCCGCACTTTCCCGCTCTGCCCCTCTCGGCTTTCCTCGCGACCCCGCAGCTTCCCCACTCGAGCGCATTTCCACGCGCGTTCTCACACACCACATGGAAGTCCTTCCGGGTCGACTTCGCGCGCCCGAGGCGGCGGCCTACCACCGCGCTGCCGCAGTCCTCCCTCGAGACGGCGCTCCCCGACTGCTCCCGAAAGCCGACGGCGGGGTCAGAGGTCACGGGCGGTACCATTTAAACAGCTTCCCCAGGCCCGACACCGCAGTTCCCGTCAGGAGCGACGTCCTCTGCCCCGAGGGCTCTCGCTGGCCTCTGAGGACGCAGGTCCCGTCAGGCCCGGCCGCGGCCCGGCGGCCCCGGGTCCGACACGCGCGGTTCCGGGGCGGGCCCGCGGCCGTCGTCCGCTTCCGGCGCCGTCGGGCACGCGGCGGGCGTGCTGCAGGGCACTTGTGGGCGGCTCGGCCGCGTCGGCGAAGGCGCCCGCGGACGGCCCGGGGCGTGGCGAGGCCCCGCGGGTCTGCGCTCTGCGGGCGGAGGGAGGGAGCGGCTTTCGGTTTCGTTTCCCGCCGGCGGCCCCACCCCGCGCTTCGACGGCTCGGGGCCCCGCCGCGCGACGCCCTCGACGGCCTCCCGGCGGCGGCCATGGCGCAGGCCGGCGCGGTGGCCGAGGTGACCCAGGTGCTGTGCGCGGCCGGGGGCGCCCTGGAGCTGACGGAGCTGCGGCGCCGCTTGCGGCGGGACCTGGACGCCGACGCCCTGGAGCGGCTGCTGCGGGCGCCCGGGCGCTTCGCGGTGGTGGCGCGGGCCGGCGCGGACGGCGGGGCGGCGGCCCCCGAGCGCGTGGCGCTGGCCGTGACCCCGCTGCGCCTGTGCCGCGCGCACCAGGCCCCCGCCTCGGGCTGCGTGGGGCTCTGCTCGCAGCTGCACCTCTGCAGGTTCATGATGTACGGCACCTGCAAGTTCGCCCGGGCCGGGTAAGGCGCCGCGCGGGCGGGCGGGGCGGTTCCCAGCCCGTGCCCCGGCGAGGGACTCCCGAGGACGGCCGCGCGTGGGACGCCCCCGGGCGGCAACAGGGCGGTGCGGGTGGGGAAAGTGGCGGCCTCGCCCAGGCTCCGGAGCTAGCAGCCAGCCGCAGCCTAACGCGGGCCCCTCCCGTCGCCCCCAGGGTCCTGCGGGACTCTGCCCGCCAGCAGTAGCCCCTCCTGCGTGGCCCTCTGAGAAGCCCCAGCCTCTGCTCAGCTGGTGGGCTTCGCGCCCCTGCTGCTCTGAGCGAGCACCTCCCTTAGTCGGCACCTACTTCCTGGTGGCCGCCTCCGCCCGTGGAATGCGAACCCAGGAGGGCGGAGGTCAGCTGCCCCTCCCCCGCCCCACCCCGGCCCCGAACACCCTGCCTCCCAGGTGGGCGGTGAGGTGCGTGGACTGGGTGTTGAGCTCTGTTAACGAATGTCGGCTTCATCCCGAATGGCAGGAGAGAGCAGACCGCGTTTGCCTTCTAGGAAAGGTAGTTGTGCGGATGCTGACTTGGGCGATGCCGTGGGGACCCACGTGGAAGCTGGTCCGCTTACTTGGAGAGTTTTTCCGTCGCTCCTTTCCTGCCTCCGGTTTCCTCTTTCCCCCTCCTCTTTCTAGCTATCTCAGTAGACAATTTCTTGGTCACAGCAAGTCCTGGAGTCAGCGCTGGGGTGTAAGCCTTGGTCCATGTTGGCCTTCAGGGATCCAGGCTGACCGACCTCAGCTCTGCCTCCGTAACACAGGGCTCTTGACCGTTTTGGGTGCCAGGTTCCGGGGGCAGATGGAAAAGATGGACATCGGAGGATCTTGCAGGAGGTTGTTGTGGGCCGGGTCCACAAGTGGTGAAATTCCTTCTGCCTCTGTGCCAGTAGCCAGGAGCTGTCTGACCCCTCAAGTGTATGGCAGCTTCCAGAAATAAATACCTAGATGGGAATTTTCCAAGGGAAATGCGTTGTATGAGGAATCTGAGAGAGCTGGGAATTGGCAGTAGTGTGGTAAGAGCATATAGGAGCAGTGAGGAATCTAGGGTTTCTGCTGCTGCTCTCACGGTGTTGTTGATCGACACAGCAAGAGCGTTTTAAGACCAGCACCGCGGCTCACTAGGCTAATCCTCCGCCTGCGGCGCCGGCACCCCGGGTTCTAGTCCTGCTCGGGGCGCTGGATTCTGACCCGGTTGCCTCTCTTCCAGGCCAGCTCTCTGCTGTGGCCAGGGAGTGCAGTGGAGGATGGCCCAAGTGCTTGGGCCCTGCACCCGCATGGGAGACCAGGAGGAAGCACCCGGCTCCTGGTTTCGGATCGGCACAGGGCGCCGGCTGTAGCGGCCATTTGGGGAGTGAACCAACAGAAGGAAGACCTTTCTCTCTGTCTATCTCTCTCACTAACTTTGCCTGTTAGAAAAAAAAAAGCATTTTAAGTCTGGGGATTGGGAGGAAGCCTGGGGCCCTGAAGTGGTAGTCTGGGAGACACCAGGCCGTGTATCTGGGGGCTGTGGCCTGAGTGGCTTGGAACTGAGGCAGTGTGAGGCCTCCAGGAGGGCCATGACTGGAACCCTGGGCCAATTTAACCTGCACCTCAGGGGAAGAGGAGCAGCCTACAGGGGTGAGGCACCTCAGGGGAGGAGGAGCAGCCTGCAGGGGTGAGGCACCTCAGGGGAGGAGGAGCAGCCTGCAGGGGTGAGGCACCTCAGGGGAGGAGGAGCAGCCTGCAGGGGTGAGGCACCTCAGGGGAGGAGGAGCAGCCTGCAGGGGTGAGGCACCTCAGGGAGGGAGGAGCAGCCTGCAGGGGTGAGGCACCTCAGGGGAGGAGGAGCAGCCTGCAGGGGTGAGGCACCTCAGGGGAAGAGGAGTAGCCTGCAGGGGTGAGGCACCTCAGGGAGGAGGAGCAGCCTGCAGGGATGAGGCACCTCAGGGAGGGAGGAGCAGCCTGCAGGGGTGAGGCACCTCAGGGAGGAGGAGCAGCAGCCCAGGAGGAAGTCTCACAAGATAGATCCCCTGATGGGGCTTTTTATTGTTCACAGTTGATAAAATAAAGATGGCTGCCCTATTCCTATGTTAGTTTCTGAAATTTGGGGTCAGTTTTTACTTGTCTTGGAAATCTGGAGTTTAATATTTATTGGCCTAGATGACTTGAGTCTGGTTTGTTGATTTAGAGAGAGATCTTCCATCCACAGGTTCACTCCCCTAATGGCTGCAATGACCAGGGCTGGGCCAGGCTGAAGCCAGGAGACAGGAACTCCATCTGGGTGTAAGGGAACCAAACTTGGCCCATCTTCCACTGCCTTCCCCGGAGAATTAATAGGGAGCTTGGTCAGAAATGGAGCAGTCAGGACTGAAACCAGCGCCCATATGTGACACTGGCATCACAGGTGGCGGTCTGACCTGCTGCTGCAGCTGTCCTTCTGCGACTCTACTGAGCGAGAGGGAGGTTGCAGCTGGCTGTCCTTTCTGTTCTTCTTTTGTGACTCCGCTTCTGTTCCTGAGCATCAGGGTCAGTTCTTTCAGAAACAGGCTGTCGGTCCTGCTGGAGAGCTGGGAAGGTGTCTCAGGCCCCTGACTCCCAGACCTGTGTGGGAACACAGTCGTGAGACCAGCTCACCTTGTTCTAATCTGGGCTTTGCCCTTTGCTAGCTGGTAACCTGGGCAAGTGATTTTACATAGGAGCTTTAATTTCCTTAGGGGGATAAAAGTACTCATTTCATGGGCCCCTTGAGGACTAAACGAGTTAATTCATAAAATACTTGGAAATGAATGAGTCCTTTTTAAAAAGGGCAGGCATTTGGTCCAGTAATTAAGATGCCTCTTGGGACACCTGCATCCCAGTTTGGGATTGCCTGCATTCAAGTTCTAGCTCCATTTCTGATTCCAGATTCCTGCTAATGCACACCCTGGCTCAAGTACTTTGGTCTCTGCCACTATAGACCTAGAGGGATTCCAGACTTCTGGCTGCAAGCCTGGCCCGGCCCAAGGAGATGCAGGCTTTTGGGGGCATGAACCAGTTGATGGAAGATCTCGATCTCTCTAATAAGTGAATATTAAACCTTTTAGGCATTCCGTGGTTTGTGGTGAATGCTCACTACATTTTAGTGGCCCTCCTCGTTCTCATCAGCCATCATCATTATGATTGCTAGTTATATTTAGCTCTGGCAGCACCAGTTGATTTGCTCTTCTGATGTTCTTCATTTTTCTCCTTGCGTGGCTGCTTCTCACCCTTCAAGTATTCAGCGCAGGCTTTACCTCTCTCAGCATGCTGCCTTGGTTCCTTCCTCAGCTGTCACCCCAGCCCAGACAGGGCCAGGCACCCCTTCTTCTCTGTGCTGATATATTCTGAACACAGCTGGCCTTGCACTTTCCATTCCAAACCTGTGTCATCTCTGGGCCTGTCACCTCCACTGGATGAAAGTAAGGGAGCCAAGTATGACTCCAAGGTTTTCAGTCTGTGCAGCCAAAGAGGGAAGTTGCCTTTTACTGAAATGGAAGATCACAAAGGGAAGTACTAGTTTGGGGAGTTTAGATCCGAGGTTTGGTGTTCTGGACATAGCATATGTATGTGGCAGTGTCTGAGTTGAGCAAATGCTGTCTGCCTAATTTCCGGTTCCTGGTGACCCAGGCAGTATTTGAAGGTTTGTTCTTTGGTTCTTCAGGGTGGCGTGCCAATGCTTGGCTCACAGCTAGTGCTCACCAGATGCTTGTGGATCCAAAGAATGGAGGGCAGGAGCAGAAAAAGGGCTGAGCTATTTGATGTACCCTGCTTATTTATTTAGCTCATTTTTAAGTGCTTACCTAGTGACTGGTATGCTTTGGCTCTTTGATGACAGACCTGTCATTGTCATCAAATGCCTGCTGAGAGGTGCTGTTCTGGGCCCATGACCTTGCATAGTCCCGCCTCTTCCTTGGTAAATAAGCATTAGGTATTTTTCATCGTGTAAACTTGCTGGTTTTTCCCTGGTACTTATAAACAGAATCAGGAAGTGTTTCTGAAAAATTGTCAGTGAAGATAGATTTTTACCCATTGTATCATTTTGCCAAGGCTACCATGACGAAGTACCACAGACTAGGGAGCTTTACTTAGAAATTTATTTTCTTACAGTCCTGGAGACTATAAAATCCAGGATCAGAGGGTCAGCAGATTTGATTTCTTCTGAGGCCTCTCTCTTTGGCTTGTGAATGGCTTACATGGATTTCCATGTGTGTGTGTGTGTCCCCGTCTGTCCGTGTCCGTTTGTGTCCGCCCGCCCTGATCTCTCATAAGGACACCAGCTGGACTGGACTGAGGCCTACCCTAATGAACTTATTTTAACTTAAATATCTCTTTTAAGACCCTTTGTGTTAGTCCATTTTTCATTACCTTTCAAAATACTTGGGGTGGGTATTATGAAGAAAAAAGGGTTGTTAGGCTCAAAGTTCTGAAGGTTAAAGGGCATGGCACCTGTGTCAGCTCTGGTAAGGTATCTCTGTATCACATTGTGACAGATAGCCATGACAGAATCGCGTACAGGAGTGAGTAGTCACATCACCAAACAGGAAGACAGGATCAGACGCAGGTTTTTAGTAATAGTCTTCTGGAGAGAACTAAGCAAGGTCCCACAGGAAGTAGCTTGATCCCTTTTGAGGGCATGGCCTCAACTCATCTAAGGACCTTCTACAGGTTTCACATCACCCCTATAACCCCTGGGGACCAAGCTCCTGCTAATGGACCCCAGGGGAACAAACCACATCTGGGCCATGGCACCCTGTTTCCAGTACATCCCGAAGTTCTGGGAATTAGGACTCCAACATAGCAATTTTGAGGAGATACAATGCAGCCTATAACCCCATCTCTACTTCTTTACAGGAAGAACTGTAGAAACAATCACAGCTTGACGACTGATCACAACCTGAGTGTGCTGAGAACTCATGGTGTTGACCACCTCAGCTATACTGAGCTGTGCCAACTCTTATTTCAGAATGATCCATCGCTTTTGCCAGAAGTGAGTGCCAGTGGGGATGGGGAGCTGCTTTATAAGTAACAGAAGAACGGTAACATGGCTGGAAGACAGGGACGTTCTGTGTCTGAAGGGAAGCCGAGGACCCTATCCTGACCAAGAACCCAAAGACCTGGATTGAATTCCTGATTCTACTTTCTAGGCCTATAACACTGGACTGACTTGGCACTCCTTAAAACCTCCTCTCCTTCCCTGTCATTTGGGCTGGGAGCTCCTTTCCTGGGTTTCTGTGAGGTTGAGGGAACCTGTCTGGCCTGCACCTACAGAAATGTGTTACACAGAACTGAAGGGGATGAGAGACTCCAGGAAGTCTAACTCCTATTCAGCAGGGATTGAAACCACATTGGTGGCCAGCTCTGGGCCAGGTTGATCTGTGGAGAAGCCTTCCAGAGTGGCAGGCACGTGACTGCTTATTCAGTCACACCCAGGGAAGTTTGAACTATAGTTGATAGGAATTCACAGATTGTGTTTGGATGTCTGCACTGGTCCTGGATTAGCTCAGCAGCCACCAATATGGGATCGATACGCAAGAGAGTCACTGGGGTACAGAGCAGGAGTGGGGAGAGCCTTTTGACCACAGCAAGGTGGATCTAGCATTTGGCAGGAGAGAAGGAAGGAAGTGGCCGATGGGAGGAGATGCTGACGCAGCATAGTCCCAGGAAAGTCCCACTGGGTCCGGAGGAGGTGTTTGTGCTGAAGCCGCCGTTGGAAGCCTGCTTTGGGAACTCTGCTCTGGCCTGGGCCGAGCCAGGCCTCGGTGTGAATAGGTAGCAGCTCTGCAGGGCAGCAGCTGGGTCACGAGTGTTATCACAGTGTAAGTGGCTGGTGCGTAATAGGTGTCAACTTCTTTAGCCTTTTGGAAATTAGTAGTGACTTAAATTCAGCTAGCTTGATGGGATATCCACTGCAGGTCAGGCACCTGTGGTCAGGAGATAAAAGGTCCCATGGTGCCTTTTCAGCAGGCACATTGAATAGTGAGGCAAGTCAGCGGGTGATTGGAATACTGCCTTTGAGATGCTCTGAGAGCCTGCACTCTGGTCTCTAGTGTGCACTTTGGGCCCTGGGCATGGCACCCTAGGGTAGATGACGTCAGCTGTGAGAGCTTAAGGTTGCATGAGGTGAGAGGAGGTGAAGAGAGGGAGATCTAGGAAGAGGAGCTGGTTCTCGGGCTGCCCCAGAGAGAAGGGAGCCTGCACAGTCGGGGGACCTCATGTGCCTCAGCATGATCCGAATGTGGGGGGACAGAGGCTGCTTCATATAGGCTTTCTGTATATCAGGAGTGAGTGTGTGTGTGTTTAGAGGAGGCATTGAGTCTGGAGAGTGGGCATTAACAATTTAGAGCAGTCATCTTGTCAGTTGTATGAAAACTAAATCAGAAGAAGGTGGCAGTAAGTGACCCGTTGCAAGTGTGTTGTGGCCTTTGCTTGGATGTGTAGACAGGCTGAGAACACACTGCCAGCAAATGGGAGCTGAGACCCTAGACGCCGACCCAGTGTGCCTTTCCTGCCAGGGCTTCTGCTCTTGGGCTAGCACCTTACTAGATGGCCAGTTGGGGGCAGCCGTATCAATCCGGCACCCATATCATATAGGCTCCTTCATGTATTTTGCCTTTGATCTCAACAACAGCCCTGTGATGTTGATAGCATTATTCCCATTTTTACAGGTTAAAAACTGAACTAGAGCTGATGTGCGGCTTGCCCCAAGGTCAGATAGCGAGTAAATGGCTGAACTGAAGTCAAGGCCCAGCCCTCTGGCTTTTCCCTCAGGGTTTCACTTCCCAGAGTAGGTCTTTGCTGATCTAAGCCTCAGTTTCACAGCCTCTGTGGCATTCCGGCATCTGTGAAATGGAATATCTGAGAGTTGGGTGGGTGGTTCCTTGGTGGTCTCTGGCCTGGTTCTCATTTCCAGGAATTAGGTGTGTGGAGGAGAGGGAACGGATTAAAGTTCAAGTCCCAGGTGTGCCAGTACCCCAGTTCAATAGCATTGTGCCAGCTGCTGAACTTCTCTGAGTCTGATTGCTCCCTTGAGACGTGAGAGGCTAGTATTTGGTCTTGCCTAATATGCTTTCAACCCCAAGAGCCTCTTTGACTCTGGATTGTATAAAAGCAAGTTGGGAGATTCGAGGGCCTGGGGTAGTGGAGAGTTGGCAAGTCCATCAAGGAAGAGTGTAAACAGATCATTAAGATGCTGCCATCTGATTGACATTAAAATACCATTTCATGTGAAGGGCACGGCTGTGGTCACTTTGAAGTTCTTTAGGTTTCCCCAGTGGAGGGGCTCGTTCTGGGCAGTGTGCTCTCCACCTGGTTCCCATTTTAGCCAAGGCGTGTGTTGGCAGCTATGGCTAGAGTGAGGGATGTTCTCATAGCTTTGGACTGTGTAGATGAAGTCACAGCCATGGCTTTGGGGTCCTGCCTCTTGTAGCCTGTGAGCTGGTCAGTGGGGAGATGGTGTCCTGTCAGGCCTTCCTGAGCGGTTATTTTTTCCCCTCTTTGTCAACAGATCTGTCTGCATTACAACAAAGGAGATGGACCCTATGGCTCTTGTACCTTTCAAAAGCAGTGTGTCAAACTCCATGTCTGCCAGTACTTTTTACAGGGAGAGTGCAGGTTTGGCACCCACTGTAAGAGGTCTCATGTCTTCTCCAATTCTGAGAATCTGGAGAAACTGGAGAAGTTGGGCATGAGCTCGAGCCTGTTGGGTAGGCTGTCCTCCATCTACAGAAACGCACTGGACATCAAGGAGAAGAGCTCTTCCTCCAGCAGAGGGCACCCTCCCACCGCAGGCCAGCCGGCGACTTCTGGTAAGGGGGGAGGAGCTCCAGGCCCGGCTGGAGGCGTGGATTCCAGGTGGCTACTGCACTGAGACTTTGGGCAAGCGTGGGCTTCTGTTAATAAAATAAGCTTGGTTCTTTTCTAGCTAGGGAAGGACTGTGAAGGTGTTCTAGACAACTTAACTCGGTGGTGGGGAGTGGATTCCACATGGGCTTAATCTACACTGAAATTGGGGAATCAGCTGCAGCCCTGTGCACTCACCCTCCGTTCCTACCCCTCAAGACAGCTTGCCTTTCAGTGAGGGACCCCAAAGTTAGGAGTGCCAGGCTGTACAACTCTAAGGGTGCCCTTTGCATTGTATCCTGGTTTTTTTTTTTTACTTTTTTTTTGGTAAAAATAAATTTTTACTTATTTGAAAGGTAGAGTTACACAGAGAAAGGGAGAGACAGATACAGAGAGACAGAAATAGAGATCTTTCATCTGCTTGTTCACTCCTCACATGGCTGCAATGGCCATGGCTGGCCAAAACCAGGAGCCTGGAACTCCATCCGTGTCTCCCACATGGGTGGGAGTGACCTAAGCATTTGGGCCACCTTCTGCTAGCTTCCCAGGTGTATTAGCAGGGAGCTGGATCAAAAGTGGAGCAGCCAGCATTTGAACCCATGCTAATATGGGATGCTGGTGTCACAGGTCGGGGCTTAACCCGCTGCACCTCAATGCTAGCCCCTGTTTCGATTTTTAAAAATGAGTGGGAAAAAAAAGCACATTTTAGTTTTGGGTCTTGGCCATCTTCCTCACTTTGGCAAATGGAATTTTTCTGCCTTGTTCCATGCTTGTCTTAAGCACTACAGTGCCTGGTCTGTAGTGGGTACTCAGAGAAGTGAGTGCACTAGGATACTGTGTTTATACAAATTTATTTCCATTTTAAATTTATGTTTGAGGGGCATAGAAAGAAAGAAATTCCTGTTTACTGGTTCATATCCAAATGCCTGAAACTGCTGGGGTTGGGCTGGGCCGAAGCTGGGAACTTGGTCTAGGTCTCACACGTGGGTGTTAGAGACCCAGTCACTTGCGTGAGCATTGCTGCCTTCCAGGGTCCAAATAAGCAAGAGCGGGACTGGTACTGGGCACTGAACTCAGACACTCTGGTGGCTATGAGCGTCTTAACTCCTAAACCCGACGCTCTCCCCTGGACTTCCACTTACTTGAGAATCAGGGGCAAGGGGACTCCTATCTGCTAGTTCACCCTCAAATGCCTGCCATGGCCAAAAGTGTGAAACGCATTCCAGCTCTCCCACATGGGTGGCAGGGACCCAGCTACTTGACCCATCACCTGCTGCCTCCCAGAGTCTGTAGTGACAAGTAGCTGGAATTGGGAGTGGAGCTGGGACCCAGGGACTCCAGTATGGGAGGTGGACAGGTTCTAAGAGCAGTTACTGCTGCCCTGGGCGAGAGTGATGTGACTTTCAGGGTCCCACAGGTGGGGTTTTGAGTTCCATCCCATGGTGTATCTGAGGGACTTAATTAAAAAAAGGATGGGGAGGAAGATGAATGGCAAAATAACAAGTGATTCTGAACGAAATTGCTATTGCTAATGAGTTTTATATGCTTGTTTAGGGATGAGTGAGTAGGGGTGAATGTAACAGGTAAAGACTCGTTGCAGTAGGACTAACGAAAGTAAACTGAAAGCACTTACAGGCCTTTTTAAATGAAGATCCTTAGAAAATTAAACTTTCATTTTGAGATGTAAGCTTTCCATTTATTGCCTTTTTCTTGTTTTTTTTTTTTTTTTAACCAATTCTAAAAGTTCACTCACAAGTGTTTTTGACATAGAACTCTATCTAGTTTGTAAAAAGTAGCCCTCTGCTTACCCTCTCGTAGAAAACTGGGTGACAGACAGAGTGGATAAAGAAGCCTGTCCCTGGTGAGCGCCATGTAACCTTAGGTTTCTAGCCCCTCCCTGAAAAGGAGGGAGCCTGCCCCGTGTCTGGGGTACTTTCACCTGTAGCAGAACAAGGTTTTCTCAGCTAGCCTTCCCACTTTTGTCACATGCGGAGAGATGAATGGATCCTCTTTCCTCCTTAGTGCCTTGCACTACTGTAACCCCATATCAGAGGCTGTGCTGGAAGCTGACACGTCTTTGTGGTATCTCTTTGTAGAAAGAAGAGGCAGTTCAGGTCCTGTGTCCCCAAGCACTCCTAACCAGGAGGAGAGTGATCAGATCTGCTTGTATCATATCCGGAAAAGTTGTAGCTTTCAAGGTAAGTCGGCAGAGCCCCTTCATTCCACTTGCTTCTGGTTCCTGGAGCTCTACCCTGTTGGACACCTCCAGAGTGCACTGGGGCCTGGCTCTCTAATCTAACCAGTTCTGAAGTTACTCTGTGGGGGGAATTGAGGAAACTAGATGAGTTTTAGCCAGCATATCTGTTAGTTTAATGCTGCAATTGAATGTCAAGTGTTGACCTTCGGTCAGCTTACCATGAGGTCACAGGCCTACGTGAGACAGGGATGCTCAGTCTAGGGGATCAGAGGTGTCACTTCCAAAGGGTGAGAATAGACTTAGGGCCTTAGAAACTGGCAAAGACCTTACTGAGGATGATATTTGTGTTGGCTCTTGGGGGTGAGGAATTGTGTAAATTGGAGGTTTATTCTGTGTTGTCCAGTGAACCCCACACTCCCTCTTTGATCAGAAGAAGCAGTCCTATTTATGTGTGTATCTGTGTTTTCATTCAGCCTTTGTTTTCTTCATAACTGCTGTCCTGGGCTTTGATAAAAGATTCTTGTAAAATTCAGTGACACCCCTTAAAAGAACCACTAAACTGCTTGTTTCATTTTTCAGTCTTTAAAAATTATCCAAGCAGTTCGTGACTACTTGGACTTTGTAAGAGAGTCCAAGAATACAGACTAAAGCATGAAGTCCTTCGTCCTTCCACAAAGTAAACACTTGCTCTGTGGTTGTGGTGTTTACTTTATGTGTTTGTAATATGGAAGAATGTCATAATGTATTCAACCTGCTTTTATTCGACACTATTTGGAGATGGTTTTGCCATGTCAATATATGTACATCAACCTGATTTTTATTTTTAAAGATTTATTTATTATTTGAAAGGCAGAGTGACAAAAAGATCGATCAATCTTCCATCCTCTGGGTCACTTCCTAAATGGCCACAATGACCAGAGCTGGGTCAGTCAGGAGCCAGGAGGTTCTCCTGGGTCCCCTACATAGGTGCAGGGGCCCGAGAATTTGGGCTGCCATCTACTGCTTTCCCAGGCTCATTAGCAGGGATCTGGATCATTAGTGGAGCAGCCGGCACTCAAACTGGTGCACATATGGGATGCTGGCACTGCGGGCCAGGGCTTTAATTAGCTGTGCCACAGCGCCGACCCCCACCAACCTCAATTTTAAAATAACTGTGCAGGGGCCGGCACTGTGATGCAGTAGGCTTCCGCCTGTGGCGCAGGCATCCCATATGGGCACCGGTTCAAGTCCCGGTTGCTCCACTTCCAATCCAGCTCTGTGCTATGGCCTAGGAAAACAGAAGATGGCCCAAGTCCTTGGGCCCCTGCGCCCACATGGGAGACCTGGAAGAAGCTCCTTGCTTCTGGCTTTGGATTGGCACAGCTCCAGCCATTGCAGCCAATTGGGGAGTGAGCCAGCAGATAGAAGATTGATCTCTCTCTCTCTCTCTCTTTTTCTCTGTTTGCCTTTCCTTCTCTCTGTGTAATGCTTTCAAATAAATAAATCTTTTAAAAAGAAGAACGACGACTGTGCAGTGTTTAATTATAGTTCTATTCCGTTGAGCATCTGAGTATGCCTGTATATTTCCATAGACTCCTGGAAATGGAATATTAGGTCACAGAATATACACCATATATAAGGAGTCTTCAGAAAGTTCATGGAAAATGCATATTGTGAAATTTTTGAAGATTTTATTTATTTGAAAGGCATAGAGAAGGGTCTTGAAAGTCAGAGTTACACAGAAGGAGAGGCAGAGAGAGAGAGAGAGGTCTTCCATCCGCTGGTTCACTCCTCAGTTGGCCGCAACGGCCAGAGCCGTGCCGATCCGATGCCAGGAGCCAGGAGTTTCTTACGGGTCTCCCATAAGATGGACTTGGGCCATCTTCTACTGCTTTCCCAGGCCATAGCAGAGAGCTGGATTGGAAGTGGAGCAGTTGGGACCTGAACCGGCACCCATATGGGATGCTGACATTGCAGGCAGTGGCTTTACCCACGTTACCACAGCGCCGGCCCTTCAAAGCATTTTCAAAATAAACACAGGTCGTTCGTTGACCCTCCTGAAGGTCAACAAGCAAAATGTCTTGAACATCCGAAAAAGAAAAAAACCTTTCGCCGTGATCCTGACTCTTGACCAGTCTGCTTTGGCTTTGCCTGGGCCACTTTCACTTTTGGTGACCATTGCCATGATTGTTCTCCAGGGGATCCTCCTGGTAAAGCTGTGCTTTGTCTCTTCTTCCAGTTCTTTGAAAAAAATGCTTCAGGATTTGGATCCCACTAAACTGAAAGCTCTTGTCGATAGCTCATCTGGGCACGACAGTTTGACCCTCTTGAGCATAAAGTGTGCTAACTTTAATTTTCAGTCGGAATTATGTAAACTGAGCCATTTGGGATGTCTGGTGTCAGCCCTCTTTAATCAGGGAGTGAAGAAGGTAAATTGTGTCTTCACAAATTGATGTGGATGGTCTGCTGCTGCAGGCTTCGTATTCAACATTGTCTTACCCTTCTTAACAGGAATTACTCATTTGTAAACTGCTGGTTTCTTTAGGGCATTGTCCCCAGAACTTTTTTTTTTTTTGACAGGCAGAGTGGACAGAGACAGAAAGGTCTTCCTTTTGCCATTGGTTCACCCTCCAATGGCCGCCGCGGCTGGTGCGCTGTGGCCAGCGCACCGTGCCTATCCAAAGGCAGGAGCCAGGTGCTTCTCCTGGTCTCCCATGGGGTGCAGGCCCAAGCACTTGGGCCATCCTCCACTGCACTCCCGGGCCACAGCAGAGAGCTGGCCTGGAAGAGGGGCAACCGGGACAGAATCCGGTGCCCCGACCGGGACTAGAACCCGGTGTGCCGGCGCCGCAAGGTGGAGGATTAGCCTAGTGAGCTGCGGCGCTGGCCTGTCCCCATAACTTTTAAAGATTTGTTTGAAAATCAGAGTTACGGGCCAGCGCCACGGCTCACTAGGCTAATCCTCCGCCTTGCGGCGCCGGCACACTGGGTTCTAGTCCCGGTCGGGGCACCGGATTCTGTCCCGGTTGCCCCTCTTCCAGGCCAGCTCTCTGCTGTGGCCCGGGAGTGCAGTGGAGGATGGCCCAAGTGCTTGGGCCTGCACCCCATGGGAGACCAGGAGAAGCACCTGGCTCCTGCCATCGGATCAGTGCGGTGCGCCGGCCGCAGCGCGCCGGCCATGGCGGCCATTGGAGGGTGAACCAACGGCAAAAGGAAGCCCTTTCTCTCTCTCTCTCTCACTGTCCACTCTGCCTGTCCAAAAAAAAAAAAAAAATCAGAGTTACACAGAGAGACAAGGAGAGGCGTGGGGTAGGGGGTGGGGGGGCCTTCCATCCGCTGGTTCACTTCCCAGTTGGCCACAGTGGCCGGAGCTGTGCTTATCTGAAGCCAGGAGCCAGGAGCTTCTTCCGGGTCTCCCATGTGGGTTCTGGGGCCCAAGGACTTGGGCTATCTTTTACTGCTGTCCCAGGTCATAACAAAGAGCTGGATTGGAAGTGGTGGAAGTGGAGCCGCTGGGTCTTGAACCGGTGCCCATATGGGATGCTGGCACTGCAGGCGGTGGCTTTATCCGCTGCGTCACAGTGACGGCCCCTAACCTTTTCATTAAGTATCAGTGATTCCACCGTTCTTCCACTCAATCTTCACCATCAATTTGAGGTTTGTTCTTACAGTTTTAGCAGAATTTATGTTGTTGTGATAGGGTCTCTTTTCAAATTGATGTTTCATCTTTCTCAGGGCCTCAAATTGTATATTGCTCAGACATGTTCTAAGAAGTGAATACAAGTTTATTAGTGCAAAAAAACTTAATCCATGCATGGGTTTTTCATAATATACATTTCCCATGAACTTTTGGAAAATCCTTATATATATTAAAGAATGTATGTGATTTCAGAAGATTTTAATTAGAAATGTACAAATAAAAAAAATCAGTCTCCCTCACACTGTTTTTCACAGCATCCAGGTTTATTTCAAGAATAAACTGTAATAACCCATTCCTTGAATATTCCCCCACAGAAAGACTTTATATGTCTGCTAGTGTATGTCTGGTTTCACTCTTAATGGAGGTACACTGGCACACTCTTTCCTACCCCGAGTTTATCACTTAACTAGATGTTTAACTGTTTAGAATTACTATATATTCTTGTGGTTCAAAATTTAAAACGTAGAAAAATGAGGTCTTTCCTCATATTTCTCCACCCACCCAGTTCCCTTCAACAATAAATATGTGCAAAGGCAGTCATCGCTCAGTACCTTCTGGGTGTTGATTCCAGGAAACCTGCAGATGCTATGATCTGCTGATGCTCAAGTCCCTTATGTAATTTGGCTTAGTGTCTTTGTGCATCCTCCCATGTACTTTGTTTATTTTTGGAAACTTCTTTTTTAAATTTATTCTTAATTTAAAAAAATATTTATTTATTTGAAAGAGTTAGGGACACAAAGAGGGATCTTCCATCTGCTGGTTCACTCCGCAGATGGACACAATGACTAGGGCTGGGCCAGGCCAAAGCCAGGAGCCGAGGGCTTCCTCTGGGTGTCCCACATGGGTGGCAGGGGCTCAAGCACTTGGGCCATCTGCTGCTGCTTTTCCCAGACTAATAGCAGGCAGCTGGATTGGAAGTGGAGTAACTGGGACATGAACCGTTGCCCACGTGGGATGCTGGAGTCTCAGGTTGTAACTTTACTTGCTGTGCCAGAAATCCGGCCATGTGAGTTGTCTTTTTTTAGATTTTTAAAAAACTAATAAAAACAGAACAGATTTCATGTATTTCACAGATAAAATAAAAGAATATGACACCTCCCTTCCCTCCCTCCTCTTTCCTTTTAATTTAATTTTTATGATAATGTTTTTTAAAGATTTATTTATTTTAATTTATTTGAAAGGCAGAGTTACAGGGATATGAGGGGACAGAGAGAGAGTGAGAGAGATCTTCCATCTACTGGTTCATTCCCGCCAAATGGCCTCAACAGCCAGGGTTGGGCCAGGCTGAAGCTGGGAGCTTAGAGCTTCTTCCAGGTATCCACATGGGTGCAGGGGTCCAGGCACTTGGGCCATCTTCTACTGCTTTCCCAGGCACATTAGCAGGGAGCCGGGTTGGAAGGAGTAGCCAAGACTTGAACTGGCACCCATATGGGATGCCAGCATTGCAGGTGGAGACATCACCTGCTACGCAACAATGCTGGCTCCATGATAATATTTTTAAAATTTACTTTATAATCACTTAATCCTCATTTAATCCTCACTTAATCCTCCACTAAGATCAGAGTTCAAGAAAAAGTAGAAATTCCACAATTCCACAGGAGTGTAGTCAAGGACTATAAACAATCAAATCCTAAGATGTTATTTTCACTCATTTACATTAATTTTTTTGTACTGCTTGCACAAATCAGAGAAGACATATTTGTCTTTTTGGGTCTGGTTTATTTCACTAAGCATAATGACCTCCAGGTAAATCATCTTTTGCAAAAGGCAGAATTTCATTCTTTTTTATGGCTGAGCAATGTAGTATTGCATATATATATATATATATATACACACACACACACACACACACACACACACACACATACACACCACATTTTCTTTATCCAGTCATCTGGGCATCTGTGTTGACTGTGGATTGAGCTGCTATGCACATGGGGGTACAGGTAACTTTCATATGCTGATTTCATTTTCTTTGGATATATTCCCAAGAGTGGAATGGCTGAGTAATATGGTATACCGATCTATGTTTAGATTTCTGAGAAATATCCATACTGTCTTCCATAATGGTTGTACCAGTTTACATTCTCACCAACCATACTTTTTTAGGTGACTTTTTTCTCCACATCCTCACCAGCATTTGTTGTTTTTGATTTTTGGAAGATAGCCATTCTAACTGGGTGAGGTAAAACCTCATTGTGGTTTTTATTTGCATTTTCTTTGATACCTAGAAATCCTGAGCATTTTTTCATGTGTATCTTGGCCATTTGTATTTAATCCTTTGAAAAATGCCTGTTGATCTCCCTTGCCCATTTCTTAGCTGTGTGTGTGTGTGTGTGTGTGTGTGTTGAGTTCTTGAGCTCCTCACACATTTCAGATATTGATCTCTTATCAGATGCATACTGTGTGGAATGATTTCTGGGGTTTCTGTTCTGATCTGTTGGTCCATATGTCTGTTCTTGTGCCAGTACCAGGCTGTTTTGATTGTAACAACCTTGTAGTATGTCTTGAAATCTAGTATTGTTATGCCTCTTGGCTTTGTTTTTATTGTTTAAGACTGATTTAGCTATTTGGTATCTCTTGTGTTTCCACATGAATTTTAGATCTGAAAAGAATGTATGTTATTTTGATGGGATCACATTGAATTTGTAAATTGCTTTGGGTAGAATGGACATTTTGATAATTCTTCCAGTCTGTGAACATGGAAGATTTTTCCCTTTATTGTGTGTGCTGTCTTCTATTCCTTTCCTTAATGTTTTATAATTTTCATTGTAGAGCTCTTTTACATCCTAGATTAATTGGAGAATTTAGTCCATTTACATTCAAGATTATTATTGATAAGTAATGACCCAGTCCTGCCATTTTTCCATCAATATTCCTATTGTTTGTTTTGGATCTTCTTTGTACTTTTACTAGGAGCTTTTCTGCCTTCACATTATTTCATCAGGTGAGTGTCTGTGTTTCTGTGTGTAGTACATCCTTAAGTGTCATTAGTAAGACTGAAATTCTTTCAATTTTTGTTTAAGTTCTTTATTTGTGTAGTATTCTGGGTTTACAGGTTTTTTCTCTTAGGGTTTGGACTGTATCTTTCCATTCTCTCCTTGAATGTAGGCTTTCTGTTGAGAAATCTGTCGGGTCTTTTTGGAGATCCTTTAAAGGTAATCAGGTATTTCTCTCCTGCACATTTTAGGAAGTTTTCTTTATGTTTTACTTTTTTTTTTTTTTTTTTTTTTTTTTTTTTTTTTTTTTGACAGGCAGAGTGGACAGTGAGAGAGAGACAGAGAGAAAGGTCTTCCTTTGCCGTTGGTTCACCCTCCAATGGCCGCCGCGGCCAGCACACCGCGCTGATCCGATGGCAGGAGCCAGGAGCCAGGTGCTTCTCCTGGTCTCCCATGGGGTGCAGGGCCCAAGCACCTGGGCCATCCTCCACTGCACTCCCTGGCCACAGCAGAGGGCTGGCCTGGAAGAGGGGCAACCGGGACAGAATCCGGCGCCCCGACCGGGACTAGAACCCGGTGTGCTGGCGCCGCTAGGCGGAGGATTAGCTTAGTGAGCCGCGGCACCGGCCATGTTTTACTTTTTAAAGTTTGATTATAATGTGTCGTGGTAAAGATCTTGTCTGATCATACTTATTTGGGACTCTGTGAGCTTACTGTATTTGGATGTCAGTGTCTTTCTCCACATTGGGGAGACTTCTGTTATTATTTCACTGAATAAGTTTTCTAAGTCATTTTGTTTTCCATTTCTTCAGAAGTTCCCAGGACACACATATTTGGTCACTTGATAGTATCCCAGAGATCCTGAATGCTGTTATTGATTTTTCTATCTTTTTCCTTCCTTTTAAAATATCTATTTCAAATGATTTTTCTTCTAACTTGGATATTCTTTCTTCTGCCTCGCTGAGTCTGTTGCTAAGGCTTTCCACTGTATTTTTCATTTGACTTATTGAATCCTTCATTTTTAATATTTCAGTTTGATTTTTTTAATGTCCTCTATCTTCCTGAAGAATTTCTCATCCATGTCAGGTACTGATTGATTTCAGGTAACTACTTCTCTGTGCTTTTGCGTAATCTTACAATCATTCCTTTGAACTCTTTTCAGGCATTTGTCCGTCTCTTCTTCACGGTCTAATACCGATGCATAGTTGTGTTCCTTTCGGGAATCATGTCTTCCTTGCTCGTTTCTTGCTTCTGTTTACTTTTACACACTGGAATCACTTGTTGGTATCTCCTGAAGGCCTTGTTCTTGGAAATGTGCCTCCGTGGCTTGTTGCAATGTCTGCATTTTTACCGTGGGTATTCAGAGGTGTGTGCTGGGTGGGGCGGGGAGCTCCGGCCAGCGTTGTGGGTGGGGCAAGAGTCCACAGTGCCACTCAGGCTGGGCGTGGTGGATCTCCATTGACTGCCGTCAGTCGGGGGAGGGGATGATCACACTGGTGCGTTCACAGCCTCAGTCCTTCTCTGTGCCAAGGGGTGCCAACTGATCTCACAGTTCCTGTGTACCCCACCCGCTCAGGCACACAAACCCACTACAAGGTCCCTTCTCAGTCACATTAGGTGAGTGTCCATAGACCCAACCACACCTCACCCCTTCTCAGTTTCATGGCCTCTGCAGACCTCACAGTCACAGGGTGCAGGGCATTGTTCCCGGACTGAGCTGCCCAGCCCACAGGGGTCAGTTGCAACTCTGCCTCAGCAAGCTGAGTCTGGCACTTTGGTGGGGGAAGAGAGGGAATCAGCATGGCCTCCCTTCACGGAGCTAAATGGGTGCCCTGTCTCCCACCAGCTCTTTAAGCTGGACTCCCATTCACTGGGGACCGTGCAGTTCTCCCTCAGATGCAGCCCACTGGTGGTGCCTGGGCCGCTGCAGCCTCCATTGGCCTTGCCTGCCCCTCGCCACCGGGCACTCGGGAGGGGGCGAGCAGGGGAGCAGCCTGGGCTCCTTTCATGGCACTGGGTGCACGCCCCGCCCCCGCCGCCCCTCCAGGCCCCCCCCCCCCCCGCCGCCCCTCCAGGCCCCCGCCCCCCCGCCGCCCCTCCAGGCCCCGCCGCCCCTCCAGGCTGTACTCAGTCTGGAGACCTCAGAGCTCTCCCATAGACAGAATCACTGCAGCCCCTCTCCCCTTCTCTGGGGCATGGCGTCTCCCTACCTTGTGCAGGCCGTGGGAGTTGCTGGCAGTGTCCCGCTGGCTCCTGTGTGTGCACTGTCTGAAGCTCCCTGTAGCTTTCCCGCTGCCCCTGGGAATGCAGCCCTTCACTTGTTTCTTTGGTATCTTCCTGTGGTTAAAATCAGTGTCTCTTTTCTCTTTTCAGCCATCTTCCATTTCCCTCCTATGTACTTTCAGTCATCTCTAGATTAGATGTTTGTTTACTTGAGGGGCAGAGGGAGAGAAAGCAAGATCCTATCTATTGGTTTACTCACCAAATGTACGTGTTGACTGGGATAGCTAACCTGAGTCTGGGAGCCAGGTCTCCCTTGTGGGTGACAGGGACCCTGCTACTTGAGTTAGCACCTTCTGCCTTCCAGGGTAAGTACTGGCAGGAAGGTGGAGCCAGGACTTGAACCCAGGTGCTCAGATAGGAGATGTAGGCATCCATCTGGTATCTTTAGTGCTAGGCCAAACACACACCCTTTCGGTTGCTTTTGGTGCCTAACACAGTGTAAGTACTGTGTGAATAGTTGATACATGCAGAAATAATGAGGACAACAAAAGTCTGTAAATATTCAATACAGATATAATTTTTTTTATCAAATATCTTGATCCAAGCATGGTTGAATCCTCAGGTGCTGAGTGCATAGATGTGGAGGGCTGACTGTGTACCCTATATTTCCACCCCTGTATTTGAGTCTTCCTGCGCTTTGTTCTCTTCCTACCTGATAGCCTGTATCTTAGCAGTAGCTTCTTGTTGGAGGGCAGTGAGCTCTCCGTGCCTGTCTTTCCTTTCTCCATGTGCTCCCCTGTGTGAATGTAGAAGAACCTCATGGAGGCTGCTGGAACGTGGAGAGGAGACTGTGCGTGTTTTTCTAGGTAGCAGGGCTGGCTTGAGCAGATGTGAAGCAGGCAGGCAGCAAGTGCTCAAAGTGACAACACGCAGGTGAGGACCTGGCTGCAAGGAGAATGGGGAAGGAGCGGGGGAACAGCCGGCTGGACACCGCAGATCTGGGCCGTGTGTAAGCGTCAGCGGGGGTAGAGCAGTGCACGTGAGGACCTGTAAGGAGGTGGGGATATTTTGAGGAGGGGTGAATCTCTGGGTACCTGGAAGAGATCCAAGCAGCTGGCATCACACTGCTGATGTACCTTTGGTGTAGGACATGTCAGGGTGGGGGTGAGGTGCTGGCACAGATGAATCTCTCTGAAGTTGTACACAGGCCACAGGTGTAGCAATATTGAGCAGTCAGAGTGCATCCAGTGGGGACGGGATCTTTAGCTTTCTCATGATCAGCTTATTTACTGTCATATAGTGAAATTCATAGATGGTGTAACCTACTGACATGTCTATTTTTAAGAATCAGTGTAAGAGCCTGTTAAAAAGGGAGCCATAAAAAGAAGATGCATAATATAAAAAATGTATATATTTCAATACCTACATGCTAAGTGTGACTGCACTAAAAAAATAATAAATTAGAACTACCTCCTGAATTTCCAGAATATTCTTGGGTTAGTTAGCAGTACACCCCCTTTGACAGTTATAGGGCTAAGCCATGCTATGTGCTACCGTGCTGTCTGTCTGCTTTCTATTTTTATTCCAGATAAGTGCTATAGAGTTCATTTCCATTTGCCATATCGATGGCAGTTCCTGGATGGAGGCAAATGGAGGGATTTGGATAAAATGGAGCTTATTGAAGAGGCGTACAGCAATCCCAGGAAAGACAGGTAGGAATAATGTCACTGTTTCTGCTTTGTCTCTGTTTTTTTTTTTTTTTTTCTAAAAGATGTATTTATTTATTTGAAAGGTAGAGCCACAGAGAGGGAAAGGTAGGGGGAGGGGGGGAGGGGAAGAAGAGAGATTGATTGATATTGTCCATCCTCTGATTCACTCCCCAAATGGCCACAGCAGCCAGGGGTAGGCCAGGCCACAGCCAGGAGACTGGGTCTCCCATGTGGGTGCAGAGGCACTTGGGCAATCTTCCACTGCTTTCCCAGGTGCATTGGCAGGGAGCTGAATCGGAAGTGGAGCAGCCGAAAGTTGAACCAGTACGCATATGGGATGCTGGTGCTGCAGGCAGTGGCTTTACCTGCTAGGCCACAGCGCCAGCCCGTGACTGGGTCTTTGTGTGCACCGTGAGGAGTTTGGTTTAAACAGCATGTTTGCTTTGGATGTCTCTCCCCACACCTAAGCCTGGTCTAGAGCTGGAAGCTCTGGGCTGGAAATTGAAAGTTCGTGTTCACACAGGCATTTGGGGGGCGCTCTTCTCCCGCCTTCCTTTCATTTCAGGGAGGAGCTACAGGTAAAGAAGATGTACCAAGACAAAGTTCTCAACTACTTGCTCCTGGGATCAGTCCTGTACCTATTATATGCTCATTTATTAGTGCAGCAAAGCAAGAAATGATGATTTATAAGGTTTTAGCCTTTTCTGTAAACTTACACAGCTGAACTCTTTATTGTTTAAACTCTTTTTGATTTTTCTAAACGTGTTTCAGTATTTTCACTCAGTCATTCCAGAGTAAATAGGAATGTTCTGGGTAGCTTTATTTTCAGATACGAGGCTACTGCAAGAAGTTCCTAGAAAAGTGGGTTTAAGAAAATTTATTTGGATGAAAAACATTTTTAAAATCCATGTGTAGTTTTTTTATAATGTGCATTTTCCACAGACTTTTTGAAGACCTCATGTACTTAGCAGATCTTGAATTCAGCTTGTTAAAATACCTTGCCTAGAAAGGAATCAAAGCCTGGTCTTTAAGTATATAAAAATAAATTTTAATTTGGAGCACATTGCAAATTGATATTGGTAAATAAGTAACTGAGGCAAATTAATTCCCCTAGAATTGTTAAATAACTCACTTACTACCCCAGACTTTTTTTGAGGCAAAATATACATGATCGTGAACTGCAAAGCTGTAAGTATGCAGTTCAGTGAGTTTTCACAGATGCGTACCCTCTTCTAGCCAACCTGCTTTGTTTTATGTTTCCTAACTTCTGTTCCATTCTCTTTCTTTGGCATTCAGGGGAATTTTGCTGTTTCCACCCTGCCTCCCAGTTCACTAGTTCAGCCCCATCTAAGATTTAGTATGTCCCACCTAACGGATTTGTAAATTTTAATTATTATTTGCTTGTAAAAGTTCCGTCTTTTAGTCTCTTGATCTTTACTGGTGTTTTGGATCCTCGTTGCAGTGCCTGGAACACTAGTGTCACAGCTTTTGGTGTTCTGTTTGTTGTTGCTGACTTTGCTCCTGGTATCTTGTCTCCACATGTGCTTTGCGAATTGATTTTCAGCTCATGGTTGATGGAACTTTTCTTTGTGGAAATACTTTTGAGTCCTGAGTTAAAGGTGAATTGCTCCGGAGAGGGCTTGTGTTCACTTCTCCGGGAGACCTTGGATCTTCCTTTCACACAGAAATTGTGAATCAGCCTGAACATTTTGTGAGGCTTGAGTGGTTTTTGAGCTTTTCTCCTCCATCAAGAGCTGACGTTGAATGCAGGCAAGTTTCCTGTGCAAGGCAGGTCTCTCACCGAGCCCCCTTCCTCTTTTCCAAGGACATGTATCTTTTAGGGTCCTAGTTTTAGGCAGAAGTTCTTGTTTGAGATCCAGCCTCCTCCTTTACTCAGATTGTAGCTACAGTTATTGATTATCTCCCCTTTGCTACTAGAAAAAAAGGCTCTGGTTGTTATGTGTTGATACTGCCCTTGGACAGCTGCAGGCTTCAGCCCTCACTTACCTCTGGTTGTACTCCTTGCCTTGGGTCTTCAGGCAGTAGTGCACAGAGGAAGGAAGCCTAGCCTGACCTGGTGGCTGTGTAGCTGAGCGCTTCCCTTAAATCCCAGCTCTGCCGTCTACCGAATGCTTGATCTTGGGTAGGTTTCTAGCCTTCCTGGGCTTCTGCTTTCCCGCCTGTGAAGTGGAGATCGTAGTCTCAAACCTCTTAGAGTGGTGAAGACTTAATCTCTTAAAATAGTCATCTCTCAGGGTCTGCAGGCTGTTGGTTCCAGGACTCTGTGGACACCTCAATCTGCAGATGACCAGTAGGTCCCTTAGATAAATGGTGTAGCATTTTCACATAACTTCCACACTCCCTCCTGTGTGCTTTCTTTATTTGTGAAGTGTCCTGGGACAATCAGTTATTTTTTAAGATTTATTTATTTATTTCAAAGGCAGAATTTCAGAGAGGCAGAGGCAGAAAAGAGAGAGAGGTTGAGAGGTTGAGAGTTCTTCCTGCTGTGCGACAGCCAGAGCTCTGCTGATTGGAAGCCAGGTGCCTGGAGCTTCTTCCGGGTCTCCCGTGTGGGTGCAGGGGCCCGAGGACTTGGGCCATCTTCAGTGCCACTGCTTTCCCAGGCCACAGCAGAGAGCTGGATTGGGAGTGGAGCGGCGCCCATATGGCATGCCGGCACTGTAGGCTTTATCCTCTACGCCACAGTGCCGGTCCCCTCCTGTATACTTCAAATCATCTCCAACCTAATACCAGGTAAATGCTGTATACATTATACTGTATTGTTTAGGGAATAATGACAAGCAAAAAAGTTTACATATTCAGAGCAAATGCAGTTTGCCTTTTCCTGACATTTTCAGTCTGTGGGGGCCACATCTGCAGCTGTGGAGTCTGTGACTGGAGGGCAGACTAGGATCTGCTCACATCGTAAATACTCAGTGGATGTTAACTGCTGGGATTTTTGGCCTCTAAGGACTTCCTTTTCGTTCCAGCTCTGCATTACATTTTATTTACCTAGGATTTTTAAAATTTGTTTGTTTTCACTTATTTCAAGGGCAAAGAGAGAGAAATCTCCCATTCCTCTTTTCACTCCCCAAATGCTTGCAGCAGCTCGGGTGGGGCCGGTGCAAACCCACATGTCTGGAACTCAGTCTGGGTCTCTCATGCGGGTGGCACAAGCCTAACTGCTTGGGCCGTCGCTGCTGCCTCCCAGGATGCACAGTAGCAAGAAGCTGGAAATGGAAGTGGGGCCAGGACTTGAACCAGGTGCTCTGATACGGAAAGTGGGCCTCTCAAGGGGTGTCCTAATCCAATAGCTGTGGCAAATGCCAGCCCTCAGCAATGCGTGTTATAGAGGAATACTCCAGCCAGCCGTTTCTGTATTTCTTAGTGAAAGGAACTTTCATGATACCTATTTTACCCTGATTTTACTATTTTGTACAGCAAAACCGACCTGAAAAAGCACTCTTTACCCCTGAAAGCACTTTTTAAACACGTGTGTGGCCTTTCTTTTCTTTCGCAGCGTTCTGTGTACCACGCCGGTCAGCGGCTTTCGCTTTGAAACTCTGTATTTCGACTCCATGATGTTTGGTCCTGTGCGGGCTCGCCGGCTCTCCACAGCCTCCTCTGTCACCAGACCCCCACACTTCATCCTCACCACTGAGTGGGTGTGGTACTGGACTGATGAGTTTGGTTCTTGGCAGGAATATGGAAAACAAGTAAGTAGGATGGAAAGAGGGTGATTATTCACCCTGGTGATTTAGGGTGGGGGAGCCATTCCAAATGCAAGCACAAACAGCATCACCAAGACCATCTTTGGTACAGCTAAAGCCCCCAAGGTCCCGGGATGATGCACTGGCTTTTGGGGGGATTATGGCAAAACCAGATAATTTGGGGTTCATTTGTATGAGCTTCCATCTTTGAACAATTAGATATCTGTTGGCTCGTGAGAACTGAATGACAAAAAGTTAAGAGATCAAGTTTCTTAACTGGTTTTGTTAAATGAGATAGAAAGATGCCTCCCACTTGTTGACCAGGTAACTCCAGAGTTCGTGACTGTGTGTGAACATGTGTTTGTGTAGCTGTGGCATAAAGTCTAAGTGTTTTCAAAGTTCCTTTCTGCCATTTCTACAACTTTACAGAAGGTGACCACGTATAGGGAAACTGATTCATATCAGATATTGATTTGGAGTATAGGTCAGGTAGCTGCTGCTGCGAGTTACTTGAAGATGCTCATGGCTGACTCGTATTAAAGGGAGTCCCTGGTCACTTGTAGACGTACAAGTGTAGGGAGACCATGGTTTATGTAGGGACTCCCTCTGAAGTGAAAATGGAGATACGTGATCTGATAGATATGTGTACTCTCGGGGTTATTAAAGGCTAAATTAAAGCTCTAGTTTCTTGTTCTTCACTCAAGGTAGAGTGTTTTTTTCCTCTGCCCACTCTGACGTCCCCCTTTGTCCCTGATGCATTCCTCAGGCCCACAGGGTGCATAGTAGGACTTGAGGTGTTTAAACAGTCCTTGGTCAGTTGAAGGAGAAGGTATTGCCTGTGTCTGCTGGTCAGTTGGAGACAGGCAGTCTCAGCAGTGGCCAGCTCCCTTGCACCCCAGCACCAGCTCTCCCCACCCTGCTCCACCCTGCCTCTCTTCCCCAGCGACTCCCTCAGTGTGCTGTGGCCTGAGTTGGTCAGGAACAGAGGGCAAGAGTCTGTCTTGACAGGGAGCTTACCTGGTTACAGGAGGAGGTACGGTGGCAGACACTGAGCATCCCTGGCCGCCTGGTGGGGTAACGTGGGGCGCTGGGGGCACCCCATGCAGAAGCTGTGTTTCCCTGGAATTTCAGAGTGAGTTGTCACACTCTGGGGGTTGGTGGACTTCCTCCTCCAGTAACCCCTCCTTTAGCTTCCCCTTCCCCATGCCCTCTCACTCCTTTGTGGAGGTGCACAGACTCATTTAGGAGTTTGAGAACCTGTGGGGATGAGCTACACGTGGAGGTCACTGATGAACCCACTTGCCGCTGGGCTCTGGCGACAAAGCCGTGGACGTGCCGAGTTCCAGCTGCACGGTCTCATTTGTGCCATTAGCCAGTCAGCCCCACAGGATGATCTCTGCATTCGTTGTCTCTCACATTTCTGCTGTAACCTCATACTTGGATTTCTTAGTTCTCTGCTAATTGCCACTTCAAGACAGCTTTCTCCCGATTCTCAGAAACACTAGATTCTTTGCTGTCTGAACTCAAGATGTGCCCAGGCATTCCATGTCAACAGTTACCTGGTGGTTCCCCGGGAAAACATGGGAACTGTTTCTTCCACATCTCATTAGTGCCTCAAGGTGCAAAACTTGGATCTCCCGCAACTTGACACACAATGTGGCTGCCATTGTTGGTCTCTCCTTCCAGGCCGCCCCCTGCCCCTCAACCTTGGAGAAAAAACTCTTTTTTTCCTTCTGCTTAAGCGCCTGTACCTTCCCCGCTCTCTGGCGACCCCGTCTTCAGGGATTTTGACCGAAGGCTGGGGTGCGGACGGGGTGGTGTGTCCAGCCGCTTGTGTCCTCCCCTTCTGTTCCTTTCCACTCCTTGCTTTGTTTCCTCAGACCAAAAAGGGAGGGATTTTTTTCCCTTTTCTCCTTGTTGTGTGGAAGGACTTTGTATGCTGTATCCCTTTGCTTTCCCCACTCTTGTCTAGTGCGTTAGAAGGAAGGTGGAGTTCAGAAGCTGAAGCACAGCCCCCATATAAGACCATAAAGGAAGAGGCTGCTTCAAGAATCATACACCCTTTCGGCCCTTTCCAAATGGCCTCAGTGAGACCAGCTCATTTTGTACCTCCGACTCGGACATCTTTTTTCTCCCTAAAGCTTTTCTGAGTCCCACCTTGTCTCAGTCATTCTCGGTAACTCCTCAGCTTCTGCAGTGTGCCAGACAGGCCTGCGTGGGGCCTTGAGTGTGGCATAGCAAAATGTCCACTCGCCTTTGCCGCCTCTGTGCTGCTGGACCAAGTTGCCAGAGGCAGGTTGGATCTTGTTCCTTTTATTGTTCTGTGACACCTAGAACGTGTGACGCAGGAGTGGTTGTACAAGCGGGAGTAAGAAACTACAGGAACAGAGGAGTTAAGGATTCAGCAAGTTCTGTTTTAGTTGTTAGTGCGATGTCGAATATAATGATGCTAGTTAGCAAGTAGTGAGTGCTGTTTGTTGTAGCTGATGTGCTGCGTGCTCTGCGTGCCTTGTAATTATGCTTCTGAGCTGTGAGGATGTGTAGCCCTGCTGTATGACAGGAGAGCATGGGCTAAGTACTGTTACTATCACCGTTGTACAGTTGCGGTAACAGGGTGATACTGGTTAAAATAACTTGCAGAGATTATGCAGTCACCAGGTTTGAGTATATTAGTCATTTTGTGTATATAAAAAATGCTCAAGGTGGGTACTTTATAAAGAAAAGAGATTTATTTCACAATTTTGGAGGCTTATAATCTAAGATTGGCAGCCCTATCTGCTTGGTTTCTGGTGAGGGCCTGTTGGTGGGGCCCCAACATGGCAAGGTTATGGCTATGTACTGAGGGACCAAGTATGTGAGGTGGCCTCATTTAATAACATCCTACTCTTTTTTTTTTTTTTAAGATTTATTTATTGAAAGGCAGAGTTACAGAGGCAGAGAGAGAGAGAGAGATAGGGGTCTTTCATCTGCTGGTTCACTCCCCAAATGGCCACAGTCGTTGGAGCTGGGCTGATCTGAAGCCAGGAGCCAGGAATTTCTTCCTGGTGCAGGGGCCTAAGGATTTGAGCCGTCTTCTGCTGCTTTCCCAGGCCACAGCAGAGAGCTGGATGGGAAGTGGAGCAGCCGGGACTCGAACCGGCGCCCATGTGGGATGCCAGCTCTGCAAGCAGCAGCTTCACTCGCTACACCACGGCGCCAGCCCCAACAATCTACTCTTGGGAGAAAAAATCTCCTCCACAGTTCACCTGATAATCATTTCTGAGGGCACTGCTCCCAGGGCCTTAACTCCTGCTAGCCTTACCTCTCAGGGGTTCCTCTTCTACTCAGCATCACCACACTGGGGACCATGCCGCCAACACATGAACCTTTTCAGGATGCCCTCCATGCAGACCCTAACAGGAGCCAGAATTCAAACTCAGTCAGCCCACCCAAAGTATTAAATAACCTGGCTAGTCATTATAGAGGGGAGGAAAGATTGAAATGGTAATTGAGAAAAATTAGACGAGCTCTCCAAGAGACCAGAAAAGACTCCCAGGGAGAGGACTGAACTGATTCCGGGACGAGAACCAGCAGCCTTGCGCAGGCTGGGCCGGGCGGTGCTGGAGAATGCGTGGCTGGTGTCTCGGTGATGTCAGCGGCTGTTCTCTCCCTGCCAGCAGCCTGGACGCCCTCCTTTTCAGCGCTTCCCTCCCTGGTCACCCTGCTAGGCAGGCCCTTTACTTTATTGTCTCCATTTGCCAGCGTGGCTGTCAGGAGGCCTGCTGCTTCTGCGTGTGTCTCCCTCCTCTGCCACAACCTGCTCCTCGGCCCCTCCTTCCTTCCCCATACCTGGACTGGCTGAAAAGTGGCGTGGAGACACCCCATCTTGGCTCATCACTGTGAAGTATCTGGCTTTCTCCTCACAGGGCACAGGGCACCCTGCCACCACCATCAGCAGCAGCGATGTGGAGAAGGCCTACCTGGCATTCTGTGCACCGGGCGCTGACGCCCAGACAGCCACGCTGAAGTTCCAAGCTGGAAAGCACAAATACGAGTTAGATTTCAAAGGTACCTCCCACCCCCCACCGCCCTCACCCAGCCATGCTGCATTCTCCTGGAGGAGCCGCGTGCTTGTGTGGCGCTCTGGGCCGGTACAGGAAAGCAAAGGAAGGTGTGTGACCCAGAGGAGGCGCTAGAACTGTCTGCAGGTTGTGCTGGCGCTGCAGGATGCAGGAAAAGCTGTGTGGAGAGTGTGAGGCAAAGGGAACCCAAGGAGGGGCTGGGGCCACAGCACGGAGGGACTGGCAGGCTCAGTGGGTGTGCAGTGTCTGAGGGTTACACTTAGTCTCCTGTGCGGGTCTGAGTGACTCTCTGGTGCAGAACCTGTCACACCCAGGGTGGCGGTACTGCTGTCACCGCTTCTGTAGGCGCCTCTGGCATTGGTGAAGTGCCAGCCAGGTAAAACATGGGTTAGAACATGCTTTAGTGAAAAATTGTGCAGTTGGTTACTAAAACTGGGACTTGAATAATTTGTGCCGATTTCCCTAAAGGACTTAAGTAAGCCTTAAGTAAACCTGTGACAGGTTCCTCCAGTGGCCATTTGTCAGAACTTTTTTCTTTTTTAGTTTTTCCGTAGTTTCTCTTAAGCCTTTTCTACACAGATACATCAGCCTGGCTCTGTTCAATTCAGTTTTGCTTCTGATTCACACTTGAAGTGTCCTCTAAGTGCAATGTACCGTTTGGCTGTTTTGTGACCCTTCCTTCCATGTGGAGGGCAGCAGTGGCTTTGGTACATTTTCCTAGAGCCAGTTGATTCTGCTTGTGGTTTTGTAGAACTGCATTTTTGTTCAGGTGGATTCAGTGCCCCTTGATAGGTTCTTCTGGAGAAGTCCCGTGGTTCTCTGGTTTGTGCTGCCTCTGCTGGAGAGAACTAGCTGCCGAGGTACGGTGGCTACCACAGGTGCCAGACAGGGCAAAGGGAGCGCGAGAGGGAGCGGCACGGGGCTGCCCTGCAGGCCACCTGTCTCACTGCTGTTAATCACAGTGTGGAAAATTTCTTTTAAATATCTGGAAAATACTGAAACAAAAGTGCACCGGAGATGTCACGTGCAGCCTCTGTCAGCTCATCCCCAGGGACGTAACAGGCTCTTGGGATGGGGAGGAACACACAAATCACTTTGATAGGTGTGTTGATTGTAGTCAGCCTTAAGTTTGTTTAAGTGGGCAGAGTCTTCCTGTTTTTTGTTTTTGACAGCTGCAAACGGAGTTTGAGGTGAATTGGCTTCTCCTTTCACAATGTCACTACTGGGTATAGTGGAAGCAGGTCTCAGATCAAACTCTGCCACACATATTTATTATCTATTTTTTAAACCCTTATTCATTTATTTGGAAGAGTTGCACAGAGAGAGAAGGAGAGGTAGAGAGAGGTCTTCCATCCACTGGTTCACTCCCCAGTTAGCTGCAATGGCCAATACTGTGCCGATCCAAAGCCAGGAGCTTCTTCCAGGTCTCCCACGTGGGTGCAGGGGCCCAAGGACTTGGGCCATCTTCTACTGCTTTCCCAGGCCATAGCAGAGAGCTGGATTGGAAGTGGAGCAGCCAGATCTTGAACCTGCACCCATAATAGATGCTGGCACTGCAGGCAGCGGCTTTACCCTCTATGCCATAGTGCCAGCCTCCACACATATTTATTATTTATTAGGAAGCCAGCACATTGTAAAAACACAAGGACCGGCCGGCGCTGCGGCTCACTAGGCTAATCCTCCACCTGTGGCGCTGGCATCCCGGGTTCTAGTCACGGTCAGGGCGCTGGATTCTCTCCCGGTTGCTCCTCTTCCAGTCCAGCTCTCTGCTGTGGCCCGGGAGTGCAGTGGAGGATGGCCCAAGTGCTTGGGCCCTGCACCGCATGGGAGACCAGGAGAAGCACCTGGCTCCTGGCTTTGGATCAGCGTGGAGCGCCAGCCGCAGCGCACCAGCCGCAGTGGCCATTGTGGGGTGAACCAACGGAAAAGGAAGACCTTCCTCTCTCTCTCTCTCTCTGTCCACTCTGCCTGTCAAAACAAACAACAACAACAACAACAAAAAAACACAACGACCAAATGAACTTCTGTGAGTTTTAGGAACACTTAGCTCTGTCCGTTCAGAGACTCATCACAAAAGGTTCACTCTAGGCAAGTGCTAAGATTGCAGAGGCAGGATTCTGGCATCCTGATAGCTGGCGTCAAGACAGGCAGAATGTCTGAGTCAGGGCTCACCTAGGCACGTGCCCAGAGTATGCTCTGTAAGCGTGAATGAGGGAAGTGGAAGGTGTCTGACACACAGCCAGTCCCTAGACCTTGAGTAACTGAGACTCTTTGCAGGTGGTCACTGAAAACCCATGTAAGTATGCTAATGAGTGAGGCATGAGTAGAAGGTTGTGGGGTGGGTAGCAGAAGGGCCGCGGTAGCTGTGTCTGGTTGAGGAGCTCTGGATGAGAACATGGGTAGCCCTCCAGGAATGGTGACTACTGGGTTGCAGTGTAAGAGACACACACCTGAGTTATCGTAGTTTATGTTCAAATGCAATAAGGTAAACCTATTTTATTAAAGATTTATTTATTTATTTGAAAGAAAGAGTTACAGAGAGGCATAGGCAGAGAGAGAGAGAGAAGTCTTCCATCCGCTGGGTCACTCCCCACATGGTCGCAATGGCCAGAGCTGAGCCAATCCAAAGCCAGGAGCCAGGAGCTTCTTCCAGGTCTCCCATGCAGGTGCAGAGGCCCAAAGAATTGACATCTTTTTTTTTTTTTTAAGATTTTTTTTTTTATTTGAAAGAGTTACACAGAGAGAGAAAGAGAGGGAGAGAGAGGGTTTCCATTTGCTGGTTCACTCCTCCAGTTGGCTGAAATGGCCAGAGCTGCACCAATCCAAAGCCAACAGCCAGGAGCTTCTTTCAGGTCTCCCATTTGGGTGCAGGGCCCTAAGGACTTGGGCCATTTTCTACTGCTTTCTCAGGCCATAGTAGAGAGCTGGATCGGAAGTGGAGCTTGGTCTTGAACTGGCACCCGTGTGGGAAGCCAGTGCTGCAGGCAGCGGCTTTACCCAGTATGCCACGATGCCAGCCCCATAACCTACTATTTTAAAATTAAAATATTTCTAAAATTAAAATGGCTTTTTAACCCTGAGGGTAGAAAGTAAGCATTGACAAGAGTTTCCTGGTTGGGGTGGGGATATGTTCTAATCTATGTATAGTATTTGTCATTTTTCAACTTGAAGAGTTCTCCCCACCTCATCCCTGCCATCCTCAGGATAAATTGGAGGGACTTGGGATGTCAGCAAGAATTTTGATTACTGGCCGGCGCCGCAGCTCACTAGGCTAATCCTCCGCCTAGCGGCGCCGGCACACCGGGTTCTAGTCCCGGTTGGGGCGCCGGATTCTGTCCCGGTTGCCCCTCTTCCAGGCCAGCCCTCTGCTATGGCCCGGGAGTGCAGTGGAGGATGGCCCAGGTGCTCGGGCCCTGCACCCCATGGGAGACCAGGAAAAGCACCTGGCTCCTGGCTCCTGCCATCGGATCAGCGCGGTGCGCCGGCTGTGGCGGCCATTGGAGGGTGAACCAACGGCAAAGGAAGACCTTTCTCTCTGTCTCTCTCTCTCACTGTCCACTCTGCCTGTCAAAAAAAATAAATAAAAAAAAAAAGAATTTTGATTACTAAAGATGGCATGAGTTTAAAAAGGTTGATAAATTCTGTTAGAGTCAATTTAATCAACTAAAAAAGTCTTAAGAGTGAAATTACTATATTAACTCTAAATCCCACTAACTTGAGATGCGGTAATTTGGTCTCAGGCTGGGCTGAAGTTTTTCTATATCCAGGCTGGGAAAATTTGCTAAGCAAAATAATAGTTTAAACAAGATTGGAAGTAACAATTTAAAAGCACTCATGTATAATTGATACGTCAATTACTAATCACTCCTCTATTCATTATACTCGGTCTCCTAAGAATACCTATTTTCTTTATGAATATTTGAGATGTGAAAGACTGTTTTGTTTTTAACAGACTGATTCTGAGCTTTATACACTTGAATTAGCTTCCCAGCCCATTTAATATGTGTTTATAAAACATCGTGCTCCAGCACGTGTGTGTGTCTGTGTGTATGTTTTCATTTGCCTTTTTTTTTTCTTCAGCCTTCGTTCAGAGAAACCTAGCTTATGGCACAGTCAGAAAGGTTTGCCGCAGACCCAAATATGTGTCCCCCCAGGATGTGAAGACAAAGCAAAACTGGTAGGTGCATTTCGGGAACATATCGCTTGGCATGTGTTAGCAACTGGTGTGTGATTGGCTGCAAGAACAGGAAACCCAGCCTCAGCTGCTGATAAAGGGCATTTATTGGCCGTGTGCATAAATGTTCTAACACTCCACTGTCCTTCATGTTCTAGTTGAGAGTCTTTCAACCAGAGTGAGAATTATGAATTATCCTTATGAGTAGAAGCTGTTTTTAAATTGTTTATTAGAGAGGGAGGGAGCATGTGCAGTAGCTCACGTCCACAGTTCACTCTCTAAATGCCCACAATAGCCAGGGTGGGCTGGGGCCACAGCCACCAGCCAGGAACTCAGTCCAGGTCTCCCACGTGGGGGCCAGGGACTCAGCTACTTGAGCCATCCTTGCTGACTCGGACTCTACATTAACAGGAAGCCGGACTCTGGAGCTGGGAATCAAAGCCAGGCCCTGTGCTGTGGGACACAGGCATCTTAGGGGTCTCAGCCTCTGCCCTGGGAGAAGCTTTGTGATCCATGATGATAAGGATGCTTTTTGTGACTGTAAGCCAGGCTCGACTGGAAATCAGCTCCCCAGTTTGTCTTTTGAGTTAGACAGTTGAGTCGTAGACCTGAATCTTTCAGAATAGTGAAATGGTGATGTTTTCATACCAATGGGAATCTGTGTATTCTGGTACTTGAGTATCACAGAAGTACCAGAACTGGTGTTACAGTCACAAATGGGCCAGCCTCGTCCTCCAAGCGGGTTTTCTTCTATCACAGTGGCTACCAGGAGCTAGTAGATGAGCCTCTGGCCTTGTGAGCATACTGAGGGGAGGAGAGACTGCCTACAGATGATGGGGGTAGATTCTCCAGTTCTGCATTGATCAGACCCCCTTTGAACCAATAGCATTATTGTTTTAGACTTGGGCAGGCATGATGGGATTGGAGCAGGACAAGAAAGGGATCGGTGTTCTGTCAGCTACATGGCCACATACGTCGGGAGGGTAGCCTGGCGGTGGAGGGGTCCCACTGTGCCCTCTACAGTTGGGTTTACCACGGCCATGCTGGAATTTTAGCCAGCATTGCTGTTAGCTGCTACCCTTCCATTAGCCTGGGAAGCCTGCTTCCATTTTGTTTCATGGAGCACTAACAGTGATTCTGTTGGTTCTTTTAAAATTTCACAGCTTGACTTTAGTGGCTGATTGTGAGGGCTGAAAAGACCATTTAAAAAAGAGTTTGATACTCTTGAACAATGTACAGTCAATACAAGAAGCAGTGCCTTGTGGGGTCAGGCCTAGCAAAGCAACTCCCTGGGAATGAGCCTGCCTTGTTTCTTTCTTTGCTACTTACTTCTCCCTTTTCTTACATAAAAGGAAAGTGCTGTGTATACTGTTCTGTACAATTTTTTTCTCCACTTAAAAACAGATCCTGATAATTACTGTTTCTGTTCACTGAGGTCTCTGAACTGTCTGCTCTAGTGGTTCTCCATCATGTGTACATAGTATATATTTCATTTGTCTCCTTTGGGTGGATGTTTGTTCGCTATTACAAAGGTCTAATGCCACCGTGAACCACCTGATGTGTATGTTTTAAATTTTGAAGGTAGGTCATCAGATTAGAGTCCCAGAAGGAAGATGGAGTTCCGTTTCATGGGTGTGAACTGCCAGGCACCCCCAGCAGGGTGTATGAGGTGCCCGTCTGCCTCCACCTTGCCCAGAGAGCCATCAAGCTCTTGGGCTGCTGCCGTGTCCGTGAGTTGGGAGGGAAGGATGTGTCCGAGTACTTTAGCCTGCTTTCTCTTGTGAGTGAGGTTGAATGTTTTTCCTAACGTGTAGGTGCCATTTTCCTTTCTTTTTCAGTGCAATGTTGAGTTTTTGGTCCATTTTTCTATCTGCATGTTATTTTGAATTGTGAATGCTTCCTTATATTTATTCATATTTTCACTACTTTGCCCGCATTGAAGGAAATTTTGAAAGACACAGACATTTGGCAGAGTGATTAAGACACCTCTTGGGGGCTCTTGCATCACATATCAAAGTACCTGGGCTCTGCTACCAGTTCCAGCTGCGGGAAGCGGGAGTGGAGCTGGCTATCAAACCCTCACTGTGTCCTGTCTGCATACGTGTTGTTCCTTACCTGCTGGAGAATTCTGGGCTTCTGGGAGCTGTGGTTGGTGTGACTCATCGGTTTTGTTCTCTCTCCTCCCCTGAGCTTCTCTCTGCCCTGATCAGATTCCACGAGGCCTCTCCCTCTTCTCCACGGCTTGTGTCTTTATACGTTTCTGTCTCCTCATTGCTCTGGGTGATGTAGTTTCCTGTATCTTTCAGCTCACGAATTCTCTTCATGCCATCTGCTTTGCTTACTAGCCTGTCTCTTGAAGTTACATCCTCAAAGATTGTACTTTTGTAATTCTGTTTGGTTCTTTTTCATATCTTCCAGATCCTTTTTAGTTTTTTTGTGAATATTTCTTAAAATTTGTCTTTTATTTCTCTTAGCATAGGAAGAATAATTGTTATTTTATAGTCTGCTTGATAATTTCATCACCTTAAATTTTTGTGGATATGTTTCTGCCTGAATAATTCTGGTGGGTTCTTCCTTGGTTATTTTAAAGCCACGCCGTTGTCCTGGGAAAGTTATTTGTAGGAGTTCTTAGAATGAAGGCACAAGCCTTGTGCCCGCAGCAACAGAAGGTAGATTTATTGTAGGACAAGCAGTGAAAAAGCACGAAGGGAATGACTTGGAAGTCTGGTTTCACAGTCCTTGTTCCTAAAGCTTTGGGCCGTCTGTCTTTTAGGACTGGTTTGTTTTTGTTTTTGGAATGATAGTGTGATGCCTGTAATAATGTGACACTCTGTAATTTGACGTGTTACTGTATCCTCAGTAAAGAATGGCTAGTCACTTGAAGGTTAATTCAGACCACAGGTAGCCTCTTTCTCATTCTTGTCAAATGTCTCCTGTCAAATGAAGGTTTTTTTTCTTCTTTTTTATTTAAGATTTATCTATTTGAAAGGCAGAGTGACAGAGAAATCTTCTGTCTGCTGGCTCACTCCCCAGATGGTCACAGAATCTAGGGCTAGACCATGTGGAAGCCAGGAGCTAGGCACTCTGTCCAGATCTTCCATAGGAGTGACAGGGACTCCAGTACTTGGGCCATCATCCACTGCCTCCCAGGCACATTAGCAGGGAACTGGACCAGAAGTGGAGTAGCCAGGACTTGAACTGGCGCTCTGATATGGGACACTGGTATCCCAAGCAGCAGTCTAACCCACTGCTCAGTGATGCCCATCTCCCAGATGAATTTTTATGTCAATTCTGTTTTCTTTTTTTAAAAAAGTATTTATTTATTTGAAAGTTGGAGAGAGACAGGCAGATGTCTTCCGATCACTGGTTCACTCAACAAATGGCATTAACAGCCAGGTCTAGAGCAGGCCAAAGCCAGGAGCTAGGAACTCCATCTGGGTCTCCCACAGTGGCAGTTGGGCCATCTTCTGCCTTCCCAGAGAAGTTGGGTGGGCAGTGGAGCAGCCGGCTCAAACCAGTGCTGCCACTTGGGATGTTGGGGTTGTGTGCGGTGGCTTAACCTCCTGTGCTACAATGCCAGCCTCAATTTCATGTTTTTTTTTTTTTTTTTAATTTATGGCATTCATATCACTGGGGCTCTTGTTTTTGTTTAAGTCTTTAAAGCTCTTCAAATTTTGAACTGGATACAGGTTTGTGGCCCTGTGTATGCTGGTTTAATGTGCACTATCCCTCGTGCGTTGGGATTGGGAAACAGGTGAGAAGTACATCTCTCATGACGACTGTTTAGGATTCGGCCACACAGTCAAAGGGAAAGTGCTTTTGCATCGTGGATATTAGGTGCTGTGCTTCCTGTTGTTCCCTGTCTGTAAAATGTGATAAGCTCAGACTCAAGGAGACCACCTGTGATAATTTTTTTATGTCTAAGAATAAAATGTCTGAGTGGCTTTTGTTTGCATCTTGTAGCCATGTCAAGTTGCAAGGCCCAAAGAATATCCCAGACTATTGGGACTCCTCGGCCCTGCCGGACCCAGGCTTTAAGGTATGGGAAGCTGCTGCTTAGGCTGGAAAGGAGGGTGTTTTGTAGAGACAGGTGAACGCGGACCCCTGGCTGCTGTTTCCTCTACCACTGAAGAGGCCATGAGGCTGTGGCTCGTGGTCGCGGGAGGGCAAAGCCACCGGAGTACGTGTGCTGATTTTTTTTTTCCCTCCGGATCTTGAGTGTTTTAACCCAGGAGATGGCTGTGGCTCCGAGAGGAAAGGATGTTTTGTGGATGGAGGAGGATGAGCTATGAAATTTGCTTGAAAGGGTAGAAATGCGGAGCTTACGAGCCAACCTTAGCCAATAAATTTCAGTTTTAATAATTTTTTAAAAAATATTTTAATTATCTTAAAGGCAGAGTTAGGGGGAGAGAGAGCGGTAGTCCATCCTCTGGTTCACTCTTCAAATGGCCACAACCGCTGGGACTGGACCAGGCTGAAGCCAGGAGCTTCTTTGGGGTCTCCCACATTGGTGCAAGGGCCCAAGGAGTAGGACTGTCTGCTGCTGCTTTTCCAGGCCCTTAGCAGGGAGCTGGATCAGGAGTGGAGCAGCTGGGACTAAAACTGGCACCCCTATGGGATGCTAGCGTTGCAGTTGTGGCTTAACCTGGTACACCACAACTCTAGCCCCTAAATTTCAGTTTTACTAAGCAAGTGAAGGAAAAGAGAGAAGGGAGGATTTGAGTGTGATGAGGGACATTTAGAGGACGAATTCCTGTTGGAAGGTGCTAGATACTAGGCGACGGGCGACTAGACAATTCGATATGCGTTTGGGGCCTGCCCTCCAATGAGTGCTGTGCTGAACGCCGCAGAGTACGCAGGCTGATGTCCTACACGATGCCTGGTCTGCATAGGATACCCCGAATGACATTTCACGTCTGCCTCCTGCCAAGCACTGGGCAGACAGGTGCTCACAGCTTGATGATCCTTGTCCTGAGAGGACTCCTGTCATGGAATCCGTGCGAAGCACATGCAGTTTCCAGTAGTGCAGGCAGGATGTGCTAAGCTCTGGAGGAGTTCAGACACGCTGAACAGCCATCCTGGGATCTCACAGCTCTACTGTCTCCTCTGTGCAAAGGAAGAGCGGAGCAGAGACACCCCAGGCACACGTTTGGGCAGGCTTCACAGTGAGCAAGAGGGAAATGGCGGTAGTTGCAGGGTCCTGTGCCTGCAGAGGCCTGCAGAGCTCACACCTGAGGGCGATCGCACTGCCTGCCTGCCTGCCTCTGCAGCTGTAGCTTGTGCTGTCAGCCTTGGGAAGGGATTGATCCGTGTCCGCTCTGATGATAACCTGGTCAACATGTTGCTCCTTGCAGAAGATCGCCCTCCGCTCTTGCTCCGAGGAGTATCAGAAGGTCTGTCAGCTCTTCAGCCGCACACTGCCCTTCTACTCTGTTCAGAAGATCGAGCGAGTCCAGAACCTGGCCCTCTGGGAAGTTTACCAGTGGTGCGTGGGACTCACTCCTGGTGGGCTGGTGGCTATGTCTCCTGACCCCACTAGCTGCTCACCAGGCATGCCCCAGGCTTCCAGGAAAAGCCTCCTGCTGCTGTGTGCTCAGAGCTGTGTGTCTGCTTTGCCTGACTTCTTCCTGTGGGGTGTGGGGTAGCACAGCCCTCGTGGAGATGAGGGGCTGAGCTTCCACTCCTGTCATGACTACTTAGGCTTGTTCCCTCTGCCTCTCTCAGGACACCTGAGCTGCAGGAGATCAAGGTTGCGGCTGGGAGCAGGGGCCTCATTTTGGGGCCAGAGGCCCAGCATGTTCTGGTCGCTTTTCCGTGTGAAGGAGCCCACGGCAGGTTTCCGTGGGAGGCTGGAGCCTGCTGGTGTGTCCCCACCTTGGCTGGGGTGACGTCCTCCACACTGCACAAGGATGAAGTCAGGGTCACGGCAGCAGGGAGACCACTGCTGAGACCCACCGACCAGCAGCTCCTGCTTTCCCGCTGCCCGCTTCCCGGGCTTAGCTCGCTCAGAAACAGGGCGGGGAGGCGGGGAGCACTTGCTAGGCGCTGTGCTTTGGCAGCTGAGCAACCTGCAGAGGCCCAGAGCTGTGGAAGGGAGGTTTCCCTTTTGCTTTATCCGGGGCCCCTGCTCTGTCCTCATTCCCATTCCTGGCCCATGGCCCTGCATCGCAGGTCGGTGGCACTTCTGCTCTTTGGCAAAAATGTGTCTTTTTCAGTCAGATAGGCTATATCTGATGGCCCGTGCCCCCTGCACACAACACACATTCTTTCGTAATTCTAGGCAAAAAGGGCAGATGCAGAAGCAAAACGGAGGGAAGGCGGTGGATGAAAGGCAGCTGTTCCATGGCACCAGCACCAGCTTCGTGGACGCCATCTGCCAGCAGAACTTTGACTGGCGGGTCTGTGGCCTTCATGGCACTTCCTATGGCAAGGGTAAGGCGAGGACAACCCCACCAGCAGAAGCCATGTCACCTTGCTGGGGCCCAGGAAACCGTCTTAAGGCAAACTGATGGGAGCCTGAGGGGCTCCAGCTTAAGGTGATGAGCTGGTTCAGTCAGTGAGCATGGCGGCCTGGCCCACTGTGTGGACACCCTTGTCCTCTGGGGACACCCACTCTTATTCTGCTCCCGCTGTGTGTAGCTAGGAACAGGGTGGCCCAGCCCAGTCAGGATATTGCTCTCCTGTGATCAGAGGCCCGGGGTGGGGGGGTGGGGGGAGGATGATAGCAGTTTGGGAGAGAAGAGGGGCTACCTGCCCAGCCCTGTTAAAGTCCCAGGACTGTACCTTTGAGATTTCCTTAGAATAGAAACCTGAAAACCCGAGACACAGTCATGGAAAGTTGTCATCCTAGCTAATAAGTGTGTTCCTGTTTAACTTATTTTTAAATTTTTATTTAGAAATAATTCCAAACTCAAAGGAAAGTTGCAGAAGTAATGTGTGCATGTGTATATATAAAAGTAATATCTGTTAACTTGTTAAATGTTACCTACATTCATCAGTTTTAACCTTCTGTCATGTTGACTTTATCACCTCTTTTCTGCATCATTTGCAAGTAGATGGCATGTATCATGCTTCTCACCCTTTAACACTTCCTAAGAACAAAGATGTTCTCTGCTAGAACCAGCCACAATGTGGTGGCCAGACTTAGGAAATGGAGTCATCTGCAGTCCATATTCCAATTTTATCCTTACTTTCAGCCCAACAAGGTGATATCTGGGGCCTAAGGGACAAGCGCCAGTGGTGGGTTTGCACATCTGAACGTGGTCCTACGTCTGCACTTGGCAAGCTCCGTGCCTGGCACTGTGGGCTGCTGGTGTTGTTAGAGGGCTGCACGGTGGCATCTTGCGCACTTCCACGCCGCCCCCTGAGGCTAGGTGGGGCATGCCCACCCTTGAGCTGAGGGCACTGAGGTTCAGGTTAAGCAGCAGTGCACGTAGAGACCTGTAGGTTTTGAATGATGGATTTGGAACTTGAGCTTTCTGTCTGTGTGATGTGCCCCTTCTGATCTCCTGCCCCATCAGAGGCCTCTCTGTGAGGGAAACGTGAAGGAGGGTGACAGAGGAGCAGAGGCCACAGCTCTGCATCAGCAGGCCGCCGGCCCCTCTCCCTCTAGTGCTTAGAGGAGCCCATGTGTGTCATTTCAGGGAGCTACTTTGCCCGCGACGCTGCCTACTCTCACCACTACAGCAAGTCTGACTCTCAGATCCACTCCATGTTCCTGGCCCGGGTGCTGGTGGGCGACTTCATCAGGGGCAATGCGGCCTTCGTCCGCCCCCCCGTGAAGGAAGGCCAGAGCAACGCCTTCTATGACAGCTGCGTGAACAGCATGTCTGACCCGTCCATCTTTGTGGTCTTTGAGAAGCACCAGGTCTACCCTGAGTACCTCATCCAGTACTCGACCTCCTGCAGGCCTGTGGCTGGGGCCTCCATCCTGGCCACCCTGGGTTCTCTGTTTGGTAATCGATAGTGAGCATTGCTGGGCCCGTTAGGCCTCGCAAGAGCTGCTTGAGAGTTCGGGTTTTTGGGGTTTTCTTTTAGAAACAAAATAACTTTTAATGAACTGTTTAATGTGGACTTCGATGAAGTTGTGTTCTTAATCTTTTGCTGATAAGGGTTTTCACTTTTAAGTCACTTTTGGGCTCCCTAGTGGACTCGCCAGTAGTGATTGTAGGGAGCCCATTTTTGCTTTTTAATAATGTGTTAGGGTTGTATTTTTATTCTCTTTGTTGACTTTGCTGCATATTGGCATCAGGCACAGGGTTCTATACACTATTTTATGGATTTCTTTTAATTTTTGCGAGTTTCTGTCTCTACAGTGCTTCTGTTTTCCAGGGCCTTGTGGCCTCTGTTTTACTGTTTGTCAGCATGACACAGTGGCCACGGGTAGAGGGGGACCGAGGGCGGCTGAGGGCAGTACCATCACTTCTGTTTGTGGCTCTGGCACTAATCCAGAGAGCTCTGCAGGATGCTCCTAGGCGCTGGCATTGTTTGGCTTGTGTCATGGCATCAAGTGGTGTCACCAAGCCCTGCTGGGTTCTCCTTGTCCTGGTGGGGGTTGGCTATTGCTTAGAGGAAGCACATTGACCCTGGCAGGCGGTGTGGACGAGTGCCCCTGCCAGGACCCTTGGGTCTCAAGTGCCCACGCCTCCTCTCCAAGCACCCTCCAAGTGTGGGTTTTATGTCCCCCGAGATTGAATATCTGTGCCGCAAATGTCACATAAGAGTATGGAAATAAAAGAATATTTATCTGAACTGGATAAAGACCATGGCTCATTCTTTGTCTGTTGAGCACCTGCTGGGACAAGGCACTTTTTGGGGTATTGTGGGTGATCTTAGCTTGAGCTGCTGTACCACAGACTGATAGCTTGTCAACAGTGGACACTTACTGCCTCCAGTTCTGGAGGCTGGGAAGTTCAAGATCAAGGGTACCTGCAGATTCAGTGTCTTCTGAGGGCCCACTTCCTCATAGGTAGCTGTCTTCTCTCTGTCACCTCACATCGTGGAAGGGGGCCCAAGACTCTTTTTCAGGACTTTCTTTATAAGGGCACCAACCCCATCATGTAGACATCGACCCTCATAACCTACTCGCCTCCCAACACCGTCGTGTTGGGTTTCAACATGGGAATTTAAGGGGAACATAAATATTCAGACCACAGTGGGGCTGTGACAGAGCCAGCGTCACTGGCTGTGGCTGGGCTCTACATGGTTTATCACGGAGCCGACGAAGCCGAAGGTTCAGGGATCCTCAGTGGCTGCCCTTCGAGGGAGGGCCTTTGGAAGGGGCCTAGCAAATGGTGACATGATCATATGTTTTGTTAAAATTTGTAAAAGTTATATATTGGCATTTTTTCTCCCAATGCATATACATATATGAGGGTTTATTTTGAAGCCAAAAAAATTACTGAAAACAATGCACAGTTTTTTCATAATGCATTTTCCATCAACTTTTTGAAGACCTCTCATACATATTTTCAAAATTTTCTTGTACCAAAATGAGCTTACCTTTTAATTCTACTTTTCTGTGAATTTTCTGCAGTGCCCCCATTTATAGTAAGTTTCAGACCTCACAAGACCCAGGCTCACCCCTGAACGGACAGTGTGGCTTGCTGTGTGTCCTCATGGCACAGTTTGTGGGAGCCTTCCTGGTTACCAGCATGTGCAGATGGCAGAGAAGCTGGCACTTTCCTAATGAGTGGCACGATGCTTCCACTTTGGCCAGCTGGAGTTTTCAGGTCCAAGGCTGTTGAACTGGTTTTCATCTTAGGAGTGGCTTGAAACCATGCGCAAGTGAATGTGGTTGATGAAGCCACAGGTGAGTTGAGCTGAATGATCAGAAAATGAAGCAGCAGCACCCTTACCACCAGCAGGGCCAGCCTCGCAACTGCACATGGTGTTATCTGCAGAGTTCCCAGCGTTTCCCCCACAGCCTGGTGAGTCCTGAAGTCCATTCATTGCTTTGTGATTGTCATTATTCCTGCTGCAGAACTAGACGCTTGTCTGTCAGAGCCTGAAATGTCAAGTGCCTGCCGAGAGCTAGGGGAATGGGACACAGGAGTGTGGGTGGAAGGGTGACAGGATGGGATCCCCGTGGCCGAGGGTGCCCGGTGGGTGCAGGATGTGGTGGGCATCATGGTGGTAGGTTACCAGGATGACCATACCTCTCAGGATGTGTAGCACAAAGACGTGGGAGGCTCCAGGGCAGGGACATGTATGTGGTTGAACGGGATCTGTGAGGCCCTAAGTTGTGTACAGGGAGAAGGTTTTGTGGCGGATCCAACCAGGGCAATCCCTGCCCTTTCCTCCCCTGTGGTGGTTACTGTTGGGCGTGAACAGCAGGTTTCGGTCAGAGCTAGGAGTTGGGTGTTCAGACAGCAGAGGGGCAGGGGACCCAGTAGTTCTTGCCCACTAGGAAGCCTCCAGCGCTGCTTTTGAAGATGGGGACTACAGGGATGGGGAAGGTGAGGGAAGCCGACTGGAGCCCAGGGGCCACAGTGGGGCGAGATGGGGAGGGCTCCCCAGCAGAGAGCTGAGTGCTGAGTTGGGCTCAAGTTCTGGGGTGGCCGTGGGGTTGTTAGGCACATGGGAACATCTGGTTTCCTCCAGAGTCTGAGCCCCTGGCCGGGCATTGTAGAGGGGCTGTGCTGCAGAGGACAGGTGGTGGCAGCCAGGATGTGGGGTGGGCGACAGGCTCTCTGGGACCTCTGAGACAGGTACCGGCTGGGACAGTGTAGGGGTGAGGTGCCCTCCTCTGGGGAGGCCAGACAGTGAGAAGGAGCACTGTGGGGGAAGCAGTGCAGTGCCCTGGGCTGAAGGAGGCGGAGAGAGCCAGCTCTCCTGCAGTGGGTCGGCAGCAGGAAGGGTGCACGGAGTCCTCTCGGGCTGTTGAGCCGCAGGCCGCTCAGATGTCCAGCAGAGGACGGAGGAGCCTTTGGTCTCGTCGGCCTTCCTGTGTACAGCTGCTGGTGGCCGACCTGGGTTCCCTCTGCAAGCGCTTGTTGAATGTGACTCTCAGTACACAACCAGGTTATTAACATTCACCTCTATTTTCAATCTTTGATCCAAATTAAAAGATAGAATTCTCTTTAAAAACCAGATTTCAACCTGTGTCATTTTTCTGTCTGGAAACTTACTACAGACCCTCCCTGGGGAAGTGAAAGCACACGAGGGCTGTGGGGGCACTTCTGCGGCTGAGCCTCTGATGCAGGTCACTCTGATGTGCAGGAGGCTGGAAAGCCAGGGCCTGGTGCTGTCGGGAGGCTCCCCGTGTCCCGTTGCCCCTGCACTATGGATTCCTTTCACCCTGAGGCCAGGCCTGCCTTAGAACCCCACGTTCTCAGTCATTTTGTCCTAGCTACGTTTTCACTGCCTTTTTTTTTTTTTTTTTTTTGACAGAGTGGATAGTGAGAGAGAGAGAAAGGTCTTCCTTTGCCGTTGGTTCACCTTCCAATGGCCAGCACGGCCAGCGCGCGGTGGCTGGTGCACCGCGCTGATCTGAAGGCAGGAGCCAGGTGCTTCTCCTGGTCTCCCATGGGGTCCAGGGCCCAAGCACTTGGGCCATCCTCCACTGCACTCCCTGGCCACAGCGGAGAGCTGGCCTGGAAGAGGGGCAACTGGGACAGAATCCGGCGCCCCGACTGGGACTAGAACCCGGAGTGCCGGCGCCGCAAGGCGGAGGATTAGCCTAGTGAGCCGCGGTGCCGGCCTTCACTGCCTTTAACCAACCATCCATCTAGAGACTTAGCTCAGGGTTCACGCCCTATTGGTCAGAATCATGTGTGATACATGTTTATTAAGAGTTTAGTAAAATGTAAATAACTTCTTTTATACTTGAATATCAGGCACCCTTTTAATTAGCCAATATTGTCTCAAAAATAGGAGTTTCCACACAGATTTTCTTTGAGTTTGGGGGTGCCCCCATCATGCTGGCTTGCGGGTATTGTTGCTACAAGCTGACCCCCTTCCCACCTTCCCAGCAGCCTTCTTATCAGCGGGGCACAATCCTGATGTAGACACCATTTTTTGGACTTAGGGCGGATTTGGAGTCCAGCTGCAGCGGTACCTACAGTGAAGGAAATGAACGGTTGTCAGGTTAATCGCATCAACAGTAAAACTCGGGCAGAGCAGGGCGTGCAGCAGGGCTCGTGGATACGGGGCTGTGGGCTGAGGAGCGGCCCAGCCAGGAGTAAGCAGGGAACCTCAGCTGGACCAGAGTTCCTTGAAAAGCCAGCAGAGCTGCCTCCTGTGGCCAGCCCTGGAGCCCCGCAGCGCCCTGCTCATAACATCAGCACCCCTCTTGGCCATGTTCCCAGAACACCGCAGGCCAGGAGCACATTCAGGCCTGCCTGCCTCCCACTGCACAGGTCTGGGGAACAGGCAGGAGCGCCTCGCATTGCACGTGAAGAAACAGGTCCAGGTCACGCGACCGGAAGACACGGAGCGAGGTCTTCCAGCTGGGGGTGGTGTTGGGGTGCAGGGGGCTGAGTCACCACTCGGGACGCTGGTGTCCATATTGAGGTGCCTGGGCCTGAGTCCTGCCTTTGCCCCTGCTTCAGATCCAGCTTCCTGCTAGTGTCGAGGACTGCGCCCACATGGGGGACTCAGGTGGAGTTTCTGGCTCCTGGCTCCTGGCTCAGCCCGAGCTGTTGGATGTCAGATCTCTCTCCCTGTCTCTCTGCCTTCCAAATATGCAGATGAATAAACATCTAAAAAATCTCTTCGGGTTATTCCACCGACCCTGCTCTTCCCTCCGTATCTCACGCCCTGGTCCCCAGCCAGCCGCCGAGCAGCCCCTCTCTCTGCCAGGCGCTTCCGGGGAGCGGCTCCTGCTGCTGCCTGTTTGCGTGCTGTGGTCTGGGTGTCCCTTCAAAGGCAGGGACGGCAGTAGACTGTGGGCTAAACAAAGCAGTCCAAGAATTGCCCAGGAGCCCGAGTGAAACGGCGACTTCGTGGCTGATGTGAGGGTCTGGGGCACACAAGGTGGACATCCGGGAAACAAGGTGGTCTGAGCCTGTGCTTGGATTTGACTGCGGTTAAAATGGCCAGGGGAGGCCGGTGCCTGTTCTGTCAGCGTAGGTCTGGCCAACTGAAAATGCCGTGAGTCAAAATCGAAAGGAGAGGGAAGTTTAGGACTGGCAGGTCTGGAGGGATTCCTGAAGGAATCTGCCTGTGCGGCTGGAATGGGAGAAGTCCGGGGCTTGTCAGGGCTGGGAAGGGTTTAGTTGGAGACGCTGCAGCTGGGGGCAGTGGCCTGAGCGGCTGAGGAAGGCTGGGCAGGCCCTCTGCGCATGGACGTTTGTGTGCGGATGCAGAGCAAGCTCAGGCCCGTCCTGAAGTCCGAGTGGGCTCTCCCTGGGTCCGGCGGGCTCTGGGACTCGGTTATCCTTGAGCTGAGGAGCAATTCAGGATGCCGTCTTGGCTGCTGTACTCTGTGCCAGGATCAAGCTCCAAAAGGAAGTCCTTCACGTTGTGCTTTGGAGACGTCGGGGTCTCTGCTCCTCTCTCTCTCCTGGGTTCGGCAGCTTCCCCTCCCCAGCCCTGCCCCTAGACCTTTGCGGAATCTTCCCTTGCAGTATTGGCCCCTCCACATACCCCAACCACTCATTCTTTCTCCGGGACCAGCAGCCTGCCCATTCCTCTGGGTAGAGGCACCCCCAGTCTGTCACGGTGTCCTTATCCCTCAGGCCCTCTGTCCAGGTGGCAGGACCAGCATGGCTGCAGGTGCGGGGAGAGCACAGCTTCGGCTGGTCAGCAGCAGCTGGCAGGTGCAGAGACGGAGGGCCTGGGGGCCAGCAGGAGTTGCTTTGCACTGGCTCCTTTCCTCTCTGGCTGCTGGATGGAGTGAGCACCTGCCATGGGCCTGGCATTCAGCCAGATGCCAGAGTGCCCAGCAATGGCAATGATAGTCTTAACCCTGCAGTCCTGCTGTGTGACCTCAACCTCTCTGAGCCTTGGCTCCTCATCTAAAGAGTGGGAATGATGGAGCTCACTCTGGGATTACTGTGACAGTGACAAATGTTGACACCAGCTCCCTGGCACCACGGCTGGGCCTGGGGTGTGTGGTGTGAGCTCGTGTGGGGCTGGGAAAGTGGTAGAGGCCCACTTGTGGAGGGCCCACGTGTCTGGGTGAGGACAGGGCCTGTGTGCCTCTCTGGGACCGTGGGGATGCAGGTACATGTTGTAGGGGAGAGTGGGTGTCATTGCACGTGAGCAGGACGTGACTGTGGGGAACGTGGGAGTGACTGTCTCCACAGGGAGACGGCTGTGGCAGCTGGGAGCACCCTGCAAGGAGCTGACGCTCCTCACATCCCCTTCCAAGCCGAGAGGATGCTAGGTGAGCAGGGACCCCAGGGAGTGTCCTGGCTTCTGTAGGGCAAGCCACGCACCCCCAAGCCCCTTCACAGCTGCAGACACCATGCAGTGGGGGCCAGCCCTGTTGTACAGAGAACCACACAAATACAATAATGTCTGAGGCACGCTCAGGTTAGGACGCGCCAGATGCTCACAGAAGCGCAGATGTTAACTCAGTCCCACGTGACATTGAGAGGTATGGGGTGCTGTTGTCCCCTTTTACAATCTAGAAACTGGCCAAGGTTGGCATCGTGGCACAGCGGGTTAGAGCCACTGCGTGCAATCCCGGTGTCCCGTATAGGAGTGGCAGTTCCAGCCCCAGCTACTCTGCTTCCGATGCAGCTCCCTGCTGTGGCCTGGGAAAGCAGTGAGTGATGGCCTAACTGCTTGGGCCCCTGCACCCACGTGGGACACCGGGATGAAGCTCCTGGGTCTTGGCTTCGGCCTGGCCCAGCCCTGGCTGTTGCGGCCATTTGGGGAGTGGACCAGAGGATGGAAGACCTCTTTGTCTCGCCCTCTCTCAGTCCTTATTTCAAATGGATGAAAGCATCTTGAACTGAGAGGAAGAAGCAGGACAAGGGAGGTTAAGGAACTGCTCACGTGCGTGGCCTGGCGCTGGCACCCAGAACAGGGGCAGCCACCGCTCCCCCCCCCCCCCCGCCCGCCGCCCAGATCCGCAGGGCCTCACCTGAGTCTCAGCACAGGCTTCGAAGCGGAACTTGTGGAGGACTTGCAGCAACGTCAGCTTGACCTCCAGCAGCCCCAGCCGCACCCCGAGGCAGCTCCGGGGGCCGGCCCCGAAGGGCAGGTAGGTGAAGGGCCGGCGCTGCTCCCGGGCCTCCGCGGTGAACCTGCAGGTTGGAGTGAAGTCAGAGCTGGCCGGAGCACCTGCCCCTTCTAGCTGCAGGCCTCTGGCTGAGCAACCTCTTCTCCGAGGTCGGTCCTCCAAATGGGAGTCAAACCCTGCCTTGTCACCAGACTCCTGTGTCCTGGACTGTCCCGAGGCTCCAGGGCAGTGGCTGCAGAACCCTGAGCTTCAGTCCCGCCCTGTCCCCCAGCCTGCACAGCCCTGAGGGCGTGGCTGAGGTCAGAGAGTTCCCTGGAATGTCACCAGTCTCCTGTATGCTCCCTCATGCCCAGCATCCGAGGGTAAACTAAGCCCAAGCCGGCAGCCACAAACCCCAGGGCTTGACCACGGCCCTGGCCTCCCCCATGGCCAGAGGTTGCCGTGTCATCCTTTGCAGACTTTGCAGTCTCCTTCCCCCTTCCCCGGGCACCTGCCAGCTCCCCAGCCCTCCCAGGGGCTGTGTCGACACCACACCGGCAGCTGCCTCCCTACCTACGTCTGCTTTCCTGGCCTGAGCCCTAGGCCTTGACCGTGGGACACGGCAGCACTGGGATGGCTGAGGCCCCTCTGGGGAGCTGCTCACTGTGCTCCCAAATCAGCATTGCCACGTGTGTCCTGTGCCGCCGGCTGGCACCTCGCTACCCCTGGACTTGCTTGTGATGCTGCAGGCCTGCAGTGGCTCTGTAGGGCTTGGGCGTTACTGTGTTTTCAGAGCTGCTCTTCATAGTCACTGTCTGCACCGTATGTTCAGGAGCTCTGGGTGGTGGAATGAGATTTCTCCAGGTCCCTCTGCCCACGGTTTCCCAGTGTATGGCCGAGCTGAGTTGGAATCATTAAGGGTGGGGATTCCAGCTGCCTGGCCAGCTGGACCTTGCCGGTCTTGGAGGGAGGGACGTCGGGACACAGAGTGCCTCTGACAAGGGACAGGATGAGGAAGCCTGCTCGGGCGTCCGAGCCACAGAGGCTACAAGTGAAATTAGCTGATGGATTGCGTCCCTCTCGGTGAGAGGAGGATCCCGACCTCCTGCTGATCTCATGCATTTTATTCCCGGAAATGGAGCCGGATCTATGGCTTGGCAGAGCTGCTGAGTTCATTTCTTAAAAAGAAGTTATATTTTGTTATTTTTCAGAGCACATTCCAAAATACAACCCTTTAGCCTGTGCCCTGACTTGGAAAAGCAGAAGACGACCATTTGAAATTGCCTTGTTCCTCGTGTGCAGTGCTGCCAAAATGCTTCATGTCTGGATTCAGCTGGGGGCTTTAAAAACTCCATCCTTTCCCCCGGAGAGGATGCCTGGCTGATGTCTGAGCTGCCGCGTCTGGGGAGGGCCTTGTCCAGTCCCAGCCACTCACACCCCCCCAGGGCCGTTTAATGGGGCAGTGCTCACCTCTCGGGGTCAAAGGTCTCGGGGTTGGGCCAGTGCTCCGGGTCGTAGTGCAGGGCGCCCACAGCGGTTTCCAGCACAGCGCCCGCAGGGATGCGCTGCCCCAGCACCTCGCAGTCCTGGGCTGCCTCCCGTGTGAACCTGGGGGAGACCCGGGTGATGCTGAGCAGGCAAGCTGGAGGGCCTGAGGGGACAGGAGGCCCAGCTCTCCACCCACAGGGCCCCATTAACCCTCTGCTGGCCAGGGGCTTGCCACCTTTAGGCTCTTTACACGCACTTGGCTCTGCTGAAGAGGTGCTACTGCCCCCTCCCCACCTGGTGCACTCCCTGGCCAGTATGAAGAGTCCCTGGTAGGTCTGGAGGTCAGCACAAGGCTACCTCCCAGGGAGGGGGTTCCCTGGCCCCTGCCTCTCCCTCTCACAGCCAAGCCCCTTTACCTTGCCCGCCCTCACCCTCAGGCTTCCTCTGCTTCCATTTCCAGCCCTCACCTCCCACACGCACCATACAGGGCCCCTCCAGGCCCTTCCACGCCATTGCCTTTGCCTTGCTGTTTCTCCCCCCCTTCCTCCTCCTCCTCCTCCTCCTCCTCCTCTGCCATGCCATGCCATGCCATCCCATCAACTTTGCAGAAAAGTTGAAGAATGAGAACAGCACACAGATGCTTCACAGATCACCCACTGTTAATACTTTGTCCCATTGTGGCCCTATCATCATGTGTGTGTGTGTGTGTGTGTGTCTGTCTCTCTCACACACACACACACACACACACACGCCCTCTCTCCTTGGTTCTCCAGGGCACCACTGGCTGAGTTTCCTCCTTGGACCCACTGGCATTGGCCTTGGCATTGGCATTGGCATTCTGGGCCCTTCTGCCCCCCCAGCCCCTCACATCCCGGTGGCTCTCGGCTGGTTCTGCTGCACCTGGTCCTACTCCAGCCCCTGGCCGGAGACCCGGGTTGCTACCTCTCCGTTCAGACCTTTCCCTCGTGTGTCCCCCAGCCCCCCAGTCAACACGCGCAGAAGAGTGGGTGTCCTGTGATCCCGCGCCAGCCTGGCGAGTCGGAAACTCAAAGCCTCCCCTCTGCAGAGTCCTCACTGGTCCAGCTTTACTGCTACCTCCTCAGCCTCCATCCTCATCTCTCTCGGCCTGTTTTCCAATCTGTGCTTCCCACGGAAACCAGAACGGCAGCTCTTGGTAGGGGCGGGCTCTGGAGCGAGGTGGCACGCCCAGGTGCCTGTGTGGCCGCAGAGCCAAGAGGTAGTGGCTGGTGCAGCAGACAGGTGCAGGGCAGAGGGCAGTGGGTGACAGGAAGCCCTGGGCAGGAGAGAAGGCAGGAAGGTTGGGAGTGATTGGGTGCACGGCGAGAGGTGTTCAGGACCAGTGTTTGGGTTAAGGCCGTGAGCAGGTCAGGGGCACTGAGGACCACCTCTAAGCGGTGCCGGTGTTGGTCTGCCCAGTTACTTTGGGTGCTGGGCCTAGGCCAGGGGTTTACAGTTCTGGGTCCCGGTAAGACCACGCCCCGATCTCTCAGCTCAGGCCTCCGCCATGAGGACGTCTCCGATGGCTGGGAGAGTGCCAGTGCTCTCATCTCACCAAAGTTTCTTAGACACCACGACTCAAGAGACCATGAGAGTCTCTAATCCTTGCAACCTGGAAGCCGGCACAGCTCTCTCCAGCTTGATGTAAGGTATGGGCCAGCCATCAGAGCTGAGAAGTAAGCCTACCTGTAGCAACGGAACTCGACCCCGGGACTGAGCACCGAGGCCACCTGTGTCATTGTGACTTCTGGGTAAGACTCTAAATCAATGAATAACCTCATTGTTTGCTTCAGGAACTTAATGCAAATAGCTTGCCTACCGGAACAATAGGTTGCTCACTTGAGCAAATGGTTTGCTCACTAGACACATTCTACTTGGCAAGACCCCCTCCCAGGCCTGGGCTACTTGGGGCGCTAATCCCTAAGCTACTGTGCCATAGGCTTGGCCCACCTCCATTCAGTTCTTTCTTGGCATGAAAGACCCACCTCCAGACTCTCACCGTGTGGGAAAGAGAAGCCCAGAGTAGTACCAGAGCCCTCGGTAGGGCCTGGCAGGGCCAAGGCTGCGTTGCCCCTCTGAGTCCGCCCCACATCTTCACGGAGCACGGCTCTGGGCCTGCCTCACGTCATCACGGAGCACGGATGCTGTGTGAAGTGAGGTGGCCATCTCTGGGGCCCAGGCAAGGCCTTTGGGCAGTCTTTGTTCTGTGTCCTCACTGAATGCTACATTTGGGACTTCATTTGAATGTGTATACCAGCAGGCCACCGTTCCCATGGAAGAAAGCTGGCTGCAAATCGCGAAGGGAAAAAAACCAAAAACGATGGATGCCAGGGACGTCAGGCCTAGGCAGTCGATTCAGTCCAGCTTCTGGTGTGAGAAGCCCCCTGGTTCTGGCCTGCCTCCCGCACCCCCCACCAAGAGACCTGCAGTGCCGTGTGCGAGGGGACCGTGCACTTGCACTCACACCCTCGCAATTCTGTTTGCTCTGGACCTCACGTCGTGGGCACTGTCTACGGTTAGACTCTTTGTATTATTTCTGGATTGAAATACCCCTTTGGGATACCCTCAAATCATGCGCCTTCCTCTTTAAAAACGACAGAGGTGCTGCCTGTGGTCCCTGTGGTGTACTGACTCATAAACCCATGGAAAGGGGTTTGCAGTATCCAGCCAAATGCTTCATGCTGCTTCTGTTTCTAGACCCCGCACTCGGGCCGCGGTTCCCGTCTTTCTAAGTGCCCGGGGCCCCAGGCTGGGATGCCTTTCCCCATAAGGTGCCTCGTGTGGCCACCCCGTGGCGTTCGAAAGAAGCGGAAGGCTTGATTCTCACTCTTGCCCTTCCAGGTCAGTGTGACAGGTTTACCCTCGCGACGTGTCACGGCGTGTGGAAATGTCAAGGATATCACACGAGGTACAGTCACAGCTGGACGTGCTGGGGGAGAGGCAGGGAGGGGCAGGTGTGGCTCGCTGAGTCTGACTTCTTGGGTAGGGAGTGTGCTGCTGGAGCCCCCAGGACACAACGGGTGGGGGCTGTTGCACACGGGGAAGCTTCCAGGCCCTGAGCAGCCCCTGCCGAGGGTCAGCAGGGGCATTTTGCTGTCTTAGACTCGGCTGATTCCCCAGTGCTTGGCACAGACTGGATGTTCCACAAACAGCTGCTAAATGGATGGATGAGGGAGCGAACAGGCGGGGTCTATGGCAAAAGTCCTTGAAGGTTCGGAGGCCAAAGAGACCGGCTTGGGGTGGGGAAGAAGGCCACGTCTGAAAAGGCAGGCGGTGCCTCGAGAGAGCAGTTGCCTGTGGGGCGGATGGGCCAGGCGTCTGAGCCCGGGGCACACAGGCGCGGGCAGGCTTACCTGAAAGCCGGCGGGTACATCCGCAGCGTCTCTGCGATCACCATGTCCAGATAGGGCAGGCCCTCCTGCAGGCCGCGGTACTCCAGGGCTGGCTAACGGCAGGAGGAAGAGGTTGGTGTTAGCGGAGCCTTCCCGGGAGTTCAGTGTCTCCCCGGCTGCTCAGAGTCAGCAAGCACCCAGGTGACAGTGCCACGGGCTGAAAGGAGGTCATTAGTTATCCCTCCACACGTTCTCTCAGTCTTAACTATCGGGCCCTAGCGTCGCTGGAGACAAGCAGGCAGTGCCCGGGGGTCTGCGAGTGTGAAATACGGAAGCTTGCTTGTGAAGCCCCAGCGGCAGCTGCGGCCAGCTCAGGACGTGGCCGACCGAGTGCTGCGCACCCATCGCCTCCCTTAACCAGTGTCGCCGCTGTTTGCCCAGCTCCTGGATGGGAACACGGAGGCGCACAGGGGCTGCCATACGGGTGGCTGTTGGTACACAGTGAAGTTAATAGGCAAAAAATGGCAGTATCTATGAAGGACTGATGGTAACAAAACTCCACAGAGCTACTATAAATCGGCAAGAAAAGTTAGCTCATTAGAAGAATGGTTGCCGGAGACGAATGGGCACAGAAGAGAAATGAATTGCCATGGTGAAAAATGCAAATTACAACAATGACACCCACTTCACACTCGTATTAGGGAAGGTTGGAAAATCAGGGAGTGCAAGTGCTGGGGGTCCCGCCATCCTCTGGGTAACACTGGAGTACAGCACCTGCCACCCCCACTCCCACCCCCCGGCTGCAGGGGGGGAGCAGCAGTGCTTGGGATGGAAGCGAATTGGCTGCTCCGCTGGTTTGCCCCAGGAAGGAGATCCCCCACCACCCGGCTCAGAGCCCCCCTGCCCACAAAGGTGGGCTGAGCGGCCTGCTTGGTAGGTGACGGCCTCACTTTTTCAACTGCTAGGTGATGCCAATCCAGAAGGATCATCAGTTTGGGGAATTCTTTTTTTCTGTTCCTTCCCCTCCCCAGAGCAGAAGGCAGCCTTCCAGGACAAGCGATTCTGAGGCGCCATCTTTCTGTGCATAGGCTCTGCGTGGCTTTGCTCCACCTGCAGGGGGAGCCATTCACAATCCCGAGCTGCCACATGGCCGCCCTGCTGGGATGCAGACCCTTGTTTACTGGAGCCGGCATTGTGACATAGCGGCTTAGCTGCCGCCTGCGACGCCAGCATCCCATGTGGATGCCTGGTAGAGTCCTGGCTGCTCCACTTCCCATCCAGCTCCCTGCTAATGCACCTGGGAAAGCAGCGGAAAATGGCCCACGTGCTTGGGCCCCTGCATCCACATGGGAGACCTGGAAGAAGCTTCCAGCTCCTGGCTTCCTGGCCATTGTGGTCATTTGGGGAGTGAACCAATGGCTGAAAGACCTCTCTGTAGCTCTGCATTCCAAATAAATAAATATTTTTAAAATTTATTTACTTCTTATTTATTTGAAAGAGAGAGAGGTCTTACCTTTGCTGACCCCCAAATGTTAGCAACAGCCAGAGCTAGGCCAGGCCAAAACCAAGCAGCAGGAACTCCCTCCAGGACTCCCACATGGGTGGAAGGAAGCTACTTGGGCCATCGCTGCTGCCCCCCAGGGCCCAAGTTAGCAGTTTGGGGAGTGGCGCTGGGACCCAAACCCAGGAACCCTGATGTGGGATGAAGGTGTCTCGAGGGACATGCTAACTGCTGCGCCGAACACTCGCTCCTATTTCCACCTTGGAATAGAAACCAACAAGGACCGGCTGGTCTTCTCGAAGCTCTCCCACTCCCATTAGTGAGGACCACTCACGAATGAGGGAGCCCAGAGCGGCTCTAGGGGTGTGCAAGTGGGAGAGCTTTGTGTTTGGGCCACGTGCCAGGAGCAGAAGTATTGCTTAAATGGTACGACGTAATGGACAGGCTCAAAAAACTTTGTAGTTCAGGAGTCATCCAGGGGCTAGCACCGTGGACCGTTGGCTATGCTGACATCCCAGGTGGAGGAGCTGCTTTGAGTCCTGGCTGCTCTGCTTCTGATCCAGCCACCTGTTAATGTGCCTGGCTATCGCTTGACCCCGCCTCCATCCCAGAGCAGCAGGGACAACTGGATGAGCAGGTGGCCAGTGGGAACAGCTCCGCACTCAGGGATTGGGCCCCGTGGCTGCTCCCTGGAGAACTGTAACAACTTTACCTTTGGACCTGTGTGTGGAAAGGAGTTGGAAGGGGTGAAAGCCCGTGCTGGGGGCCTGGCTGGTGCCGCTGCCTGCGCTCTCCCACCCTGTCCTGCTCTGCTCCTTCGTCACCGATGCCCTCCACTCCCAGCCGCGTGCTGGGTGCCCACACATACCTCGCTGTGGCTTGGGTGGGCGTGATGATGGCCACACATGGCCCAGACTGGCAGTACGCGAGTTACCTGGTGGGACTCGCAGAGGCTGTGGATGGGTACTGAGTGTGTCATGGCACAGAGGCTTAGAGACCCCCGGCGGTCACAGTGTGTGTGGATGGGGGGTGCCTGTGGGAAGGGGGGACACCTGGGTCGCCTTGCCTAGACCCTGCTCCCTGGCTGGGGCCTCGGTGCACAGGTCTGGTGGCTGGCAGGGTCCTTGCATGCCTGTGGTGGTCTGGACTCGACTCTCCCAGCCTATCCTGAATGTCCTGCCTGAAGGGCATGGGGTCATCTGTTCTGTTTCCAGCTCCATGAGTTTGGCTTGGGTGTGCTTCTTCCGGCCAGTGAATCTCAAACTACAAATTGTGTCATTTCAGTGACTGTGCCCAGGACTTGAATGCTTTGATATTTACATTTGATACTGAATTTGCACGATAGGAAGATGAATGGTGAAATGCATGTGAATAATTTAAAACTTCTAAGTAGAAACCAAGGCCCCTGTGCCAAGTTGGAGCAGAGACCAAGGAAGAGAGAGCTGCGTGCGTCCTAGGAAAGGCTCCTTGAATGAAGGTCCCACGTGTTCATTTTGCGCTGGGTTTCAGACTGGACGCTGGCCCTGCGGACCACGGACTGATTGGCCCGAGGAGACTCATCTGCAAGGGTGGGTCTTGGGCAAAGAAGTAAGCCCTTCCCTCGCAATCTGTTCAGCATGGGTAAGTCGCCGCCTGGGGGTGGACACCTTAGGGACATCCTGAATTCTCTTAGCAACCACCAGGGAGTCTTAAATGCAGGAGTTGAAGAGAGAAAAGAGAGGGGGGGAGACCAGACCAGACCAGGTCTGGGCAGTGTCCTCACAGGGCGGATGGAGTTGGTCTTCCGGCAAGGCTGTGTGAGGTCTAAACTCAGAACACTTTTTAAGGTGGGCTGAGAGCTTTGTAGCCTCGTCTTCCTGCGGCCGTGCTGGCTGTGGCCGCATGTCCCCAAGGGCAGGCAGCTTTCGATCCACAGGACGCGTGGGCCCACTCCCCAGGGAGCCCGAGACAGGGCCCCGGGCACCTGTCCCTTTAAAGCCTAGCGCCCTCCGCTGGAGCCCACACCGAGGAGCGAGGGGCGGACCGGGGCAGGGTGGCACCTGCTCCGTGGTTTAGGCACCTGCAGGCTGGTGCTCCGGGAGCGACCTCGCTGGGCCACGGGGGTCCTGAGCAGATGCCGCCAGCAGAGGGCAGCAAGCGCACGGTCCATGAGGCCTCCGCCATGCCCAGGGAGACCTCGGAAAACACTGCACCCCAAGTCTTCATGGCAGAGGGCAGGACAAGGAGACTGGACGGCAAGCCTGCGGAGCCAGCGTCTCGCAGCAGAAGTTGGCTGCCTGCGCTCATCCACTCGCAACCCCTGCCGTGCACACCTTGCGTGTGACAGGTGCGGGGCTACGGTGAAGGCTGTGGCTTGGGGAAGCGCCGCCAAGCCAGCAGCAGGTTGGACGCAGGCGGCTGGGGAACGCAGGCGGGTTCTGTTCGGGCGCTCTCCTTGTTGGGGAGTCAGCTCGGGCCATGCAGCGGCCATGCGCCAGGCACCGGAGACCCCCGGGAAAGCACGCGCCGCCCCGTGGGAGCTTCGGGGCTGTCGGGCTGCAGACAGGTGGAGAAGAGGGGTGGGCCGAAGCGGTGTCTCTCCAGGGAGAGCCTGTGCGTGTGTTCGGACAGGGGTTCAAGCAGACCAGTGAGGAAGTCGTGGCTCAGTGGGAGGGCTCGGGACCCAGCTGCGTATTTGGTGCTCTAAGGGAGTCATGGTTCATTTTGCTTTTGCTGTGATGCGGACGTGCAGGCCGCTGCGGGAGAGGGAGGGCGGAGCTGTGGTAGGGGGTGACCCTCCGCCTTGATGTCACACTGGCACCCCACGTGGGCACCATGTCAAGTCTCTGCTGCTCCACTTATAGTCCTGCCCCTGCTAATGTGCCTGGGAAAGCAGTGGAGGATGGCCCACGTGCTTGGGCCCCTGCACCCACGTGAGACCTGGAAGAAGCTCCTGGCTCCTGGCTCCCGGTTGGCCAAGCTCAGTTGCAGCCATTTGGGGAGTGAACCAGCAGATGGAAGATTCATATCTATATATCCATCCACCCATCTCTTTTTTTAAAAAAAAAATATTTTGTTTATTTATTTGAGAGGTAGATTTACAGACAGTGAGAAGGAGAGACAGAGAGAAAGGTCTTCCTTCTGTTGGTTCACCACCCAAATGGCTGCTAAAGTCGGCGTGCTGTGCCAATCCAAAGCCAGGAGCCAGGTGCTTCCTCCTGGTCTCCCATGTGGGTACAGGAGCCCAAGCACCTGGGCCATCCTCCACTGCCTTCCCGGGCCACAGCAGAGAGCTGGACTGGAAGAGGAGCAACCGGAACAGAACCGGCATCCCAACCGGGACTAGAATCCAGGGTGCCGGCACCGCAGGCACTAACCCTAGTGAGCCGCTGTGCCGGCTGAAAATATTTTTTTTTAAAGGAGATGTAATCTTTCAGACATGCACACAGAAATGTTTATGGAGGACACAACGTGGCACCGGGATTCTATGTTTAAGCTTGGCAGTGGGGAACGGTGCACAAATCAGACACTAGCGTGGCCCCAAGTTGTCACTTGTCGAAGCCGGGGATGGCACTTAGGGTGTCACTCCACTACCCTTCCAGTGGGCGGGTTAAAGTGTCCATAGTGAACACCTAAAATATTAGATCACATTGTGAGTCACAGCGGTGCAGGAGACTGTGCCACGCAAAGCTTCTAGATGCAGTGAAGAATTAAGAATAGCTCCATCAGGTGGCCACACAGGAGAGGTGCCGCTTGGAGCTGAACTGGATGGGTGGCATTTTGCCAGGTGCAGAGGGGGCAAAGGTGTGCCCTCAGAGGCAGCTGTTGGGGGCACATTGGAAGGTGTGCGTGAACTCAAGATGGGCAGCTGGGTTGCGGGGCGCGGGCTGAGCAGGTGGTGGGCTGCCAACAAACGCAACTGAAGAGGCACTTTATAAACATGGATGCTTTGCAGTTTTCTTTGGGAAACGTTAGCGCATTAATTTCCTTTGTAAGCAGGAGGGTAGACCTCACAAGAAAGCGAAAAAGAGAGGAAAGAACGCTTAGTCAAGAAACTCTTTCCTTGGAAGACGAGGCTGGAGGCTCACTGCAGGTGCACACAGCCAGGTGGGGAGGGTGGCAGCCAGCACGCCCTACGCCATTGCCTTTGGCACACCCAGGCCCTCTGCCAGCACCTGCAGCACCTACACCGCGGGGAACAGCTGGTGCAGGCCGGGGCGGGACTGCTTGGCCTGCCATGGTAGGGAAATGGCGGGGACCAAGCAGAACACTCTGATTTCAGGCCAGGCAGCGCTTTGGCGTCCGTGTTCCCCAAAGATAACATTGACAAGTATCCCCCAGGAGCGCCCTGATCCCTGTTGCAAAAGCCAAATTTCTCAGAATTGGGAGGAATCTTGAAATCAGACCAGCCTGCCTCACTCCCAACAAGGAAGACCTGTTCTCCCTCCCTCCCTCCCTCCCTCCCTCCCTCCCTCTCTCTCCCTCTCTCCCTCTCTCCCTCTCTCCCTCTCTCCCTCTCTCCCTCTCTCCCTCTCTCCCTCTCTCCCTCGCCTTGCTCATGCCTCCAGGAGTCCACAGATCTTGCCAGCCAAGGCACAGGGCAGGGCTCAGGTGTGGATCCATTTTCTGCCAGTCAGCTGTGGCCTTGGGCCAGTTGCCAGGGCAACATCAACAGGTCGCCTTGTCTGAGGATGGGGCTCGTGAGTTCCACCCCCCTCGCAGGTGGGATGAATAAGACGATGAAGGAGAAAGGCTGAGTCTACGGACACAACACCCCGAAGGCCTGGGCTCGTCTGAAAGGTAGGCGCCCTGCTGTCTGTGTCAAACAGCTCAATATGGATGTGTCAAGGAAGAAAGCAATTCTAAAATCCTCCAGAATTCATTTCAGCCGGGACTTCTTTCATAAGATAAGTAGCTGTGCTCTTAGAAGCTGAAAGTAGGAACTAAAAGCCAGAATCTTTGCCTAGTGGTCCATACTCTGCATCCACAGTTCTGTCGCTGTATTTAACTTTCAGTGGACAGTAACGTGTAATTCTAAGTTTCTGGTTCTCTTGGTCTTTCTATCATAGGGTGCAGAATATAAGCCAATATTGAAATACAGCAGGGTAAGCTCATCATGAATAGGGAGCTATGGAAAGAGACCCCTCCTATTAATCTCACTTTTCTTTTTAAAGATGTATTTGTTTGAAAGACAGAGTTACAGAAAGAAGGAGAGAGAGAGATCTTCCATCCAGTGGTTCACTTCCCAAGTGGCCACAATGCTTTGGGGCTGAGCCAGGCTGAAGCCAGGAGCCAGGAACTCCATCCTGGTCTCCCACGTGGGTGGCAGGGGACCAATTACTTGGGCCATCTTCCGCTTCATTGTCAGGGGCATTAGCAGGCAGCTGGATTGGAAGTAGAGCAGCCAGGACTCGCAATGGCACTCTTAAGGGGTGCTGGTGTCACGGGTGGCAGCATAGCCTGCTGGGCCCCTAATCTCACGGTCTTACATTTAGGTTTTGGTGGATCATTCTGTGTTGAAAGCTAGACACAGAGTCCCTCACACATACAGATACCACACTCTGGGGTGGGTGCAGACGTGATGTGTGGTATAAACGAGAAAAGGAAAATGCCATTGCTTTCATAAGGTTTTTTCCTGGAGAGTCAGGAACGTAATAGGAAAGTGAATATTTTCCCGTTTTGCTACAGGAATTAGAAGTTTCAGCGGCGTCAGTTTCATTTCCCCACAGCAGTCGCTGCAGTAGCACCAAATGGTCTTTGTGTTGCTGGCTGTGGCGTTACCAGAGGGGGCCGCATCACGCCAGCCCTGCTGTCCAGAAGCAGAGCACTGGAAAGCCCTTAAGCTTGGGCCAGCTGGGGCCAAGCAGCCATGGGAAGAGTAAAGATTTCCATTCGGCGGGCTCTCCAGGGAACCCACGACTAGAATATGAGACCAGCCCATGGCGAATGTGGTGACCTTAGCTTTGCCCTTTTGGCCACAAACCCGAAGCAAATCCCCCCCCTCCCCTTGCAACTGGTTTCCAGGGTGGGGAGAGGGGTGGGGCACTGCCATCTGTCTTTGAGATGGCGTGCAGTGGACTGTTTCGGGCTCCGGGGAGGAGGCCACGAGGGTTTGGTTCTGGGAGGTGGGGAGGAACCTGCTCTCGACCTCCCCGGCGGGTGGCCGGGAGTCCTGGGTGCTGGTTGACAAACTGGCGGTGTAGCCGTGGAAACACGTGTGGAACCGCAAGTCGCTGGGAGCGGATTCTCGGCATCTGTTTATATCCATGTGGGAAGGCCAGACACAGGGATTATTCCAGGTGCTCCTGCACGCCAAGCCCTGGCCATTAAGGGATTAGGTGAGGAGCTGCCGTGAGGAACATAAACCAGCCCGGCTGCCCCAGCGCTGGTGCCAGCACTCTGAGGGCCCTGCTCGGCCGTGCCGACCCGCCGCAGGGATTCCGCGGTAATCGGGGCACTGTTACAGCCACGGTGCCACGTGGGCCTCGGCCCCACTGTGACGTGGGAGAGCAGCTTTGCTGTCTGTCTTACAGATGAGAAAAGCGGAGATAGAGAGGTTACGTGGCTTGTCCGAGGTCGCACGGCTGGTGAATGGCAAAGTCCACATCGAATCCAGGTCTGGAAATTTGAAGCTTTCCCACTGGCTGTGCACCTCTCCCGCCCCGCCGTCCCTGCCCTCCTCCTCGCCCTCTCGCGTTTTATGGAAAAATAGCATTCAGAGAGACGTTGCACAGACACAAGGGAGAGCTCAGTAGCTTCTCCCAAAGCAGGCTCATCTGGGTGACTGGTGCCAGATGGACACAGAACTTTCCGGAACTCTGAGGCACCCAAGTCCCCTGCCAGTCACAGCTGCCTTCAGTGCATGTTCTGACTTGTAGCAAGAGAGGTGAGTTCGCCTTGTTTTCTAGAACTTTCTGCCAGAGGAGTACGCGGATGGGGGGCCTCCTGTGTGCCTGCTGTAGCCCCACAGCATGTCTGTGGGACACAGGCTGCTGTGTGTGCTGACGTGGGGCTTCATGGTGTGCGCATCCGTTCTATCCCTGACGGGCATTTGAGTGGCGCCAGTGTGGGGCTCGGGGTGGGTGCGCGGCTGGGGTGGGACACCTGGGTCACAGGGCCTGGGGCTCTGCTGGGTGCTGGATGCTTAGCAAGCTGGTCCCTGGTGCTGCCCCACAGCTTAACCGTCAGCCAGCTGAAAGATAGCTTGTGACATCCGCGTTCCCTCGGTCACTCCAGCTGTGGGTCTTTCCCCGCCCCTGTCTGACCAGTGTGTCTGCTCCCCGAAACCTTGAGAGAGAGGAAACAGGGTATGATTTGGGGAGCTGAGATACTTAATCCTATAGCATGGTGGTGGTGTGGGATAGGAACAAATAAGACACATCTAATTACCTAATTTAGGAAAAGTTTGTGCCAGTTATCAGATGCAGGCACTCAGAAGCAAAAATGCATTCCGGTCTGCACCGGATGGAGTCTGCGTTCTCTGCTGGTTCGTACTGCTTAGGACTCTGCTCCCCGTGAGCACGGTCCATCACAGTTGGCTGCATCTGATCTTTAGAGAAATAAGCTCCTAAGTAAGCGATGGTTCAATCACCCAGTCCACTCTGCGCTGGGGAGGGCACGGACTGCATTTAATTTGCAGAGAAAATGTTTCTGTCGACTCAGCCCACAGACAGGCATCGCCTAGTGGCGTGTGCGGGAGGGCGGGGAAAGGGAGTTAAGATACAGTTCACATCCATCAGAACTGACTCTGTGCTGGGGGAGCCGTGAATCTGGTCATGCGGAGATTGGTTCCTGTGGTAACAGGGAGCCACTGAGGGTCACTGAGGAGTGGAGGGGACATCCTGAAAGTATTTGCGGCCTGCCAGTGATGTGCAGGGTGTTGGAGGAGGAAGGGTTGGGAGCTACGGCAGAAGTTATGTGGTAGTCAAGGCCAGAGTGACGAGCTCCCGTCCCTACACAGCTGTCAGAACAGGGGAACGAGAAGCGGTACGAGAGGCGATTTTCCGTCTTGGCTGCTCCCTGTTGATGCTAGGAGCCCGTCTGCAAACATCTGGATTTCAGAGGTCTGGACAAGCGCACAGGAAGTGGCATTATTTTGAAAGCCCCCCGAGGGGCCTGCTGTTGTAACGCAGTGGGTTAAGCTGCGGCCTGGGTCGCTGGCATCCGTGGTGGGCAGTCACTTTGAGTCCAGGCTGCTCCGCTTTTGCTTCAGCTCCCGCTAATGACCGATGTGCATGGACCCCTGCCACTCCACATGGGTGGAGTTCCTGGTACCTGGCTTCGGCCATCTTGGGAGTGAGCCAGTGGATGGAGAGCCACTTTCTCTCTGTTTGTCCCCCACCTGGAAACTCTACCTTTGAAATAAAGAAATCTTTAAAAATGAGTAAGTGAGAGCTCCCCAGGGGCATGTCATGTGCCACCTGGGTCTCAGAGTCCCTGTAGCAAAGGCAGGCGCACGGGGAGGCGCAGCTTGGGACCCCAGGCGTCAGGCCAGGAGGCAGTGCCCGGCTTCACTCCTCAGTGGCTGTAAGAGGGAGACACGAGCAACCCGCGTGGGCGAGGAGCTTTGCAGGGTTGGGTTGGAGCCCGAGGGAGACAGCGGCTGAGGCCCTTTGGTGGGGGAGAGAGGGGCATAGTCTAGTGCTGAGTCTTGAGGGCTGCCCAAGGGAAGGTGGTGGGGATCCCAGAAAGTCGGGGACCCTGGGCAACGCCTTGGATCATCTCCTGGAAGGGGCCAGGGAGGTTTAGGACCAAACTGAACTGGCTGAGGCCAGAACTAGCACCAGTGGGGTGAGAGGGCGAGCAGGGTGGGAGGGATGGAGCGAGGGAGTGGGGCAGAGGATGGACCACTTCTACCAGGCGCACGGCAAGGATCGAGGAGAACAGAGCCAAGCGAGGAGAGAGACAGCCTCGGGCGTGGTCCCGTGTGTGCAGGGCAGCCGTGTGATGGCAGAAAAGGCCGTGGGCTCCTTGCGCTTGCTGGGTGGGAGAGACCAGTGTGGAAATGTAGAGAAGCACTGGTGTGGCGTCTGGAAGGACTTGCTCATGGCTGTAGCTTAGCCGTGGGAGGCGGAGCCCCATGCCCGCCGCAGATGTTCAGAGTGGGTGATGCAGCCTCTGCACAGTGGCCGTGGCCATTCGTGCATCTCCCGTCATGGGCGGTCACTGTGGGTGACCCAAGGTGCTGTCTGCCTTGGAGCTGATGGAACGCGTCAGGACCGCGTCCCAGCCACCCAGGTGCAGCCCTGTGACTGTAGCGGATGCTGGTCACGCTGCCAGGTCAAGCAAACGCCACGTGAAGGCAGAGAGTGGTCAACTCGCTCTGTTTATCTTGCAACCCCTCCCCCCCAGCACTTCCCATCCCTCATTCCTGGGCGTATCTGTTGATAATTCAGTCTGAGAGCCGGAGTGCAGGTCACTCACTGTTTGGGGAAATGGTAAACAAAGATAAGAGCTTTAAGCACTGGAATTTATTTTTTTATCCACTCTGCCTAAAAGCAACTGTGTGTTAAATTTAGAAAGCCGGGTCCTGACCCCTGTGCGCCCAGCCTGCCTCCTCTCCACTGCCCGTGTTCAGAGCGCAGTCCCTGCTGACCGTGGACTATGAAATGTGCTTGCGAAGTGGGGGGGTCTTTGCAGTCTGCCTGCCTGGCTGTTTATAAAAGCGTGTCCTCCGAGGGCCGTGTCCTCCAGCCCCCGTTCTGCACACCACTCCAGCAGGTGCCAGCTCTGCCCTAATATTTACCAAATGTCTTCCCAGGCCCCGCCCGTGCTTCTGCCTGACACACCTTGGGGGGTGCCCCTGGCGGGAAGCCCCCCGCACTGTCGGCAGACCACCTTGGGAGTTATTTGTGAGGGCCCCCTCGCCTAGAACCCACTGCTGAGTGGCTGTCCTGCTGCAGGGGTTAAATCCCTCTGCAGCCGATCCAGGAGTCTGTGCAAACCCCTTTGCTGGCCTGGAATTCTGTTGTGTTGAATATTGTTCGGAACAAATGAGCCATTGTCTGTGCTAAGAATCTTCTCGTGAGAGAGAGAGAGATCTCCACTGTGGAGCAATTTATTGTAGCAGGATTTTTTTCAACTCATCTCAAATTCCCTCCTGCCTGCTCAGTCCATTTTCGCAACTCAGGATCTACATGGGGAGGGCCAGGCACAAGCTAAAAATAAGTAAATAAATAAATCAAGACACTTCTGTTGCCTGAGAATGACGTCCAAGGCCTAACTGGTGTCTGGTACTGATTTTAACGACTTCTGAGAAGGGAGGTACATTGCGTAGGAGAAAGGGGTCAGACCAGAGGGGACCAGTCAGGGGAGAGCAAACAGCAGTGTGCAGGGGGGACCTGGACCCAGAGAGGTGAAGCCGCCTGCCCACAATGCACCTGGACCCAGAGAGGTGAAGCCGCCTGCCCACAATGCACCTGGACACACAGAGGTGAAGCCGCCTGCCCACAATGCACCTGGACACACAGAGGTGAAGCCGCCTGCCCACAATGCACCTGGACACACAGAGGTGAAGCTGCCTGCCCACAATGCACCTGGACCCAGAGAGGTGAAGCCGCCTGCCCACAATGCACCTGGACCCAGAGAGGTGAAGCCGCCTGCCCACAATGCACCTGGACACACAGAGGTGAAGCCGCCTGCCCACAATGCACCTGGACACACAGAGGTGAAGCCGCCTGCCCACAATGCACCTGGACACACAGAGGTGAAGCCGCCTGCCCACAATGCACCTGGACACACAGAGGTGAAGCCGCCTGCCCACAATGCACCTGGACACACAGAGGTGAAGCCACCTGCCCACAATGCACCTGGACCCAGAGAGATGAAGCCGCCTGCCCACAATGCACCTGGACACACAGAGGTGAAGCCGCCTGCCCACAATGCACCTGGACCCAGAGAGGTGAAGCCACCTGCCCACAATGCACCTGGACCCAGAGAGGTGAAGCCACCTGCCCACAATGCACAGCGTGCGAGGACCCAGGCAGCACCAAGCCTCAGGCTCCGGAACCCTGTTCCAGAACCGTGCCTTCGGCCACGCTGCACCGGAGTGAAGGGCTCAGCCACAGCACCCAGGCTGAGAAATGCAGGGCACCGTGGACGGGGGTGGTGTTGGTGTCTGTGGGTAGGGATCATGGGGCCTGCTTCTTGGGCCACCCCGAGAAATCTTGAGGAAGGCAAAGGACTGGTGCGCATTCGTTGGTACCTGGCTCAGCGACTGGGACCTCCGCCCTCAGCCGGGGCAGCCTGCCTTACCGCTGGGCAGTGCCGAGCAGAGTGCAGGAGACCCTGGTGCAGGTGGGTGGTAGATGCACTCTGCCATGGCCTGCGGGCTTGGGTCCCGTGGGCCAACTCCACGCACGAGGCCCGCGTCGCCCTGGGTGAGACGGGGCCTGTGGAGGTTGTCAGAGGTGGGTAAGGACACGAGGGTGGCGGCAGTGTTTCTCTGTCTCGGAGCACGCCCGGTAGAGACCTGGGAGCAGGGAGCAGGTGCCCACCAGGAACCAGAGCAGCTGGCACTCCGTCTTGGACTTCCCAGCCTTCAGAACTGTTGTTGAAGCCACACAGTCTACAGTATTTTGTCTTAGTGGCATAAACAGGTTTTTACATATAAATAGGTCCCAAATATTGCCTGGGACATACTTTATGCTAAAACAAAAATCTGTTATTTGTCTGGAACTCAGATCTAACTGGCTGTCCTGTGTTTTTCCTGCTGAATCTGGCGGCTCTAAGGCGGTGGCACTGCCCGTGCTGAAGTCGGAGCAGATGCGGCTGGGCCAGGGCTCTGAGCTGGCCTACGGCGGGGGGGCATCGGGAGCAGCACACAGAGGAGAGGGACTGGGGGTGTGTCTCCCAGATGTGTCTCTCCAAACACTGCTTAGAGACCCCATCCTAGCAAAGACACAGTGGCGCCAACAACAATTAACCCTGGCTTCAGGTGGGCAGCAAGGGAGACGCCCAGGGCAGTCCCGGGTCCTGTGGTAGAGGAAGTGCAGGATGCTGACGGCTGAGCCCCAGAGGCAGGCGCAGGGCTGTCAGCCTCGGATGGGACATCCCCGTGGGACGCGGGCCTGAGCCGGCTTCCTGCAGGTGAGGCCTCGTCCAGTCTGGGGCTTGGCTGCAGGCTACACGGAGCCCTGAGGCACCTGCCTCGGGCCAGGCCGGGGCCAGAGCTGGTGGCCACAGGCCTCACAACTGTGCCTTGGGGTGGCCTTGTCCTGCTCAGGGTGATGCAGGCCCTGGCACGTGTCTGGTAGGAGGGCACGGATGCAGAGGCACAGCTGGCAAGCACCTCTCATACCCAGGGCCCGGCTTGGGGCTCCCCTGGTGCCTTCCCACCCTTGTTCTTTCTAACCCTATATCTCTGTTCTGGGGGAGGCAGTGTGTGTGTGTGTGTGTGTGTGTGTGTGTGAGAGAGAGAGAGAGAGAGAGAGAGAGACAGAGAGAGAGAGGAGAGAGAGAGAGGAGAGAGGAGAGAGAGTCTTTGTGAAGCCTGGGGTGGGTGCAGAGCTCACGACTCCCCTGCACTGAGAACCAAGCCCAGCTCTTTCTGCGGGCCTCCCGCCTTGCACGGGAGGAAATGGAAGCTTCCGGGGTTTGGGTGGCGATGGCAGAACTGGGCCGGAAGCCAGGCCGATCTCCAGGGCCGCCTCTGGCCCACGGTCACTGCCTCTGCCTCGTCCACCTGATGCTGTTTGGCCCCTCCTCTTTCTGCAGCTGCCGGCTCTTAGCGAGAGGACTTCTTGCCCAGAGCGGCCTCCGCGGCGGTGGCAGAACCAAGTAAAATCGGGCCCCTGAGAAACAGCTGCCCAGGCTCCCCTGCCGCGGGGGATGAGGTTCTTGGGACGGAAGGGGTTTTTAAAAATGAAATCTGGGCAGTGGGGGCAGGCCGCGCGGGGCTCAGGCCTTGATGGGTCATTCCTTCCTCTGCGGCCGTGGGGTCTGCTGATCGCTCAGACTAGAGGTCAGGATGGGTCACCCCTCCGGCCTGCTGGTTCAGGCTGGGCCGCAGGGGCAGGGGCTGCCAGGGGCCTTTCCCCTGCCGTATCGCAGGGCAGGCGTGGAGAGCTGAGGCTGGGGGACACGGGCCAGCCGTGCCACCCTTCTTCCCACGGGCCAGAGGGGCCCGGTGCCACCCGCCCTCCATCTGTCCTGCGAGGGAAGGGTTTCCTGTGCCTCTGGCTCCGGGGGAGGCCCGCCCACAGGCCATCTGCGGGGACCCAAGGCTTCAGCCAGGCCACGTCCCTGTGTCCAGCGGCGTCTCCTGGGGACAGGACCACCCCAGCTGTGTGGGCCCAACTTCCGTTAACCTGTCTCTGCTGCTGGGCTGCTCCCCCACCCCGTGGGAAAACACTGTGCAGGCCTTCTCACATCAAGTCGATTGATCGATTTGTAGAGCAGTCAGTAGAGATTCTTTCTGAGCATTTCATCTGTCCTACGAGTGTCCCCTCAGCAGCCTAGGTGAATCCCTGGTGTTGGTGAGTGGCCCTGGCGACCCCTCTGGGGCTGTGTGTCCCCTGGCGCCGCTGCTGGTACCCGGCGTTGCCCTGGGGGAGGGGTGGAGTTGAGCAGTCCATCCCCAGAGGCAGAGGGGGCGTCGGGGGGCCTCCGGCTGACTGGCAGCGGGGATGGGCGTCCAGAAAGACTTGCCGGTCAAGTGAGGTGGCTGCAGGAGCTGTTTTCACAACGCGTTTGCCTCAGTTCACGCTGAAGCTGCTTGGGCACAGCGTGGAAAGGAGCGGCCGCCCAGCCCGCCGTTTGCTGCCGCTTTACGGGCGTGCGCT